>NC_136382.1:183204105-183829105 GCF_965140285.1 Lepidochelys kempii | reverse complement strand
AGTAACTATCCAGCCTAGTAAAGGATTTGTTCATGAAGGGATCACTTCAACTGGAAGTGCAACAGTTCTGGAAAGTCCCTTATTTGCCATTGGATAAGTCCTGTAAAAAATATTCTATTTTTACAATGGACAAAAGAAATGCAATATTAAACAATGGGTAAAAGTCAGTGATGAGACAAACTGGATCAAAAGTGTATTGTAACTTGTTTATATGTATTGTATGTATGTGTATTGTAACTTGCTTTTATTAGTGCAGTTTGCTTTTAGCTTTTTAATCATTTCATTCAGAGATAATGTTTTAAACAGTAAAATTAAGATCCTGTGAATTGCCAATCTCTTTGGCTGACAAATATGTCAGCTTTGATCTACTGAGTCCCATTTACACTGTGCAGATGGACAGCTAATCATGTCTCACAGGTAAATTTTTCCCTTATCTAAAGTGAAGGTTTCATCTTGCTTCCTGTGGGTCTCAAAGCAGCTGTTGCTACCATGTAGGTCATAGGGCAGCCAAAAGGGTCTCATTTTCCACATGGATACTTGATTCAGACTCTTGGTCCAATTCACTCTAGGGGTTCCACTGGTGCAAGTCAATGGAGCCCCAGCTCCAGGACCTTGGTGACTGAATAGCTATCAGAAGAGAGGAAGCAGTGATTCAGATTGCACACAACCACTGCTCTGCTGGAGGGCCTGGAAATGGTTGGCATGTCTCCAAAAACTGGCAAGATCAACCTAGGAGAGTATGGGGCAAGTTGCCTGGAAGGACTACCCATCTCAGCACTCCATATGGGCAGTGTCAGCAGTAGGAGCTCTTCTTGAGCCTCAAAAGAAAACTTGAAATTGCCCTCCCAATATCACTGTCTCTTGCTGGTGAATCCCCCATGGTTGCAACAGTCTCCAGATGAATGCCAGAGGGCACAGTTTGCATTTCCTGAAACTAGCAGACTGCAGCATTAAGGTGTTACTGTTAGAGCCATAGCAGTGCTATGGTGCCCTAGTTACATCCATGAGATTGTCATCTCTGAAGAACCACAAAATATTTAGCAGTTGAAACGAGTGGGATTTGCTTTTTTATTCTGTTTTGTCTCTCTATCTGCTGTTCTACTAATAAGTGGAAAAATCAGGTTTTTGTCCCAGGTAGTTGCAGCCATTATGCCATCAACTATAGTAATGTTCTAGTGAAACCATAACATTTATTTCCAGAAGCCACAAAATGTGTTACATATCAAAATGGTGATGGATCTGGAAGTCAAAAGGTGAGCTATAGCTAGCTGCATCATTTTATGTATGATTCTTTAGTTCTTTGACTTGAGTGCGTCGCTGTCAGTCACTGAGTAGAGCAAATTAGAAAATGACATTTTGTGTGCTTGAGGGGTGCAGGAATGTTGAAAGGTTTAGCAGGAACACTGCTGAGAGATACTAAGTAACAAGCTAAATCAATGCCCAGGCATGGTGCTAGGAGGCGCTCTGTCACTGGAAGAGTCATAAACCTGTTGTTCTGATCGTTTGTAGTACTAAATATCCCACAACACTTTTTGCAAGAGGGAGAGAGAGTGTTAAGCCTGTATAAATTCCAATTACAGTGCAACCCCATATTTTCAACTAGATGAAAGTCTTACTTCCAGCCTACCATGTGCTGTTTAAAGTTTGCCGCTTTCCACCCTGGCAGTGGACCCTTTTCAGTGATGTATCCCATGATCCCTGTGTATACAGGGCCAGACTTTGACTTTGGATGCCCCTGCATGTCTCCACCATGAATGGAAAGGGTAAGAGCACTGGCGGTAGAGTGTGGATGGAGTATGCTTTCCTACCTTTTTATACTTCCACTGGAGACAGCCAGAATCCCAGTGTTTGCACCCATGGTGCACAAGGTGCAGCAAACATCACTTTCCACAAAGGGATGGGCACAGATGGAACCAAAGCCAGAGCTGGTGGGACCACTTGTGCACCTGCAAAGAGATTTAAGAACTGCAAAGTGCCCCCAGAGCATTCCTGGCTGGTGTAGTACTATGCAACAGATTGCCCTTACATGCCACAGATTAACCCCTGGGTTGTAATCCATTAGTATTAATTATAAAATAAAGTGGGATGTCTGAATAAAAGCTATGTGATAGTTTCTTACTTTCTTTTCTTATTGTGGTTAGTCCCAGGTACTGTATGTATCTGTCTCAGTGATTCTTTTTTGTCCAGTATTTTCCCAGACAGGAAATTGCCTTGAAAAAAGCACATTCGTGCCCACCTCCCCCCATGCACAATGTCATATAAACCCCTTTGGTGGGCTGTTTTTCTTCAGATAGCAAAGCAGGAGCTGTGCTAGTTCAGAACTGCAGGCACAGAGCTTCCCTTAGAGCTGTTAGGAATTTTCTGATGGAATTTTTTTTTCTGTAAGAAAATACCAATTTGTTGAGAGGAAAACAATTTTCAAAAAGTGTTGATTTTGACATTTTGTTGAGAAAGAATTGATAAAATCATTTAGCTAGCAGTGTTTCGACCCTTTTGGTTGAATCATTTGAATGGAATGGAACATTTTGATTTTCCATTTTGGAATGACTTTGTATCATTTTTTTAAATATGAAATTGCTCAAATGAGTCAAAATCTGAAAGTAAAACTTTCCAATTGACCCAAAATATTTTTTTCTTCAGAATTTGGTTTTGTCGGAAATCTCAAAAATAAATCCAGTTCCTGCCCAGTTCTATTCCCAGGGTAGGGGGTCCTCCATCAGGGTTAGGATGGTGTTTACTGCTCATGTTGCTGCATGGTATGGAGAATGGGGTAGTCATGATGACAGAACGCTGTAATGTTAGTAAATTGAGCCCCATAAAAATAAATAAGGGTTTTCCCATCTACTGCTTCCCTGGCTGGGACACATCATCAGACTTTGCAGAGAATCCCAGATTTGTTTGAACCTACCCTGCCTTGAAGTATGGTGCAATCCAGATTGTGGCACTGCCTCCAGTAGTCTGTCTCTCCAGGGGGGTGACTCTATGAATATATATCAATTTGTTTTAATATGCAACTGGTACAAATGTAGTATTATCACATCCCAAAATGATCATTTATATTAAACATAAGGCGACAGCATTAACCAATGCAGTATAGCTAAGAAAATATACCAGGTGCTTACACCATAGAATCATAGAATATCAGAGTTGGAAGGGACCTCAGGAGGTCATCTAGTCCAACCCCTGCTCAAAGAAGGACCAATCCCCTACCAAATCATCCCAGCCAGGGCTTTGTCAAGCCTGACCTTAAAAACCTTTAAGGAAGGAGATTCCACCACCTCCCTAGGTAACCCATTCCAGTGCTTCATCACCCTCCAAATGAAAAAGTTTTTCCTAATATCCAACCTAAACTGCCCCCACTGCAACTTGAGACCATTACTCCTTGTTCTGTCATCTGGTACCACTGAAAATAGTCTAGATCCATCCTCTTTGGAACCCCCTTTCAGGTAGTTGAAAGCAGCTATCAAATCCCCCCTCATTCTTCTCTTCTACAGACTAAATAATCCCAGTTCCCTCAGTCTCTCCTCATAAATCATGTGCTCCAGTAGCTCCAGCCCACTAATCGTTTTTGTTGCCCTCTGCACATCTCTTTCCAATTTTTCCAAATCCTTCTTCTACTGTGGGGCCCAAAACTGGACACAGTACTCCAGATAAGGCATCACCAATGCCGAATAGAGGGAAATGATCACGTCTCTCGATCTGCTGGCAGTGCTCCTACTTATACAGCCCAAAATGCTGTTAGCCTTCTTGGCAACAAGGGCACACCGTTGACTCATATCCAGCTTCTCATCCACTGTCACCCCTAGGTCCTTTTCTGCAGAACTGCTGCCTAGCCATTCGGTCCCTAATCTGTAGCAGTGCATGGGATTCTTCCTTCCTAAGTGCAGGACTCTGCACTTGTCCTTGCTGAACCTTATCAGATTTCTTTTGGCCCAATCCTCTAATTTGTCTAGGTCCTTCTGTATCCTATCCTTACCCTCCAGTGTATCTACCACTCCTCCCAGTTTAGAGTTATCTGCAAACTTGCTGAGAGTGCAATCCACGCCATCTTCCAGATCAATAATGAAGATATTGAACTAAACCAGCTCCAGGACCCACCCTTGGGGCACTCCACTTGATTCCGGCTACCAACTAGACACAGAGCCATTGATCACTACCCATTGAACCCGATGATCTAGCCAGCTTTCTATCCACCTTTATAGTCCATTCATCCAGCCCATACTTCTTTAACTTGCTGGCAAGAATACTGTGGGAGACTGTGTCAAAAGCTTTGCTAAAGTCAAGGAATAACACATCCATTGCTTTCTCGCCATCCACAGAGCCAGTGACAGCCATAGCCAAAAGCCAGCATACACCTCAATACTCAGACTTGTCAATGATGTATTCATATGGAATTGTGTGTTAGCCACACAGAATTGTGTAGTAAATCACAAACAAGTGTTGGGAAATGTAGTGACAAGGGATGCACATATTGGTCTAACAATTTTGTACATAAAATACAACTGAGGATGACTTCCTGGAAAGGTGAGCAGGAAAGAAAAGCCCATTTTATCAGGTCAGGTCTACTTATCTGAACTATCTGAACTAAGAATGAAAGCTAAATCATGTTTTGCTCCTGAAGCAGGAGGAGCGGACCTGAGGATCAGTGTGCAGAGAATTAATTCTAATGGAGGTGGTGGATCTATGCATCAAGGACAGATAAACTACAAAGTATCCTAATCAGCAAGTTTCCACTAACCCTGCTAAAACATCAGCTTCTCATATTAACCATGGTAGATTGGCTCTAAACTTTGAGGCCATCATTTACCTTCAGTTTTTCTGCAGAACTTCTATTGACACAAAACCACTCCATTACTGTGTGTAACACATACCTATCACAATATCACAAAAGCAAGAAAATTAAGAGTGAAGGAATCTAACAGTACATACCCAGTATGACTCTACCAAGAGAAGCAATTTCACCACTAGGACAATCACCATATATTAGAGACCATACATCCACTATCTTAATTCTGCTCTAGATCTATTCATAAATTTTAAAACCAAAACAGACCACTGTGATAATTTATTTTCATGTCCTGCATAACATGGGCCATAGAATTTCACTCAGTATTTCCTGCAGCATGCCCAACAACTGTGGTTGAGTTAGAGCACCTCTTTACAAAGACATCCAGTCTTGATTTAAAGATTGCCACACCTTTAGGCAGATTATTCTAGTTTGTTAATCACCCTAGCTATTAAAAACATGTGCCTTATTTCCAGTGTGAATAGTCTAGTAAAAAAGTCAGCCTTCCCCCTTATTATCCTTTCTACACAATTCTGGAAATCACACTCACTCAAGTTTGAATTAATAAATGAACCCTACATTGTATCCTTAATATCAGCAAACCTGGTGAATCAAGAAAAGAAGCAATTCCTGGAGTTGTGGAACAACTGTGACCATCTTATTTCCAGTCACTGAAAGACTTACAGACACATCAAACAGGAATGGTGACCTAATAGAGCCATGTAAAAACTCACAAAAGTACAACCTAGTGGAATAGGTTTTGCAACTTTGTCCTACTGCTGTAATATAACATCTGCCCTGCTGGAAAGGAGTGTCTTCTTTACAGGACTCAATGGAAGTCTTTTTATAGACTATAAGATAGATGAAATTAAGACTCCAAGACTGTATCTGCACCATTTTTTAAAAAAATCAGCAACATGAAGTCAACATAATACATTGCAAGAGCGTAAAGGCAGGTTATGATAGACATAGCCACATAGTCAAAGAAATTTCAATACACAGTTAAAGATGCTGTCATAAATATAAAGGGAAGGGTAAACCCCTTTAAAATCCCTCCTGGCCAGAGGAAAAATCCTCTCACCTGTAAAGGGTTAAGAAGCTAGGATTACCTCACTGGCACCTGACCAAAATGACCAATGAGGAGACAAGATACTTTCAAAAGCTGGGAGGAGGGAGAAAAACAAAGGGTCTGTGTCTGTCTGTGTGATGCTTTTGCTGGGGACAGAACAGGAATGGAGTGTTAGAACCTAGTAAGTAATCTGGCTAGATATGAGTTAGATTATGACTTCTTTAAATGGCTGAGAAATTAAGTTGTGCTGAAAGGAATGGATATTCCTGTTTTTGTGTCTTTTTGTAACTTAAAGTTTTGCCAAGAGGGATTCTCTATGTTTTTAATCTAATTACCCTATAAGGTATTTACCATCATAGAATCATAGAATCATAGAATATCAGGGTTGGAAGGGACCCCAGAAGGTCATCTAGTCCAACCCCCTGCTCAAAGCAGGACCAATTCCCAGTTAAATCATCCCAGCCAGGGCTTTGTCAAGCCTGACCTTAAAAACCTCTAAGGAAGGAGATTCTACCACCTCCCTAGGTAACGCATTCCAGTGTTTCACCACCCTCTTAGTGAAAAAGTTTTTCCTAATATCCAATCTAAACCTTCCCCACTGCAACTTGAGACCATTACTCCTCGTTCTGTCATCTGCTACCATTGAGAACAGTCTAGAGCCATCCTCTTTGGAACCCCCTTTCAGGTAGTTGAAAGCAGCTATCAAATCCCCCCTCATTCTTCTCTTCTGCAGGCTAAACAATCCCAGCTCCCTCAGCCTCTCCTCATAAGTCATGTGTTCCAGTCCCCTAATCATTTTTGTTGCCCTTCGCTGGACTCTCATCCTGATTTTATAGAGGTGATTCCTTTTTACTTCTATTAAAATTCTTCTTGTAAGACTTGAATGCTTTTTTCATAGTTCTTAAGATCCAAGGGTTTGGGTCTGTGGTCACCTAAGCAAATTGGTGAGGATTTTTACCAAACCTTCCCCAGGAAGTGGGGTGCAAGGGTTGGGAGGATTTTGGGGGGAAAGACATTTCCAAACAATGCTTTCCTAATAAAAATAAACCCAGATAAACATTTGGTGGTGGCAGTGGAAGTCCAAGGGCAAAGGATAAAATAGTTTGTACCTTGGGGAAGTTTTAACCTAAGCTGGTAAAAGTAAGCTTAGGAGGTTTTCATTCAGGTCCCCACATCTGTACCCTAGAGTTCAGAGTGGGGAAGGAACCTTGACAGATGCACTCTTATCTTCACTACCATTTAATACATACACATCATGTAGGTTTCATTTTGCTTGGAAAGTGGAATGACAGAGTTTATTGTTTACTGCCACTGATACTAGATTTTCATTGGTACCTATTGTTATTTAATGACCTACATATGTTATACATTTTGATAAGTTAAATGAGGCATATTGATCCTTTTGTTTTCCACACACAAGGGGTTCATAATAAGCAATAGCTCAGCTATTCTATACAGTCCACTTCTTATAACATCAGAATATGCTGCTACAAAGTGGCGAGAAATCAAAGGAGCTCTTTTACTTGACAGACTTGGTTTTGGCCAATTAAGTTTGGTAAGATTTGGGTAGATTTAATAATTATTTCAAAGATTAAACTTTGGGCTATAGGAAGCAGCTAATCCTGTGGATTAAAAACGTCAGTTTTCTCCATTTGGGAGTGGTTCTAAAAGCCTCAATATTAGGTGCTTCCTCAATTTCTCTCAGTCTAAAGTGGCTGTAAAACTGTAAGGGCTACATTTAAAAAAAATTCAGGGCCAGATCCTCAGCTGGTGTAAATCAGAGTAGCTCCATTGAAGCTGACAGGGCTATGCCCATTTACACCAGCTGAGGTTCTCCCTTTAAGCTGCAGCCACAAAAAATGTACACACATATGTAAACAGGTAACCAAAGCAGAAAACATGCATCTGTGAATGTCAAGGGCCAGTAGGGAGTGGCAGGTCACTACATGGAAAAACAAAGTGGGGGTGTGCAAGTCTCCTTCCCCACTTAGGACTTGCCTACATTCACACTAGCATAGACAAGACGGCAGGCTAGTACAATCATTTTTAAAATTAAGTGGTTTACAGCTGCTCTGAGCAGTTCTACATAACAATAATTAAAAAGTCAATGGGACCTCCAGGGACAATATTTCCATAGGAGCCTGTTTAACATCAGATTTCTTCTGTCCCTGAGATGTGTCCTGCATCAAGAAGGAGCACTCTTCTGCAAGCCAAAGATGGCTTCAGCACAATTCTTGGAGCAGATGTCTTTGGTGCCACAGAGGCCATGGTGACAATCAAAGACTTAGGCAATACAGCCACAGATCCTAGCCCCTCTGGAATCTATTTTTTTTGGTGCCAATGTCATTCTTGACTTTCCTGGATTTAAAGTAGAGGCCGATCTAGTCTTCATGAGACCCACAGGGTTCGTAACGTCTCCTTGATAAGGAAGGCTCAGCACATCCCTTCCCTACTAGTGCAGTGACCTCAGGAATGGGTTTCCCCAGACAAAAGTAAATGTGTCTGTATGTGTCTTCTGAGAACATGGAGCAGCATGACACATGCTGATACTCTGCCCCTTGTCATGCCCATCCTTAGAAGACATGTCTTCTATAATTAATTGGTTTAAGGACATGGAGTCTAGTGTGAAAGCTGCATGCACAAGAGTGCAGTACACTAAACATACAAACAAAAATCAAGGATAATTTTAAGGCAACTAATCTAGTTGTTTCTTTGAGCAAAGAGACAAGGTCACTAAATCCACAGCTAGTTACAAAAGGAAGAAACTAGGATGGATGGTGCTTCATAGCTCTTTTAGACCTTGAGTGTGAACATTTGATGCCATGAAAAGGTGTTTGCAATGAAAGCTGCTTTATTGGAAGTTGCCAGAGCTGAGCAACTTCCCTGCAATTTGGTGGAATCAGCACATCCATATCTGAATTAGAAGCAGCAGTGAAACCCATCGGCAATTCCAGCACCATGCTCTAGCTCGCATCAATATTGCCCCAAAGCACCAGAATATAGGCCACTGCAGTTTGGTACTGATAGTTTGTACGTGAACTTGTTCAGCTAAATGGACCGAAGTATGGTCTTGTGGTCAAGGCAGTGAACTAGGAAATGGGGAGTCTGTTCATCGTTCTGTTTCCGAGTTCCTGTGTGACCTTGCCCAAATCATTTAATCACTCTAGCATCATTTTGACTATCTGGATTTAAGACTTCCTTCCCTCTAGGGTATATACATCAATGCTTTAAGTATCTGAGCACCTACACTGTTGGGCACAGAGATCCAACTACAAAAATAATTTATTTTGAGTAAACTAGGTAGGTTTTGTTTTCCAAAACAAGTTAAAGACTTGAGTTACATGCCAGTTCTTGAGAAGCTTTTCCGTATGTTTTTGCAGAGTGGTACAAAGGAATATACTAGCAAGTAGTGTGTTTGATTTATTTTCAAACAGATGAGTGATATAACTTGGCTATTTTACATATACTTGTTAAAGAGAATATCTTTTATGGATCAGCTGTTTGAGGAGATCCGATTGCAACAATTACACCATGCCAAACTGCAAATATTATTTTCCTTATCAGAGCTTTAGAAAAACAACCAAATTTATACAGAGGTTTCCAGGGAGAGAGACAATGCTGTATGCAGAGAGAATGTTAATGGGTTTTTGTCATTTATAAGCTTAACTATGGCTGAATAATAGCCTTGATTTTTTTTTGCATGTTTCCTTTTCTTAGGCATGCAGATTTGAGATCTCTATGTCCTGCTGGTTTCAAGTGGATAAAAATTAATATCTACTCATGTGCAACTGAAAACCACACACAAATCTAAATTTGAATCCAAACCTTCAGTGACCAAACACAAAGAAATTAAAATCATAAGGCAATGCAAAAAGGACAGGTCAGGAAGATGGCTCAGAGAATGTCTTTTCCCATGAGCTATGAAGATTTCTTTTGAGCACCTCATTATAGGGAAGCATAAGTTGCAACTTCCTACTGATTATTAGAGAAGGGCAGGGAAGGGCATAGCTGTTCTTCTCTGTTCAATGATCCATGCAACCAGAGCAATATCCATTGTAGGCAAATTCAAGGCAGGGATAAGTTGAGATGTAACAACATGGCAGGCATCTTAAATGAATTTAGTTAGGGTTGAATTGAGGTGATCTGTAAAAACGTGCTGCAGAAATGTTTCTCTTCAGAATCAGAAACATACTTTTAAACAAATAATGTAAAGCTTTTAGACTTGGGATATACTGAGTTTATACAAGTTTGGAGCCACTAAAATGCTATTTAATATTCTTTATCGTGTTGCTGAAACCAGAAAGGGTCTGTAATTCTGCATTTCCTCTTGCATACATTTGTAAAAAGACCACATTTGGGTGGGGAAATTGGAATCATGTTTAGCTAAAGGGGGAAATGGGAACAGGGACACAGGTAAGCCTCCGTGGTGTCAGAGCTAGGAAGGGGGACACTAAGGAAGGAAACTGGAATCATGCTTGCTGGAAGTTCACCCCAACAAACATCGAATTGTTTGCACCTTTAGACTTTGGGTATTGTTGCTCTGTTCATGCGAGAAGGACCAGGGAAGTAAGTGGGTGAAGGAATAAGCCCCCTTACATCTTGGTGCCGGTGACTGACTCGGATGCATTGCATCAGATAGGTGAGTGGCAGCCTGTAAGTTCTCCTCCCCAACAGTCCGCGCAGCTGCTTGGAGGGGGTATAGAGAACTCTCGTGATGGTAGTTGCGGGTTCTGGCAAGCCAGGGTAAAGGATTTTTTGGATAAATGGATAAGGAAGAACCAGGGCCCATACCAGGTGCAGGGGTCAACCTGGGATGAGATTAAAAAGGACATGGAGGAAGTGTTAGGGGACCCAGAGGGATGGGGGGTGGCTGAGGAGCCCACCCTCCTTGGTATATGGGTAGTGGAAGAAGGTTGCTGCCCGTGGGGACTGAATGCCTTCCAGGGAAAGGAGGCACTTCAGTCTGCCTGTGAGAGGTTTGAAGTAAGGGCAGCATTATGGGAAGCTGCCAGTAATCTTTCAAGTTTGGTGCTGCTTCAGCAAGGGCTGCTGAAGGGTTGTAAATTAGTTAGGGGTGGTTAAAGATGGTTTGGCACAACAGGGTTTACAGTCAAAAGCAGAGTTAACAGACTATCTTTAGAGACTGGAGCTGGGACTTGGTCCTGTGGGAGTGGAGAGAAAGAAGGAGAAGGAAAAAAAAGTTTCAATGTGCAAAATGGCAGGGTTTGCAGCAGCAAGTAACAACCCCCACTCTTCTCCCAGAGCCAGAATGAGAACCTGGGGATAAGGGTTCCCAACTGTTTCAACCCAGGGAGCCTACTCTTGGCTCTTTTCTTCTTTTCCTTCTTCTTTTTCTCGGTTTACTTAATTTGTTGCTGGTAGCCTATAATTTAAACTGACCTGACAGGCTTAACTGGTTCCTTTCCAACTCTCCCCCTGTCTTTCCACACTTTTGTTTTTCTGAAGTTTTAATGGAGGGTACTTTGGATACTTACGTGAAATGTTTTTGGTTATTTTGGACAACGTATGAGAGATGTCAAGAAGGAAGTTTTTGTTTAATGATAAAACCCAATTATATAAATGTAACTGTATGTGCAACTCTGTGCAGTCACATTGGATGGAAGCTTGGTAATTAAATTATTCAAGGGGGTCAGGTAGAGTGGCTACTACCAGCACTAGGTTTCTGTCCCCAGAAGCCTTTACAGCTATTCTGAGGGAAAATGGGTCCTTTTCCCACATAAATGGTCTATAAGGGACTGCTGCAGGCAGCAGGCGGAGAGAGAATCTGATCAAAATTATTTCACTTGGATAATGTAATCAAAATCACTAAAGGATGTAAGGGGTTTCTATTGGAACTTAACTTGGCTGCCCCTGGTTCTGTCTAGTTGTACAAGATGGAAGTGTAATCGGGAGACAGTTGTATAAAAGAGTAATTGCAGTGCAAGAAATGTTAGGCAAAAGAGAATTTTGCGTGTGCACAGGTAAAAGAAAAGGAAAAGGTGAGGCATGATGGGAACACTGAGCCTTGGGGTGGCTCTGGGGGATCAGATTGTTGCTTTGGTGGGTGTGCATGAAAACTCTGTGGGCATGGGGGAGGCAGTTACACCTTGTGTAAAATTGATATGGCTAATATAATGTCATGGAGGTTAAACTATATGGAAGGAATGTGCATTTTCCCAGGACTTGTGCAGTATATATTCGAGAAGGGGTTAAAAAAAATGCAAACAAAACATGGTACTTAATTAAAATCCTATTAGGGCTCCAAAAGGGGCCACAATAGGTTGTGCTTTCTTTTTCAGATCGCTGTGTGTTTTGGAGCAGGAGATGAAAGTGGAAAGTAATCAGAACCCTAGTGGAAGTGAAATGTTTCCCTTTTAAGACAGTCTCTAAGCTGCTAACAACTTTGAATCCAAAAGCAAGCTAGTAAGCCTCTGTGTCTAAATACAAATTACCTAGCTCATACAAAGGAGCTGCAAATAATGAATACATCTGGTCAGCAAACTAGCTACTAGAAGACTCAGATTATGGCCCTCCAGGAAAGGGAGGTGGAAAAAAAACAAGTCAAGCCTGAAAATAAGTGGAACAGGTTAACCCTAAGAGGTGTGTGTGTGTACAGTGCTAAAATCTAAAGCTGTCTCTCAGCTATTACCTGAGAATAAACTTAATGCTTGGTACAGCAGAAAAACTGTTGCAAGCCTGGTCAGTTGTACAAGAGGGGAAACTGAGGTACACCACCTCATGAATTTCATAAATGACCAGTGAGTGGGGTAATTCACTAGCCTGACTACAGAACAAAATAGGGACAGCCTGGAGGTAATTCTGTTTTTCCTGCAATTAGCAAGGAAATTTGTAAAAGAAAGTGGTATTATTTATTAAGCAATAATCTTTCCCCACCAGGGGGGTAGAAATTGTTTCTTTTATTTTTCAGACACTCTACAAGCAAGCTGGCACCAGCGGGAAAAATAACCCACAATACCATGCATCTGTGTTTTGTGTTTGTCTTGTAAGCATTGTTGTGTTTTAATGAACAGAAAACCTCATGACATGGGTGGGGGATGACTTCAAAAGGCTGACCCTGGGGGGAAGATGTGTATGGGAATGCAAAATGCTCAACTAGGAGGCCAGCACCTGTGTAATAGCTACCATGGTACCTGGAAATGGAATGGTAATTAAAGTGGCCCCCACAAGCCCTATGAAAATAATGAGAAGGGGAGGAGCTCACTGGGAATCAATGGAGGGGTGTGTAAAATAGTGTAAATCAACAGAAGATGTTTGGATGTGCCCTTCTCCTATGACTATGGAGGAGCAGGATCAATGGCCTATGCAAGGGGTGGACAATTGGATGTACTGTGTAAAAGGTGTTTTGCTGGGAATGTACATATTACTGGGGGCACAATTACACCAGCCCATAACCAAACCACACCCATCTATACACTGCTATCTGGACTTTGGTGCACAAATGGAACTGTGAATCTTATTGTTGTGAATAATCAAACCAGGGCATACTGCCTGATTCCATACAAGTGGTCAAGCTGGTTTGGACAATATCCCATTTCTCTGTGAACATTCAGTGGACTTATGATATGGACAAAAGCAAGCAAAACTTGCAGGGGCAGCTTGTTGCAACTGCCAGCAACTGGACACATAAGATCGTGACCCTCTCGAAGGAGGAGAGGCAGTGTTTTGGGGGTGTCTCGGATGTTGGACCATGCTACAGTGGTCACGACTCGTTGCTGTGGATTTTGTATTGTTAACTGTACTTGTGTTACGATGCATATGGAGATAACCTATAAGTAATGTAATAAGCCCTCCAAACCCTGCAGTGTACTAGACAATCTGGACCCAACCTTCTCGGGCCCACTCTAATTGGAAGTCTGGAACACTAATTGGAATAGGTGTGGTATGCCCGTACAAGAGAAGGTGCAGGGCACTATACTACACAATATCGACACCTTCCATCTTGATGCCTGGCCCTATCAGGAAATGTGTTGCCATATGTCCTATGCTTTTCCAGAGATAGCTGGGCAGGAGGATCCCAAAAGGAAAAAAAAAAGGGGGTGGAGTGTTAGGATATAGATATTCAGGCTTGTCTGTAAAGGCCTATACTCTAAGAATGTAGGTGTATTCTTATCAAGTAGCTAGTTCTAGAGGTATAAAAGAGAGAATCAAAATCACTGTCTGCCAGTGTAAGGTCCTTCTCTTACTGTGACAGTCTGAGGCCCTGAACTTAGGCTAAGGCCTTTGGCTAAGCAACAGAGGCAGCCATAAGCTGGGAAGCGAACGGTCACATCCTTACATTCCAAACTAGTCACATTGAAATAAGGTTCTATTGGGCTGTTAGGAATACAATCCTGTCCTGATAATGCCTATTGCCTCCAGAGAAAGGGAAGTCCCTAGAAAATGTAAAAGGAAACGTAGTTTGATAGCATCCTGTCTGGCAAGAACTCACTTATCAATAGCTGGGATGTGAAATCCTCACTTCTATATTGTTCTATTACTGTAGTCCTCATTTCCCTATTTTTTGTTTGTATAATCTCTGTCTGGTTCTGTGATTGTTCCTGTCTGCTGTATAATTAATTTTGCTGGGTGTAAACTAATTAAGGTGGTGGGATATAATTGGTTAAATAATCATGTTACAATATGTTAGGATTGGTTAGTTAAATTTCAGGAAAATGATTGGTTAAGGTATAGCTAAGCAGAACTCAAGATTTACGATATAGTCTGCAGTCAATCAGGAAGTGTGTGTGGGAAATCCACATATCCTTGCAACAATATATTCTGCACAGAATGGAGATGTGTGAAATGGATGCAGAAGAATAGTGGTAGCACGTGCATTGTACATTTTGCTGGATGTTTGAAGACTCCACATACGCAAGCATCAATGGGATGAATATGCAGCCACCTTGGATACCCGTAGCATGCTTACCTAGTTGGTGGGGGTGGATAGAGAAGAGCGATTGGTCAAACCCTAGGAAGAGAGGGGAATGTCCATGTGACCATGGCTCATGCTGCATCCATTCTCCCTTGGAACATCCACATAGGGGACGCTCTAGCTGTATGCAACTACAGCAGTCCCAAGGCTGCTTTAAAGTACATCACATAGCAATAGGAGAGCATGCCGACAGACAAATGAGAATGACCATCACAGAGCAAGCACCAGCTACAGACTCTAAAGCCCAGGGGTTAGAACACTCACCTGGGCTGTGGGCACAGCAGACACTTGAACCTGGGTTTCCCACTATCCAGCTCAATGACCTAATCACCAGGGTACTAGGGTTGCAGTCTCAGCTTTAATGAAAATTTTAAATAGGCTTCAGTTTCATTCCACAGCAGAATCTTGAGATTTTCTATGAAATGGTCAGCCCTATTTAGAAGCACAAGTTTCACTGAGAGCAAATGGAACTTGTACTCCTTAGTCACATTGATTCACGTGAAAATTCCATTTTACAACTCTCTCTCCAACTCTGAGCACTGCCCTTAGTGTTCCTGGTCACTTATGCTTACAAGGGGATCATGTGATGGGGTTCCCTCACCGCTCACGGCACCTCCTCCTGGGGGATCAGGTCTGCCAGGTGCTTCACTCTCCTCAAGAGTCTCTCTACCCATCTTTTCCTGGTTTGTGGTTTGGCTACTAAGTTCCTTTCCTTCCAGGGAAATCACAATCCTTACAGACCAGCTGTCTGGCTGACATCTCCAGTCTTGTGCCATTCCCCAGTAGCCAGTAGGGTTCTGCTTGAGTTCTGCCCTCTACACTGGGTTCCAGCTTAGGGACCCTATACCATGCAGCCAACATGTCTTAGCCCTCGCTGCTGTTTCCCTGGGCTTCTTCCTACATCACTGGCTCCTAAACTCTGTGTGTACACCAGCCTCCCAACTCCCTCCTCTCAGGGAATAACTGCAGCCTGTCTTTTCTGCAAACCCCTTCCCCCCCACTACTTGCAGCTCCTGGACTTTTTACAGGCCCCTCTTGTTCCTGTCCAGTGTGCCTGCCTGCCTTCCTCTAATTAATGTCCTCCCTGTGGCCTCTATCTCTCCCCTACACTCTGCTTAATTAGTCACTTAGGTTCACCTGGCACAATTTACCCTCTCAGGGGCCAATGTGGGGAATAACCCTCTTCACAGATGGATATACCAGAAAGGGGGGGGGGGGGTGCTGCTGCTGATGCTGTCCCTGCAGTGTTTACTCTGCCCCTTCAGAACCAAAAGGATTTGTGGCTTTTGCAGCCTGATGGCATGATGTACTTCCCCGGAGTGCAACCTGGAACTGAGGTACTGCCGCCCTCTGGCATACCAACCAAGGCCCCTTCTCACACCATGGGGCTGGGACAAGGTGCAATCTTCTCCAGGTCTTGCACTTACACAGCAATACACAAGCGGAGACACACCTAGTTTCAGTTACATCAATGCTTTTGCTACCCACTCACGAACCAACAATAGAGAGGTATCAGCCCGTTGCCCCCAGCTCCCCTGCCTAGGACCCCAGAGCTGTACCATCTTGCCCTGGTCAAAAGCCTGGCCAGTATAAGTTTATTACCCAGTCTGCCCCTCCCTCAGTATGGAGAGGAGAATGCACCAGTCCCTGTTCCTGAGCAGATTTCCCTTTGCACTTCAAATACCACACTGCTTTAGGTAAAACATATAAAACAGATTTATTAACTATAAAAAGATAAATTTTAAGTGATTGTAAGTGTAACCCTTCTGCCCATCAGAGTTGGCAGCAACAAGGACTGGGTTCAATATCTAGGGGATCCATTCCAATAACACAATGCAAAACCTGCTAGAGCCCCCCACCCAGTGACCTGGAACAAATATATACCACCCCCGCTGGGCGCCTCCAAGAGGCAACACTTCCCCTCTTGCAAGCACAGAGTCTGAGTGTAGCAAAAAGCCTTTTAATAACAGAGAGAAACAATGTAGCATTATGTTGGGGAAACACCACCAACAGGATTCATAACACAATTCATGAGCAAAAACCCATCCCAGACAAATTGGGTCATGTCCTTTCCCTTTGGTTCTTGATTCCAGCAACCCGAAATCACCCAAAGTCCTAAAAGTCCAATGACCCAAAAGTCTCTGTCCCTGGTCAGGGCAGCCCCATAATTCAAAAGTTTATCTGCAGAGCTTTACCTCCCAACCTGGGTGGAGATTGGGGGAAGAAGGGGAAGAGAGGTAAGGGGCACCTTACATGATCTGAAGCTGACTGCCCCACAGCTCCAGAGGGCTCTGCTCCGCTCTGCTCCACCAGCTCCGCGTCCCGCAAGCAGCTCCCGCCGTCCCACAAACTGCTACACCAGCCGGTCCACTAGGCACTCCAGCCGTCCTACAAACTGCTCCACAATATATCTTCAGGCTCCCCCACTACTTAACACAACGCTCAGTGATTTCAGCTCTTAGTCAGTTCAGCTCTTTGGTGAATTCAGCTTGTACTAGGGGACACTCAGTGCTAGTGCACCATTAGCCCCCAAGTGAGCTCAGCAGCCTGTGACTAGACTCCTAATGGAATCAAAATTAGCTCTGATATTCCACAGTGGAGAGAGGAAGAAGTGCAATTAGCATGTAAGGCCCTCACCAAGGGGCCCATGCAACCAAGTATTAATACTTGTCCCCAGTCTCTGTCAATTCACAGAGTTTTGGAACCCATGATCCTTGCCTAGCGAGTGTTACTTAGTTGATGGTGAGCCCCTTCATCATAACAAAAGGCCAAGTACAGTTCCAAGCACAGTTCCCATAATCAGGGTAATAACAATTTATTCTTCCTTCCCCAATAACAGAGACACTGGGGATCCCACAGCAGCCAAAGTGACCATTTGGGCAGCTATGGCCTCATTCTAGGCGGGGTGGGTGTGCCTATGCGAATTAGATTGGCCTTTGAAGTTCTTTTCCACAACTTGCCACACCTCACCACCAGATGTCAGGGTGGAGCTAATCCTGACTCTGCTTACATAAGCAATAGCACACAGATCAAAGTTGGTTACCTAAGAAATAAAACAAAATCACAATCTAAGTTCTATAGGATGAAATTCAATGTTGATAAATGCAAAGTAATGCACACTGGAAAACATAATCCCAACTATACATATAAAATGATGGAGTCTAAATTACCTGTTACCACTCAAGAAAGAGATTTTGGAGTAACTGTGGATAGTTCTCTGAAAACATCCATTCAATGTGCAGAGGCAGTCAAAAAAGCTAACAGAATGTTCAAAAGCATTGAGAAAGGGATAGATGATAAAACAGAAAATATCATATTGCCTCTATATAAATCCATGGTACACCCACATCTTGAATATTGCATGCAGATGTGGTCACTCCATCTCAAAAAAGATATATTGGAATTGGAAAATGTTCAGAAAAAGGCAACAAAAATTATTAGGGGTATGGAACAGCTGCCATATGAGCAGAGATTAATAAGACTGGGACTTTTCAGCTTGGAAAAGAGATGACTAAGTGGGGATATGATAGAGGTCTATAAAATCATGACTGGTGTGGAGAAAGTAAACAAGGAAGTGTTATTTACTCCTTCTCATAACATTAGAACTAGGGTTCACCAAATGAAATTAATAGGTGGCGGGTTTAAAATAAATAAAAGGAAGAATTTCTTCATGCAATGCACAGTGAACCTGTGGAACTCTTTGCCAGAGGATGTTGAGAAGGCCAAGACTATAACGTTAAAAAAAGAAATAGATAAGTTCATGGAGGATAGATCCATCAATGGCTATTAGCCAGGATGGACCGGGATGGTGTCCCTAGCTTCTATTTGCCAGAAACTGGGAATGGCTGACGGGGATGGATCAAGAAAAGGAGTACTTGTGGCACTTTAGAGACTAACCAATTTATTTGAGCATAAGCTTTTGTGAGCTACAGCTCACTTCATTGGATGCATTCAGTGGAAAATACAGTGGGGAGATTTATATACAGAGAGAACATGAAACAATGGGTGTTACCATACGCACCATAATGAGAGTGATCAGGTAAGGTGAGTTATTACCAAAAGCAAAGTGGGGGAGGGGGGCGGGAACCTTTTGTAGTGATAATCAAGGTGGGCCATTTCCAGCAGTTGACAAGAACGTCTGAGGAACAGTGGGGGGAAGAGGGGAATAAACATGGGGAAATAGTTTTAATTTTGTGTAATGATCCATCCACTCCCAGTCTTTATTCAAGCCTAAGTTAATTGTATCCAGTTTGCAAATTAATTCCAATTCAGCAGTCTCTCGTTGGAGTCTGGTTTTGAAGTTTTTTTGTTGAAGAATTGCTACTTTTAGGTCTGTAATCGAGTGACCAAAGAGATTGAAGTGTTCTCCGACTGGTTTTTGAATGTTATAATTCTTGATGTCTGATTTATGTCCATTTGTTCTTTTACGTAGAGACTGTCCAGTTTGGCCAATGTATATGGCAGAGGGGCATTGCTGGCACGTGATGGCATACATCACATGGGTAGATGTGCAGGTGAACGAGCCTCTGATAGCGTGGCTGATGTGATTAGGCCCTATAATGGTGTCCCCTGAATAGATATGGGGACACAGTTGGCAACGGGCTTTGCTGCAAGGATAGGTTCCTGGGTTAGTGTTTTTGTTGTGTGGTGTGTGGTTGCTGGTGAGTATTTGCTTCAGGTTCGGGGGCTGTCTGTAAGCAAGGACTGGCCTGTCTGCTAAGATCTGTGAGAGCGATGGGTCGTCCTTCAGGATAGGTTGTAGATCCTTGATGATGTGTTGGAGACGTTTTATTTGGGGGCTGAAGGTGATGGCTAGTGGCATTCTGTTATTTTCTTTATTGGGCCTGTCCTGTAGTAGGTAACTTCTGGGTACTCTTCTGGCTCTGTCAATCTGTTTCTTCAGTTCATCAGGTGGGTATTGTAGTTGTAAGAATGCTTGATAGAGCTCTTGTAGGTGTTTGTCTCTGTCTGAGGGGTTGGAGCAAATGCGGTTGTATCGTAGAGCTTGGCTGTAGACAATGGATCGTGTGGTGTGGTCTGGATGAAAGCTGGAGGCATGTAGGTAGGCATAGCAGTCAGTAGGTTTCCGGTATAGGATCAGTTGATGAATACCTATTCTGTTCATTCCCTCTGAAGCACCTGGCATTGGTCACTGCTGGAAGACATGATACTAGCTAAATGGTCCTTTGGTCTGACCCAGTATGGACATTTTTATGTTCTTATACACTGGACAGGATTTGAATCAAGCAGTGTCTCACTGTGATGGTACAAACAGTCTGCCAATCTTCCATACACAGGCAAGAAATCCCTTCTGCCTAGGACCACCTCCCCAGTTCAGTATTTGTTCCTGAGGTGTTGAGTGACAATGCCACTTCCCCCTTACATAGCTTCTTCCATGTGGAGGGAACTTCATTGTTCCAAGCAAAGTCCCCAGCACAGTTTGTGGAAAAGTACAGGCACAAGATGGAGTCCAGTATCGCATGATCTGGTCACATGCCCTTGCATGCTTCGATGAGTCATAGCAGCCATTATACATATACTGGCTGAAGCATCCACAGAAAAATCCACCAGGTGGGGATAAGCTTCTTCCATGGCCTATTGTGTTTCTTAATGGGCCATTACCTTGAATGGTTCATCCACAATGTGCTGACTAGACTGGGATGTAAACTACCTTGTCAGTGTCACCCAGGATAAAACACATTTGACATTCTGGTACATAGTCAATATTCATAACTTCAGCTACAGCAACAGCACATACAATCAAAAGGATATTAATGTTCAACAGATGCAGATCAAGACTTTTAGAATGATATCTTACAAGGCATATTTTGCACAAAACATATAATAATTATATCACCATGGTAAATTTGGGGATGCCAGGGTGTTGCTTTGGGGTACAGAGTGTCACAGATGGTCTCTTCCCCATCTGCTCTCAGCCTTTGTGTACAGGACTCCATTGAGCAGGCTGTCATGTATGTGCTGCCATTGGCACATACATCTCACTGGTTTCATTCTGCTGCTACATACCTGGTGTGTGGCCATATGTTTTTCTCTTTTATTATTGCTAGGTAGCACTGGCTGATTCTCCCTTGGTTATTGCTTTCAACTGTGTGTGGGTGCCTTGAATGACAACACCTGGAGCCTTCCTTCTAAGTTATTCTTGTCTCTGCCCATCCTTACTATGCTCATCTCCAGTGTCTCCAGGCTCTTTCTAGGGGATATCCTGATACTTTTTACCTCCTTGCATGTAAAGGAGCACAGTGTTCTGCTTCTTTCTCACTTTAGGGACAGATGAGCTCCCTATTTTCATCATTAAATGTTCAAATGCTCATTTTTTCCCCATTATGCCAGTTGATTCTCTGGGAAGCTCAGTCGCTGGAACATCTAAACCAGTGTTTCTCAACCTTTTTGATATCAGGAACTGGCTTGCTGCCTGCCTAAACTCTGTCAGAGAGATCTTAGGGATCCATGGACCGGTCATTGAGATATACTAATCTAAACTATTGAGTTCAGATACCACCAAGGTATGTCTGAAGTCAGCCCTGGAAAGGCAGAGGATAAACAGCAAGAACAAGGGCCATAGGACTTGAAAAATCATAGACATCAATTAAACAGAGAATCATAATTAGTGATGGAGAGCAAGAGTAGGAATGATGTGACCTGAAAATCACAGCCATTGGTAAAAACTGAGAGAGCCATAATTTTCCAATGACCTTGATTTAACCATGTGTATTCTTCCACTAATGCATTCTATTGTAAAATAGCCTCCTCTTGTTTATTTTGGAAGACAGCCGTTGTTTTTAATTGAGCTTAACAGATAATGTGATCATGGTTGCTTGCTTTAGCTGGGGGTCTATGAACCAAGGGGAAATGAATGACAGATCAGTTAGACTGTATATATTTGTTTTTTTTTTCCTTTCTAAAATGGTTGAGATATAGTTCTGGCTATTTTGTTAGCTAGGTGAAAAGGTTTTCCTGTGATCAGCTTATTAATTTCACTTCTAGCTAAAAAAAAATTCTGCACCATCACAAAGCACTCCCAGGAGAATTGTCTTTTTTGGCAATTAGGGTTTTGACGAGAAAGGATGGGGTGGGGCAGAGTAACGCAGTCAGGCTTGTCCCACCCTTCCCAAGTTACAATAGGTTAGATGCACACCAACAAATGTTAAAATATGGTACCAAGGTTGGGGAGTCAAGCCCTCAAAAGTTAGAAAAAACCAGGATAAAAGCTACCTCTGCGATGTTAGTTTAACCCCCTAGTGTGCATGCATCATGATAACCTTTAATTTCATGATCACATACTGCAAGACCCTGTCTCGTTCAGTGCACAGGAGGTCTCCTCTACTTGGACTGTAAATTCTCCAGTGACTTCTTTAATGATAGTAATACTTAGCTCTTATAAAGTGCTTTGCATCAATATATCTCAAAGTGCTTTACAAAGGAGGCCACTATCGTTATCATCATTTTACTGAGGTATGGGGAGGAGAAATAGCTGGCCAAAGTCATCAAACAGGGCAGTGGAAGAGCCAGGAATAGAAACCATTTCACCTGAGTCCCCATCCAGTGTTCTGTCCTCTACTATATATATGGAGACTGATGGGGCCTTCATTTTGGTTAGAGCTGCTACTGTAACAACAGACAACCTCCATCATCAACAACAAAAATTACTGCTGAAGGAAGCTAATTTGCTGATTTTAACTTAATTTCATGGAATATTGCAAATTTATTTTTCTGACTGTGAAGCACAGATTTTGCTGTTTATATAACTGTATCCAGATATACATTCTCAGTTTATACTGATAACTGAGCAATTGAAGAAGTCAGATCATCTCTGATACCCATACAGTGGTTCATTTCCACCTTCCTGGATTAGATCCCCATCCGGCAGCACAACAGATCTCAAGCTTCCTGCTCTGGGATCTCTTTCGATATTACTTAAGGATGTGATTTGGAGAGAGAGGGATGCCTGATTAAATCATCCTGGATTCTTATTGGCTGCTAGTAGACCATCACTTGTGGGCATACCAATGCAGGGAACAGAGTGAGACAGTTGACCTCCCAGACATGCTCGGTAAGACATGAGAAAGCTCTTCTAGAGATGACAGGCTGAGGTTTGCAGTCGGAATTGTAATGTTTTAGCCAGAGACTGGGAACAAAATGTAATAAAGATAGAGGGAAGAGGGGGAAAAAAGGAAGAAACCGACAGGAGACAAACAGAAAGAGAGACAGATCAGAACCCAAGAGGAGGGGCAAAAGGAGAATGGATGAGGAGGGCTCAGGGGGAGGAAAAGGTGACAAAAACTGAGAACTAAATGATCTGGAAAAAATCATGGAGCACCTCCTCAAGGAATCCATTTTGAAGCACTTGGAAGAGAGGAAGGTGATGAGGAATGGTCAACATGGATTCACCAAGGGCAAGTCATGCCTGAGCAACCTGATTGCCTTCTGTGATGAGATAACTCGCTCTGTGGATATGGCGAAAGCAGTGGACATGATATATCTTGACTTTAGCAAAGCTTTTGATATGGTCTCTCACAGTATTCTTGCCAGCAAATTAAAAAAGTATGGGTAGGATGAATGGACTATAAGGTGGATAGAAAGCTGGCTAGATCATCGGGCTCAACGGGTAGTGATCAATGGCTCCATGTCTAGTTGGCAGCTGGTATCAAGCAGAGTGCCCCAGGGGTTGGTTCTGGGGCCAGTTTTGTTCAACATCTTCCTTGATGATCTGGATGATGCTATGGATTGCACCCACAGCAAGTTTGCAGATGACACTAAGCTGGGGGGGGGGAGAGGTAGATATGCTGGAGGGTAGGGATAGGATCCAGAGTGACCGAGACAAATTGGAGGATTGGGCCAAAAGAAATCTGATGAGTGTCAAGAAGGACATGTGCAGAGTCCTGCATATAGGATGGAAGAATCCCGTGCACTGCTACAGGCTGGGGACCAACTGGCTAAGTGGCAGTTCTGCAGAAAAGGTCCTAGGGGTTAAGGTGGACGAGAAGCTGGATATAAGTCAGCAGTGTGCCCCTGTTGCCAGAAACGCTAATGGCATATTGGGCTGCATTAGTAGGAGGATTGCAATCAGATTGAGGGAAGTGATTATTCTCCTCTATTCGGTACTGGAGTATTGCGTCCAGTTTTTGGCCGCCTACTACAGAAAGGATATGGACGAATTGGAGAGAGTCTAGTGGAGGGAAATGAAAAGGAGTAGGGGGCTGGGCCACATGACTTAAAATCATAGAATCATAGAATATTAGGGTTGGAAGAGACCTCAGGAGGTGATCTAGTCCAATCCCCCGCTCAAAGCAGGACCAACACCAACTAAATCATCCCAGCCAAGGATGTGTCAAGTCGGGCCCTGAAAACCTCTAAGGAAGGAGATTCCACAACTTCCCTAGGTAACCCATTTCAGTGCTTCACCACCCTCCTAGTGAAATAGTGTTTTCTAATATCCAACCTAGACCTCCCACACTGCAAGTTGAGACCATTCCTGCTTCTTCTGTCACCTGCCAACACTGAGCACAGCCTAGCTCCATCCTCTTTGGAACCCCCATCAGGTAATTGAAGGCTGCTATCAAATTCCCCCTCACGCTTCTCTTCTGCAGACTAAATAAACCCAGTTCCCACAGCTTCTCCTTATAAATCACGTGCCCCAGCCCCTTAATCATTTTCATTGCCCTCCACTGGACTCTCTCCAATTTGTCCACATCCGTTCTGTAGTGGGCGGGGGGCCAAATCTGGACGCAATACTCCAGATGTGCAGAATAGAGGAGAATGATCACATCCCTCAATCTGCTGGCAATGCTCCTATTAATACAGCCCTATATACGATTGGTCTTCTTGGCAACCAGGGCACACTGCTGACTCATACCCAGCTTCTCATCCACTGTAATCCCCAGGTCCTTTTCTGCAGAACTGCTGCTTAGCCAGTCGGTCCCAATCTTACAAATTGTTTAGGTCACTCTGCACCTATCCCTACCCTCCATTGTATCTACCAAACCCCCCAGCTTAGTGTCATCTGCGAACTTGTTAAGGGTACAATTAATCCCACTGTCCAGATCATTAATAAAGATGTTGAACAAAACTGGCCCCAGGACCAACTCCTGGGGCACTCCTCTTGATACCGGCTGCCAACTAGACATCGAGCTGTTGATCAGTACCTGTTGAGCCCGACAATCTATCCAGCTTTCTATCCACCTTATAGTCCATTCATTCAATCCATACTTCTTTAACTTGCTGACAAGAATACTGTGGGAGACCGTATCAAAAGCTTTGCTAAAGTCAAGGAATATCACGTCACCTGCTTTCCCCATATCCACAGAGTTATCCCCATATCCACTCAGTTATCTCATCATAGAAGGCAATCAGGTTGCTCAGGCATGACTTGCCCTTGGTGAATCCATGTTGACTGTTCCTGATCCCCTTCCTCTCCTCCAAGTTCTTCAAAATGAACTTATGATGAGAGGCTGAGGAAACTGGGGTTATTTAGTCTGCAGAAGAGAAGAGCATGGGGGGATTTGATAGCAGCCTTCAACTACCTGAAGGGGGGTTCCAAAGAGGATGAAGCTAGGCTGTTCTCAGTGGTGCAGATGACAGAACAAGGAGAAATGGTCTCAAGTTGCAGTGTGGGAGGTCTAGGTTGGATATTAGGAAAAATTATTTCACTAGGAGGGTGGTGAAGCACTGAAATGGGTTACCTAGGGAGGTGGTGGAATCTCCATCCTTAGAGGTTTTTAAGGCCCAGCTTGACAAAGCCTTGACAAAGGAATGATTTAGTTGGTGTTGGTCCTGCTTTGAGCAGGGGGTTTGGACTAGATGACCCCCTGAGGTCTCTTCCAACCCTAATCTTCTGTGATTGTATGATTCTATCTCTATCTCTTGTTTCAGTGATGGGGAGTTTCCATGCTTCTGACCCCAACCTAAGGGTCTGAAATAATTGTGGTAGAGGCATTTGAAGAAGCTCAGTTACCACTTCCTAATACCTTCCCCCCTCACACACACACACACAACCCAGGTGCAAACCAGTCCAGAAGGAGTAGGCTCTCCTGCTTCCTAGAGGAGCTCATGAAGGTATACTGCATCTCTTCTAGCTCAACCCTCTCCTGCCCCTCTCCCCCGTAGATCTCCATGATGGGATGCTGCTACTGTATACCATTCCCACCACCTGGGCATAAATCACAGAGTCTGATCTTGATAGCAGATGTAGAGATATGGAAAACAGAAAACACACAAAGTGAAGGAGGAAGAGACAAGAAAGCAGAACCATCAAGATGGAGAAGTCTGATCATTAATGGAGCTAAAACAGTGTCAGTGTATGCTTATCAGTAACAAAGTACTTTACAACTAGCCTTATTTCGTGCCGTTTATTTAGGGCTGTCAAGCAATTAAAAATTTAATCGCGATTAATTGCACTGTTAAACAATAATAGAATACCAATTATTTACATATTTTTGGATGTTTTCTACATTTTCAAATATATTGATTTCAATTATAACACAGAATACAAAGTGTACAGTGCTCACATTATACAAATATTTGCACTGTAAAAAAAGAGAAAAGAAACAGTATTTTTCAATTCACCATATATAAATACTGTATTGCAAGCTCTTTATCATGAAAGTTGAACTTACAAACGTAGAATTATGTACAAAATATAACTGCATTCAAAAGTAAGACAATGTAAAAGTTTAGAGCCTACAAGTCCACACAGTCTTACTTCTTGTCCAGCCAGTTGCTCAAACAAACAAATTTGTTTACATTTGCAGGAGATAATGCTGTCCGCTTCTTGTTTACAATATCACCTGAAAGTGCAAACAGGCTTTGTGATGTCACTGTTGTAACCGGCATTGCATGATATTTATGTGCCAGATGCACTAAAGATTCATATATACCTTCATGCTTCAACCACTGTTCCAGAGGACATGCATCCATGCTGATAACGGGTTCTGCTTGATAACCACCCAAAGCACTGCAGATCAAAGCAAGGTCATTTTCGTCATCTGAATTGGATACTACAAGCAGAAGGTTGATTTTCTATTTTGGTGCTGTCATAAAGATAAAGAGAAGGGTAAACCCTGTTAAAATCCCTCCTGGCCAGAGGAAAAATCCTCTCACCTGTAAAGGGTTAAGAAGCTAAAGGTAACCTCGCTGGCACCTGACCAAAATGACCAATGAGGAGACAAGATACTTTCAAAAGCTGGGAGGAGGGAGAGAAACAAAGGGTCTGTGTCTGTCTGTATGCTGCTTTTGCCGGGGATAGAACAGGAATGGAGTCTTAGAACTTTCAGTAAGTAATCTAGCTAGGTATGTGTTAGATTATGATTTCTTTAAATGGATGAGAAAAGAACTGTGCTGAATAGAATGACTATTCCCGTCTGTGTGTCTTTTTTGTAACTTAAGGTTTTGCCTAGAGGGATTCTTTATGTTTTGAATGTAATTACCCTGTAAGGTATTTACCATCCTGATTTTACAGAGGTGATTCCTTTACTTCTATTAAAAGTCTTCTTGTAAGAAAACAAAATATTTTTTCATTGTTCTAAGATCCAAGGGTTTGGGTCTGTGGTCACCTATGCAAACTGGTGAGGATTTTTACCAAACCTTTCCCAGGAAGTGGGGTGCAAGGGTTAGGAGGATTTTGGAGGGAAAGACGTGTCCAAACTACGTTTTCCAGTAAACCCAGTTAAAGTTTGGTGGTGGCAGTGGAAATCCAGGGGCAAAGGATAAAATTAATTTGTACCTTGGGGAAGTTTTAACCTAAGCTGGTGAAAGTAAGCTTAGGAGGTTTTCATGCAGGTCCCCACATCTGTACCCTAGAGTTCAGAGTGGGGGAGGAACCTTGACATGGTGGCAGAAATCTGAAATCATTTTGAGATCAATTTGAGATTTTTTGAACCAGAAATACAGATTTTAAAAAGGATTTTTTTTCCTTTGGGGTTGCTGGAAAGGAGGTCCAACTGAAAGCAGCTAGTTTTTTCTCTGCCTTGGGGCCAGAGCAGAGACAAAAGAGGATTATCTTTGTAAATTGCAGGTTTTCTTTGCCTGGAGGCAGAGTAATTAACTCCTGCAAGGAAATTCACAGTCTTCGCAAACCAGAGGGTTTTTTTCCCCCTAAAAGTAAATAGGGGGGGTGTTCTACCCATTTGCCTGGAGACAAAAGTGGGAAGGGGTTTTTTTTAGGATTTTGATTTTTTTTTTTTACAAGGAGCACAGGTTTGAAAAGGAATTTTTTTTCCTTTGGGCTGCTGGTAAGCAGGTTTCCACGTAGTTGGAGGTTTTTTGCTTTGATTTGGGGCCAGAGCAGAGACAAAGGGAATTGTCTTTTTCTGTAGGCTGACAATCACTATCAGAGAATAGGTATCCTATTCCAGCACAGCAAAATTTTACAGCCAAGTTTTGTTTGTTTATTTCTAACCCTCGGGTGTAAAGTTAGTTAAAAACAGAGAGGTTAGGATGACGGAATCCATGACACAACAAAAGCTGGAATTAGCCAGATTTCAGGAAAAACAAAAGGAACATGAAAGACAGATAGAACTCCTGCGGCTGGAGAAGGAGGTACAGGAAGCTGCCCACAGGAGGGAAATGGAGAAGGAAGCATGTGGAGGAGGAGAAGGAAAAAGAGAGGAAGCATGAACTGGAGATGGAGAAGGTAAAGGCTCAGCAGAATATACCAACAAACCCTAGCAATCCTTCTCCAGATACCACTTCCCATCCCAGAAATTTCCCCACCTACAAGGCAGGTGATGATTACGGAGGCCTTCTTAGAAAACTTCAAAAGGTCCTGCCTTGGGTACAGCATCTCTACCGACCAATACATGGTAGAGCTGAGGCCACAGCTCAGTGGACCCTTAGCTGAGGTGGCGGCTGAAATGCCTAAAGAACACATGAACAAGTATGAACTGTTTAAATCCAAGGCGAGAGTCAGAATGGGGATAACACCCGAGCAGTCTCATCGGAGGTTCAGAGCCCTAAGGTGGAAACCAGATGTGTCATTTACCCGACATGCCTACCACATTGTGAAACATTGGGATGCCTGGATATCAGGAGCAAGTGTTGAATCTCCAGTAAATTTGCCCTTCCTAATGCAAATGGAACAATTCTTAGAGGGTGTTCCTGAGGAAATAGAAAGATACATCCTAGATGGGAAGCCCAAAACTGTAATTGAGGCAGGAGAGATTGGAGCCAGATGGGTGGAGGTGGCAGAGAAGAAGAAAACTGGTCGCAGTTGGAGCGGGGACCAGAAGGGACAACCCCAGACCACACCCTATTACCGGGGGCTGCCCAAGTCCCCACCTACTTCCCAAAGAACCCTCCAGACACCTTATCTTCCCACCACCCCGTTCTCCAGCAACCCATCTCTCCCCAGTGACCCGTCAGCTGGACGATGTTTTAAATGTAATGAGCTGGGACATGTAACGGCTAACTGCCCCAGAACCCAACAGATTACAGTTCATTGCACCGGAATCACACCAAAGATCCGCAGGCCCAGATACCTCCTAGATACCCTTGGAGCAGAGGGAAACTGTGAGTGTGGGCGGGAAGAAGGTCATCGCATGGAGGGACATCGGAGCACAAGTGTCAGCTATCCATGCTTCCTTAGTGGACCCCAATTTAATCAACCCAGAGATCCCAGTGACAATTCAACCCTTCACGTCCAACTCTTTCGATTTGCCTCCAGCCAAGTTGCCTTTCCAGTAACAGGGCTGGTCAGGAACGTGGACTTTTGCAGTCTATGATGATTATCCCATCTCCATGCTGTTGGGGGAAGACTTGGCCAATCATGTGAAGCTAGCCAAGAGGGTGGGAATGGTCACCTGCAGCCAGGCTAAACAAGCCGTGAGGCCTAGCTCTGTTCCGGAAACTTCTATCAGGACCCAGTCAGATGTGATGGACCCGGACCCCAGGACAATGTCTGCAACTGCAGTAGTGGATCCAGTCCCAGAGACCCAGACAGAGCCAGTCCCAGAACTGGAACCAGCGGAACAACCAGCACCAGACCCATTGCCAGCACTGAATCTAGTACTGGAAACCTCAACACCAGAGGACCCCACTGAACCTGAACCGGCAGCAGCCCATAACCCTACACAAGAGGTTCAGCCAGAGCCTGAACCCCAATATAGTGTCCCAGTGGAGAGCGGTTCACAGTCAACGGAAACAGCCCCATCCCCTACGTCGCTTCCAGAGGGACCAAGCATAGGTCCACAATCCAATGAGGAACTGATGTCTCCAGCATCAAAGGAACAGTTCCAGACTGAACAGGAAGCAGATGAAAGCATCCAGAGAGCTTGGACGGCGGCACAGAGCAACCCACCGCCTCTCAGCTCTTCTAATCGATCCAGGTTTGTTGTAGAAAGAGGACTTCTATACAAGGAAACTCTTTCTGGTGGACACCAGGAAGACTGGCATCCTCAGAGACAGTTGGTAGTTCCAACTAAATACCGGGCCAAGCTCTTGAGCTTAGCCCATGATCACCCTAGTGGCCATGCTGGGGTGAACAGGACCAAAGACCGGTTGGGGGACTCATTCCACTGGGAGGGAATGGGCAAGGATGTTTCTACCTATGTCCGGTCTTGTGAAGTATGCCAAAGAGTGGGAAAACCCCAAGACCAGGTCAAAGCCCCTCTCCAGCCACTCCCCATCATTGAAGTTCCATTTCAGCGAGTAGCTGTGGATATTCTGGGTCCTTTTCTGAAAAAGACACCCAGAGGAAAGCAGTACATACTGACTTTCATGGATTTTGCCACCCAATGGCCGGAAGCAGTAGCTCTAAGAAACACCAGGGCTAAAACTGTGTGCCAGGCACTAGCAGACATTTTTGCCAGGGTAGGTTGGCCCTCCGACATCCTCACAGATGCAGGGACTAATTTCCTGGCAGGAATTATGGAAAACCTTTGGGAAGCTCATAGGGTAAATCACTTGGTTGCCACTCCTTACCACCATCAAACAAATGGCATGGTGGAGAAGTTTAATGGAACTTTGGGGGCCATGATATGTACATTTGTAAATGAGCACTCCAATGATTGGGACCTAGTGTTGCAGCAGTTGCTCTTTGCTTACAGAGCTGTACCACACCACAGTTTAGGGTTTTCCCCATTTGAATTTGTATATAGCCGTGAGGTTAAGGGGCCATTACAGTTGGTGAAGCAGCAATGGGAGGGATTTACACCTTCTCCAGGAACTTACGTTCTGGACTTTGTAACCAACCTACAAAACACCCTCTGAACCTCTTTAGCCCTTGCTAAAAAAAACTTACAGGATGCTCAAAAAGAGCAAAAAGCCTGGTATGATAAACATGCCAGAGAACATTCCTTCAAAGTATGGGACCAGGTCATGGTCTTAAATGCGCTCCAGGCCCATCAAATGGAAGCATCGTGGGAAGGGCCATTCACGATCCAGGAGCGCCTGGGAGCTGTTAATTATCTCATAGCATTCCCCACCTCCAACTGAAAGCCTAAGGTGTACCATATTAATTCTCTAGAGCCCTTTTATTCCAGAGAATTTAAGGTTTGTCAGTTTACAGCCCAGGGAGGAGACGACGCTGAGTGGCCTGAAGGTGTCTACTACGAAGGGAAAAGTGCGGTGGTGTGGAAGAGGTGAACCTCTCCATGACCCTTGTCGTATGCAGGGACAATAGATCAAGGAGCTGTGCACTAGCTACGCGCCAACATTCTCAGCCACCCCAGGACTGACTGAATGGGCATACCACTCCATTGACACAGGTAATGCTCGCCCAATTAAAGTCCAACCTTACCGGGTGTCTCCTCAAGCTAAAATTGCTATAGAACGGGAGATCCAGGATATGTTACAGATGGGTGTAATCCGCCCCTCTGGAAGTGCATGGGCATCTCCAGTGGTTCTAGTTCCCAAACCAGATGGGGAAATACGTTTTTGCATGGACTACCGTAAGCTAAATGCTGTAACTCGTCCAGACAACTATCCAATGCCACGCACAGATGAACTATTAGAGAAACTGGGACAGGCCTAGTTCATCTCTACCTTGGACTTAACCAAGGGGTAATGGCAGGTATCGTTAGATTAATCTGCCAAGGAAAGGTCAGCCTTCACCACACATCTCAGGCTGTATGAATTTAATGTCCCCCCTTTCAGGCTGCGAAATCCACCCGCCACCTTCCAAAGACTTGTAGATTAGGAGAATATGCATCGTCGCCTACCTTGACGATGTGGCCATATTTTCGTACTCCTTGGCAGAACACCTGGAACATCTACAAAAATCCTTGAGTGCATAAGGGAGGCAGGACTAACTGTTAAGGCTAAGAAGTGTCAAATAGGCCTAAACAGAGTGACTTACTTTGGACACCAGGTGGGTCAAGGAACTATCTGCCCTCTACAGGCCAAAGTGGATGCTATCCAAAAGTGGCCTGTCCCAAAGTCAAAGAAACAGGTTCAATCCTTCTTAGGCTTGGCCGGTTATTACAGACGATTTGTACCACACTACAGCCAAATCGCCGCCCCACTGACAGACCTAACCAAAACGAAACAGCCAAATGCAGTTCAGTGGACCGAAAAGTGTCAGAAGGCCTTTAACCAGCTTAAAGCGACACTCATGTCTGACCCTGTACTAAGGGCCCCAGACTTTGACAAACTGTTCCTAGTAACCACAGATGCGTCCGAGCATGGTGTGGGAGCAGTTTTAATGCAGAAAGGACCTGATCAAGAATTCCACCCTGTAGTGTTTCTCAGCAAAAAACTGTCTGAGAGGGAAAGCAACTGGTCAGTCAATGAAAAAGAACGTTACACCATTGTCTACGCCCTGGAAAAGCTACGCCCATATGTTTGGGGACGGCGTTTCCACCTGCAAACTGACCATGCTGCACTACAGTGGCTTCATACCGCCATGGGAAATAACAAAAAATCTTATTCGGTGGAGTTTAGCTCTCCAAGATTTTGATTTCGACATGCAACACATCTCAGGAGCTTCTAACAAAGTGGCTGATGCACTTTCCTGTGAAAGTTTCCCAGAATCAACTGGTTAAAATCGTCCTTGAAATGTGGAAAATATTGTTAGTCTTTATGTACTTGGTAGTATATTCAGAGGTGCATGTGTCTTATTAACTCTGTTTTTCCTAGAGTTCCAGGAAGAAATCCCAGCCAGTGTTTCACCCTAGCTGAGATTTGGGGGGGGGGGGTGTCATAAATATAAAGGGAAGGGTAAACCCCTTTAAAATCCCTCCTGGCCAGAGGAAAAATCCTCTCACCTCTAAAGGGTTAAGAAGCTAAAGGTAACCTTGCTGGCACCTGACAAAAATGACCAATGAGGAAACAAGATACTTTCTAAAGCTGGGAGGAGGGAGAGAAACAAGGGGTCTGTGTCTGTCTGTCTTTATGCTGCTTTTGCCAGGGACAGAACTGGAATGGAGTCTTAGAACTTTAGTAAGTAATCTAGCTAGGTATGTGTTAGATTATGATTTCTTTAAATGGCTGAGAAAAGATCTGTGCTGAATAGAATAACTATTCTTGTCTGTGTGTCTTTTTTGTAACTTAAGGTTTGCCTAGAGGGATTCTCTATGTTTTGAATCTAATTACCTTGTAAGGTATCTACCATCCTGATTTTACAGAGGTGATTCCTTTACTTCTATTAAAAGTCTTCTTGTAAGAAAACTGAATGCTTTTTCATTGTTCTAAGATCCAAGGGTTTGGGTCTGTGGTCACCTATGCAAATTGGTGAGGATTTTTACCAAACCTTTCCCAGGAAGTGAGGTGCAAGGGTTGGGAGGATTTTTGGGGGAAAGACGTGTCCAAACTACGTTTTCCAGTAAACCCAGTTAAAGTTTGGTGGTGGCAGTGGAAATCCAGGGGCAAAGGATAAAATTAATTTGTACTTCGGGGAAGTTTTAACCTAAGCTGGTGAAAGTAAGCTTAGGAGGTTTTCATGCAGGTCCCCACATCTGTACCCTAGAGTTCAGAGTGGGGAAGGAACCTTGAGAGGTGGTTTGGGTTCTATAGTTTTGACATTGGAGTGCTGCTCTTTTAAGACTTCTGAAAGCTTGCTCTACATCTAGTCCCTCTCAGATTTTGGAAGGCACTTCAGATTCTTAAACCTTGGGTCAGGTGATGTAGCTATCTTTATTAATCTCACATTGGTACCTTCTTTGCGTTTTGTCAAATCTGTAGTGAAAGTGCTCTTAAAATGAACAACATGTGCTGGGTCATCATCGTATACTGCTATAACATGAAATATATTGCAGAATGCTGGTAAAACAGAGCAGGAGACAAACAATTATTTCTGAAGGACTTCAGTCACAAATTTTATTAATGCGTTATTTTTTTAACTAGCATCATCAGTATGGAAGCATGTCCTCTGGAATGGTAGCGAAACCATGAAGAGGCAGGTGAATGTTTAGCATAACTGGCATGTAAATACCTTGCAATATCAGCTACAAAAATGCCATGCGAACAGCTGGTCTCACTTTCAGGTGACACTGTAAATAAGAAGCAGGCAGCATTATCTCCCATAAATGTAAACAAACTTGTTTGTCTTAGTGATTGGCTGAACAAGAAGTAGGACTGAGTGGACTTTTAGGCTCTAAAGTTTTACATAATTTTGTTTTTAGTTCAGTGTAACAAAAAAAATCTATATTTGTAAGTTGCACTTACATGATAAAGAGTACTTGTATGAGGTGAATTGAAAAATACTATTTCTTTTGTTTGCCATTTCTACAGTGCAAATATTTGTAATAAAAATAATATAAAGTGAGAAGTGTCAACTTTGTATACTATGTTGTAATTGAAATCAATATATTTGAAAATGTAGAAAAACATCCAAAAATATTTAATAAATTTCAATTGGTATTCTATTGTTTAACAACATGATTAAAACTGTGATTAATCGTGATTAATTTTTGGACTTAATTGCGTGAGTTAACTGTGATTAATCGACAGCCTACTTTTATTTAAATAGGAATAGAGTTTTCCATTTTCCATATTAGTAGGCATTTCCTGGGCTAAGGGCAAAGAGTTTATTAGCCTAGAATATCGTTGTTACTGAGTTAAAATGAGTATATTGTCCTGAAACTAACCTCCCATCTAAGATCTAACTGGCTCCTGTCCTCAGAATACCTTATGCATCAATTCCCAACAAAAATTGCTGAATCAATTTCTGAAACCCACCACTATCACAAAATTAGGTTTGCTAAAGCATGAGGAATGGCTGGTCCTCTTAGAACAAACATGTGAATTGTCCTACACAGCAACTGTCTACACTGTAAGAAACTATTGGAATCACACAAATGAAAATACTCAGAGGAACACTAAGAACTGGTAACTACCATATGTGCCTGGAAAAAATGCCCCGTACAATGCGTATTCTTTAGACAATGTTGTGTTGTGCAAGTAGGTAATGTAACTCAAGTATTATGAATCGCTTATGATGTAGCCTGGCTTCGGAATCTTGCAAGATCATTCACCCCTGGTTATGCAAACAGGAAACACAACTACAGCTACATAATGTGATGTGAAAATTAAATATAATATACTGTATTAGTTCTGGGCACATTAGCAGAGATTGAAAATACCTTTGTACTTAGACATTTTCAGTGGATGATAAAGAGGGTTAATGGATTGAGACTGACACACTCTTTCCCTTCTAAAAGCTTCCAACAAGATTTTAAAACCAGTTTTTTTTCATAACACTCTAGTCTATTCATTTCATTTAGTTAATGACACTCTGTTAATTTAAGCTCTTACACATAGGTAAGACTAGTGGAGAACAGGTAAATTAGAAAAATACTTTAAATAATTTGGCTGTAAGGTTTCATTTGAATTGTTACCCACATGGACTACTACTGTTTGTTTATCTTGAAATCCTGACCCTTCCTAACTGGTCAAATATATCAGGAAAAGGAACGACTGAAGAAGAGAACATTTACTGTCAGTACTTTTCAAATCCTGGCTGGATCTTTGGATCTTTGACTTCTGTACAAGAAAAGCATTAGCCAAAATTCAGAGAGCTCTATGATATGGAATAGGATAATGAGATAAAGTGGCATCAAGGGAGATGGGAGCATATGTGCATTTATTTATAACAATGCTGCAAAGTGTTCAACGTATTTAAATCAAAGATGCATGCACTCACCATATAATTCAGTTAGCACTTATGACACATACAATAAACACATCTAATACACATTTTCTGTTTTATACAATGATAAATAATGTGTGTATATTTATGACAGCACGCTGACCAGAAGATGGCCCCGTGCTGAACACAATAGTGTAACTCATAACACACTTAAGGGAGGAGACTGATGTCAAAAAGTGTAAATTTTATTTATCAGTCCTGAAAAGTACATTATATGGATCTTTCTCAAAGGACAGAGTATTTATCATTGTAGTACTTAATATTCTTTTAATACACATAGTGCAACCAACTGAGTTGTCATAAATATAAAGGGAAGGATAAACACCATTAAAATCCCTCCTGGCTGGAGGAAAAACCCTTTCACCTATAAAGGGTTAAGAAGCTAGGATAACCTCACTGGCACCTGACCAAAATGACCAATGAGGAGACAAGATATTTTCAAAGCTGGTGAGGGGGAGAAACAAAGGCTATCTCTGTCTGTCTGATGCTTTTGCTGGGAATAGAAAAGGAATGGAGTCTTAGAACTAAGTAAGTAATCTAGCTAGATATGTGTTAGATTCTTTTTTGTTTAAATGGCTGATAAAATAGCTGGGCTGAATGGAATGTATATTCCTGTTTTTGTGTTTTTTTGTAACTTAAGGTTTTGCCTAGAGGGATTCTCTATGTTTTCAATCTGATTACCCTGTGTCAAGGTTCCTTCCGCACTCTGAACTCTAAGGTACAGATGTGGGGACCTGCATGAAAACCTCATAAGCTTACTTTTACCAGCTTAGGTTAAAACTTCCCCAAGGTACAAATTATTTTACCCTTTGCCCTTGGATTTCCACTGCCACCACCAAACTTTATTTGGGTTCCTGAGAAAACATAGTTTGGACACATCTTTCCCCCCAGAATCCTCCCAACCCTTGCACCCCACTTCCTGGGGAAGGTTTGGTAAAAATCCTCACCAATTTGCATAGGTGACCACAGACCCAAACCCTTGGATCTTAGAACAATGAAAAAATATTTTGTTTTCTTACAAGAAGACTGTTAATAGAAGTAAAAAAGGAATCACCTCTGTAAAATCAGGGTGGTAGATACCTTACAGGTTAATTAGATTCAAAACATAGAGAATCCCTCTAGGCAAAACCTTAAGTTACAAAAAAGACACACAGACAGGAATAGTCATTCTATTCAGCACAGTTATTTTCTCAGCCATTTGAAGAAACCATAATTTAACACATACCTAGTTAGATTACTTGCTAAGTTCTAAGACTCCATTCCTGTTCTGTCCCCAGCAAAAGCATCATACAGACCGACACAGACCCTTTGTTTTTCTCCCTCCTCCCAGCTTTTGAAAGTATCTTATAGAATCGTAGAATATCAGGGTTGGAAGGGACCTCAGGAGGTCATCTAGTCCAACCCCCTGCTCAAAGCAGGACCGATCCCTGACTAAATCATCCCAGCCAGGGCTTTTTCAAGCCTCACCTTAAAAACTTCTAGGGAAGGAGATTCCACCACCTCCCTAGGTAACGCATTCCAGTGTTTCACCACCCTCCTAGTGAAAAAGTTTTTCCTAATATCCAACCTAAATCTCCCCCACTGCAACTTGAGACCATTACTCCTTGTTCTGTCATCTGCTACCACTGAGAACTGTCTATCTGAGTTCTGTCTGCTACCACTGAGAACTGCCATCCTCTTTGGAACCCCCTTTCAGGTAGTTGAAAGCAGCTATCAAATCCCCCCTCATTCTCCTCTTCTGAAGACTAAACATCCCCAGTTCCCTCAGCCTCTCCTCATAAGTCATGTGTTGCAGACCCCTAATAATTTTTGTTGCCCTCCACTGGACTCTTTCCAATTTTTCCACATCCTTCTTGTACTGTGGGGCCCAAAACTGGACACAGTACTCCAGATGAGGCCTCACCAATGTCGAATAGAGGGGAATGATCACATCCCTCGATCTGCTGGCAATGCCCCTACTTATACATCCCAAAATGCCATTGGCCTCTTGTCTCCTCATTGGTCATTTTGGTCAGGTGCCAGCGAGGTTACCTTTAGCTTCTTAACCCTTTACAGATGAGAGGATTTTTCCTCTGGCCAGGAGGGATTTTAAAGGGGTTTTACCCTTCCCTTTATTTTTATGACACCCTGTAAAGTATTTACCATCCTGATTTTACAGAGGTGATTCTCTTACTTTTTTTCTTCAATTAAAATTCTTTTTTTAAGAACCTGATTGCTTTTTCATTGTTCTTAAGATCCAAGGGTTTGGATCTGTGTTCACCTATGCCAATTGGTGAGGATTTTTATCAAGCCTTCCCCAGGAAAGGGGGTGTAGGTTTTGGGGAGGATTTTGGGGGGGGAAAGGCGTTTCCAAGCAGGCTCTTTCCCGGTTATATGTCTGTTAGATGCTTGGTGGTGACAGCAATACAGTCCAAGGGCAAAAGGTAAAATAGTTTGTACCTTTGGGAAGTTTTAACCTAAGCTGGTAAAAATAAGCTTAGGGGGTTTTCATGAAGGTCCCCATATCTGTACCCTAGAGTTCAGAGTGGGGAAGGAACCTTGACATGAGTATACACAGTTAATCACCAATCTATTCAAATTGCTTAATTTTAAATTGAAGTGCACATGGCCAGTGAAAAGCCAAAGTCTACCAAGTGTTTTCTACTGATGACATTTCTTTAGGGCAAAAAAACAACCCCTCCACAAAAACAGAATTTGAGGATCTGAGCCAAAGCCTACTGATGAAATCCAGGGAATGATTCCCATTGACCTCAACGGGCTTTGCTTCATGCATTTATTTGGGTCAACTCCACAGGCAAACAGAATAGTAGTGTGTGATGCTTAAGGGGTTAGAATAATAGAATCATAGAATATCAGGGTTGGAAGGGACCTCAGGATGTCATCTAGTCCAACCCCCTGCTCAAAAGCAGGACCAATCCCCAATTAAATCATCCCAGCTAGGGCTTTGTCAAGCCTGACCTTAAAAACTTCTAAGGAAGGAGATTCCACCACCTCCCTAGGCAACGCATTCCAGTGTTTCACCACCCTCCTAATGAAAAAGTTTTCCCTAATATCCAACCTAAACCTCCCCCACTGCAACTTGAGACCATTACTCCTTGTCCTGTCCTCTTCTACCACTGAGAATAGTCTAGAATCATCCTCTCTGGAACCACCTCTCAGGTAGTTGAAAGCAGCTATGAATTCCCCGCTCATTCTTCTCTTCTGCAGACTAAACAATCCCAGTTCCCTCAGCCTCTCCTCATAAGTCATGTGTTCTAGACCCCTAATCATTTTTGTTGCCCTTCGCTGGACTCTCTTCAATTTATCCACATCCTTCTTGTAGTGTGGAGTCCAAAACTGGACACAGTACTCCAGATGAAGCCTCACCAATGTCGAATAGAGGGGAACGATCACGTCCCTCGCTCTGCTGGCAATGCCCCTACTTATACATCCCAAAATGCCATTGGCTTTCTTGGCAACAAGGGCACACTGCTGACTCATATCCAGATTCTCGTCCACTGTCACCCCTAGGTCCTTTTCCGTAGAACTGCTGCCTAGCCATTCAGTCCCTAGTCTGTAGCTGTGCATTGGGTTCTTCCGTCCTAAGTGCAGGACCCTGCACTTATCCTTATTGAACCTCATCAGATTTCTTTTGGCCCAATCCTCCAATTTGTCTAGGTCCCTCTGTATCCTATCCCTGCCCTCCAGCGTATCTACCACTCCTCCTAGTTTAGTATCATCCGCAAATTTGCTGAGAGTGCAATCCACACCATCCTCCCGATCATTTATGAAGATATTGAACAAAACCGGCCCCAGGACCGACTCCTGGGGCACTCCACTTGACACCAGCTGGCAACTAGACATGGAGCCATTGATCACTACCTGTTGAGCCCGACAATCTAGCCAACTTTCTACCCACCTTATAGTGCATTCATCCAGCCCGTACTTCTTTAACTTGCTGACAAGAATACTGTGGGAGACCGTGTCAAAAGCTTTGCTAAAGTCAAGAAACAATACATCCACTGCTTTCCCTCATCCACAGAACCAGTAATCTCATCATAGAAGGCAATTAGATTAGTCAGGCATGACCTTCCCTTGGTGAATCCGTGCTGACTGTTCCTGATCACTTTCCTCTCATGTAAGCGTTCTCTACTTGCTGCTTAAAGCATGGCTTTTTGGGTATATCTACACTACAGACTTACATCGACTTAATGTGAGTCAGCATCTGCAGTAATTAAGTTGGTCGTGCAACTCATTGTGTCGGTGGAATGTGTCCTCACTAGCAGCGCTTGCATTGATGCATAGAGCAGTGCACTGTGGATAGCTATCCCACAGTGCAACTAGCCACAGGGGGGTTGGGAAGGTCTTGCACTGCCTAATGGGAACAAAACATTATTGTAGGGGGGAATGGGAACATGGCTTCAACCTACCATGATGCAGTTTCTTCTCTCCCTCCCCTGATATCAATGGCAAACAACCCATACTTTCTCATGCTTTTTTTCGCAATCCTGGTTTAGCTGCGCATATGCCATAGTTGAAGAAGCATGGGCCCAGCTCAGCTGTGCACTCTTGTTGTGAGCATTACAGACACCTCAGTACTTATCCTGCAGTATTTTCAGAGCTGAAACAGGAGCCACTGCATGGAACATTGTGATGTCATGCAAGCAGCCCTCCCCCTGCTGCAAGCCATAGAATGAAAAAGTTACCAGCTGCTGCTGTCAGTTGAATATGGTGTAGCACCGTTTATTGTCCCAGGAAACAAGAAATGACTGGTGGGATCACATTGCTATGCAGTTATGGGATGACGAGCAGTGGCTGCAGACCTTTCATATGCAGATGGCCACTTTCCAGGAACTTTGTGCAGAGCTTTCGCCAGCCCTGAAGTGCAGCAATACCAATATGAGACCTGCTCTAACAGTGGAGAAATGAGTGGTGATCGCTATAGGGAAGCTTGCAGTGTCAGACTGCTATTGGTCAGTGGGGAATCAATTTGAAGTTGGTAAATCCATTGTTGGAGCTGTTGTGGTCCAAGTGTGCAAGGCTATTAATCAACTTCTGCTATGAAGGATAGTGACTCTGGGCAACGTGCAGGACATAGTGGATAGTTTTGCCATGATGGGGTTCCCGAACTTCAGAGGGGCGATAGACGGAACACATACCCCTATCTTGGCACCAGATCACTTTGCCAAAGAGTACATAAACCATAAGGGATACTTTTCAAAGTTGTTGCAAGCACTGGTGGATTACAGGGAGCATTTCACCTACATCAAAGTGAGAGGGTCAGGAAAGGCGCATGACGCGTGCATCATAGGAACACAGGTCTGTTCAGAAAGCTGCAATCAGGGACTTTCTTTCCAGACCGCAAAATACCCATTGATGTTGAAATGCCAATCGTGATTCTGGGAGACCAGCCTACCCCTTGGTCCCATGGCTTATGAAGCTGTAGACTGCCCACCTGGAGAGCAATAAGGAGCATTCCAACAATATGCTGAGCAAGTGCAGAATTGTGGTGGAATGTGCCTTTGGACATTTAAAGGGTTACTGGTGCAGTTTGCTTACTAGGTTAGAACTCAGTGAAAGCAAATCCCCAGTGTAATTGCTGCATGCTGTGTGATCCATAATGTATATGAGGAAAAGGGACAGAAGTTTGCACAACGGTGGGGTGTGGAGGCAGATAGATTGGAAGCTAATTTTGAGCAGCCAGATACAAGAGCAATCAGAAGAGCCCCGCAAGGAGCTCTGCATCTCTGGGAGGCTTTGAAAACCCATTTCAGTAATGACCTAGAGCAGTGGTGGGCAAACATTTTGGTCCAAGGGCCACATCTGGGAATAGAAATTGTATGGCAGCCATGAAGGCTCAAAAAATTGGTGTTGGGATGCAGGAGGGGGTGAAGGCTCTGATTGGGGGTGCGGGCTCTGGGGTGGGGCCAGAAATGAGGAGTTCAGGGTGAAGTAGGGGGCTGGGGTGGGGGAATGGGGTGCAGGGACGGTGAAGGCTCTGGATGGGGGTGCAGGCTCTGGCGTGGGGCCGGGGATGAAGAGTTTGGGGTGCATGAGGGTGCTCCAAGCTGGGATCAAGGGGCTTGGAGGGAGGGAGGAAGATCAGGGTTGAGGCAGGGGGTTGGGGTGTGGGGAGAGGCTCAGGGGTGCAGACTCTGGGTGGCACTTACCGCAAGTGACTCCTAGAAGCAGTGGCATGTTCTTTCTCCAGTGTGACCCCCATGCTCTCATGTCCATGTTCAGTTTCTCAGTCAGTCAATTAAATTCCCCAGGTTCTGACCTCTGTCTCAGCTGTCCTGGAGGCATTTGTTATCTCACTGAACATGTCATCCCATGTCCTCTTTCTCCAACTTCTAATCTGCGAAAGCCTCTCTGACAGTGTGGAGGATGTGCTGAAGACAAGCTTGCCACTGTAAGGCATGCAAAACACAAGGCAAACATTTTCAGCACATACCATGGATCTTGTGCAAGGTTGCTATTTAAAAAAAATTCCCCTTATTACACTCAAGTGCAAGCCAGAACATAATCAGAATCCCTAGCTGTTCAATGAACCAGTTTGCTATTCCAGCCATGGTAAGAATGGCCCTGCAGCAAGGGTGACAGGCCTTGTGCTGAAACTTGCGAGAAACCCATGTCAGGAGCACAGGTGGACAATGCCCCCTACGCCTAGCAACATGGACGTTGTTTTGAGACCAGGGACCATTCTTAAGCCTCCCAAAGTGCTGTCTTTGTCCCTGGTGGCTCTGGGGATGGGGGTGGGGGTTGTGGCCCTGTGAAAACACAGAAAACTCACCCCCTCTTCCATTAACACTGCTGATAGTAGTCACCCTGGACTTGCAGAATTTGAGGTCAATGCTGATTTCTGCTATCCAAACCACTGGCATGTTAGGGAAAGCGTGGCTGTGGGACCAGGTTTGTTTCCGGTACGAGCGCTTGTAATGAAAACTTCCCCTGTTTCTCCTAGGTGACGCTATGTGATATCAGTCTCCTGCTGGTAACAGAGGCAGGCAAAGGAGCAGATGCTCCAAGCATCTGGGTAAAGACCTGGTCCTTATGCTGCTATGCTGTGTAAACAATGATGCTATCAGAGTTAATATTGGAGTGGTGTGGGAAAATATCCTATCATGGTAGAAGACATAAGACAGCCCTCTCCAGAAACCTTCTGCAAAGGATTGCAGAGTACCTCCATGAACGTTTCCTGGAGATCTCCATGGAGGATTCCCAGGCCATCCCTGTGCACATAAATACTTTTCTGGGCGGCCGGGGGGTCACCCCCTGCATAGCTGGAGCAGCTACTGGGAAGCAGGTACCCATTGCACCTCATTTTTGTTCAGATTAAACATAAAATATAAGAGCATGTAACCCCTACAGTTTGATTAGAATTGCGTACTCACCAGAGGTGCTTTCTGCAGCATCACACTTGGCCACCTTGCTGTCCTGTGACTGGCTAGGCTCCAAGGTTAAAAACAGCTCCTGGCTCTCGAGAAGAATTGATCCACTGTTTGCCAGTCTCCCATTCTCCTCCTCCTCCTCTTCTTCCTTGTCCTGAATGTTGTCCTCATTGTTGCCTGAGGTGTCCTGGGAGGTGTCCACACTGTTTGGTGGAAGTGGTCAGGTCACCGCCGAGAATCTCATGCAGCTCATTGTAAAAGTGGCATGTTTTTGGTGCAGAATCAGAATGACTATTCACCTCCTTTGTCTTCTGGTACGCTTGCCGAAGTTCTTTGATTTTCACATGACATTGCTGTGTGTCCCTGGTGTAATCCTTCTCCCCCCCACCCATGTCCCGAGTGATCTTCTCATGGATGTCTGCATTTCTTCTGCTGGAATGGAGCTGTGCCTGCACAGACTCTTCTCCCCACAGACCAACAAGATCCACCACCTCCTGTGTACTCCAGGCTGGCTGAGTTGGCCATGATCAGCTGGGCTGGTGAGCTCTCCACGCTGATCAAACAGGAAATGAGAATTTAGAAGTTCCCAGGGCTTAAACAGGAGAGGGGCTGTTTCCTGCGTTCCTGGCTGCTGTGCAGTGGAGTTTAAAATGATCGCCAGAGTGGTCCCAGAGGAGCTTTGTGGGATACCTCTAGGAGGCCAATTCATTTGATTTACACAATGCTGCATCTACTCTGCCTCTGTCAATTCACCAACATTGAGGCAAGTGCTACACCTCTTGCAGAGGTGGAGTAATTAAGTCAATGTTACAGGTGAGTTAGGTCAGCGGAAGGTACCTGGCAGTGTAAAGACATACATAATTAGGTCAACGTAAGGCAGCTTCCGTTGACCTAAGTTTGTAATGTAGACCAGGCCTTTGTGTTTATGTCCTCACACTACACTGAGCTTGTGCATATGTATACCAATATCATTGACTGGAAAGAACCAGAAAGCTTTTCAAAATGTTTTTAAAATTTAAGTTTCACATTTTACTGGCTAACCTGGGAAAGAGGATGTACATTCTAATACCATTAGTGACAATGAATGGACATTTCATTCTAGGCTAGGTGATGCAGGACCATGGAAATTCTATTCTCCATGCCTCACATATGCTATTTGACTGATCACCATAGTGTCTGTACTGTATTTTGCCATTAATCATCACAGTTGTCCAGGAAAATGGCAAAACTTTTCAAGAATCTATGTTCTACAGTATCTCTATGCTTCAAGTAGGTGAAATTACTGACTACAGCATCAGCAATATGGGATTTTCCAAAAGTGGAGTGTTTGATAATCAACATATGAGTAATATCTTACTGTTTGCTTAAGGTGTGGGAAGTTGCAGGGTGATGGTTTAAACTGACTGAAAACAGAAAGGGGAAAATGGTCACTATATTGTCACATTGGCAATGACTAGAGAGAAAACCCCTTCACAGATTTCACACTCAGTGGCTAGTGTTGTACCTTGAATAGAGAGGTGGCACAATAATATCCAAGATACCTTTGTAATAGATCACAACTTATGATACTTCAGTGATGTATCACAAGGAACTATACTTTGACATCATACAGTAACTTCATTTTCCTAATGGGACTAATGGTGCTATACATCACAATAAATTGTGATGTACAATAAGGTACAATATAGTTGCAACAAACTTAGCTTGTTTTACTAATATACTATTAATTATAGCTGCTGTTCAAGCTCTTTCCCTGCTAGGTTTGTTGATATTTTATATTTGTGGGTTAGCAAACACCTGGTTACATCCTTAATTCCATGAAGTCTCCCCTTAAATTCGATGAAGGCAATAAAGGTCACCATACTTAGGCAAACAGGAGAGCATACAGAACTGGAGTCTTTCTTAGTTGAATGGTGCATTTCTGAGAGAGAAAGATTCAAACATATTGGTGTCTACAGCAGCTTGTTATAGTGTCTGTCATACAGTCAGAGATAAGAAAGAGGCATAGTGGTGACTTTGCAAGAAACTAACGTATGGGTGAATGAGGCTGAAGGCATTAGCAGTGTGGTGGAGCTCAACAAGGGAGAAGAAAAAGAAGGAGAGTTTTGAAGATAGTGGCAAGGAATTTAAACCGGATGTGAAAGCAGATGGGGAGCCACTGGAGGGATTTGAAGAGGAAAAACAAACAGATAAGAATAAGGATGATAGTGGCTGCATTTTGTTTGGACTAAAGGGGGTCAACGTATATGTTTGGGAAGCCAGCAAGGGGGATGTTGCAGCAGTAGAGGCAGGTTATAATGAGACCTGAATAAGAGATCTGATTTTGGGGAGAGAAAGGAGAATACAGATTTGTGAGATGTTGAGGTCCAGCAGCAACAGGATTTGGATATGAATTGGCCAGGGTAAAGAGTTTAGAGTTGAGGTCCAGGATGTTTTGGCCAGGGTAAAGAGTCAAAAATAACCTCCAGACTGCAGGCCTAAGTGATGGGGGAAATGGTGGTGGTGTAAACAATGCTGAGGGAGGAGGAGGCATGGTACCCATCTGTTGCTTGTCTCCTCATCTCATATATTTTTATTATCTCCATCCATAACCTGACTCTCCCAGATGGCCATTTGATATTATTTTCACATTGCTTTTCTCTTGAATTCCCCCTTGCTGGCCACAACCTAATCTCATTCATCAGCACCCACTAGCCCCTGCCTCTCACCCCTCCACCTGGACCTCCTTCAACCCCCAGACTATCCACATTTATGACTTCTCTGTCCCTCACAACCTCTCCTCCTGCACTCTCATCCCAGAGTTGATTCAAACCTTATAGTGTTGCAACTTTTTCCAGATGGAAAACAATAAATAAGTGTGAAATGTGGGTTCTCCCCATGCACTTTATTTTTCACCCCATTTTCCAGTGAAAAAATATAGTGGGGTAAGGGAAGGATACAAAAGGGATATAAGGGGTGGGAGGGAGAACAAAAAATCCCCAAAGTCACTGGAAAACTGATTTTTTCATGCTCCAAAAACTGACCCAAAAGACATTTTAAGGCAAAATGAGATGAAAATGTTTGTTTTGCTACAAATTGTTAGTTTGAGACAAAAATTTTCATATAGGATTTTCCAGTGAGAAAACTGGAAAATATCATCAAAACTGATGGTTTCTGTTGTGTTGTGTCTTTTGCTTTTTATACATACATAATATGATGGAACTATATAGGTATGGTCCAGGTAACCAATACACAGCACACGATGTGGCCTAGCTACATAAACACACTGATGCCCTGGATGGCTTCTAAAACACAGTGAGTGTCTCCAGAGGGCTCACGGCCTATTTCAAGAGATACTGACAATTCCTATAGTCTACATAATCTGGCTGATACCACCTCCACGGAAGTCAATGGCCAAACTCCCATTGACCCTCAGTGGTATACACAAAAGAAGAGAAAAGCTTTCTGCGACTGGTAAAACCAACCATTCAGAAGCAGAGCTCTTTCCATCAGCTGACTTTCAAAAGAGGATCCGAGAAACCAAAAACAAATGATGGGAGGACAAAGCAAGAAATCCAAACATTTGATTACAGACATAATATGTGGAGCTTTTTCTGTGAGACAAAGACCCTGTACAGACCAAGCTCATGTGGCCTTACACCTCTAAGATCTGAAGATGGTAGTGCCCATCTTAAAGATAACAGAGTGCTGGAAGGAACAGTACCAAAAGCTTCTACATCGAGAATTGACTGTGACTGATGAAACCATAGACTCCATCCCTCAGCACCCAATCTGGGAAACTCTTGCCAACCCACCAACACCTGAGGAGGTCTGCAAAGTAATTAAACAAATGAAGAACAATAAAGCACCAGGTCCTGATGGCATACCCGCTGAAGTACCGAAAGTGGGGGGAGAAACACTGACTAACAAACTTAACTTGCTATTCCTCAAAATCTGGCGCACTGAAGAAATCCCTGCTGACTTACGTAACGCTAACATTGTCACCATTTTCAAAAAGGGAGACAGAGCCAACTGTGGCAACTATTGAGGCATTGCCCTCTTCTCCATCGCTGGGAAGATTCTTGCTAGAATCTTCCTGAATTGTCTGCTCCCTCTTGCAGAGGAAGTACTTCCAGAGTCCCAGGGTGGCTTCAGACTATCACGAGGCACAACTGACATGAGGAGAGGAAAGTGATCAGGAACAGTCGACATGGGTTCACCAAGGGCAAGTCATGTCTGACCAACTTGATTGCTTTCTATGATGAGAACTGTCTCTGCGGATATGGGGAAGTGGTGGATGTGATATATCTTGACTTTAGCAAAGCTTTTGATAAAGTCTCCCACAGTATTGGGACAAATTGGACGATTAGGCCAAAAGAAATCTGATGCAGAGTCTTGCACTTAGGACGGAAAAATCCCATGCACTTCTACAGGCTGGGGACCGACTGGCTAGGAAGCAGTTCTGCAGAAAGGGACTTAGGGGTTACAGTGGATGAGAAGCTGGTTATGAGTCAGCAGTGTGCCCTTGTTGACAAGAAGGCTAATGGCATTTTGGGCAAACAGATCAAGGGATGTGATCATTCCCCTCTATCTGGCATTGGTGAGGCCTCATCTGGTGTACTATGTCCAGTTTTGGGCCCCACACTACAAGAAGGATGTGGAAAAATTGGAACGTGTCCAGTGGAGGGCAACAAAAATGGCTAGGAGGCTGGAGCACATGATTTATGAGGAGAGGTTGAGGGAACTGGGATTATTTAGTCTGCAGAAGAGAAGAATGAGGGGGGATTTCATAGCTGCTTTCAACTACCAGAAGGAGGGTTCCAAAGAATCATAGAATCATAGAATCATAGAATATCAGGGTTGGAAGGGACCCCAGAAGGTCATCTAGTCCAACCCCCTGCTCAAAGCAGGACCAATTCCCAGTTAAATCATCCCAGCCAGGGCTTTGTCAAGCCTGACCTTAAAAACCTCTAAGGAAGGAGATTCTACCACCTCCCTAGGTAACGCATTCCAGTGTTTCACCACCCTCTTAGTGAAAAAGTTTTTCCTAATATCCAATCTAAACCTCCCCCACTGCAACTTGAGACCATTACTCCTCGTTCTGTCATCTGCTACCATTGAGAACAGTCTAGAGCCATCCTCTTTGGAACCCCCTTTCAGGTAGTTGAAAGCAGCTATCAAATCCCCCCTCATTCTTCTCTTCTGCAGGCTAAACAATCCCAGCTCCCTCAGCCTCTCCTTATAACTCATGTGTTCCAGTCCCCTAATCATTTTTGTTGCCCTTCGCTGGACTCTCTCCAATTTATCCACATCCTTCTTGAAGTGTGGGGCCCAAAACTGGACACAGTACTCCAGATGAGGCCTCACCAATGTCGAATAGAGGGGAACGATCACGTCCCTCGATCTGCTCGCTATGCCCCTACTTATACATCCCAAAATGCCATTGGCCTTCTTGGCAACAAGGGCACACTGCTGACTCATATCCAGCTTCTCGTCCACTGTCACCCCTAGGTCCTTTTCTGCAGAACTGCTGCCTAGCCATTCGGTCCCTAGTCTGTAGCTGTGCATTGGGTTCTTCCGTCCTAAGTGCAGGACCCTGCACTTATCCTTATTGAACCTCATCAGATTCCTTTTGGCCCAATCTTCCAATTGGTCTAGGTCCTTCTGTATCCTATCCCTCCCCTCCAGCGTATCTACCACTCCTCCCAGTTTAGTATCATCCGCAAATTTGCTGAGAGTGCAATCCACACCATCCTCCAGATCATTTATGAAGATATTGAATAAAACCGGCCCCAGGACCGACCCCTGGGGCACTCCACTTGATACCGACTGCCAACTAGACATGGAGCCATTGATCACTACCCGTTGAGCCCGACAATTTAGCCAGCTTTCTACCCACCTTATGGTGCATTCATCCAGCCCATACTTCCTTAACTTGCTGACAAGAATACTATGGGAGACCGTGTCAAAAGCTTTGCTAAAGTCAAGAAACAATACATCCACTGCTTTCCCTTCATCCACAGAACCAGTAATCTCATCATAAAAGGCGATTAGATTAGTCAGGCATGACCTTCCCTTGGTGAATCCATGCTGGCTGTTCCTGATCACTTTCCTCTCATGTAAGTGCTTCAGGATTGATTCTTTGAGGACCTGCTCCATGATTTTTCCAGGGACTGAGGTGAGGCTGACTGGCCTGTAGTTCCCAGGATCTTCCTTCTTCCCTTTTTTAAAGATTGGCACTACATTAGCCTTTTTCCAGTCATCCGGGACTTCCCCGGTTCGCCACGAGTTTTCAAAGATAATGGCCAGTGGCTCTGCAATCACAGCTGCCAATTCCTTCAGCACTCTCGGATGCAACTCGTCCGGCCCCATGGACTTGTGCACGTCCAGCTTTTCTAAATAGTCCCTAACCGCCTCTATCTCCACAGAGGGCTGGCCATCTCTTCCGCATTTTGTGATGCCCAGCGCAGCAGTCTGGGAGCTGACCTTGTTAGTGAAAACAGAGGCAAAAAAAGCATTGAGTACATTAGCTTTTTCCACATCCTCTGTCACTAGGTTGCCTCCCTCATTCAGTAAGGGGCCCACACATTCCTTGGCTTTCTTCTTGTTGCCAACATACCTGAAGAAACCCTTCTTGTTACTCTTGACATCTCTGGCTAGCTGCAGCTCCAGGTGCGATTTGGCCCTCCTGATAACATTCCTACATGCCCGAGCAATATTTTTATACTCTTCCCTGGTCATATGTCCAACCTTCCACTTCTTGTAAGCTTCTTTTTTATGTTTAAGATCCGCTAGGATTTCACCATTAAGCCAAGTTGGTCGCCTGCCATATTTACTATTCTTTCGACTCATCGGGATGGTTTGTCCCTGTAACCTCAACAGGGATTCCTTGAAATACAGCCAGCTCTCCTGGACTCCTTTCCCCTTCAAGTTAGTCCCCCAGGGCCATCCGTTCCCTGAGGGAGTCGAAGTCTGCTTTCCTGAAGTCCAGGGTCCATATCCTGCTGCTTACCTTTGTTCCCTGCGTCAGGATCCTGAACTCAACCAACTCATGGTCACTGCCTCCCAGATTCCCATCCACTTTTGCTTCCCCCACTTCCCACTAAAGAGGATGGATCTAGACTGTTCTCAGTGGTAGCTGATGAGAGAACAAGGAGTAATGGTCTCAAGTTGCAGTGGGGGCAGTTTAGGTTGGATATTAGGAAAAACTATTTCACTAGGAGGGTGGTAAGGCACTGGAATGAGTTACCTAGGGAGGTGGTGGAATCTCCTTCCTTAGAGGTTTTTAAGGTCAGGCTTGACAAAGCCCTAGCTGGGATGATTTAGTTGGGGATTGGTCCTGCTTTGTGCAAGGGGTTGGATTAGATGACCTCCCGAAGTCCTTCCAACCCTGATATTCTATGATTAGGAACATAAGTCCCACTGAAAGCTATTTAGGCACTTTGTATGCTCTTCTTTGACATTAGCACCCAAACTCTTTAATATTGTGATGTGCTCAGTCAGTAAAAATATAAATAAAAAACACCAACACAATTTCAGTTCATGTTAAATATTGCATCCTTCCAGAAAAAGCTAGGCTAAGAGCCCTTCTGATTAAGTTAACCATAACTTGGGCCAGATCCATAGCTAAAGTAAATCAGCATAGCTCTATTGATTTCAAAGGGGCTATGTCAATGCTGGAAATCTAGCCTCTTGATTTTACATGCAACGTCAGGAGCCTTATGGTTGTTTCTTTAATGTCCATTTGCTCCTGATACACAAGTCTCCACCTGTGATGTCATATGTAGTTCTTGTGGAAATTTATGATGTCATGAAGACAGGAATATGACTTCAGCTAAAGAATATGCAGCTGGAACAGCTGCACTCCCAAGGAACAAAGATCCCATTTTCATGCAAACATCCCTTGTAAAATAAAAACAGGAGCAATCCCTTTGGGTAATAGGATCTCTCAGCAGTAGTTTTTTGCAACAAAAAAATGTTTAAGAGTTTCCCCATAAGGCATCATCACAGCAGCTCTTTAACCTCTTCACTTCTTAAATAATCAGTTAAGTAGGCATTCATCAAGATTAGTACAGAAATCGGAGAAGAATTCTACTGATTGAGTTTCAAAAGCAATCATTCAACCATACTACAGTAACTTTTTCAATTAAGTATTGAACACTAGGTAGATTACAAGAAAATGGCAGAAGAGATAAAGGAGGGTATTAGAAATGCAAAGAGAAAATTTGAAAATAGATATTGAAAGCCATGCTAAAAATAGAGCTCATTTTTTCCAATACTACAAATCAAAGGATGAGGGAAGGAGAAAATTTAAATATTATGGGCCAGAATGAGAACTGAATCACTTATGAGGGCAAAATGGCTGAACTGTTTCATTATTGCATTTTCATTTTATGTACAAGAAAGAGTGATAAAAATGTGTTGTTTGACCTGGCAGAAGGTCTGTCGTTATGTAAGCCCTTAAGAACAAGCAGGCAGAGGTTTACTGAGAACAAATCAAAATTCAATATGTGCCAGAAACTGAACACATGCTACCTGCCTCTAATCAGAGGCAGCAGGAAAGTACTCATGTTTTGTGCATAATTACCCCTTATTAAGTGATATTTCTGTAAATCTCTGATGTAAGGAGACACATGCGTTGTGCTATATCTGGTCATGTCAAGTTACATCATGTCATGTGATACCACAGTCTAATGTAATCTGACATGGGACATATTAGTGCCAATGGAAAAGCCTAAATGCCAAGCCATTTTCAATAAATATGCCCTGTGCACTGGTATATAACAAGAAACAGATGGGGATTTATCCTAGAACTTTACAAAAATATCAGACAGCCGTGGAGAACTCTGTTCCAGAGAGACAGACATGATATTATGGAGCAGATATACAGAAACAGAAGTATATGTTGGTATTCATGTGATATGATCTCTCAACCAAACCTGTCCCTGTGGGTTCCTCAGAAAACCAATAGTCTGTTTTGCATACTTCTGCACTTAAATTTCTGAGAGCTACCCATTTTATTGTGTGACCACACTGCCAGCCTTACCTAGAACCAGGGAGTGGAAAGGTACACAATGAGAAAAAACATGTATGTTAACATCTGTCAACCTGAAAAAGGGTTGGGATCACTGGACCTAGCAGGAAAAGCTATAACATGATCCAGTGGGATGAAGCTTAAGTTAGACAACTTCAGAATGGAAATAAGACATGAAATTTAACAGTGAGAGTATTTAACCATTGGAACAATTTACCAAGGGTCATCATGGATTCTCCATCACTGACCTTTTTAAATCAAGACTGGATGTTTTTTCCTAAAAGTTCTGCTCTAGGAATTACTTTGGGGGAATTCTATGGACTGTGTTATACAGCAGGTCTGACTGCATGATCATAATGGTCCCTTCTGGCCTTTGAATCTACCAATCTATGATCTCATTCACCATTAGCTTTGCACCATGCGTAGGTGTTTACTGTGTTCAAAGGGAGGAAGAAAGTTTACTGATTTGGGAAGGTAGGGTTTTACATCCACTTTGCATTGATGACTGCACAAATTGCACAACAATGGTGAATCAGAATCACTGCATCTTGGACAAAAATTTTCTTCAGTTCTTATTTTAGTATAGATTGGTAAATAAAAGGCTTGATTCTCTCTTGCACCAGAGTGCCATTGTGCCTCAGAGATAGGTGGGGGTGTCAGAGTGTTCCCTGATTCTGGGTACCAGCGCCAGCCACAAGGAGAGCTAGAGCTTACTCCCTACTGGCAGCTCTAACTTGTGTCACTGATGCAGGGTCCTCAATGAATCATAGGGGGGCATGGATAAGTGTTCACGCTGCATTCCCCATCAGTACCTGGCCCAAAGGGGGGGAAGTTAATGATCCAATCAGCGGACCAAATTCAATGATGAATCCTGGTCATGTGGCACCTGAGATACATTGCATAGAGGCTAAGAAAAATAAGTTGTACACTATGCCCACTCCTTGCCTGCTTTACACCTGGGGAATGAAATGGCAGGTAGAAGGCCCACAGCTGGCACACATGCACCAACAGAGGAATTTTCTACTGGCCAGCTGCAGCCAATTTCCCGCTGCTTTATGCATTCTGAGAGGCACAAAGGGGCTGGAGGTTCTGATTAGAGAATTCACCCCATATTCTAGAAATAGAGATTTCTAGGTATGTAGTTAAGTATCAAGAATTTCTTCCCATTTAAGTGTTTCATCTGAATGTACTTGGAATACAAGATATGCACAGGAAGTGAAGGGACCAGTCCTGCAATCTCTAATCAAGCAAAATGTCGATAAGTCACTTGTGTAAAACTGCAGGATTGGGCCTAAAGGATTAGAAATTGTAGACTGTATTTCAAAGCATGCACCTTAGCATTCATATGGCAAATTGTAAATATGTGGAAAGTCCTGGCAGGCATAACATTTGGTCCTTTCAGAGACAGCTAGCAGCCTTTGGAGAGACTAGGGGAAGGAAAGCTAGAAAAAATATAACCTAAATATTCCATGAATTGTACTTTTCCCCCAGATATTTTTAGGTCAGCATGTTTTTATTACTTAAATAACTTTTAATGGAATATTAAAAAAGAGAAATTCCTTTGAATTCAGTTGCTACCAGAGCTGAGGACAACCAATTCATTAAAGCTTTAATTTCTTGGGACTTATTGCTTAAATAACCTTTCCAGGGAAGATTCAGAAGAAGATGAAAGTCTGCTACATCAAGTTGCTTGCTGCTTAAGGAAACATCATTGCCAACCACTGTTTAGAAGTCAGATGAAAAGGGCCAAAGGTGAATTTTGGCATCAACAGTGATTATTCCAGCAAGACAGTTTAAACACAGGCAATATATTCCTGTCACCCTGTCCATTGTCAAAATGTCAGTACACTTTTATAATCAATTCTTTTGCTACCTAATGTAAGTTGTCATCAATCTTTGAAATAATCACTATAAATAAAATGGGATAAGCAAATGGTTACCTGTCATAAATATAAAGGGAAGGCTAACCACCTTTAAATCCCTCCTGGCCAGAGGAAAAAAACCCTTTCACCTGTAAAGGGTTAAGAAGCTAGGATAACCTCGCTGGCACCTGACCAAAATGACCAATGAGGAGACAAGATACTTTCAAACCTGGAGGGAGGGAAAAAGGGTCTCTCTGTCTGTGTGTTTTTTCTTTTGCCAGGACCAGAGCAGGAATGCAGGTCAGAACTCCTGTAAAGGGTTAATAAGCAATCTAGTTAGATTTGCGTTAGATTCTGTTTTGTTTAAATGGCTGATAAAATAAGTTGTGCTGAATGGAATGTATATTCCAGTTTTTGTGTCTTTTTGTAACTTAAGGTTTTGTCTAGAGGAATTCTCTATGTTTTGAATCTGATTACCCTGTAAGGTATTTACTATCCGGATTTTACAGAGGTGATTCTTTTACTTTTTCCTTCAATTAAAATTCTTCATTTAAGAACCTGATTGCTTTTTTCTTGTTCTTAAGATCCAAGGGTTTGGGTCTGTGTTCACCTATGCAAATTGGTGAGGATTTTTATCAAGCCTTCCCCAGGAAAGGGGGTGTAGGGTTTGGGGAGGATTTTGGGGGGAAAGACGTTTCCAAGAGGGCTCTTTCCTGGTTATATTTTGTTAGACACTTGGTGGTGGCAGCAATAAGGTCCAGGGACAGAAGGTAAAATAGTTTGTACTTTGGGGAAGTTTTAACCTGAGCTGGTAAAAGTAAGCTTAGGGGGGTTTTCATGCAGGTCCCCTCATCTGTACCCTAGAGTTCAGAGTGGGGAAGGAACCTTGACACTACCCAATAAAGCAATTTTTCATATGGTATAATTTGGTGTCATTGGTTTTTAGGGCTGTCAAGCAATAAAAAAAATCATGATCAGATGATTAAAAAAATCACTCTTAATTGCACTGTTAAACAATAGAATACCATTCATTTAAATATTTTTGTAAGTTTTCTACATTTTCAAATATATTGATTTCAGTTACACAGAATTAAGTGTACAGTGCTCACTTTATTTTTGATTACAAGTATTTGCACTGTAAAAAACCAAAATAAATAATATTTTTAAATTCACCTAATACAAGTACTGTAGTGCAATCTCTTTATCATGGAAGTTGAACTTACAAATGTAGAATTATGTACAAAAAACCTGCATTCAAAAATAAAACAATGTAAAATTTTAGAGCCTGCAAGTCCACTCAGTCCTACGTCTTGTTCAGCCAATCACTAAAACAAGTTTGTTTACATTTTCATGAGATAATGCTGCCTGCTTCTTGTTTACAATGTCACCTGAAAGTGAGAGCAGGCATTCTCATGGCACTGTTGTAGCCAGAGTTGCAAGATATTTCATGCCAGATGCACTCAAGATTCTTATGTCCCTTCATGCTTCAACCACCATTCCAGGGGACTTGCGTCCATGCTGATGATAGGTTCTGCTTGGTAACAATCCAAAGCAGTGCAGACTGATGCATGTTCATTTTCATTATCTGAGTCAGATGCCACCAGCAGAAGGCTGATTTCTTTTTTGGTGATTCGGGTTCTGTAGTTTCCGCATTGGAGTGTTGCTCTTTTAAGACTTCTGAAAGCATGCTCCACACCTTGTCCCTCTCAGATTTTGGAAGGCACTTCAGATTCTTAAACCTTGGATCAAGTGCTGTAGCTATCTTTAGAAATCTCACATTGGTACCTTCTTTGCTCTGTGTGAAATCTGCAGTGAAAGTATTCTTAAAATGAAGAACATGTGCTGGGTCATCATCCGAGATGGCTATAACATGAAATATATGGCAGAATGCTGGTAAAACAGAGCAGGAGACATACAATTCTCCCCAAAGGAGTTCAGTCACAAATTTAATTAACAGATTTTTTTAACAAGCATCATCAGCATGGAAGCATGTCCCCTGGAATGGTGGCTGAAGCATGAAGAAGCATATGAACGTTAAGCATATCTGGCACATAAATACCTTCCAATGCCAGCTACAAAAGTGCCATGCAAATGCCTGTTCTCACTTTCTGGTGACATTGTAAATAAGAGGGCATCATTATCCCCTGTAAATGTAAAAAAAAAAAAAAACTCATTTGTCTTAGCAATTAGCTGAACAAGCAGCAGCACTGAGCAGACTTGTAGGCTCTGAAGTTTTACATTGTCCTCAAAATGAAAACAGTTATGTAACAAAGAAAAAATCTGCATTTGTAAGTTGCACTTTCAGGACAAAGGTTGCACTACAGTATTTGTATGAGGCGAATTGAAAAATACTATTTCTTTTATCACTTTTACAGTGCAAATATTTGTAATCAGAAATATACACTTTGATTTCAATTACAACACAGAATACAATACAGTAACTCCTCATTTAACATTGTATTTATGTTCCTGAAAAATGCTACTTCAAGTGAAATGACGTTAAGTGAATCCAGTTTCCCCATAAGAATTAATGTAAAGGGGAAGGGGAGGGGTTAGGTTCCAGGGAATTTATATTATATAATGTGGAATAAAAATCTAGTAGGCCTAAACTAAAACTTTGGTCAAGCTAACTGTGTGTATAAAGCATTAGAAGAGGGTGAGGAAAATTCCATTAAGAGGCAGATAGCAACAGCTCAGCTTAAAAATGTAACCACAACCTCTAGAAGTTAGAAAGGACTGTTAACCACAAAGGAAGCATCTGTCAATAACAGGTAAAACTTGTTTTGCTATATTCCAAATAAGGCAAAGCTAGCATTGAAGCTTGCACTATATGCCAAATAAAGAAAATGCTGTTGAAGAAAGTGTGCTTAACAGATTGTGGTTTTCAGCTATATAAGCTCCTGTATTTTCTGTTCATGGCAGAGCAGCTCCAGCTGACTCTCTCTGTATGCTCATGCTTAAATAAAGAGGACCTCAGGCTTTGTTCTGATCCAACCACCACGCACAGTAAATTTTCCCACCACATATATTACATACACACACTAAGTTTTAAACAATTTAATACTGTACACAGCAGTGATGATTGTGAAGCTTGGTTGAGGTGGTGGAGTCAGAGGGTGGAATATTTCAGGGAATGCCTTGCTGCTAAATAATGAATTAGCACTTGGCTGAGCCCTCAAGGGTTAACACATTGTTGTTAATGTAACCTCACACTCTATGAGGCAGAACAAATGGAGGGAGGAGACACAATAGACACATGGCAGTGGCTGCAAACATTCCCTGTGGAAACTGAACGTGATGATGAACCCTCACTACCGCACTGGAGCGCACCACTCCCTCCACTTTCCAAAGTGCCAGGGGGAGCATGTATGTGTGTGTGTGTGTGAGAGAGAGACAGACACAATATGTGTGTGTGTGAGAGAGAGAGAGAGAGAGACAGACACACATTCTCTCTCACTCACACACACACACACACGGTGTGTTTGTGTGAGAGAGAGAGAGAGACACCTCCCTGACCCCCCCGTAGAGCAAGCAGGAGGCTCCAGGGAGCAGCTCCAAGGCACAGGGCAGGAGCAGCACATGACAGTGGGGGGAGGAACAGCTGAACTGCCCGGCAATTGATAGCCTGCTGGGCAGCTGCCTCAAAGAGAACTTAGGGGAGCTGATGGGGGGCTGCTGGCCCACCTTGTTTCCAAGCCCCCACCAGCCAGCTCCAATGGGCTGATCTTCCTGCAAGCAGTGGAAAAAGCAGGCAGTTGCCAAACATTATAAGGGAGCATTGCGTAACTTTCTCTAATAGATCAGCAACGTAATAACAAAACAATGTTAACTGGGATGATGTTAAGTGAGGAGTTACTGTACATATGAAAATGTAGAAAAATATCCAAAATATTTAATACATTTCAATTGGTATTCTATTGTTTAACAGTGCAATTAAAACTGATTAATCAGTATCAATGTTTTTAATTGTGATTAATTTTTGAGTTAATTAATAAGTTTACTGTGATTAATTGACAGTCTTAGTTATTTTATATCAGGAGTCTCATTTCTAAGTGAATCTATTACTCCAGCTTGAGGTGAGGCAGTATGGAATGGTTGTAAACATATGGGGGCCTTATTTTTTGGTTCTGCCTAGCAGCAGTGCATCCCTGGCTTCCCTATCAGCATCTGGTTGACTGCCCTCACTTGACCCTGCAGCGCCCCCATAGTTCTGTATGTGAGCAGTAAAGCAAAACTCACTTTAGTCTTGAGCTATTCGAGTAGAGAGTAGCAGGGCTGAGCAATACATATATCAGAATTGAGTGGAGGACAGTAGGCAAGGCCAAACAGACCAGTAGGTAACTTTAGATTGTAAACTCTTTGGCGCTGCTCCTCTTATTCTCCAGGGACAATTCTCATCACAGGAAAAATATTCTTCTCCCTCTTCCCCCATCTCTCTGTTGCTACATCTGCCATTTTTCCAGATATCCTTACCCTGCCCATCCCTACACAAGTGCAACAAATAAAATGATGGAACTGTTGTCTACATTCCAGAGTGAAGTATACATTAGAATGCATAAAATACAGAGAGAGATTTAAAATCTGCAGAAAGAAAGCAATCTACAATCAAGACTCTCTCTTTCCCCTTTGTTTCAACCCCTGCTCACATCCTGTTTCCACCTTGCAAGACAACATTTAGTCTATTGCCTCAGTTGCCAATTGTCTCTTAAATCCTTACAGATATCATTGCACAGCTCCCAGCCTAAATAATAAAAATATCCTTCAGGACATGACAAGGATTTATTGTTATTGAAGGGGTTGGTGTAGTAGTGCAGGAAACCTATGATAAAATAGTCTTAATATCCAACTTAATATTGTAAAGGATTACTAACATGTACTGAATTACAAGTTCTCTTCTTTTGAGACTTGCCATTGTATCTCTTCAAAAGCTGTTTAAAGGACAATGGACCTAGATTTCAAAGTGGCACCGCATTATGTTGTGACTCTAGCAACAGATGGCAAGATGTAAAATTACCCCTTTGTGATATGCAAAAAGGAACAGTTATATGAGATTTTTTTTTCTTGGAATGATTAGCCCTTAAATGTTGGTCGGGCTGGAATTTTCCATAGTTCATCTGTGCCTCCAAATTGGGTTCAGAGTGTGTTTCCCTTTTCACTAAATTTTCAGAAGAGCTTGTTGGTCATGCCCCAGGTGTCTGCACGCTCTTGAGGGTGAATGCTCCCACAAGAAGGGGACATGGGTTAGGGAGTAGACACTCAACTGGGATCTTTTTCTAAATGTTTCAAGGCCCTAGCATGCTCAGCAGGTACTTTGTGTTCCTCATGTCAGGGCCAGCAGGCAAATACCACTCATTGAATGCTCCACTCACCACAAGCCCAGGGAGCCCACTCCAAACACAAAAGAGAATGCTGGTGACAGAGAAGGGAAAAGACAAACAGAATGACTGGGATAGTTAGAGAAATGGAGATTATGTGCTATGTGTCTTGTGGGCTTCAGCAAGGAAATAACCAAAGAAGAGTGGAAGGACAGTTATAGGGGACAGGATTGGTAGCATGTGGGTCAGTGGGATGGTGCTTCAAAGGCTTGGCTCTACAGGGTGGCTGCAGTACAATATTTACAGTAGTACCAGTATCTTTTGAAGCAAATGAGGGGGAAAAGGGGTTCCTTGACTCAGAAGGGGGAAGTCATTGTTATACTTAGTACAGTCTGAACCAAGGAGGAGGACCTTCCTCAGTCTCCCTGAAGGGCAGGTCATCTGCAACTGTCTGAGTTCAGGGGTGATGTGGAGAGGGTGACACACAAAAGCCATGTCCATCTCAATCCCACTATGGTCATGATTGCCCTTGGATATTCTAGCTGCTGGTTTCTCCTGAAGGACCCCATAGGCATCTGCTAATCTGCTGCCTCCAGGGCTTTTGGAATGCTATGGAAAGAAAGGTCACACAAATGCATCACCTTCTCCATGGACAAAAATGTCCACACGCAAATAATGCCAGATGTATAGAGACCCCACTTTCCTCCAGTGCTGGACACAGTGGATGGGGAACACATCCCCTGGGGCATTGCAGCCAGGACAATGCCCCATAAATATGATATGTCTCGGAATCTTAACTTCTAACATGAGCACGTTACTCATGGGACAGTCAGTGATCCAGATCTTTCAATTCAGTGGGAAGAGCTTACTTTTCTCTGCCATCACTGAAACTGGCATTCTGCTGGACTTCCTTCATGATGTGGATTCTTTTGGTCAATTGGAGTGCACATTCAATAGGGAATAGCTGACAAATGGAATTGGTTGATTTCAGGTGGCCTGAGGAACACAGCTCATTCTCTGTAGGTGGCATCCCTGACTGTTGTCCTTGATTTGTCTCCTGCTTGATAAAATATTAGGTGTGAAATCCTCATACCATTTAAATGAATGGTAAGACTGCCACTGATTTCAATGGGGCCAAGATTTCACCTAGCAGAGTACCCTAATATTTTTGGCCACTTTGCTGTCTACCTCCTTACTCCATCTTGTGTGCCATTAATAGATCACCAAACAGGACATATTGTATTTAGCATATTGTACCATAACCCTGTTGCTCAGAATTCTGAGATACTAGAATCAAAGGATGTTTCCTGATCTGTGTTTGCATTTTATAACTGTAAAAATTCTGAGTCAGTTTGCTGCAGATGGCTCCTATCTGGAAGTACATTCCTTTTCTGATGTTTCCTGTAAGCAGCTTAGACAGGTAAAATAAATGGAAGAGAGGGGTTTCCCACATTTATCTGGGCCAATTGTGCTTTTGAGATGCTTTGCCTGGTTCCTGGCTCTTTGTGAGTTCCTCCTATTGCCCAGTATTTACCACAGAGCCCCAGTACGGCTTGCTGCTGAGTGTTGGGAGCCAGGGTAATGGAGGAAACATCTGGCATTTGGCAACCAGTGGGTACAGCAGTGCTAGATGCCATAGTCTTCAGCCTTCTGAAAATCTAAAAAGAGGAGAAATTAGCTGGAGCTAGAGCACCAAGCAGACATGGAAGTCCACCAAGGAAACTATGTGTTCAGAAATCTGATACATACCTACAATTTCCAGAATGGCCAGAGGGGAGTACATTACTTTCTGCTGTGCACCCCAACCTCCCCCACTTTGAAATTTTCCCTTTACATGTAGACTGTGACAAAGCTCCAAGCCTGTTTTGGTGGGTCCCATGCTTCCAGGTGGATCCAGTGACCTCAGAAGCTCGCTAAGGACCTCAATAGGACCTCCCTTTCTCAGTATAGCAGCAAGGTCACAGCTTATTGAGATACTTTCATCACAGGCCAGTATGGGAAGTGGAATACCCAGAGTCTCTGTTGCACCTTAGAGCTCAGTAGGTGCAGTTTGGCCTCCTGCCTAGATCAAAGTCTGCTTCCCCTCTCAAGGGGATCTCTGTAAAGCATGGGGGAAAGTGGGGAACCCAGGCCCACCCTCTACTCTGGGTTCCAGCCCAGGGACCCTAATGGTAGCAGCTGTTGGCAGTTTTTCCCTTCACCACTGACACTGCTTTGATTCCCTGGGCCACTTCCCCATGGTCCCCTTTTCCCACCTTCACCCTTACCACAGGATTCAGCAATACTTCTTCTCCTCCAGCTCCTTTCACCTAGGCTTCCCCTAAGGGGGCTGGGACGGACAGCTTTTAAGCAGTATGAGTGAGACCTTGATTGGTTCCAGCTGTCTCTATTAGCCTAACAGCCTTAACTGACACTTTGCCAGTTAGTTGGGGTCAGGTGCTGGCATTAGCCTAATGACCTTAATTGGTTAATTCGCATCAGGTGTCTTGATTAGCCTGGAATAGCCTTTGTTTGGCTATCCAGAGAACAGGAACCTGTTCTTTCTAAAGCTGATATGCCTGTCTTCTATTACTCTTGATCAGGAGAAGGCGTTCGATAGAGTGGACCATGGGTACCTCCTGGGCACTCTGCAGGCATTTGGATTCAGACCTCCGTTTGTGAGTTTTCTCCAGGTGCTGTACGCTTCCGCGGAGTGTCTGGTTAGGTTCAACTGGACCCTGACTGAACCGGTCAGCTTCGGCGAGGAGTACGGCGGGGTGCCCCCTCTCGGGCCAGCTGTACGCTCTGGCGATCGAGCCCTTCCTCTGTCTTCTCCGCAGGAGGTTGACGGGGTTGGTGCTGCAGGAGCCAGATCTGCGGCTGGTCCTGTCGGCGTACGCCAATGACGTACTCCTCGTGGTCCAGGACCCGGGGGACTTGGCGCGGGTGGAGGCTTGCCAGGCCATCTATTCGGCAGCCTCCTCCGCCCGAGTCAACTGGGTCAAGAGCTCTGGCTTGGCGGTGGGGGACTGGCGGCAGGTGAGCTCCCTCCCACCCGTGCTTCAGACCATCCAGTGGAGTGCGCCTCTACCTAGGCGTTTACCTTTCTGCCACGCACCCTTCCCCACCGGAGAACTGGCAAAATTTAGAGGGCGGGGTGATAGAGCGGCTCCGGAAATGGACGAGGCTACTCCGATGTCTCTCCCTCCGAGGGAGAGCACTGGTGCTTAACCAACTAGTCCTGTCCACGCTCTGGTACCGGCTCAACACCCTGGTCCCGGCCTCGGGTTTCCTGACCAACCTCCGGACATCGATTCTAGAGTTCTTTTGGTCAGGAATGCATTGGGCCCCTGTTGGGGTTCTTCATCTACCCCTGAAGGAAGGAGGGCAGGGCCTGAAGTGTCTGCACACTCAGGTCCGTGTCTTCCGCCTCCAGGCCCTGCAGAGGCACCTTTATAGTGCAGGTAGTTCGACGTGGAGCATATTGGCGTGCGCCTTCCTGCGCCGCTTCCAAGGGCTCTGATACGACCGGCAGCTCTTTTATCTCTGTCCGAGAGGTTTTCTGCGAGACCTCTCCGGGCTGCCGGTCTTCTACCAGGACCTCCTCCGGACCTGGAAACTGTTCTCAGTGACCAGGTCCGTGGCGTCCACCGTGGGAGCAGATCTCCCCACGGAGCCCCTGCTACACAACCCCCAGCTCCGTGTGCAGGTGGCGGAGTCCCGCTCAGTGCGCCAGAGTTTGGTCCTGGCGGAAGTCACGAGAGTCGGAGACCTCCTGGACTACGACCAGGGAGACTGGCTGGATCCCCTGACGCTCGCCCGGGTCATGGGGCTCTCCAGACCTCGTACCCCCCGGCGCGTACTTCAGGAGGTGAAGGCCGCCTTGAAGCCCGCTGCTCGGGCTTATCTCAACCGAGCCCTGCGAGAGGGCGCACCCTGCCCACCCTCTACCCCAGGCCCGCCGGACCTTTCAGTTGGGCCCCTACCCCGTAGATCCCAACAAACCCCTCACCCTTTCACTGCGAGCCGGCTGCATGAACTGCAGCCAGTCAGCTTCCAAATTGCGCCACGGAAATGTCTATACACACTCATGCTTCACACCCTTCATGCCCACACCCTGGTGTCCCGCCCCGATACAAAGTGGCGGGACCTCCTGCCACCTTTGGAGGGTGAGCAACCCCGGTGAGCCAGCCTGTATTCCACCTTGGTCCTGAGGCCCGTCGGGGACATTAGTTGGTGGCTCCTTCACGGAGCTGTGAGCACGGGCGTGTTTTTGACATGGTTTACCCCCATCCCGGATACTTGCCCTTTTTTCAACGTGAGGGAAACCCTGGCGCACATATATTTAGAGTGTGCCAGATTGCAGCCCCTTTTTCGGCTCCTCACGAATATTTTATTACGCTTTTGGCTACACTTTTCCCCTCACCTTTTTATCTACACACTCCCCATCCATGGCCCCACAAAATCGCGAGATCTTCTGGTTAACCTCCTCCTAGCCCTAGCTAAAACAGCCATTTATAAAACCAGAGAGGGGAGGTTGGCTAATGAAGCATCCTGCGATTGTAGGGCCATTTTCCGATCCTCAGTACATTCACGTATCCGGGCAGAGTTCCTCTGGGCGGCGTCCACCGACTCCCTTGACGCCTTCGAGGAACGGTGGGCACTGTCTGAGGTTCTCTGCTCGGTGACCCCGTCCAGTTCCCTCTGTCTGACCCTTTGATTGAGGGGAAGAGAGAGAGACCCCAGCCCCAGCCGTTGCCGCTGTGGATACCATCATTACTGTTACCTAGGAGGGGTCCTATCCCACGTGGTGTACGTCCCCCCCACCCCCAAACTGCCCACCCCGCAGCCATGCCCATCTTGTCGGGCACTCTCAGGAGACGAATAATCGGTGACACTGGGTGTGGCACTCGGTAACTCGAGGGGATGGAAGACCATGAGTGTCGAGGAAGCCCCCCCGCTCTAGGCCACCAGGTAACTCAGGAGGGTGGAAGACCACGATTGTTGAGGAAGCTCCCCCCCCCCCCCCCGCTCTGGGCCCAGGCTAGCTTGAACACTTCTCCCTCCTGCAGGCTGCTGTGTTATACCTTGTGTTTGCTTTTGTTTTGTTGCATAGTTTTGCTTGATCCTTTTTGGTGATTCTTTGTAATTGTTATGCAATAAAATTCTTTCCTGCTTAAAAAAAAAATTACTCTCGTATATCCTTCTGGTCTGAGTCTGTCACAACATACAAAACCCTTCTGCCGAAAAAACAATACTTCGTGTTACAGGTATAATGCCAATTGCTGTATGTACACTATATACAGTATCATGTACTCAGGGAATGAAGAGGTGAATGTAATCTTTCTTTTTCATATGAATTACTATCAAGTTCAGAGTGTGTTCAAGAGAGAGAACAGGAATCTCTAAAATAAGGCATTCTAATTTCATGATTACAGCCACATTAGAGCCAACAATAAATGAAATATTTTCATGTGGTTCATATGCTGAATGCCAGCGAGATTTTGAATAGCTATCCTGAAATTACTCAGTGTAAGGTATTTCCTACCAAATATTTCTTTCATATTTTTTTCAATATACATCAAAAAGGTTAATTATTCACCTAACATATAATTTTAAGATTAGAGTATTGACATTTTTTTTTCAAAAAGGGAAAATGCATAACAAATAATTTAATCTTGATCATTTTTTTTTCTTGGAATGATATGATCTTTTTCTCCCCTCCACAGGTAATTAAGCTCCATAAAATTCAAGACTGAATCCAATAGTTAAATAATTCATTGTATATTTAACAGACAAGCTGTACTTTTACTTACTGAAGGTACCATTAAAAATACATAACATTTTCATTCATATTGCATTTAATTGGTAAGCTCAATGCCAATTATAGTACATAAGTACTGTTACCCTCATTTAAAGTTTTTGTTAACTCCTACATTATTTTTCATTAAAATGTTAAATTAAAAGAAATCATCATTAAGCAACAGAAGAAGTTGTCAGAAAACCTAGCAGGCAGTGTCTGTTAGCAATGTTAAGTGCACTTTAGGGAAATGGTTTCCACAGATTTATTTTTGAAAACAGCCGCCATGGAAAAAACCTTGAAAAATTCTATACAAAAGTTAATTCATATGTCATAGAATCATATCAGGGTTGCAAGGGACCTCGGGAGGTCACCTAGTCCAACCCCCTGCTCAAAGCAGGACCAATCCCCAACTAAATCATCCCAGCCAGGGCTTTGTCAAGCCTGACCTTAAAAATCTCTAGGGAAGGAGATTCCACCACCTCCCTAGGTAACCCATTCCAGTGCTTCACCACCCTCCGAGTGAAAAAGATTTTCCTAATATCCAACCTAAACCTCCCCCACTGCAACTTGAGACCATTACTCCTGGTTCTGTCATCTGCTGCCACTGAGAACAATCTAGATCCATCCTCTTTGAAACCCCCTTTTAGGTAGTTGAAAGCAGCTATCAAATCCCCCCTCATTCTTCTCTTCTGCAAACTAAACAATCCCAGTTCCCTCAGCCTCTCCTCATAAGTCATGTGTTCCAGTCCCCTAATCAGTTTTGTTGCCCTCCATTTTATTGCTTTCAATTTTTCCACATCCTTCTTGTAGCGTGGGGCCCAAAACTGGACACAGTACTCCAGATGAGGCCTCATCAATGTCAAGTAAAGGGGAACAGTCACGTCCCTCGATCTGCTGGCAATGCCACTACTTATACAGCCCAAAATGCCATTGCCCTTCTTGGCAACAAGGGCACTCTGTTGACTCATATCCAGCTTCTCGTCCACTGTAACCCCTAGGTCCTTTTTTGCAGAACTACTGCCTAGCCATTTGGTCCCTAGTCTGTAGTCATGCATGGGATTCTTCTGTCCTAAGTGCAGGACTCTGCACTTGTCCTTGTTGAACCTCATCAGATTTCTTTTGCCATCCAAGCCTTCAAATGAAATCACCATTAACAATTTTACTTATAAATGTATATGAAACACCCCTTGGAGAAACAAAAATCATAGTTTAAAATTGTCACACTCTGTAAACTTCTGTATGTCAGGCACAAATTTTCCCTATTCTTTAGAATCACCAATTTTGTTGCCTTGAAGGTCAGAATGGGTTTATTTGTTAAAACAGTTACTAGGGCAGGCAAATTATAGGATTGGGTGGGGAAGTGAGGAGGGATGTGGTGGGGGAGGGATGCGGCATGTGGTAGGGAGGGGCTATCACAGTGGGCAGGTGAGGAGGGTTGCAATGGGGGGATGAGGAGGTGAGCAGCAGGTGGGGAGGTCTTGTGGCAGGTGTGGGGATGAGGAGGGATGTGATGGGAGGGGTTTTTTCCAGTGGTGGGGGAGTGAGGAGGGATGGAGCTGGTGGAAGGGTGAGAAGACCAACAGCAAGGGAGGGTGACAAGATGAGTAGCAGGCAGGGGGTCTCACAGAGGGATTGGGAAGTAAGCAGGGGCGTGGTGAGTGGTGGGCAGGAGGGTGGGGAAGGATGTACTGAACATCAGGTAGGGGGGATCTCATGGCGGACAGGAGGGTTAGGAGGGAAGCGGCGGGCAGGGGTGTCTCCCAGAAGGCGGGGGATGAGGAGGGATGCTGAGGCTGGGGGGGTCATTCAGGAGAGGGGGAGTGAGGAGTGATGTGGCAGGCAGAGGGATGAAGGGGTGGGTGTGTGGGAGTGAGGAGGGTTGCAGCGGTGGTGGGACAGAGTGGGGAGGGGAGCCTGGAGCAGGGCGGGACCTGGGGTGGAGCAGGGGTGGAGTCTGGGCAGGGCTGCAGGTGGAAGAGGCAGGACAGGGAGCTAGCCTCCCCCAGGGGAAGCTTCACCCACCACCCATGTGGATTAGGCTGTGAGGGAGATTCCCAAAACTGAGCCATTCTTTTTAGGTGACAAATTTGAGGAACTGTCTCAGACTGAGTTGTCATTTGAGGAGGTTTTGGACAAATAGATAATTAATTCACCCGGAGCAGATAGTATTTACCTAAGAGTTCCGAAGAAACACAAATGTGAAATTTCAGAACTACTAACTGTGGTATGTAACCTATCATTTAAATAATCTTCTGTACCAGATGACTGTAGGATAGCTAATGTGACACCAATATTTTAAAAAAGCTCCAGAGGCGAACCCAGCAATTACAGGCCAGTAAGCCTGACTTCAGTACCAGGCAACTTGGTTGAAACTATAGTAAAGAACAGAATTATCAGACACATAAATGAACACGATTTGTTGGGAAAGAGTCAACATGGTTTTGTAAAGGAAAATCATGCCTCACCAATCCACTAGAATTCTTTGAGGGGGTCAATAAGCATGTGGACAAGGGGGATCCAGTGGATATAGTATACTTAGATTTTCAGAAAGCCTTTGACAAGGTCCCTCAACAAAGGCTCTTAAGCAAAGTAAGCTGTCATGGGACAAGAGGGAAGGTCCTCTCATGGATCAGTAACTGGTTAAAAGATAGGAAACAAATGGCAGGATAAAGGATCAGTTTTCAGAATGGAGAGAGGTAAATAGTGGTGTCCACCAGGGGTCTGTACTGGGACCAGTACTGTTCAATATATTATGAATAAATTATCTGGAAAAAGGGGTAAAGAGCGAGGCGGCAAAATTTGCAGATGATACAAAGTTACTCAAGATAGTTAAGTCTAAAGCAGAGTGTGAAGAGTTACAAAGGGATCTTACAAAAATGGGTGACTGGGCAACAAAATGGCAGATGAAATTCAGTGTTGATAAATCCAAAGTAATGCATATTGGAAAATATAATCCCTACTATACATATAAAATGATGGGGTTAGGGTAAGGGTTAGCTGTTACCACTCAAGAAAGAGATCTTGGAATCATTCATAGTCTCATAGAATCATAGACTTTAAGGTCAGAAGGGACCATTATGATCACCTAGTCTGACCTCCAGCACAACGCAGGTCACACCCACCCACTCCTGTAACAAACCCCTAACCTCTGTCTGAGCTATTGAAGTCCTCAAATTGTGGTTTAAAGACTTCAAAGTGCAGAGATTCCTCCAGCAAGTGACCCATGCCCCACGCTGCAGAGGAAGGTGAAAAACCCCAAGGGCCTCTGCCAATCTGCCCTGGAAGAAAATTCCTTCCCGATCCCCTTCATAGACTTATCAAGCTAAGTCTTGAAGCCAGATATGTCTTTTGCCCCCACTACTCCCCTTGGAAGGCGGTTCCAGAACTTCACTCCTCAGATGGTTAGAAACCTTCGTCTAATTTCAAGTCTAAACTTCGGATATGACACTACGAAATTAGGTCGAATTTATAGAAGTCAGTTTTTAGGAAGTGATTTTATACAGTCTATTGTGTGTGTCCCCACTAAGCGCATTAAGTCGGCAGAGTGTGTCCACAGTACTGTGGCTAGTGTTGACTTTCAGAGTGTTGCACTGTGGGTAGCTATCCCATAGTTCCCGAAGTCTCCCCTGACCATTGGAATTCTGGGTTGAGCTCCCAATGCCTGATGGGGCAAAAACATTGTCGCGGGTGCTTTTGGGTACATGTCGTTGTGATAAAAGTAATGTGAAGCTTGCAATGAACAAAAGCATTAGCAATGTTATGCCTCAAACTTCTGGATGCTTCAAAAAACAACAAAAAAAAAAAACAAGCCTTGCAAAATTTAGCTTAAACTTGTGGTCAGGATGCACTGCAACCAAATAACATTTTATGCTGACTCCTATGTACTTATCCAACCCACATTATCCGCATTTAAAACCCAGTTGGCTACAGGAAATAAATAGGCCTAAATTATATGACTAACTAATAATTGGCTATAAGAAAATAAGTATGCATCAATTATACAATTAAGGCAACCACACTAACCACATTAACAATGTGGTCCACTCTGATTGGTTGGTCTGTTTTAAAACACGGCCAACAAACCAGATAAAAATTACGAAGGCACAAAACCAGTTGTGTTGTCGGTCATAAGAAATACCTGACCCACCCTCCCACAAACTGAAGGGATGTGCGCTTCTCGGCTGTCTATACCTGGCCAGTGCAAAAAATGGACGACTAAAGGGTAACGTATTTTCAAAAAAATGCAGGGTAAAATTATGAAGTAAAAAAGTCTGGTTGCTCAAGCTGAATTAATCTTAGTTGTATCAATACTGTAGTGTAAAACCAGTTGTAGGTAACTGGTGAATAATAGCTTTACATATGCTTGTCTTCGGGGCTTTCAGTATAACTTGCCAGAACCAGTAGGGTTGCAGTTCATTAACTCCTAAATAGTTGGTAACTTTACATGTACTCGTGCTTGTCTTCAGTATAACCTGCATTTATATTAATTCGTATCCAATGCTGGTCTTTGCTCTTTCTTTTCTTATTTTGTCTGTGTTGTCTTTATAGTAAAAAATCATTTAAAATATTTTTAAAGAAATAACTAGTAGTCCTTGTTTGTCTTATATGGGCACTACTCAACCTCATTACGTCTGTGTTGGGTGGTGGGAAGTAGTGAACATCCAGGGTTAAATTAGGGCCCTGAGGTGTGTCTTCTTCTTCCTTTATCTCCGCATGATGTTAGTCGTGGGATCGTAAATTCTGGGATGAGGGGACGCAGTCAGACACTGTAAGCTGTCTGCCCTGAGACCCATAAGCCTCTAAAGACTCTGTGGTATAATTCTGGGATGAGGGGACACAGTCAGACACTGTAGCCTGTCTGCCCTGAGACTCTGGGTGGGAGGGATAGCTCAGTGGTTTGAGCATTGGCCTGCTAAACCTAGGGTTGTGAGTTCAATCCTTGAGGGGACCATTTAGGGATCTGGGGCAAAAATTGGGGATTGGTCCTGCTTCGAGCAGGGGGTTGGACTAGATGACCTCCTGAGGTCCCTTCCAACCCTGATATTCTATGATTCTGTGGTATAGTTTCTATTCGGGCACCCGTCAGACACTTGTCTGCCAAACTGCGGTAAAAGCACTAAAAGGCTCGGGTGACACACACTACAGAATAAAGGAACATGGTTCAAATTTTAATATTCGGCCTTGGGACTTGATCTCAAAAGACTCCTCGAAATAATACATTGAAGGAACACAAGACCCAGTGGTCAATGTTCCCAGACGTATGGTAATATCTGCCTGTCAGGGTTCCTTCCCCATTCTGAACTCTGGGGTACAGATGTGGGGACCTGCATGAAAGACCCCCCTAAGCTTATTCTTACCACTTTAGGTTAAAACTTCCCCAAGACAGATTTCTTTCTTGCCTTGCGATTGCTGCCACCACCAAGTGATTTAACAAACAATCAGGAAAGGACCACTTGGAGTCCTATTCCCCCCAAAATATTCCCCCAAGCCCACACCCCCTTTCCTGGGGAAGGCTTGAGCATATATCCTCACCAATTGGTTACAAAGGGACTACAGACCCAAACCCCTAGGTCTTAGAACAATGGAAAAATCAGTCAGGTTCTTAAAAAGAAGCATTTTATTTAAAGAGAAAAAGGTAAAAGAATCACCTCTGTAAATTTAGGCTGGTAGTTAGCCTTACAGAGTTTCAAAGTTTCAAAGCCTTACTTAGTTTCAAAGTTACAACAAAACAGGGATAAACCTCCCTCTAGCAAAGGGAAAATCCACAAGTTGAGAAAACAAAGATAAACTAATACACCTTGCCTGGCTGTTACTTACAAGTTTGAAATATGAGAGACTTGTTTAGAAAGATTTGGAGAACATGGATTGATGTCCGATCCCTCTTACTCCCAAAAGCAAACAAACACAGAAACAAAGAACCCAAAACAAAGCCTCCCGCCCCCAGATTTGAAAGTACCTTTTGTCCCCATTGGTTCCTTTGGTCAGGTGCCAACCAGGTTACTTGAGCTTCTTAACCCCTTACGGGTAAGGAGGAATTTAGGCGACCCCTATGCTTATGACACTGCCAGTTTCCCTTTACGTTGTTGAATTGCCTGTTTCAGACTCTCTGGTCACCATTAGTGAGCCTTTTGTGTTTTTACCTTCCAATTTCTACCTAACGCACTTTCTTGCCGTTACTCCCTTAAGGATTCCACTCTTTCAGTGTCATAAGCCAGTGTGCTGTCCCTTTGATCTAGGGTGATAGCATCAGCATGAGCACAAGTTATAAAAATTGTCTTGGACTGGGATTGATCTTGTGACTCTAAATTGACACTCTCCCCAGGTGTTATCACTTCTCTGTGCAATATTAGTAAGTTTGAAAATTAAAAAATTCTGTGGCTTGTCCACATTTGTAAGGTTTTATTTCCTCCCATGGCATTTGATGATTCTCTAAATGAGTTTAGGGTCAGACCCAGGACTCATTGTTGCCTATGTTTTTCTGGCCTTTGTTTTTTTGTTTGTTGTTGGAGTAGTTTGTTGTCTCCTAAAGCACTATTTCTGTTCCCGGGATAGGGAGTATCCTCATAGGCAACTTAACAATTCGGTATTTCCATTAGTAGAACTAACATCAGAAGCTCAAGCTCCTGTCTTTGAAAGGACGGTGGTGTAAATGACAGATTTGTGCTTGCTAACATTATATCTTAACAATGGTAAATGACTGAAAGTAGGAGACAATAATCCTGTATTGACTTATATCACAGGATATTGTTGGGAACTTCCCGCCCCTCCCCGGACCCAGAAGGAATCAAATTCAAAAATACCTCAGTTCTCCAAATCCAGTACCCCATCGCTCCTTAAAGAGCTCTTTGCCCCCAAGTTTAGGACTTTATATTCCACACAAGTTAACCAATTCCGTCACAGAGATACAGTAATTTTTCTCCAGTAAAAATGGCCAAAACCCCTTAAAGGAGATGTACTGTTGGGTCTGGCAGGCCCTGCCAGGAAATGGCCGTATATGGGTAAGACTGGTATGAATATGGCAAACACCCCAACTGGACATTTAGTGGAACATATCACTTTCCATTATAATAAAAATTATGAAAATATACAAATAAATATTCAGATTTATTATAATTTTGAATGTAAAGAAATGCCTTCAGAGATTGTCGCAATGGAGGGCCAGACTTCCAACATGGGTTTTAATTGCTTGCATAACACAGAAACCTTGGTTTACCAGGCGGTAGTCACCTTTAATTTCTGGGAAATTCATCCTACCACCTCTGTTAATTTTAATGAACAAGGTATAATTCCTGTTAATAGTCCCTTCCACATGTTATTGGAAGGATGAGGGAAGGTCTGCAAAGTAAAGGTGGCCATCCATGAAAATTTTCAAAGCATGGACCAGCTTCTCCAGCTTTTGGTCCTATAAGAATTGCTTTGGGACAAAGATAAAATCAAAAGAAGGGATTATATCACTCCGTGTTGGACTGCGTAGCTTGTTTAAGTTCAATTATAATGAAACAGCGTAAAACCATCCACTTTCTCCTTCAGCCACATTGTACCCTTTCCCCTCCTCCTGTCAAGGTTGAGGAAGTAAGTCTACCTCCTCCCTATAATTTGCAGAAGGCAGTTCCTTCTGTTCCAACAGTGCCTCTATATCCTGTAGTTACCGTCAATCCAAAAATGATGGTAGTCAGACCACTGTAGTCACTGAATGTAGATCCTATACCCCCACTGAGCTCCAAGATTTGCAAGCCAGGGTGTCTAGAATAAACAGTGAACCTATCTGGAAGTGGGTAATGTTCCAATTATATAAGGAACATAGTGATGATTTTCTTAATGGCCTAAGTGTGTTGCGTTATCAGTCTACTGGGGGACTAACTGAAGGGGACTGGAAGACAAAAATAGGCAATGAATTAACCCCAGTTCCCACCATGGCCTTGGGTCATGGCCTTGGCAATGGTTGTAACTAATACCCAGGAAAAAAAAAACAAAACCAGGCCCTAGTGACATCCAGGACTGGGAGTCAATGTATGCATACATATTTTTGCATACAGTTCTTGGTGTAAGGCATAATCGTGATGGCACCGCCGGGTGGAGAAATAATTCCATCTATAACCCAAGCCGGAATAGTAAGTCACTCTACCATTGGACAGGTAGCGAACTACCTTTCAGACAATATTAAGCGTAGAAATCCATGGTTGGAATCTGTTGTTTTAGAATTGGGTGAAATCACTTTAAAAGCTCTGTCCTCCCGACAAATTCAGTGGGATCAAGGACATGTAATTGATAACCCCAAATGATTAAAATCAAACCACTCTGTGAACCCTAGACGGGAGCACTCCGGGGTTGCAAGGGCAGCCTTCACCTTTTTACTAAACCAGAATAAACTTCCAGAAACCAAGCTCTTTGATCCTAAGTTAGAAATATTGGCTAACTGCCATAAATTTGTTGCACAGGGAAAAAATAAAAATAAATAGAAAAACGGCAGCTCAAGCAGGGAAACAAGCAAAGTCATTTTAATAAATCTTAACAAAAGTCTCCCTGTTGTAAAATTACATATCAATGAAAAGCAGAAAAATTAGTTACTCGATACGAGAGCTGTCATAAATATAAAGGGAAGGGTAAACCGCTTTAAAATCCCTCCTGGCCAGAGGAAAAATCCTCTCGCCTGTAAAGGGTTAAAAAGCTCAGGAGCTTCTAACAAAGTGGATTGGTCCTGCTTTGAGCAGGGGGTTGGACTAGATGACCTCCTGAGGTCCCTTCCAACCCTGATATTCTATGATTCTATGATTCTAAGTGGCTGATGCACTATCAAGTGAAAGTTTCCCAGAATCAACTGGTTAAAACCGTCCTTGAGATGTGGAAAATACTGTTAGTCTTCATGTGCTTGGTAGTATATTTAGAGGTGCATGTATCTTATTAACTCTGTTTTTCCTAGAGCTCCAGGAAGAAATCCCAGCCAGCGTTTCACCCTAGCTGAGATTTGGGGGGCGTGTCATAAATATAAAGGGAAGGGTAAACCCCTTTAAAATCCCTCCTGGCCAGAGGAAAAATCCTCTCGCCTGTAAAGGGTTAAGAAGCTAAAGGTAAACTTGCTGGCACCTGACCAAAATGACCAATGAGGAAACAAGATACTTTCAAAAGCTGGGAGGAGGGAGAGAAACAAAGGGTCTGTGTCTGTCTGTATGCTGCTTTTGCCGGGGATAGACCAGGAATGGAGTCTTAGAACTTAGTAAGTAATCTAGCTAGGTATGTGTTAGATTATGATTTCTTTAAATGGCTGAGAAAAGATCTGTGCTGAATAGAATGACTATTCCTGTCTGTGTGTCTTTTTTGTAACTTAAGGTTTTGCCTAGAGGGATTCTCTATGTTTTGAATCTCATTACCCTGTAAGGTGTCTACCATCCTGATTTTACAGAGGTGATTTCTTTACTTTTATTAAAAGTCTTCTTGTAAGAAAACTGAATGCTTTTTCATTGTTCTCAGATCCAAGGGTTTGGGTCTGTGGTCACCTATGCAAATTGGTGAGGATTTTTACCAAACCTTCCCAGGAAGTGGGGTGCAAGGGTTGGGAGGATTTTGGGGGGAAAGACGTGTCCAAACTACGTTTCCCAGTAAACCCAGTTAGAGTTTGGTGGTGGCAGTGGAGATCCAGGGACAAAGGATAAAATTAATTTGTACCTTGGGGAAGTTTTAACCTAAGCTGGTAAGAATACGAATGCACAAAGCTTTGGAAACAAGCAGGGAGAACTGGAGGTCCTGGTGATGTCAAGGAATTATGATGTGATTGGAATAACAGAGACTTGGTGGGATAACTCACATGACTGGAGTACTGTCATGGATGGTTATAAACTGTTCAGGAAGGACAGGCAGGGCAGAAAAGGTGGGGGAGTAGCACTGTATGTAAGGGAGCAGTATGACTGCTCAGAGCTCCGGTACGAAACTGTAGAAAAACCTGAGTGTCTCTGGATTAAGTTTAAAAATGTGAGCGACAAGAGTGATGTAGTGGTGGGAGTCTGCTATAGACCACCGGACCAGGGGGATGAGGTGGATGAGGCTTTCTTACGGCAGCTCGCAGAAGCTACTAGATCGCACGCCCTGGTTCTCATGGGTGACTTTAATTTTCCTGATATCTGCTGGGAGAGCAATACAGCGGTGCATAGACAATCCAGGAAGCTTTTGGAAAGCGTAGGGGACAATTTCCTGGTGCAAGTGCTAGAGGAGCCAACTGGGGGGGAGCTTTTCTTGACCTGCTGCTCACAAACCGGGAAGAATTAGTAGGGGAAGCAAAAGTGGATGGGAATCTGGGAGGCAGTGACCATGAGTTGGTTGAGTTCAGGATCCTGACACAGGGAAGAAAGGGAAGCAGCAGGATACGGACCCTGGACTTCAGGAAAGCAGACTTCGACTCCCTCAGGGAACGGATGGGTAGGATCCCCTGGGGGACTAACATGAAGGGGAAAGGAGTCCAGGAGAGCTGGCTGTATTTCAAGGAATCCCTGTTGAGGTTACAGGGACAAACCATCCCGATGTGTAGAAAGAATAGTAAATATGGCAGGCGACCAGCTTGGCTTAACAGTGAAATCCTAGCGGATCTTAAACATAAAAAAGAAGCTTACAAGAAGTGGAAGGTTGAACATATGACCAGGGAAGAGTATAAAAATATTGCTCGGGCATATAGGAATGAAATCAGGAGGGCGAAATCACACCTGGAGCTGCAGCTAGCAAGAGATGTTAAGAGTAACAAGAAGGGTTTCTTCAGGTATGTTGGCAACAAGAAGAAAGCCAAGGAAAGTGTGGGCCCCTTACTGAATGAGGGAGGCAACCTAGTGACAGAGGATGTGGAAAAAGCTAATGTACTCAATGCTTTTTTTGCTTCTGTCTTCACGAACAAGGTCAGCTCCCAGACTGCTGCGCTGGGCGTCACAACATGGGGAATAGATGGCCAGCCCTCTGTGGAGAAAGAGGTGGTTAGGGACTATTTAGAAAAGCTGGACTTGCACAAGTCCATGGGGCCGGACGAGTTCCAGACCCCTAAAGTGCTAAAGGAACTGGCGGCTGTGATTGCAGAGCCATTGGCCATTATCTTTGAAAACTCGTGGCGAACGGGGGAAGTCCTGGATGACTGGAAAAAAGGCTAATGTAGTGCCAATCTTTCAAAAAGGGAGAAAGGAGGATCCTGGGAATTACAGGCCAGTCAGCCTCACTTCAGTCCCTGGAAAAATCATGGAGCAGGTCCTCAAAGAATCAATCCTGAAGCACTTACATGAGAGGAAAGTGATCAGGAACAGCCAGCATGGATTCACCAAGGGAAGGTCATGCCTGACTAATCTAATCGCCTTCTATGATGAGATTACTGGTTCTGTGGATGAAGGGAAAACAGTGGATGTACTGTTTCTTGACTTTAGCAAAGCTTTTGACACGGTCTCCCACAGTATTCTTGTCAGCAAGTTAAAGAAGTACGGGCTGGATGAATGCACTATAAGGTGGGTAGAAAGTTGGCTAGATTGTCGGGCTCAACGGGTAGTGATCAATGGCTCCATGTCTAGTTGGCAGCCGGTGTCAAGTGGAGTGCCCCAGGGGTCGGTCCTGGGGCCGGTTTTGTTCAATATCTTCATAAATGATCGGGAGGATGGTGTGGATTACACTCTCAGCAAATTTGCGGATGATACTAAACTGGGAGGAGTGGTAGATACGCTGGAGGGCAGGGATAGGATAAAGAGGGACCTAGACAAATTGGAGGATTGGGCCAAAAGAAATCTGATGAGGTTCAATAAGGATAAGTGCAGGGTCCTGCACTTAGGACGGAAGAACCCAATGCACAGCTACAGACTAGGGACCGAATGGCTAGGCAGCAGTTCTGCGGAAAAGGACCTAGGGGTGACAGTGGACGAGAAGCTGGATATGAGTCAGCAGTGTGCCCTTGTTGCCAAGAAGGCCAATGGCATTTTGGGATGTATAAGTAGGGGCATAGCGAGCAGATCGAGGGACGTGATCATCCCCCTTTATTCGACATTGGTGAGGCCTCATCTGGAGTACTGTGTCCAGTTTTGGGCCCCACACTACAAGAAGGATGTGGATAAATTGCAAAGAGTCCAGTGAAGGGGAACAAAACTGATTAGGGGTCTGGAACACATGAGTTATGAGGAGAGGCTGAGGGAACTGGGATTGTTTAGTCTGCGGAAGAGAAGAATGAGGGGGGATTTCATAGCTGCTTTCAACTACCTGAGAGGTGGTTCCAGAGAGGATGATTCTAGACTATTCTCAGTGGTAGAAGATGACAGGACAAGGAGTAATGGTTTCAAGTTGCAGTGGGGGAGGTTTAGGTTGGATATTAGGGAAAACTTTTTCACTAGGAGGGTGGTGAAACACTGGAATGCGTTGCCTAGGGAGGTGGTGGAATCTCCTTCCTTAGAAGTTTTTAAGGTCAGGCTTGACAAAGCCCTGGCTGGGATGATTTAATTGGGGATTGGTCCTGCTTTTGAGCAGGGGGTTGGACTAGATGACCTCCTTAGGTCCCTTCCAACCCTGATATTCTATGATTGTATGATTCTATGAATAAGCTTAGGAGGTTTTCATGCAGGTCCCCACATCTGTACCCTAGAGTTCAGAGTTGGGGAGGAACCTTGACAGGTGCTAAAAAAATCTGTTTATTTTGTCAAAACAGTTGACCAAAAGGGCCTTTCTGAAGTTCGGTTACAAGGAATCGGGGGGGACTAAAAAAGGTTTTGTCTCAAATCTTTCAATAGAAGGTGTTAGTTGTTCTATCATCCTACCGCCTATGAAATGTAACTCCTTTCATATTTTAGAAAATAATAATATTGGGGAAATTTCTCATGCAAAATGTTTTTTGACTATTTATGTTACTCTCCTGTTGCTAGAACAGACTCCTTTTGTAGTCCAGTTAAAACCAAATGTAAAGGTGGGACCTCAAAAGCAGTATCCATTGTCTTGTGAGCAAATCACCTTGGATAATAAATTAGTTAATCAAGCATTAACTAATAAATGGATTAAGGAGACAGTCTCACTGTACGCATCACCTGTTTGAATTGGAGCAAAAAAAAAAAAAACCCTGTGAAGGGCGATTGGTAATAATTTATAGACGAATTAATGCTGCAGTTCAAACAAAAAACTGATTATTGCTAACCGAACTGAAATTCAATGTAACCTTCTTGCTAAATAAAAGAACAACCCCTGGAAAGCAGTTATTGATATTAAAGATATGTTTTTTCAAATTCCAATTCTAAATCCTCAAGAATTGACTACTTTCATGTAAAATGGAAAAAAAATATAAATTCCCAGTTGCCCCCCAGGGATTTTGTAATTCCCCCGCATGGCTACACAAATAATGGCACAATAAATGGCCTCCTTCAATTATGATAATTGGGTTAGTTATTTGGATGATACTTTAATCTTTGATTCCACCCAAAAGAGTTGTAGTATTGTCTTAAACACCTTACTGCAACACCTTACATACCAGGGTTGGGAAATCAAAAAGAAAAAGGTAAAAGAACCCGCTCTTAGGCAAACATTTTTGGAATGGATATGGGGTGCCATAAATATTACCTTAAATTCAGATGTAATGAAAGCAATAAAGAAACTCACTTCTATCTGTTCCTTAAAGGATTTCCAAAGGGCTGCCAAATTAGCGGTCCAAGCTAGTCTTCGGTCTTCCTCCTGGAATACCTTTTTCAAACATGCCTACCTTCTAAGTAGGGGAAAAAATCCTAATTGGTCACTTATACAAACAATTTGGCAAAAATAAAAAGCCCACTTCTTTAAGAAACCTTCTCTTACCTACCTAGATGCCTCTAAGAGGTTGGATGTGTATGTAAATACAGGACATGAACATTGGTGGGTAAAATTCAAACAAAAGAATCACCATTCCTTTCATTGGCACCTTTCATTCTTATCAGTATGCCCAGTCCTCCACGGATAAAATGTTAACTATTCTTAATCAAATTTATCCCATTCTTCAGAGGTTTATAGGAAACCTGTTCATTTGGTCTGTGTTTTCATATAATCCATTTTCAGTCAGTTTGAAGTTTCGGTGAATCCATCAAAACATGCCTAAGGCAGTCATAAAAATGGCATTGGCCCTAAAAACCCAGTTTTGTTCACTGCCTGTAAAATAAATTCAAAGTAATCACCAGTTTTCACAAAAACAATGGTGTATTCCAAAATATAACACAAAAAAAGTGTGGTTAGAAATCAATGGCACACCACAGCATAAAGGGACAATTGGGTATAACTGCCTAAAATGTGCCTCCATAAAGACTAATAAACTACAAACTAATCCTTCAGCTCAATTAGCCGAGGTCGAGGCACTGACCTTCTCCTTAACTCCTGCCCAATTAAATCATGGAGGGGAAAACTGGTACATTGGTTTGGACAGTTCCTACATTTATAAGGGATGTTTAGGAGGTCAAAGCTCTGACCTCATCAATCCTGAAAGGGCCCATAATACACATAGTAAAATTCTTAAAAAATCATTAAAAGCTTGGAAAAATTTCTGCTCTCATAAAAATTGCTAGTCAGAAATCCTGGACTCCTCCCACTCACGCTGTCGTTAATAAGGCCCTCCAATTTTGGCATACAGCAAAAAAGCCAAAACCGTCTCATGCAGCCATTCATTATGCAAAGGCTGTTCATAAAAATCAGGGTCATTGCAACAAATCTGTTCTTGAATTTATTTTACATACTTTAGGGTTTTCAAAAATTTGCAAAACCATTGCAGCCATAACTAATAATTGTACATTTTGCCTCAGCCATCAAAAATATCGCAATGTTTATATGTTAGGCACTTACAAAAAGAAAAAAGGCAGGTAAATTACCATTGGCAAATGAACCTCATGGGGCCGCTTGCAAAATGAAAAAAAAAAAACCCATGGGTTTGGTTGTTGTAGACTTAGTTTCCCGAAGAACTGCTGTTTTTCCATTAGGTTCCTATAAGGCGTCCAATATCATTAAGTGTTGTAAGGAGTTAATGACTGCCTGGGGTCCTCCCATATCATTTCTACTAATGGTGGTCCTCCTTGAAATAGCCATAAATGGAAGTGTTGGTGTTCAGGTCAGTTAATAGCTCCCATTTTACACCTGTCTTACCACCCACAACGTAATGGGGAGGTTAAAAAAAAAATCCAAAATCTTAAACCTAAATTAAAAAATGAGCAGGGTAATTAAAAAAGGTGGGGAAATAAATTATCTGCTGTTCTCCAAAATATAAATTTTAACAAAAGGCAATATACTTATCAACAGAAGCCACTCCTTGAGGCTAACCCTTGGAAGCCACTGTACCAAAAGAATCAGTTGGTCTGGCTTATATTGCCTCAAACTCGTGAACCCTTGAAGGAAAAAATAACAGAGATTCTATCCCATCCATTTACGTACCTAATTTCTACTGCTAGCAGTAATATTCGTGCTAATCAAGTTTGGATAACCCCTTGGGCCACTAAACCCGTACAGTGAGCCACATTGTGTTTCTTGTTACAGGAATGTGGCTCTTCTTCATTTGGGTGTCTGCAGTATTGAAATCGGTGGTGGCTGATTTGTGCGTAGGAAATGGTACTTATTTCACACCCGTAAACTCATCCTATCCTGGGTGCACATTCAATGGAACTGTTCACAATGCCAGCAACCCTTGGTGCCCGGTAAAGGCTATCAACTTAACTCTTATTGAAAAACCCTGGCTGGGAAACTGCTCCATCATTACCTATACTTATTTTCTTCAGCCTCCTTTTGGATGTATACTCCCTATTAATAATACACTCTGGTACTTCATTTGTGCGTATTATAATTCTTCATGTTTCATGTATGGTAAAGAACCTGTGTGTGCTTGTCAAATGAAAGTAAAATGGGATGTGGGTGATTCTGAAAAACTGTTGGGGACCTAACTTTTAACAATATATTATCCCATTGGACCGCAAAGCACTAACTGGACATTTGAACAAGTTCTTCCTTATGCTACATCTGTTACAACTTACACCCTACACAATGAAAAGTTCTGTTTGGGATCAATGCAGTCTCCAAGCAGTGGTTCAGCAGCAAAACAAAATAAATTGCCAGCAGTGGGAAAAAAAACGCCCTTCAAAATCAGGCACTTCAGAATAGCCTTCGTGAGCAAACTCTTCTATTTCAAAGTATTAATCTTGTTTTATCCATTGCTGTTAAAAAGATCCTTGTAAAAATGCTTCTGCTTGGGAAGAAGCTTATAAAAAAGGGCCATTATTCGGTGCCATTTGTCGTCCCGTAGCTGTTAAAAAACATTGTACCGCTCAAGTAAAGTGTATAATGTGTAAGGAATGGCTTCACTTTACAAAATCTTTAGTTAACGACACATATTCTAAGAAAGCAATAATAAAAAAAATAGGTGTGTGGGTATCCCTCAAAAATTCACTAAAACATCATTTTTATTGTTATCAACTATATGCTCAATGCGCAGTCAGTCAGTCGTATTTTGGCCAACCTAAAGTATAGCTTGTGTCAATCAGTCTTCTTGTTACCATTTCCAATTAGGCACTATCATCAATTCTACATGGGTTCACAGTGCACATAACTCTGTTAAGTTCCAGGTGCACCTGCCTACACCCCTATGGGTGTCCAAATTAGAAAAAAAAAGTTCAAAAATTCTCTGAAATTGACTTAGCAATGATTCAGCTGGTCAATGTATTTCGGCACTTCTTAATGTCTCACAGAATAGTTACCAAAAGCTAACCCTGGTGATTCCTCCCTCTACTCAATCTAAAAATTCAATAATAATCCCATGGTTAAAAGAAATAAAAAAAATTGTTTGCATAATTGGGCAAGATGTTAAAAATATGGCCTGCCAGGTAATTAAAATCCCTAAAAGATTGTTACATGTTGTTAAGCAATGAGACCCTCACATTCTTCCAGGATTGATACTCTGTTTTACTGTAATAATTGCTGAAGCCTTACTATTTGCCTGCATTCGCTATTTGCCCCGTTATAGCAAAATATACACAAATAAATGTTGTTTTTGCTAAACCAAAAGTTTAGGCCTTTGAAAAATGTGATAAAAGTAATGTCAAGCTTGCAATAAACAAAAACATTAGCAATGTTAGGCCTCAAACTTCTGGATGCTTCAAAAAACAAAAACAAAAACAAAAAAAACAAGCCTTGCAAAATTTAGCTTAAACTTGTGGTCAGAATGCCCTGTAACCAAATAACATTTTGTGCTGACTCCTATGTACTTATCAAACCCACATTATCTGCATTTAAAACCCAGTTGGCTACAGGAAATAAATAGGCCTAAATTATACGACTAACTAATAATTGGCTATAAGAAAATAAGTATGCATCAATTATACAATTAAGGCAGCCACACTAACCACATTAACAATGTGGTCCACTCTGATTGGTTGGTCTGTTTTAAAACACGGCCAACAAACCAGATAAAAATTACGAAGGCACAAAACCAGTTGTGTTGTCGGTCATAAGAAATACCTGGCCCACACCCCCTAAATGAAAGGGACGTGCACTTCTCGACTGTCTGTACCTGGCCAGTGCAAAAAATGGACAACTAAAGGGTAACATATTTTCAAACAAATGCAGGGTAAAATTATGAAGTAAAAAAGTCTGGTTGCTCAAGCTGAATTAATCTTAGTTGTATCAATACTGTAGTGTAAAACCAGTGGCAACTAACTGGTGAATATGCTTGTCTTCAGGGCTTTCAGTATAATCTGCCAGAACCAGTATATGTAGGGTTGCAGTTCATTAACTCCTAAATAGTTGGTAACTTTACATGTACTCATGCTTGTCTTCAATATAACCTGCATTTATATTAATATATATTTATATTAATATAATATATTTATATTAATTCATATCCAATGCTGGTCTTTGCTCTTTCTTTTATTATTTTGTCTGTGCTGTCTTTACAGTCAAAAATCATTAAAAACCTTTTTAAAGAAATAACTAGTAGTTCTTGTTTGTCTTTTATGGTCACTACACAACCTCATTACATCTGTGTTGGGTGGTGGGAAGTAGTGAACACCCAGGGCTAAATTAGGGTCCTGAGGTGTTTCTCCTTTTTCCTTTATGTCCACAGTCATCAGTCACCCCTCCCTCCATGAAAGCAATGGCAGACAATTGTTTGCACCTTTTTCCATGCAGACGCCATACTGCTGTCAGCAGATGGTGCAGTAGAACTGCTAACCGTCGTCATCCACCGCTTCTGCAGCAACTCTGCTCTCCTGCAGACGCCATACCATGGCAAGCATGGAGCCTGCTCAGCTCACCATTGCTGTTGTGAGCATTGTAAACATCTCGCGCATTATCCTGCAGTATGCGCAGAACCTGAAAAAGCAGGAAGGTGGTGATGACAGCGCGATCACAATAACGATGAGGACATGGACACAGACTTCTCTCAAAGCACGGGCCCTGGCAATTTGGACATCATGGTGGTAATGGGGCAGGTTCATACCATGGAACACCAATTCTGGGCCTGGGAAACAAGCACAGACTGGTGGGACTGCACAGTGTTGCAGGTCTGGGATGATTCCCAGTGGCTGCGAAACTTTCACATGCATAAGGGCACTTTCATGGAACTTTGTGACTTGTGTTCCCCTGCCCTGAAACACAGGAATACCAAAATGAGAGATGCCCTGACAGTTGAGAAGTGAGTGGCTACAGCCCTGTGGAAGCTTGCAATGCCTGACTGCTACCGGTCAGCTGAGAATCAATTTGGAGTGGATAAATCTACTGTGGGGGCTGCTGTGATCCAAGTAGCCAACCAATCACTGAGCTGCTGCTATCAAGGGTAGTGACTCTGGGAAATGTGCAGGTCATAGTGGATGGCTTTGCTGCAATGGGGTTCCCTAACTGTGGTGAGAGGCAGCTCTAGTCGGTCTCGGTCGCCCATGCTGACCATGGGGAGTTCCTCCCAGAGCACCCCGCAAGCGACAGGATCGTTCGGATCCGGGGAGAAAAGGCTTGTGTAGAAGTCACGGGCCCTCCCACACATCTCCTCTGGATCCGTGAGGGGGGTGCCGTCTTCCGCAAGAAGGCAGGTGACCTGTTTCTTGGCCCCCCTCGTTTTCTCCAGGGCATAGAAGAAGCGGGAGCCGCGCTCCATCTCCCGAAGGAGGCGGATGCGGGACCGAACGAAGGCACCTCGGGCCCGGTGGTCTTCGAGGGCCCAGAGCTCCTCCCGCTTCTCCCGGCACACTCCGCAGAGGGACGAGTCCTCGGGGTTGGCGGCCAGGCGCCTCTCCATCTCTAAGACCTCCTGTTCCAACTGCTCTATCGCCGCATTTCGCCGTCGGCTGGTGCCCCGAGTGTAGTCACGGCAGAAGAGCTTGGCGCGCATCTTCCCGAGATCCCACCATCGCCGCACCGAGGGAAAGGCATGCCACTGCTCTCGCCAGGCCAGCCAAAACTCCCGGAAGGACGTCACGAAGCTCTCGTCCTCCAACAGGCTGTTATTAAAGTGCCAATAGGCCAGCCCCGGTCTCTCTGCACGGATGACGAAGTGATGGTCGGAGAATGGGGCCAGCCGAATGGCGGAGGAGTGGGCCTGTGAAAGATGGAAACGGGATAAATAAATACGGTCCAACCGAGAGTGGTGTGACTGATGGGCCTCCTCCTGGACAAAAGTAAAAGTGGAAGTGTCATCTGGGTGATGGTCACGCCAGACGTCCACTAGGGAGTGATATTCAACTATCCCTCGGAGAATATTCGCGGCGGCCGGGCTCGGCTCGGCCCCTGAGCGGTCCCGTTCCTCGAGGGTGGTGTTAAAGTCCCCTCCCAGGACCAGGCACTCGTGCGAATCTAGGGTGCCGAGGAAGTTGGACACCCGCTGATAGAATTGTGGGCGCCTGGAGCTCATTTGCGGGGCATAGATGTTAACAAGATTGACCACGAGCCCCTCCATACGGACTCGAAGGTGCAGCAGGTGGCCCGGCATGGCCTCAGTGACCCCTAGCACCTCGGGCCGTAGGTTGGGGGAGAACAGGGTCACCACTCCAGCTTGCCAAGTCGTGAAGTGACTAAAGTATACCCCGTCCCCTCACTCCAGCCGCCACCTGTCCTCGGCGGTCGGGTCCGTATGGGTCTCCTGCAGGAAAATTACAGAGTATCCCCCTTCCCGAAGGTAAGAGAGCACCTGGGACCTGCGGAGAGCCATCCTACAGCCCCTGGTATTCAGGGTTGCAATAGTAGGAGGCGTCATGCGGAGGGCTGGGGGGATGGGGTTTCTTGTTGGTGGGGGTGTTCAGGGCCCCCAGCAGGTTGTGCAGCAACCTGTGACCCATCCCGTGGATGAGTAGATCATTTCGGAAGCCGCGGGCTCGCTCGTAGGCCGCAGCACCGCACCTTCCTTGCCCCCTGCCCTCCTGTATAAGGGCCCTTTTGGCCTGGAGGATTTGGTCAAAGTTCCCCCATAGCTGAAGAGCCAGCTGTACCGTATTGTGGGCTCCACGGGTGTGTTCTAGGAACTTCTGTAGTGCATGCCGCAGCTCATGGGGGGTGGGGTTACGACTTCCGGGGTATTCCCTGGTGGGGCTCTTAATGCAGCCTCGTGGTCCGCTAAGGCGGGTAGACAGGGTGCGGACCACCGACGGGGCATCTGACAGGCTGGGGTTATTAAATCCATTTCACGCCTTGGGGTGGAAGGGGATGGCAGGGAAAAAATTGCAACTCCTAATGGGTCACGACTAGAAAGTGCAAAGACTGCTCCCTGGGGGGAATCTGCGAAAGGCGGGAAGGAAATAACCCCAGGGGTGGCATTAGCATTGCAGGAGGAGGGGACTTGGGCACGGACAGGGGTGGGGGCAGGGGCAAGGCTCTGGGGTTCAGAAGGCAAGCAGCTAAAGGAAAGTGCCTCCTGAGCAGAGTCAAGGGTTAAGGGGTAAGGGAGGGGGCTCCCAGTAATTCTGGGCGCTGGCTCCGTGGTGGTCTTGGCAGCCATGGCATCAGGTGGTGGATCACCTTCCGCAGGGTGCTCACCCTGGAAGGCAATTAGGGGGAGGGAGCATGGGGAAAGGGGGGCTGGGGTGAGGTTGCCCAGCTCGAGGCCAGCCAGCAGCAGATCATCCTCTCCCTGGGTGACCGGGGTCAAAGCTAGGGTCTCAATCTCCGCATACACGGAGGAGAGGCCAGCTCCTGCTACCCCAGGGGCCTCTCCTCTAGGGCCCGCCCCAACGGTCGCCTCGGGGTTTGTGGGGGGTTCGGGTGGTATCCGGGCAGAAGGGGCGTCCTCAGGAGTCTCGGAGGGGAGGGTCTCCTGTGGAGGGGGAATCCTGCCCTCCAATGCCAGTCCGTCTTCCCCTCCCGACACCAGCAGATGGATCTCACTTGTGGCCGTAGCGGGAGGCTCAACATCAGTGCCTCCTTTCCTGGTCTTCCGGGGGGCTTCCGCGTCGGGTGGATGCAGCGGAGCTCGAGCCTTCCGCTTACCTCGCTTCCTCTGGACTAGGGTCCAGCCCTCCATAGCGTCGTCTGGGGGTTGGTTAGCAGGGGTCGTGTCGGGGGGTGGAGGCGATGGTTCAGGGGTTCGGGGGGGTAGCGGTGAGGCAACATGAGGGGTGGAGGGTTCTCCTTGGGGCGGGCCCTCTCCTGTACCCGGTAATATTCTTGCCACACCCTCCTCCATAGGCTCTGCTGGATTGGTAATAGCAAGGGTGGAACTCCTGTGCTCGCCCGGGCATTGTAGGGAAGGTATCTCTTGGGCCTGGACGGGAGCAGTGGTGGGTCGAGTAGGAGGAGGGTTGGTTTCAGGTGCCGGGCAGCCAGGGGCATTGGCAACGACGGGGCCGATGTCCTGCCTGGTCTCAGGGATCCCAGGTGCCCCTCCTTGCCGGGCTAAGGGGCAGTCTCTCCAGACATGCCCCGATACCCAGCAGAGGTAGCACCGGGCTTCCCCCGTGGAAAAGTACACCCGGTAATGGGCCCCCTGGTGGGGGACTAGGAAGGACCCTTCGAGTGCTACTCCGTCATGCACCGCCGACGGCAGTAGAAGCTGTACTTGCCGGCGGAAGGAAAAAATGTGATGGAGGGTGGGGTCCTTGCAGCCCAACGGGAGAGGGCTGATAACAGAAACAGGTTTCCCCAGGGTGAAAAGGGTGGGTAGCAGGGCAGCATTGGGGAGAAAAGGAGGGACCGAGGTCAGGACCAGGCGGACGCCCAGGTCCTCTAGTGGCTCTAGGGGGACAAACACCCCCCCAACCACCAGGCCCCTCTCCACCACTTCCTGGGCGGCAGCCTCCGATGCTAAGAAGAAAATGACCTTCCTGTACATTTTGGAGGCTGCCACAATGGCCGAGGCCCCCACCACCCTTGCCAATGCCCACACTTAGGTCTCCATGTAGGGCGAGGCTGGCACCAGGAGGCATCGGACACCATGCTTCCTTGTCATGGTGGGAAAGGGGCCCCGGCTGCTATTGATGGTGGTGGAGGCGGGGGGGCGGGAGAGATAACAAGGTGGCAGGCAGGGGTGCTGCCCGGGCATATGTCCTGGGGGCTGAGGGAGGGATATCCGCAGAGCTGGTGAAGGGGGTAGCGGGGGAGGATGCCGTGGTTGCTGGCGGGACTGCAGTAGTGGGGGTGGCCACTGCCATGGAGGGTCTGGTGGTTTTAGTGGGGTCCTTCCCCTTCTTCTTGCCCTGGCCTTTTCCAACGGCTACAGGGGCTTCCCTAGAGTTTGGGGAGGTGGTGGGCATGGCAGCGGTGGAGGTCACCCCAGTGCCCTCCATTGCCAATGCCCCAGCGGGGGCGGTGGCAGGTGATTAACAGGAGTTGGGGTCAGGTAGAAAGGGACAAGCTGTGGGGTGGACAATTCATGGGGGTGCACATGAACCACCGTACGCTTGTCCACAGAGTCCTGTTTGGTTGGCTGGTGCTTCTGGCCCACGCGGTGGAATCAGGGCGAGCAGCTGAGTCCAGAGGCAGATGTTAAACAGCCAGCAAAGATGGTGGAGGGGCCAGTGGTGAAGATCATAGTGTGGGGGTTGGGAGGACACAGATGGATCTGGGGGCAGCTCCGTGCCACATCCCCTGTGTCCCTACAAACACAGTTAAGACACAGTCAAGGCCTCCCCCCACACGAGAGCACAGTTCGAAAGTTACTCGGTCTTAGGCCCCCTCCACGGCGATTTGTAGATTCCCCAGGTGGTGTTCCTCCGGTGGACGGCTTTTTCTCTGTCTGTTCCGGGCTTTCTTTTTTGCGTTCCAGAAATGCCGGAGCAAGTGATAAGAATCCTTTCGACCAGAGACAGGTCCGCAGACAAACAGCAAGTGGCTGGGTCTGGGGGCTGGGTCCTTCCACTCCCCCCCTCTGGGGCAGCGGGTCAGCAGGCTCTCCTCTCAGGGGGGGGTTTCAGCTGGAGCAGGCAGCAGCGTCCGAGGGCGGGTGGGGGGGTTAAAAAGGAGCTCAGTTCAGTTTGTGGTGTGCGTGTGAGGAGCTGGGAGCAAGAGGCACTAGGAGATGAGAGTGAGAACATGGACTGTTGGAGGACTGAGGTGTACAGGCATTATCAGACACCAGGAGGAAGGTCCTATGGTGAGGATAAAGAAGGTGTTGGGAGGAAGCCATGGGGAAGTAGCCCAGGGAGTTGTAGCTGTCACACAACTGTTCCAGGAGGCACTCTAGACAGCCGCATTCCACAGGGCCCTGGGCTGGAACCCGGAGTAGAGGGTGGGCCCGGGTTCCCCCCAAATCCTCCCAACTCCTGGTCAGACACAGGAGGAGTCGACCTTGACTGTGAATTCAGAAAAACGGCCAAGCTGAGGGTTGCCGTGAAGCTCGAAGGCGAGCAAATCCGCCAATAAGCTCAAGACCCACCAAGGTAGAGCAGGAACTTTGTCACAATATATATATACACTCCCCCAGGAAAAGTATTGATCAGATGCTCCGAGGCAGTAAATGTAACCTAGTGAAGAAAATTATGGTCTATCTGCCAGTTAAAGAAGCAGGTTTCAGAATGGTACCCCTAAAGCTTTCTTGATGGTGTTTTTGTTTTTCAATTTTTATCGGGTTCATGCTGCTGACAGTAGGGGATGACCACTTATTTTCCATTAATGCTGGAGAAACATCATCAGGTTAGAAATGGGATAGCTGACTGGAAAAGGGGGACGCAGTCCTTAAAAGGGTTTCCCTCCCTCCCCATGATAGTCAGCAGTCTCCTTCTTCAATAGAACTTGCTTTAAGATGTATCTCCTACTGATAAATTAAGGCAACTGAATTCCAGCCTGGCAGGTTAACAGTTTAGGAGAGTGCTATACCAGAGGGTGGTTAAGGATTTTTTTTTCAGAATGACATTTAGCAGTACTGAATTGTCCAGAAAATTGTCTCAGTGGGACATTGATGAATCTTTGAAATAACAGAGTTCTCTTCAGGTGCAGGGATATACTGTGGTAAGTATTGTGATGGGTTAGATCACAGAAATCCCCTTGTGACTGCCACCTGATGTGCCAAGACTACTTCTGCTCCTGCTTTCCTGCCCTGTCAGCTTAGGACTTCAGTGCCCTGCCTGGTTTAAGCCAGACCCGCTAGCCTGCTGCAAACCCAGACCCAGGGTCTGAACCACGTCCCCTAACAGCTGTAGGCTTAATTGAAAGCAACTTAGGAAGTGTTTCTGCCTTCAACACTCAGATGCCCAACTCCCAGTGGGGTCCAAACCCTAAATAAATCCGTTTTACTCAAATTGTTCACCCTCTATAACACTGATAGATATGCACAGCTGTTTGCTCCCCCCCCCCAAGTATTAATACATACTCTGGGTTAATTAATAAGTAAAAAGTGATTTTATTAAATACAGAAAGTAGGATTTAAGTCGTTCCAAGTAGTAATAGACAGAACAAAGTGAATTACCAAGCAAATAAAATAAAACAAGCAAGTCTCTGACTAGTACGGTAATAAAACTGAATACAGATAAAAACCTCACCAGTTCTAGTAAACTTTCTTTTACAGACTAGTCTGGGTCTAGTAATCACTCACACCCCCTGTAGTTACTGTCCTTTGTTCCAGTTTCTTTCAGGTATCTTTGGGGGTGGAGAGGCTGTCTCTTTAGCCAGCTGAAGACAAAATGGGGGGGTCTCCCAGGGGTTTAAATAGACTCTCTTGTGGGTGGAGATCCCCTCCTCTCTCCTATGCAAAGTCCAGCTATAAAATGGAGTTTTGGAGTCCCCTGGGCAAGTCACATGTCCATGCATGGCTGAGTTCCTTACCAGCCAAGCCACATTCCTGGGAAAGCCCAGATGTGGAGTGGCATCTCCAAGTTCATTGTTGGCTTAAGGGCTTCTTGAGTGGGCACTTGCTGAGAATAATCTTTTCTCAGGAAGCTGACCAACTGCTTCACTAAAACCTACTCAGAATCAAACAAGTATGCAGCCAATATTCATAATGTCATATACAAAAATGATACATGTATACAGATAGGATTAATAGATTCAGTAGATCATAACCTTTACAGAGGTATGTTACATGGCATATGTAGCATAAAACACATTCTAGTTATGTCATATATTCATAAGTATATTTCCATAAAGCCTTATGGGGGGCACCGTCACAATTATTTCATGGTAAATTGCATGTCAAAAGTAATCTATGAAAGAACCACATAGTTAGATAATGGCTGCCCTCAGGAAGCCTGCTCTGGAACAGAGGAGACTGGAGCACTTTTTACTATTCTGCTCCTTTGACATCCACATTTGGGGTTTGTTGAGAGTCACCCTGTAGCATGGCCAGACTTACAGACAGCAGGCTTTCAGACTTTTTCAGACACCAAAAGATTCAAGATCTGTTTTTATAAGGAAGGTCAGACATGGGCCGTATATTTTCTTTGAGACTGTCAGTTGTTAATGCAATGCTTTTATGCTCCTACGGCAGAACTGCTGTTTGGCCTGTTTTCAGGAGCAGAGCATCTAACCTGAAACTCTAGTTCACACTATTTGTGCAATCATTCGGTCCCTGGTGTTAGCTAATACATAAATGTGAGGAGTAGCATATACCATGTTAATGGGTAGCATGCCATTTCATTTTGTATCTGATTGCACTAGTCTTATACCAAGTATGCTTTAGAAAAGGAATATTAAGCTAAAAACTGGAACATGGATAAGTGGATCATTATAAAACAGAATTCTCCAACTTTACTGAGATCAGACCTTTATTATCCTCTGCTTTTTCTTAAATTTAACCTAAGAAGCTGTGTTGAAAAGGATTCTTGTTATACATAGCTGGAGCCTAGGCCCTGTGTACTACACATGTACTGCAATACATGGGGCTCAGGATCCACAGCTCTGCCCATAGATGCAGGGACTAGAGATTTGGGGGGTGCTGTAGCACCCCCGGGTTCCTGGCTGTCAGCCCCGCGCCTGGAGTCCCGGCTGCTGTCTCACGGCCAGGGTCCCAGCAACCACTCCATGCCCAGGGCTTTGCTCCTGGCCTCAGCTCTGAGGTGGGGGTGGGGGGGTGGACAAAGGTAAGGGGGAGGGCTTTCAGCACCCCCACTATTAAAAATGTCCCAGCACCACTGCCTCTGCCTACGTATAATGAGAATGCATCTAGTTTCACGCATCTATTTGCCCTTGAAAAATATTGTGATTATTTTCAGGTTTTCAACAATAGAGGTTTTTGCCACTTTGTTTAGTATGACTCCTTCCCCCAACCCAGCCCAACTCCCCACCCCTTCCTAATGCTGATTTGACTCGAGGGGGAACAAACAAAAGGAAGTCTTTTTTTATAACACCTTTAAACTTTTGAAGGCAAGAGATGCAGGGCTCCCAGCTTGCCTTTTTGCTTCACAAGAATACACAAATAGAGTGGCCTTTTATTACCTGGTGAGAGCTCACTTCATATACTTCATCATGAGTAACAAAACTGTAATGCACCACTAATCATATTTCCAGTGTGTGGAGACCTGAAATTTACCCAATAAGGGTGCCTCATCTATATGGCTTAAATATGGGCACTGAGGGCACTTACTCTCACAATACACTGGATTCTTTCTTTTGCACTGCACCTTTAACACTGTGAGTTGCTTTAGATCAAACTGACTCTCAAAACTGATAATTTACTATGCTGATACTAAAAGTGAACATATAGAGGGTGCAGTTGACAATGTGTAAGAAAAATCTATAACTGAATACCAATCCTGAATCTTTGTCTCGCTAAATGAATTTAAATGGCAGAGGACTGAAAAGGTACATATAAAATATGCTAGTTGGCACTTTATTGCTGGAATTTTAATGTATTTTTTTGCATTTATGTAAGTTCTTCAAAGATTTATTCTCTCAATTACCAATCAAACGAACTCATAAAGGTAAAGCCAGTGGACCAGGAAATATTATGGTTGTCTGTGAAGACAGATGAACACACAGCAGCTTCTGTGCATTAAACAACCTCATTCAGAAACCATTCTTGGCCCAAATGATGGTTGACAAACTGAATTGTTTATAAGGAACCATTTAGATAAAAAAAGCACAGCTGAGGCTTTAGTTAAGATCAAGACTGCTGCAAGAACTGGTTCTTAAATCTTGTTTATGACAAACCAGGCCAATGAAAAATAAAAAGCCAAAAGCTACTTATATTTAGTTTCTTTTTAGGAAAAAGGAATGCTATTTATAGTAGCTGCTGTGTGATCTGAGTTGGGTATTTACTTAAGTAAATATTCAAGCAATGCTTAATACACATATTTAGTATAATAAAAATTGTACCTTCTTTCACAGGGGTGAATCCATTGAAAGATCCTGAATTTCTTTCTGGAGAATTACTCCTGCTGAAGCATTCAAAACACTTAAGTCCTATTTGCTACTAATGAGACTACTCATGTGCTTAACAGAAAACACAAAGTCAGCTGTTTTTCAAACTAGTGATGAATATACATGCTTAAAATTAAGCATGATCTTAAGTGCTTTGTTGATTCAGAGCCTATCCCAGAAAGGAGTCTGAAGATTTTTTCTTTCTTTGTAGAGCATGGATGCTCTTCTCTAAAACTCCTGCTTCCTTTTTTAGAATTTTGGAAACTCTGCCCTTACAGCATTCTACCTGCTTTCCAGGAGATGTGCACATGCTCATTAATATAACACAACAATAACAGCTTTCTTTGTATTATCTGAAAGATGTATAAAATGAGGTCGGCTGACTGTGATATGAGTATATTTTCTCATTATTTGTTTAACTAATGTATTAATGGCAGTTTGGGATTTTAGTGAATATTGATAAACTAGAGTTTGCCATGGATTTTTTAAAATAAAAATTGTAAATACTCCTAGAACTTGAGAGGTACATTTAATAAATCAAAACATACATGCACAATATCACTGAAATGCAGCCACCCCCAATGTAGGATTCAGCACCTATTTAACCGGTCACAACATTACTCCATTTAGGAAGGAATGATGAGTTGCACACATACAAAATGGGAAATGACTGCCTAGGAAGGAGTACTGTGGAAAGGGATCTGGGGGTCATAGTGGACCACAAGCTAAAGATGAGTCAACAGAGTAACACTGTTGCAAAAAAAGCGAACATCATTCTGGGATGTATTAGCAGGAGTGTTGTAAGCAAGACACAAAAAGTAATTCTTCCATTCTACTCTGCTCTGATTAGGCCTCAACTGGAGTATTCTGTCCAGTTCTGGGCACCACATTTCAGGAAGGATGTGGACAAATTGGAAAGAGTCCAGACAAGCACAATAAAAATGATTAAAGGTCTAGAACACATGACCTATGAGGGAAGATTGAAAAAATTTGGTTTGTTTAGTCTGGAAAAGAGACGACTGAGAGGGGACATGATAACAGTTTTCAAGTATGTAAAAGGAGGAAGAAAAATTGTTTTTCTTACCCTCTGAGGATAGGACAAGAAGCAATGGCCTTAAACTGCAGCAAGAGAGGTTTAGGTTGGACATTAGGAAAAATTCCTAACTGTCAGGATGGTTAAGCACTGGAATAAATTGCCTAGGGAGGCTGTAGAATCTCCATCATTGGAGATTTTTAAGAGCAGGTGTCAAGGTTCCTCCCCCACTCTGAACTCTAGGGTACAGATGTGGGGACCTGCATGAAAAACCTCCTAAGCTTATCTTTACCAGCTTAGGTCAAAACTTCCCCAAGGTACAAAATATTCCACCCATTGTCCTTGGACTGGCCGCTACCACCACCAAACTAATACTGGTTACTGGGGAAGAGCTGTTTGGACGCGTCCTTCCCCCCAAGATACTTCCCAAAACCTTGCACCCCACTTCCTGGACAAGATTTGGTAAAAAGCCTCACCAATTTGCCTAGGTGACTACAGACCCAGACCCTTGGATCTTAAGAACAATGAACAATCCTCCCAACACTTGCACCCCCCCTTTCCTGGGAAATGTTGGATAAAAAGCCTCACCAATTTGCATAGGTGACCACAGACCCAAACCCTTGGATCTGAGAACAATGAAAAAGCATTCAGTTTTTTACAAGAAGACTTTTAATAAAAAATAGAAGTAAATAGAAATAAAGAAATCCCCCCTGTAAAATCAGGATGGTAGATATCTTACAGGGTAATTAGATTCAAAACACATAGAGAACCCCTCTAGGCAAAACCTTAAGTTACAAAAAAGATACACAGACAGAAATAGTTATTCTATTCAGCACAATTCTTTTCTCAGCCATTTAAAGAAATCATAATCTAACACATACCTAGCTAGATTACTTACTAAAAGTTCTAAGACTCCATTCCTGGTCTATCCCCGGCCAAGACGACTACAGACAGACCCAGACCTTTTGTTTCTCTCCCTCCTCCCAGCTTTTGAAAGTATCTTGTCTCCTCATTGGTCATTTTGGTCAGGTGCCAGCGAGGTTACCTTTAGCTTCTTAACCCTTTACAGGTGAGAGGAGCTTTCCCCTGGCCAGGAAGGATTTCAAAGGGGTTTACCCTTCCCTTTATATTTATGACAGCAGGTTAGACAAAAACCTGTCAATAATGGTCTACATAATTAATCTTGCCATGAGTGCAGGGGACTGGACTAAATGACTTCTCGAGGTCCCTTCCAGTTCTATGATTCTATGATTATTATCATACAATGTTGAGGTAAAAAGTGAAGTATTGTATCCAATTGAAACTGCAGGTGAACTAAAAAGGTAGGATATTGTTATGACAAAACTGTAATTTGGCTAGGACAAAGGACTAACATCCTTTTATTCATGAAAAATGCCACAGAATCTATAAAAGTCCAAGGTGATTATAACCTCACTTTTATGGCCCATCAGACATACAGCTCCTTCAGACACAGAGTATCCCCACATCACACTGGGACACTGAGTTAACAGTGAATCAAAGGGAAAGTATCACCTCTTGAATTACGAAGCTGACTTCCTGCAGTAGGGTTGCCAGGTGTCCGGTTTTCAACTGGCTTGTCCCACCTCTGGCTCTGCATGCTGCTCCTGCCCAAAGCACCAGATCTGCAGCTCCCATTGGCTGGGAACCGCGGACAATGGGAGCTGCGTGGGTGGTGACTGTGGATGGGGCAGTGTGCAGAGCCACCTGGGTGTGTGTCTGTGTAGGAGCCAGAGGGGGGACATGCTGCTGCTTCCAGGAGCCGCCTAAGGTAAGCCTGCACCCTTCACCCCCCCATACCCCAACCCAGTGCCCCAGCCCTGATTCCCCCTCCCATCCTCCAAACCCTTGAGTCCCAGCCCAGAGCACCATTCTGTACCCCAAACCCCTCATCCCCAGTCCCACCCCAGAGCCCACACCCCCAGCCGGAGCCCTCCCCCCACCCTAATCCCCTACCCCAGCCCTGATCCCCTCCCACCCTCTGAACCCCTTGGTCCCAGCCTGGAACACCCTCCTACACCCCAAATCCCTCATCCCCATCCCCACCTTAGAGTTTGCACCCCCAACCAGAGCCCTCCCACCCCCTCCCACCCCAACCCCCTGCCCCAACCCAGAGCCCCCTCCTGCACTCCAAACCCCTTGGCCCCAACTCGGAGCCCCCTCCTGAACCTCAAATTCCTCATCCCTGTCCCCACACCAGGGCCTGCACCCTCAGCTGGAGCCATCACCCACTCCCGCACCCAAGCCTCCTGAGCCAGCCCAGTGAAAATGAGCATGTAAGTACAGGTGGGGAGAGTGAGTGACAGAGGAAGGGGGGTGGAGTAAGCAGGGTCAGGGCCTCAGAGAAGGAGCGGAGCCTCGGAGAAGGAGCAGGGCAAGGGTGTTCAGTTTTGTGTGAGTACAAAGTTGGCAACCCTATCCTGCACTAACCTCTAGGGATTTCCCTAGAGACCTCCAATCCCATGAACTGTCCTGCCTGTCCTACTTTCCTGAAAACTGAACCTTTGAATTAATTTGATTGATTTCTGAACATGTTTCTGAGAAAGACTTTTGGCTCCTTCAGAGGGTGTGGATTCCTCGAGGCACTTGCACCTCCCCCTTTGTAATGATATCCATGTAATATCTTGGGCCAGATCTATTAACTCCCCCAACTCCTTGTCTCTTTTCACTCATCACCTTTGCTGTGCCCCCAGCTGCGATAGCCATGACACTGGCAAGTAACATCCCCTCTCTGTGCCTATTTCCCCTTTGTCTTGTCTATTTAGCTTGTGAGCTCTTCAGGGCACTCTTACTATTTGTATGTACACTGCCTAGAACTATAGGGGCCAGCCTTGATTGAGGTATCGGGCCACTACTTTAATACAAACTACATAATAATTTTGTCAAAGCCCAACACCAGTCATTAACATGATACAGCACAATTTGAAGTAACATTGTCAAACAGAAAATGTCAAGAAAAAAAAATTACCATAGAACGTTCTCATACAAAACTTTTTGTTGGTAACTGATGCTAAAAGTGTCATGATGTGTCCCTTGTCCAAGAAGGATTCATTGGGTGTGTGAGGTTTAAAAGGACCCTGTCCATATTTATGTCGTTCTCTTCTTCTTTTTGCCAAAGAGCTCTTTTAAAAAACATTTTTGTGCTAGTGGAAAGTAGTACTTTAACTATTTCTTCTCATTATGTAGTGTTCTAAAGTAATATAATTTTAAGGTAATGGAAGCTGTTTGCTTTTCCAGGAAAAATAATGGAATGAATCTGAGTGTGATTTTTTTTTTAATGCTAACTCTCCCACCCTCACCCCCCCGTTTTGGAAGATTGTTACTGACAATATGGCAGGAAACATATTGCTGTATTAGCAAGGTCACTCAGTCACAAAATCCCATTAGTGCTGAAAATGATAGAACTGAGCTGTGTAGTGACAAATAAGGCAAGTTCTCACCTTGTATATGAAAGGTCCCAGGTTCAAACTGACACGACGGTGAAGTAGCAGAGAATGCCTCCATGGCACACTTCCACTTTCAATTCATAATCCATACAATGTCACCTTCAGAATTCTTATTTAAACAAGGCACCTGTAGTGAAGGAGTTAGCTTTTTTTAAGCTTTCCATTGATGCCTAAAGAATTGAAGTCTTTCCATATATACCAAGCAAGAGCTCAACAGAAAGAAATATATTGATATTTATTCATGATTTCACTGCTGTCACACATTGTATGACAAGGAGCATATTGTACAACAGAAGTGTGATTCCATGAAAAGGAATGATAAATAAAAGCTTTCAAATGTGACAGGGCTAACCTGTCACTTCAAGCAGAACCCTGTGCAAGGGGTAAGGTGTAAGTTGCATGCCCCTCAGGAGGCATCCTGCTTCATAGTCAGCCTTCTGAGGCATAATTCCTCCCCTGCTTCTTCCTGGCTCAGTAATTAGATGCTGGTCTTTGCTCCCATGGCAGTTCGCCTGCACTGGCCAATGAGTAGGGGGATGGAGTCAAGGCTTGACCCTCTCTGCCCAGCTGTTTTCAGGGGTACCAAGAGGGCTGATTATTTCTATGTGCCTGGAGCCAAGGCCCAGATAGTCTGTGCAGAAAGGTTCTGAGGGGAGTATTATTACTGTCTTACTCAGGTGTGTAATCTAAATCACAGTCTAGCACACACAGTAGATAGGAGTTGTGGGTGACAAACTGATACTAATTGGACAGCAACATTAAAAGAGAAAATATTAGGGGGAAAAGTGATGTTTTGATAATGGTCTAAGGCTACTTTGTTTTATTCTTTGAGATTTGACTGTTCTACCGAACAAACAAACCTTAAAACTCAAATTATGAATCTTGTTTTTATAAGATTGTGAATTATAGATAGTTGAAAATGCCAATTTCCCCCCTTAGGACATTTTAAAATTTCCTGTACAAGTTTCTCAGACTTTGATGACAAACCAATACATTCTGGGGTTTCTAAAATTGTTTTTAGTTAACATTTTTTCCTTTATTTTTTGTTGTTGAAGAACGTGAAAATTTCCATTACAATGAAAATTTTCTTCAATGTATATCACAAAAACATTTTTTGTTGAAAAAGATGTTTCAAAGAAAATATTTTCACTAACTTTAAGATAAAACTTTACAGAGATGAAAGAAGAACTAGTGTCATTTTACCCTTAAGAATGAGCCCTATCTTCAGAGGTGCTAAGTGACCTCAACTCCCATATATTTTACTGGGAAAACTCAGTACCTCTCTCTCAGGAGATGCTGTTTGTCACCTCACAGGCTTGAGACTCAAAGGAAATCTCTAAATGTAGAAACCTAACTTAGAAATAATCTCCTCTTTCACCGTGTTTATTCCTGTAGTATGAACAGGACAGGCTACTTATTCCAAGATTTATAGTTAATATACTGTGTAATTCTATAGCATGTTCCACCCAGGATTTCACTGCACTTAGTCATTAAAGAATTAAGTTTCACAACATCCTTGCAAAGTAGGGAAGTAGCAATAGACCCATTTCACAGAGGAAGAAACTGAAGCCCAGGGAGATTAAGAGCTCAATTCTGCAGAGACCTTAGCTCCCATTGAAAATGCTCAGCACTTTGCAGGAATGAGTCCTAAGAGATAAAGGGACTGATTCTGCCTCTTTCACTCACACTCACTAATACCTTACTCAAGTTACTCTATAAGTAGCCCTTTTCAAAGTATGGTACTATTCAACAGAATCAAGCCAAAAGGTTCCAGTCCTTCAAACACTTATACATGTTCTAACTTTACTTATGGGAATAGCCTCACTGAAGTCACTTGCAGGATCAGGGCCTAAATTTGTACTGGAGTTGGAAATAAAATCCAGAAATACCAACTCCCAGACCTTTGCTTCAGCCACAAAACCACCCATGTACTGAGGAAGATATTTTGTATAGGTTGATTATAATAGCAAATAATATAGACAATATATTGAGCCACAGAAAGTTCATTCCCTTTATTCACACTCCACTGAAGAATGTCACCATCCTACATATAAAACTTCCTTGGCACAGTTGCTTTTTCACTGAGAATAGAAGAAGCTAAAGAATATTTGTGTTCCTCAAGGCCTCTGTGTCCTTATAAAAGATTTTGAAGACTGAAGGACTTTTAAAAACATACACTTGTTTCTAGGAAAGTTGAACAAAAACATAACACCTGGTTTGTCTAAATGAAGTGATCATTTTACAACTTTTGGGACAAAAATAGTGTATATGAGTCTCCCTTACACTGTAAGCTCTTTGGGATCAGGGCTGTCTTTTACATGTGTTTGTACAATGCCTAGCACAATGAAAGCCCAGTCTGTGACCTGGGCTTCTAGGTGGTACCAAATGTAAATAAACAGCATCAACAGCCAGGCTCCTAGTGCTCCTGTGGCTGCTAGCTTATTCACTCCCACTTTCCCCAAGTAACCAGTTGTTAATCATTTCTGTTTTTCCTAATACAGGGGAATACAATTATTCTCAGGTCCCAATTTATTTCCTTGTAGAGGAGGCCTTCGGACCTGTCCCTTCCATTGTTTGATCAGCTCAGCTTGCTGCTCTCTGGTGGTCAGTTTGGAAGCCAGCAGCTGCTGCCCTTTGCAGCTTTTCCCTTTACATGGCAAAATAATTCAACGTTCCCTTTAAGGACTACTTAAGACATGGGAGGGAGCGCAGGGGTAAAGTTTTTAGCCTATATTTTAGCCATTTTACTAGACTTACCAAGATAAAACTGTATTTGTTGGACAACAAAGTTCCAGCCACTTGTTTGCATTCAAAGTTCAACTCTAGGAGAGATATTACCAGCCTTTGCAAACTACTTATCTGATATTAGCAAGTGAGGCAACAGGCAATGCATAGTCAATCATTTCAAAGTAATGGTCAACATAGGAAAAGGTTTGAAGACTCAACAGGATGATCGTATGGTCATGGCACTGAGCTGGGATGCAAAATCTGGATTCAATTACTGGTTCTGCTACTGACTTCCCATGTGATTATAGACAAGTCACTTAACCTGTCAGTAAAATGGAAATAATTATACAGCCTTTGTCTTTCTTATGTATTTAAATTGTAAGTGTTTGGGGGCAAGGGTGAACTCTTATTGTGTGTGTCTACAGCACCTAGCACAATAGCTCTGATGTTGTTTGGGTTCTCTATGTACTGTACAACCATAATAGAAATAATAGTGAATAAAATACAGCAAAGCAGAGTATCAGGCATATTGCCAGCCATTCACACAGGTAGGTACCTATAGGAATGCCTGTACCCCGGAACTAATACAATGAATCAGATGGGGTGACAGAAACACAAATACACAGACACCCAAAATCCTGAGAAAAGGGAGCTTCCGACTTCAAAAGGAGCTCAGTATCTGGTAAAAGGCACCTGACTGAATCTGACTTTTTATGTCAAAAGTCATGACCCCCTACTGTTTCCCTTTTGAATTGAGCAGATTCAGTGCATAATACAGAGATACAAACACACTAGCAATGGGTAATTAGCCGGGTGAGTCATTCTAAGGGGCCAATTTCTACTTTCCTAAGCAAAGCTTGCAAAAGGAGCCAATATATTTAGGTAAACAGCACATTGTACCTAATTGGTACCACTGTTCCCTCTAAGCTGTGCGCGTGTGTGCGCACACGCAGGTCCTAAACCCCATGCACATGGTGAAACACCACATGCACAAAAATGTGCACAGAAGCACAAAAATTTTCATAGAAGAAATTTTTTGTGCACATGGCCTGTCAAAAATTAGAGGGAACATTGATTGGTACCCTTCTTTACCAATTGTACCTAACTGGTACCAATTTAAGGCTACCATTTTTTTTGGCTGAGCTTACCAAAACCAAAAATAATGCCAATGATAAAGTAGATTTTTGAAAGAAATGCCCAATCCCTTTCTAATAGTTACTTGTCTTAGCATTAGAATGCATTTTATTGCAACTGTGTTTACAAAACATTTGATTGTGGGATCTCTTTTTTGCCCATGGCCTGTCATTGCTAATGAGCAAAGAACGCATGAAAGAAGTTACAGTTCTTTTCTTTCTCATCATTCTTCAAGGTGAACTGTGATTTTTTTTTCAAGGGCTTTGCTTTCAGAAAAGTAAGGATTTTGTGAAAGGCACAGAGGTAAAAACATTAATTGCTTTTCCCCCTTTACTGACAGTTCCAATAGAAGCAAATGTTATCACAAGGGGGGGAACTTAACTGCAAAATCAAATCAGTCCTGAAGCTGACTCAACCATTGTTGTCCACTCCACTTTCTCCCCCACCAGTAAACCCCTGAGAGAAACAACACACACCTTCTCGTATAGAGCTATGAAGGAAAAAAGGTCAAGATCCCTAGCCAGATTAAATTAAGCCATGAATGTGATTCCTGCAGAAATGGAATGCTTAGGTATCTGAAAGATGGAACAAAGGGAAGATCAGGAGGGACCCTTTTATCTCTTTCATAATATATCAACTTTCCTCCCACACTTTTCATTTCAAGACTGAGAGCTTACACTGTGAACTGCTTGTTTTGTGCCTGAGAAATAACAGAGGAGGAAAACCATCCAACATCTGCAGTCTATAATAAAACCTAAATGTTTATATCCAGTCTTCTACTTGAATGAGGTCCTCCAAACAAACCCTGAGTGAAGGCGGACTTAGTGGCAGATACAGGTCACCACAATCCTCGGTAGCGATTCTCCTTGTAAAAAGTCATGATATGAAAGTGACTTTTGTTCTCCTTAATTATATCAATTATTACACCCCCTTTCCTCCCTGACCCCCACAGTGTCCCCATGCATAAACAATTAATAACACAGACCTGGGCTGAGGCATCGACCATCATGGCCTGAACTTTCAGGCATACTAAGGTCCCTTTTACACCACCCTGGCAGTATAAAGGGGACTTAAAATAACTTTAAGGCCTCCTAATGCTGCCAGATTCTTGTAAAGGGACTTATTATAAATGAGAAGCAGACTCCATGGCTTTATCAAAGGGTCATTTACCAGCACTAAACAGCCACAAAGAATAGGTCCAGACTCTGCCCTACATACATTAAGCAGTAACATACTCTGCGTGTAGTCTCATTGCTTTCAATGGAACTAACTGCAGTCAGGCACTATTCAATCTAAGCAAGGGCAGCAGAACTAGCTCTTAGCAACTGTTTAACCACATGCTGCTGAGAATGTATGTTACATGGAGAACAAATACAAACTGGGATCTGCCACTTTACCAAATATGCAAGTTGTGAATTACTGAAATTATTTTGGACGTTTGATGCATTCTACTGAAGCACAAAGGAGATTAGGTAGAGACAAGTCTGGGACTCCAGACGAAGAGACAGCACAGAACTATGGTGGGGGAGTAGACACTACTTTCAGCATAACAAAGAATGAGTTGTCCAGACAATTCACACAGAGCCTACCATGTAGGACAATTGTAAGTTCATCAATGAATGCTGCTAGTGTTGCTGCTGGATTGATAGGACATACGCATCAGCCATTTTTACCGTAGTTTTAAATGGAGTTTCTATTCAAATAAGTTGAGGTTACACTGAAGAAGTGAGCTGAATTTCCTGGAAATACTCTGCCCACCTGGCAGAGCGTCAATGAGGCCACTGCTTGGAAAAAAGAAAGCCATATTATCACTTGACTGTTAGAAAAAGCAGCCCATGTAAAGACTGAGTTGATGAGAATCCAGAAATTAGTGGGTAGGAGAGTGGAGAAATGACACACAGCAGCAATTACTGTAACTGTAGTGTGATGAGAGGGATTCAATTTTGTGGTTGATTTTTTTTTTAACAATTTGTAAAATGTGGTGGTGAAAAGAAATCTGAAAATATTTAATAACATGGGGTCCTCTGTGGCAGAATCTGGATGGATGGTGACATGGTGGGTTACTTCCTAATGAACCATTTCCTTGGTTATAGACAACACATAACAAAAGCAATCACCACTATTATAAATTAGTTACAGAGCATCCATCAATCATCCTCTGTTTTTCAGACATTTCTAAGATGCTGATGATGACCCTGGGAGCAAGTGACCACAGTCTTAAATAAACTCCATTGGAAACTTTCAGAACAAAATCAGGGAGAAATGTTTTAATTCAGAAAATCGAAAGCAATACGAAAACTGGTGTTTGTGCTACCCAGTATTTGCCTGCCACCTGATCCTGGAGGACATGTATTACAGCAGGTTTTGGAGAGCATCACACGCCCACAACAACTTCTGATACAATCATCCAATAGTCAGGTTCCGAATCTGTCGGTGATTATTGCAATATTTTCCATCTGGCAGCATTTGGCTGGGGATTTACTGTGCTCTGAATCAGAACTTCACAATGATAAGCTATGGGAATGGAGTAACTAAACTGTATTCTGGAAGATAGCATGGGCTAAATTACAAGGAGATACTGGTTCCTTGCAGCTGTTGCTGGGAAATTGGTAGCCATTCCGGTTTTGATCATAAAATGGAGCAATATGCCCCAAGACCTTGGTAGAAATAACAAGCCCCCCTCATCTCTCAACATTACAAATATCAGAAGAGGGAAATTTTTCAAAGTTTTTTAGGCTATTTACTGGAAATTTAAAATATCAGGAATTTACTTGGTAGAAGGTTCTAAGAAGAGGTTAGATTCAGCAAAACAAATCTTAAAGAGGTTATTATATGATTGTAACTCAAACTAATTGACCTGAAAAATTATACTGTGCCAAAAACAAGAGCTGTAGGTTAGGGAGGATAGACTACATTATTCATACAGAAGAAAGAGGTTTATTCATTACTTGAATGCAGCCTTAACTAGAGAACCACTAGGATGACTACATAATAAAATTGAATACATATGTGTTCACATGCATATGCACAAAATTATACGTAACAATATATGTACCGTACAAGAGTCTACCAAGGGAAGGAAAGAGGAGAACAAGCTATTTGCTTAAGAAAAATATATTAAGTGCTTGATTACACCCCCAAAAAAGTCAAAATCAAAACTCCCAGGAATGAAATCTCTTTCCCATTGAAGTTAATGGCAAAACTCCCATTGACTTCAATTAGACCAGGATTTTGTCCCCCAGTGATTTCAGTGAAAAACATGATCAGGCCCCACAGCTGTTAAGCAGATCACTGGAGCCCTTAAAGCCAGCTGTTTCAGAGGCTCTGATGTCTATATGCATCTGCATAATGAAATATACTCCACAAACATTGGGACACAAGAAATCCTCTAATATCCCATTATCTGGAAATAATAACAAATGTTTTCAAGACCATTGTCTTAAGAGGAAAATTCAGGAGTAGGCACAGTCCAACCATCTCAGTGTGATTTCCCCTTTTTTTTTTTTTTGGTTTATTTTTTTCTTTTTCACTGTACCTTTTACCCTCTGCTTCATAGCCCTCCCGGTCAGTGAAGATGTGCAGCTATAGCATAACCTATATGGTATACCTCGGAATGAAAACTTTCTTTCAAAGATGCTTCTGTTCTTTTTTTTGCACATGTGGTTTTCTTAAGTACATACTGTATTTCTGAAATCCAGCCAGAAAAACCTAGAAAAGTCATCCAATTATAATCCTTGATATTTCCCCTAAAGCGAAACCAAAGCCACTTTGAATGAAGAAAAATGTTTTTCAAAAATGAGAAGAGTAAGACTTGAACTTTCCTATCTGCAGTCTTCTGATCCAGGACTAGTTTCCCCACACTTTCCCTCAGCAAAAAAACACTAATTTTTTTCATATAACTATTTTTAGCTAATTTGACGATCCTCCTCGATATATGTCCCAGCCAATGATTGTGTTAGTCACATGAACATTATTTACATTATGTGTTTACATCAACAGTAGCAGCTTCCCTGGTATATATTCATAAGCAGTACAGGAGAGGTAAATGAGACTTTATAGTGCTCCTTGTCAAAAATCCATAGAGACAATCAAGTTTATTGATCAGTTTTTCCAACAATGTGGTTTACAGATTAGCCTATGTTCATGTTAAAAGATAGTTTCCATTAGAAAGCCAGTGGCTCCATAAGATACAGATGGATTTAGTGTATAAATCCAAAGCCATTTTGAATGGCCCCACTGTGAAGTAACTGAGTGATTTCAGGGAAGAAAGAATTCATCATACTCATGTCCATCTTAGCTAGTGGTTTTTTTTTTTCTGTGGATTCTTTGTGTAGCAAAGCTATAAAAATCTAGGCACTGTGTTTGTTAGCATAACTACTCCAATGCAGGCGGTTTAGAAAACATATAGATAACATTAATGTGAACCTTGTAGTTAAGAATAACAAGGTGCAGCAAGGGTGTAATGAACAGAAAGGGCATACGACCAATTTTTCTAATGGGCTTTCAGTCCGCATATGAAGAAAGGCAGTTCAGCTTATTAAATTATTGAAAAGTAGCACCCTTTATTTAAAACTTATTACTTTTGTGCCTGATCTAAATTTTGAACATAATATTATGCCCAGAATTTGAACTAAAAAGGCAATAAAGAAACTGTCTTTTGGGACCAGGACAGCAATGAAACTTTCATTTTCATAATTCACCAACATGGAGTGCAGTGAATCTAATTTGTTCTCATAGAATATTTAACAACTAAACAGTGAAACATATTCAAGTGAAACAATGTTCAGTATTTCAACTCAAGGTCTATATGAGGGCAAGTAATCATCCATTTTGGTTAATTGCTTCACACATATTCCTGTTTTTTAACACCTCCCTGGCAAATTAGACAAGACTACTCAATGTGTTATTGGAGCTGTGTCAAAGATCCTCCTCATACATTTTATCCAGAAAAGTAAAAGTCCTGGAGTTAGGCAGAGGACAAAATGGACTCTATTGAAGCAAAATCCCTGCAGAGTGATTTGGCCACAAAAGAGAAAGAGTGAGAATGCAAGCATATGACTCTATGGCTTGGTGATTAGAACACTCACCTCGGATATAGGAGACCCAGGATTCAGTCCCCCTGCTCCAATGACTTTCATTATGTATCCAGAGTGCAACAGTATCACCAGGAAAGATTGAGGGAGTTCCCCCACCAGCATAGTCCAGTGATTAGAGAACTCACTTGAGACATGGCAGATATTTGCTCAGCCCCCTTATCCCTCTCAGGTAGAGGGGGATTTGAACCAGGGGTCTCCCACATCCCAGTGAATACCTTAACCCCTGGGCTAAAAGTTATGAGGGAGGAGCTGCTCCACCACCTCCTCCTAATAAGAAGGTTGCCATCTATGAATTGCTAGCATCTCCCATTGGCAAGTGTAGACAACTCCCTGCCTAGTGTGCTGGCTTCTGTGAATTGCAATCTAAGGTACCTATCTCTCCACATTCATTGTAGAGGAAACCTAAGCTCCTAATTGCAGCTTTGTGAATCACAGTGACTTATAAAATCACCTAAAAGTTAGGCACTGTGATGTTGAACCACAGCAACCTTCTGTGCAGCTTCAGGATATTGGAGTGAAGGCCCCTAATGGACTTTTATAAGGAAAATACATGTCTTCTGGAGTTGATGGGACTGGGATTCTCTCCTCTTAGCCTGAATTGCCATAGTGGAGGGAAGCTTTGAAGCAAAGACTGGTTCACTCCAAGGTGACAGTGCAATTGGGAGCTGTCAGCCTGAGAGTTCTCTGGGTGACCCATATCAGTCTAATTATCTTCACTCAGCTAGAGCAACCTACCACATGCTTCATTGAGGATATTCCTCATGGGAATACTAATATATGCAGCTTGAAGGTGGGAGGGAGTCATGGTAAAGGCGCTATCCTGGGCAGGGATGTAGCCATCCTTGAGGTGAGAGAAGGGTCTCCACTCAGGATCCAAATTGGCTGCGGAGATGCAAAGCAGGGCTAGAGCACACAAGAAAGCATTGCAACATCAAGGCATTGATAAACTAGGGCAATATCCTATACTTAGAAGACAATAACTCTGTGAGTGGTTTATATCACTGTCTCCTCTCCAGGCTGCCTATTGTGAAATATAGACTTCAATAGAATGTGTATTTTAGCAAGTACAAACTAAAATATGGACTCCATTTTTATGAAGAAAACTGAGAGGGAAAGGATAGCTGGCATTCAGAAACACAATCTACTAATTATAATTGATTGATTAATTTATTAGCTATACATAAATGCTATCAAGGGGGCACCTATCCATGTGCATCCCTGATATAACTTACAAATGCAGCCTAAGTGCAGTAGCACAATTCAAAATATCTCACTACCAGCAGTAAGCCAAGTCCCCCTATCCTTTAAACAGTTCTTTACACTTTTAAGTCCCATCTCCCTGCTGCCCCACTAATTTCAAGGGCCTAGGAAAAAATGAATTTTGCAAAGTCCCCTGAAAGTCAAACCAAGGGGATGGGAACAAATTTCAGAGCAATGGGGCACTCTGACAGAATATCATTCTGGAAACCCCCTCATTTAAATCAACAGGGCTCTGGCTCAGATCAACTGCTGATCACTTCTGGGGGTTACTACGATTAGGTCATTTGTATTTTATGCATGCATGTATAGAGGGACTACATGTTCGTAGGGAATGTTTTAAGAGTATAAATTTGGGGTGGCCCCATTACTCCTGAATGGCACGTGCATGTGCAGACACACACACACACACACACACACACACACACACACACACACACAGAGTTAAATCACTATGGTCATTTGTGTGTTACCAACCTAGCCAAAACATCCATTGAACATCACCAGGAGTTTTCTTTGGCTCAAGAGAGCAGGATTAAGAACATAAGAATGGCTATACTAGGACAGACCAATAGGCTATCTAGCCCAGTATGCTGTCTTCTGAGAGTGGCCGGTGCTAGATGCTTCAGAGGGAATGAACAGAACAGGACAATTATTGAGTGATACATCATCCCCTTCATCCAGCCCCCGCTTCTGGCAGTCAGAGGTTTAGAGACACCAGAAGATGGGGTCGCATCTCTGACCATCTTGGCTAATAGCCATTGATGGACCTATCCTCCATGAACTTATCTAATACTTTTTTGAACCTACTTTACTTTTGGCCTTCACAGCATCCCATAGCAGAGAGTTCCACAGGTTGACTGTGTGCTGTGTGATGAAGTACTTCCTTTTGTTTGTTTTAAACCTGCTGCCTATTAATTTTATTAGGTTACCCCTGGTTCTTGTGTTATGTAACACTTCCCTATTCTCTTTCTCCACACCATTCATGATTTTATAGACCTCTATCATATTCCCCCTTTAGTCTTCTCTTTTCTAAGATAAACTGTCCCAGTATTTTTAATCTCACCTCATATGGAAGCCGTTCTATAACCATAATATTTCTGTTAACCTTCTCTGTACTTTTTCCCAGTTCTAATATATATATTGTGATGGGGCAAGGCCAGATGGCTATAGGAAAGTAGTGAGAAACAGGTATGTTAGCCCCAGGTTAAACAAATCCCTGTTACCATGGTAAGCAAATGGCAGTTGCTCCAGATTAATCAAGACCCCTGGGGCCAATTAAGATCCTTCCAGAAAGCACTGGAGACAGCTAGGTTGATTGGGACACCTGAAGCCAATGAGGGGCTGGCTGAAACTAGTTAAAAGCCACCCACTTAGATGGGGTAGGCAGTGTCAGGAGCTGTAGAAGGGGGTCATGCTGCTGGAGAAATGGAGCAGTACAAACCTTATCAGGCACAAGAAAGGAGGCCCTGAGGTAACAGTGATGAAGATATTGAGGAAGTGGGGGGCTGCTGTGGGGAAGTGGCCCAGGGAATCATACTTGTCCTGTTTCCAAAAAGTCAACTACCAAGAGCTGCTACTATTAGGGTCCCTGGGCTGGAGCCTGGAGTAGAGGGTGGGCCTGGACTCCCTCCTCCATTCCCCTCCCTGACTAATCACTGAGACTGGGAGACAACAGAGACTGTGCGAGGGAGTATAACTTCTCCTCACCTCCCTTGCTGGCTTATGATGAGAATGGCTCAGAAGGCTGTGACCCTTGCCTCTAGAGAGAGAAGGGCTATGTGGAGTGTCACAGTGAGTCTCTGATGCTAGCCTAATCTGCCAGGAAGCGTGGGACCATCTGAGACAAGGTTGGAGCTTTGTCACTATATATATATATATTTAGATGAGGCAACCAGAACTGTATGCAGTATTCAAGGTGTGGTCATACCATGGATTTATATAGTGGCATTATGATATTTTGTGTTTTATTATCTGTCCCTTTCTTTGATTTCTAACATTCTGTTAGCTTTTTTGTCTGCCACTGCACATTGAGCATATGTTTTCAGAAAACTATCCACAATGACTCCAAGATCTTTCTTGAGTGGTAATGGCTAATTTTGTATGTATAGTTGGGATTATGTTTTAAAATGTGCATTATTTTGTACTTATCAACACTGAATTTCACTTGCCACTTTGTTGCGGAGTGACCCAGTTGTGAGATCCATTTGTAACTCTTTGCAGTCAGCTTTGGACTTAATTATCCTGAGTAATTTTGTATCATCTGCAGACTTTGCCAGATCATTTATGAATATGTTGAACAGTGCTGGTCCCAGTAAAGATCCTTGGGGGACCCCTGTTTTTACCTCTCCCACTGTGAAAACTGACTATTTATCCCTACCCTTTGTTTCTTATTTTTAACCAGTTACTGATCTATGGAAGGACCCTCCTTTTTATCCCACAACTGCCTACTTTACTTAAAAGCCTTTCTGAAAGTCCAAGTACACTATGTCCACTGGTTCATCCTTGTCCATATGCTTGTTGACTCTCTCAAAGAATACTACTAGATTGGTGAGGCATGATTTCCCTTTACAAAAGCCATGTTGACTCTTCCCCAGCATATCGTGTTCATCTACATGTCTGATAATTCTGTTCTTTATTATAGTTTCTCCACATCTGTACCCTGCTTCATTAATGGTGCCTAGAAATGTTATCTCTGCATCCTTTCCTGAGATGATATATAAGTCAATAAGGGGATGGTTGAAATTCCCCATTATTATTGGGTTTTCCATTTTTGTAGCATCTCTAATCTCCCCGAGCATTTCACAGTCACTGGTAGTAGTATATTCCTCCTGTGTACTCTGATTATGCAGGCATGGAATTTCTATCCATAGAGATTGTTGGTTGTCAAGGTTCCTTCCCCACTCTGAACTCTAGGGTACAGATGTGGAGACCTGCATGAAAGACCCTCTAAGCTTATTCTTACCAGCTTAGGTTAAAAGCTGCCACCACCAAAGTGTTACACAAAGAACAGGAAAAGAGCCCACTTGGAAAAGTCTTTGCCCCCAAGCCCTACATGCCCTTTCCTGGGGAAGGCTTGATAAAAATCCTCACCAATTTGCATAGGTGAACACAGACCCAAACCATTGGATCTTAAGAACAATGAAAAAACAATCAGGTTCTTAAAAGAAGAATTTTAATTAATGAAAAAGTAAAAGAATCACCTCTGTAAAATCAGGATGTTAAATACCTTACAGGGTAATCAGATTCAAACATAGAGAATCCCTTTAGACAAAACCTTAAATTACAAAAAGACACAAAAACAGGAATATACATTCCATTCAGCACAACTTATTTTCTCAGCCATTTAAACAAAACAGAATCTAATGCATATCTAACTAGATTTCTTACTAACTCTTTACAGGAGTTCTGACCTGCATTCCTGCTCTGTTCCCGGCAAAAGCAACACACAGACAGAAAGGACCCTTTGTTCCCCCCCCCCAGCTTTGAAAGTATCTTGTCTCCTCATTGGTCATTTTGGGTCAGGTGCCAATGAGGTTATCTTAGCTTATTAACCCTTTACAGGTGAAAGGGTTTTGCCTCTGGCCAGGAGGGATTTAAAGGTGGTTAGCCTTCCCTTTATATTTATGACAATGGTACAGTTTGATTCATTTAAGATTTTTACTATTTGACTCTACACTTTCTTTCACAGATAGTGCCATTCCCCCACTGGCAGATCCTACTTTGTCATTCTGATATATTTTGTACCCTGGTATTACCACATCCCATTGATTATCATGAATCCACAAAGTTCTTGTGATGCCTGTTATACCAATATATTCATTTAATACCTGGCACTAAAGTTCACCCATCTTAGTGTTTAGACTTCTAGCATTTGTATACAAGTTCTTATAAATTTTGTCAATATTTACTTGTCTGCCTTCATGTGATGTAATTAAATAGGATTCGCTTTCACTTGACTGCCTCTCTTCAGTACCTCCTCTTTACTAGGTATTGGTTTTCCCCTTTAATAAATCCTCCCCCTAAGGGATATCTCTGTCTGAACCATGTTGCATTTCCCCCAGCCTTTAGTTTTAAAAGATCATACAGGATTTTTAAATTTACATGCCAGAAATCTGGTTCCATTTTGGTATAGGTGGAGCCCATTCTTTCTGTAGAGGATCCTTCTTTCCCCAAAAGCTCCCCAGTTCCTAATAAATCTTTCCTCTGAACACCATTGTCTCATCCATGTACTAAGACCCTGCAATTTTGCCTGTCTAATTGGCCCTCTGAGTGGAACTGGAAGCATTTCAGAGAATCACAGAATATTAGGGTTGGAAGAGACCCTCAGGAGGTCATCTAGTCCAATCCCCTGCTCAAAGCAAGACCAAAACCAGCTAAATCATCACAGCCAAGGCTTTGTCAAGCCGGGCCTTAAAAACCTCTAAGGATGGAGAGTCTCCCTCCCTAGGTAACCCATTCCACTGCTTCACCACCCTCCTAGTGAAATAGTGTTTCCTAATATCCAACCTGTCATAAATATAAAGGGAAGGGTAACCACCTTTCTGTATACAGTGCTATAAAATCCCTCCTGGCCAGAGGCAACATCCTGTTACCTGTGAAGGGTTAAGAAGTTGAGCTAACCTGGCTGGCACCTGACCCAAAGGACCAATATGGGGACAAAATACTTTCAAATCTTGGGGGAAGGAAGGCTTTTGTGTTGTGCTGTTTGTTTACGTGGTTGATCTCTCTTGGGACTGAGAGAGGCCAGACAGAAATCCATCTTCTCCAACCCATCCTAATCCAAGTCTCCAATATTGCAACCAGTATAGGTAAGCCAGGCAAGGTGGATTAAATTCTCTTTTGTTTTATGTGAATTTTCCCTGTGTTAAGAGGGAGGTTTATTCCTCTTTTCTGTAACTTTAAGGTTTTGCCCAGAGAGGGATCCTCTCTGTTTTGAATCTGAATATCCTGTAAAGTATTTTCCATCCTGATTTACAGAGATGATTTTTACCTTTCTCTTTTTTAATAAAATCCTTCTTTTGAGAACCTGACTGATTTTTCCATTGTTCCAAGACCCAGAGGTTTGAGTCTTTGATGATTTTGTAACAAATTGGTTAGGATGATATTCTCAATCCTTCCCAGGAAAGGGGGGGTGTAGGGCTTGGGAGGGATATTTTGTGGGAAGATGTCTCCAAGTGGTCTCTTTCCCTGTTCTTTGTTTAAAACGCTTGGTGGTAGCAGCATACTGTTCAAGGACAAGGCAAATTTTGTACCTTGGGGAAGTTTTTAACCTAAGATGGTAAGAATAATCTTAGGGGGTCTTTCATGTGGATCCCCACATCTGTACCCTAGAGTTCAGAGTGGAGAAGGAACCCTGACACAACCTAAACCTCCCCCACTGCAACTTGAGACCATTGCTTCTTGTTCTGTCATCTGCCACCACTAAGAACAGCCTAGCTGCATCCACTTTGGATGCTATCAAATCCCCCCTCACTCTTCTCTTCTCCAGACTAAATAAGCCCATTTTCCTCAGCCTCTCCTCATAAGTCATGTGACCCAGCCCCCTAATCATTTTCGTTGCCCCCCACTGGACTCTCTCCAATTTGTCCACATCCCTTCGTAGTGGGGGGACCAAAACTAGACGCAATACTCGAGATGTGGCCTCACCAGTTCCAAATGGAGGGGAATAATCACTTCCCTTCATCTGCTGGCAATGCTCCTACTAATGCAGCCCAATATGCCGTTGCCCTTCTTGGCAACAAGGGAACACTGCTGACTTATATCCAGTTTCTCATCCACTTAATCCCCAGGTCCTTTTTCTGCAGAACTGCTGCTTAGCCAGTCAGTACCCAGCCTATAGTGGTACATGGGAGTCTTCCATCCTAAGTGCAGGACTCTGCACTTGTCCTTGTTGAACCTCATTAGATTTCTTTTGGCCCAATCCTCCAATTTGTCTAGGTCACTCTGGACCCTATCCCTACCCTCCAGTGTATCTACCTCTCCCCCCAGTTTAGTGTCATCTGCAAACTTGCTGAGGGTACAATTCATCCAGATCATTAATGAAAATGTTGAACAAAACCAGCCCCAGAACCAACTCATTGGGCACTCCGCTTGATACCAGCTGCCAACTAGACATGGAGCCATTGATCACTACCCACTGAGCCCGACAATCTAGCCAGCTTTCTATCCACCTTGTAGTCCATTCATCCAATCCATACTTTTTAAACTTGCAGGCAAGAATTCTGTGGGAGATGGTATCAAAAGCTTTGCTGAAGTCAAGATATATCCTATCCATCACTTCCCCATAACCACAGAGCCAGTTATCTCATCATAGAAGGCAATCAGGTTTGTCAGGCACGACTTGCCCTCGATGAATGTTACCATGGAGGTCCTGAACCTCAATCTTTTACCTAGCAGCCTATATTTGGCCTTCAGGACCTTTCTCCTAATTGTCCCTATGTCATTGGTACCTACTTGTATCACAACCACTGTGACAAACCATACCCCAAAGTAGCACCCTGTAACCCCTATATTAATCATTCATATATGGTTGTCATATTTCATACAAAGCATGCCAAGTAAGATATCATATGAAAGGTCATGACCCCCTGAAACTGTAAGAATGTGTTTTGTTAGTGTGTATGAAGTGATGAGATTTTTGCTGCATGGTTGTTGAAATATGTTGTAAGTCTGGGAGTTGTCCAATGCTCGTTCTCCTGTGACAACAAAGGAGGAGATCCACACTCAGGAGGGTGTTAAATGACAATTAATCAGCAGGCGAGTTGTAAATAAGAGATCTACAATTCTGTAAAAGAGTTGCACAAGCACTACAAAATTGGGATTGCCAAAGTCTGGGATATAGCAAAGCCCACCAGGACATGTCTGGGCTTTTCCCCCCATTTTCAAGGCACATTATCTGTGGGTATAAATTAAAGGACAGTGGCATCATGCAATTACCTTTTTCCTCCCCCACATATGCTGGAAGGAACAAGAATGCTGGGAAGACAAAGATTTGAACTGAGGAGACTGGTCCCAGATTTAAAGGGGAAGTCTGTGAATTAAGGACTGTAACCTACCTGTAACATCCAGTGAGGTGGAAAAAAAACTTGATCCAAATACTGTTCCGCCTAATAATGTCTAGGATTTAGACTGCGTACTTACTTTTTATTTTCTTTGGTAACTATCTCTGACCTTTTTATGCCTACCACTTATACTCACTTAAAATCTATCTTTCTATAGTTAATAAATCTGTTTTATATTTTACCTAAAAAAAAATGTGTTATGATTGAAGTGCTTGGGGAAATCTCAGTTTAGTTTACAAAGGCTAGTGTGTGTCCTCTCCACATCGAGGGAGAGGAGGACTGGGTAATGAACTTACACTGGTCAGGCTTCTGACAAGGGCAAGATGGTACAGTTCTGGGTTGCAAAGCTGGGGGTTTGGGAGATTTTCTGGGCCTTTCCTTGTGTGATTCATGAGTGGCTCAGGGAGCATTAATGCAATTTAGCTGGTTGTGGGGCTCCACATGCTGTTGTACTGAGTGATAACATTGCCCAGAGGGGGTTGCTGCTTGTCACTAGCAAAGCATTGTGAGATAGCCCAGGTTGGAGAGTTAAGGGGGAAGAGAGGTACAGGGTACAGCTACAGGTTGTACTCCGGGAATCCTGTCACAACCCTACTTACTCCTCTCTAGCACTGATCATAAGTCTAAGTAGATGTCTCGAGAGGTCCACAACCTTTGCACCCAGCAGGTAATTCACCAGGCAGTTTTCTCAGTCATCATAAACCCAACTATCTATTTCTAAGAATTAAATCCCTCTTTAATATTACCTGTCTTTTCCTAATAACTGGTGTCTGTCTATCCAGCAATGAATTTTGAAATGAATCCATACTAATAAGGCCATTCAAACTAAGCTCTTCTGAGAATTACTCACATCAGTTGGAATGTTGCTTTTTTAAACCTTCAGGCTGGCTAGGTTAGAGCTGGATCTTAAGAGTCTGCCCCTCCTCATTATGCATTATTAGTCCCCAGCTGGAAGACTTAGCAAGACAATTCAGTGACCTCTTCATGAGCTTAACACTTCATAACATGAAAAGGATGCAAGCTTGTCAACCTAACACTCATATTGCCACCTCTTTCAAAATTGGCCCTCAGAGAGCATTACAATATGGCTTGAAGCTCTTTATTACAGATGTATAAATAGGATACATCAGACTCAGCTATTACAGAAAAGTCAAAGCTAATCAGAGTCCCTTCACCCAGATTAACATTGTCATCTTTTTTTTACTAGTACTACATGATATTGATTAAAAGTCTTTATCATCTGTTTTGGTTCATAACTACTTTATTAGAAGGTTTTTCCCCACCCTGAACTCCGTTCAAGCCCTCCTTAAACTAAAGTAACATTTCTATCTAGCATGCCAGGTTGTTGGGGTTTTTATTAATTTAAAAATGTGTCACACCAGTGACCAAGCCTTAAGAAATTTGATCACCTCGTTAAAATCAAAAGGAAATTCATCCATAGTTCATTGTAATGGCAGCATGAAAACTCTAATTAAAAACAGAATACATCTAAAAAATTAAAAGAAAAAATGAATTATAAGTGGATATTTAAAATATATTTGACAGCATTTTAAGGAAGATCAAAGGCTGGCTGTCTTCTGCTGCTCACATACTCCATGTGGTTATGTAAATGATCAAAGAGAAACTAAAAAGAACAAGAATTTGGCACAATACTTTTAAAAAATTCAGAGCACACCTGCAGTATACATTTGAAGTCTTTTATTAAAATATTTTAAGTCACAGCCTTTATATTAATTGATCTGTTAAAGCCTATTGTCAGCAATCTACATTTTAAGTTGGCTTTTCAGGGGGCTTTCTGTATCAATGTTTCCCTGGGAAAAATCTTTGATAAAACAGGTAAGTCTTGAACAGCATCCAATTCAGGGTTTAGTGGACTAAAAGAGCTATGCTCTAGAACCAAAAACCACTTACCAACAACCTTTTGCCAATGTACCTCTCCCGTTCACAGCAGGGTGCTATAACCTTGAGCACCTCCAATGATCACAATGCCTGCCATATCTCATGTGGAGAGAGAATCTCTTGCTATCAAACCTATTATAGCTTTAGGGGTCGATATCAGCACTTCAACATCACTCAGCCATCCGCAGGTAGCCAGTGCTAATCAAGGTTCATAGGTGTAATTAGCTACATGTGAGCAGGCAGCCAGTAACGTTCTTCTCCAGCTGCTGTTTTTTGTAAGGGATTATTTTCTTAGAGAAAGCAATGATTTAGAAGATCAGTGTGATGTCTTTCTGTGGAAAGCTGGGAAGGTCAGTGCAGGCTAAGGCCAAGTCTAATTCTTCCGATGCTGGTTTGCTGTTCCCCTTGGGCTGTGTGCACCCAGTGCTGCACGAAGAGAACTATGTACAGCAAGTAGAAACTGGGGCTCCAGCTCCAGCAGTGATGGAATGTCTTACAGCTGAAATACTAGAGTTGACTGGTAATATGGCTCTGGGTAACAAGAAAATATAGATTATCCCCTAGTATTTGCAGCTGTTTGTAATAATGAGGAGTTGAACAAGCTACTTGGGGAGGGGTTACCACCACTCAGGGCACCCATGCTGTACTGCTGCCCAGGAAAAAAGAGAGCCACAAAGCCAAGGACAAGTGAGACTGTGTGAATGAAAGCATCCTTAAAACCACCAGCTGCTGTTTCAGAATGGTTTTAAGGTGCAGCCTAATACAGGAACATACAAGATTGAAGAGGAAAGGATGCAACCTTCATGTGAAAAACAAACTTAGAAAGCACCCGTAGGCAACCGCTAATCCCTGGACATCCAGAAGCAGCTGGAGACCTCCAAAGAGCCCCAGGTTGTGAAGCTGAAATCAACATCAGGCACCCAAATCACAATTTCACCTGGTCATTTCCCCATCCTATAAGCACTCTCAATCTTTTCTGTATTGAGCGTTTCAATCTCTGTTAAACACTGTATAAATAATTCCACTGCATGCAAAGAATCTGTAGCTATGGAAATATTTACCCATGAAAGAATACCCATATGCCTAGAAAAATTTAAAATCCTCTCTAAGATATCAGTGGGAATATTGGGTGCAAGGATGAAGCATTAAGCCCTAAAAACAGGCCCACAATGTTTGATTTAAACACAGGAAAACAACTGGGCTGAGGTGGGGGGGAATGGGGATGTATCATAGCCCCAGGGATTATGCTTTAAGGATACATATATTGGCCTCCTAGACCTCCCTAGGGATACCTAGTGAGTGCACACCACACTGCCTTGGATTGGTATGTGCGCTCCTCTCTGGAGCTGGCAATCTCTGTGGGATCGTGCAAGGTGGGGAACTGCATGGCCATGTTTCTACCTCCTCCTTTTCCCCTTTGGGGTGGCTTGCACCATGAGGGGTATTCAGTGGGTGCAACCTTTGCATTCCCTTGAGGTCCAAGGAATTTGATCATAACAAAGGAACACAAGCAGGATTGGAAGATTTCTTACCGCCTCGATAAAAGGATTAGGGACAACATGGCCCATGATTTCTCAACATTTAGGTAGCTCAAATTGAGCACCTCATATTAATGGACTCTTGAAAATTAAGGCTTTATAATCATACATCTCAGTTTTACTAGCTATAAAATAGGAGCTAATGATACTTACTTTCCTTTGTCAAGTGCTTTGAGATATATAGATAAAAGCACTATATACATCCTAAATATTCTGTGTCCTTGAAATCAGTGGGGTTTTACCCTTGGTTTTCACTGGGGCAAGAAAACAACGCACTGATATCCTTTGCTATTTTGCCTAAATGTTTTCAAAAGCATTCTTCATGCAAGTGTCACTACTAGGTTTCTAAGTGGGAATGAGAACTGCACTGCTTCTGGAACAATGACACAGTATGCTCTAGACTTTCAAGTAATCCTAAACACTGTCAAATTTTGCTGTGTTGCTTCTATCACTGTAGGATTTTCGCATGCTCAGTGATGAATTTATGAAACCAGTGACTTATCATCCTCAAAGCTCTTTCTTCATTGCAGACAAATGATGAAATCACAGTTGTCATGACTGTGTATTGCAGTGAAGTGCCACCTCAGGTTGAGCTCAGCTGTGTTAAAGTTTCTCCTAAAGGCAATGCAGTGTTTCAGCTTTAAAGAGTTAGGGCTTGCCACAAGCCCTGAACAAGGGGCAATTCAGAGTGGTGCTGCTTTAGGAATAGACCAGTGTGACCCAGGGAGCCCCTCAATGCCAAGTGGCAGAGAGCACATCATACTATAACTCACATCAGGCCTGACATACTCATTGCCTGAACACACTGTTCTCATAATCTGTATCTAAAAGGTATCATGCAAGATATCGTATGCAAACTGGTAACACCCTGGTCATTAATATTATTGTGTGATGTATGTACAGGTGCTGTATAAATAATTATAGATGGGTGCTGGAAATATGTTCTTAAAAGATGTTTTGCAATCAGTGGACAAGCCCAGTCTGTCCTAAACAAAAATACTTTGTCTCACCTATTTTACTGTGTCTCCAGTGTAAATAGAGCCAGGAAATACCTCAGAGGACAATGAAAAGTACATCTAGCTATAAGGTAAACAAAGCCAACAAGCTAAACCAGTAGGAGTGCGGAAGAACATTTAACAATCACAATGGAAGATGGAGCCTGCACCTTCAGGAAGCCTTCCTGAGTCTTGAAACAGACAATAAACTTTGGGAAAATATAAGCATAAAGAGAGCCATTTTGGCATATATCACTTAGGGAACAAAGAGAGCAGCACCATTTGAGATCATGCAAAGTGGATCCTCTTGGCCTGGAAACCAAGAGTAGCTGGAACTGACTAGGTGAGACTCCTGCTTAGGCAAAGATTGTAACTTGCGGAAGTTATTTTAGTTACTGGAAAGCGTGGTTAGTTTTGTTTCCCCTGTGCCCATTTATCTGTCTCCTATTCTTACATATTATCCCTTAAATATCTGTTCTTTGTTAGTAAATTTATTATTGTTTTATTTCCAAACTATGTCAGTGTTGTTTATTGAACTGAAGGGTGAAGTCTGCAGCTAAACTAACAGGCTGGCATGTGCTCTCTCTTTGTAGGCAACAAACTTAACGTCTGGGAGTATCCAGTCAGAGGGACTGGACACTGCTGAGGAGTGGTTTTGGGGAGTCTCAGAACTGGAACGGTTGTTGGTGTCTTTCTGCAAGGAATAACCAGGCTGGTGAAAGCCAGGCTGAGCCCATTGTGCTGTGAGCAGGCTACTGGTGTCAGGGGTCTGAGCCAAAGTTGCGCAGCACAGGGTTGTAAGGCAGGAGGTGACAGAGCACCTTACTATCTGGGTGAACCCCCCATATCATCACAACCAAGAACAAAAACAGACTCAGAGGAATAACAATCTGATTCCCAGTTACTCTCTTGCTCCCAGGTGAGTAATCTTCACCAAACCTGGTGCAGCTGCAGTAGCCAGTGTGTTGGGGGTGAGTGGTAGACACAAAGCTCTGCCCACGCCCTTCCCTCCCCACCCACCTGCCTGGGAGAGGATGTAACAGCTCTGTAGATGCTGTCTCCCCCCCTGCACTGCTACTGGCAATCAGTGGCACAAGTGGAATCCATTTCTTACCAGTACAGAAGGTCACGGGGGGCATGTGACTCCTCCCTGCCCCACCCCCAGCCCAGGACCCCCATGCTCTCCCCATCCCCTTCCCTTGATCCACCCCACCTTATCTGGGGAGGGAGGACTCTGTCCTCCTCCCACTGCACTTTGGAACCACAGTGGCGAAAGGAGCAGATCATGGGGCTGCTGGGTGGCCCCACGCCCGCAGCTCCTCTGGCACAGCTCTACCATCCCAGCCCTTCCATGCAGGGTCTCCTCCATCTGTACAGCAGCCAGCCCTGCTGGAGGACAGGGTTGGGGGGCAGGGCTGGGAGCGGTACAACAGTTGTCGGAGAAGCTGCCGGCATAGGGCTACCCAGTGGCCCCATGTTCTGCTCCTTTCCCCACTGCAGTTCCCAGGAGAGCCCTGCAGTTCAGGGCTCTCCCCAGAACCGCAGCAGGGAAAGGAGCAGAACACTGGCAGCTCCCCCAGTGGCTGTACTGCCCCCAGCCCTGTCCTCTGGCAGGACTGCTGCTGGGAGCTGGAGGAGATGCAGCTCCGTGGAAGGGCAGGGGGTGGGGCGTCTTACAATTTGTATGGCAACTTCCACCTTTTCTTATACTCTAATAAATTTGTTAATCTCTAAGGTGCCACAAGTACTCCTTTTCTTTTTGCGGATACAGACTGAGCCCTGGTCTACACTAGGAGTTTAGGTCAAATTTAGCAGCATTAAATCGATGTAAACATGCACCCATCCACACGATGAAGCCCTTTTTTCAACTTAAAAGGCTCTTAAAATCGATTTCCTTAATCCACCCCTGACAAGTGGATTAGCACTTAAATCGGCCTTGCCGGGTTGAATTTGGGGTACTGTGGATGCAATTAGATGGTATTGGCCTCCGGGAGCTATCCCAGAGTGCTCTATTGTGACTGCTCTGGACAGCACTCTCAACTCAGATGCACTGGCCAGGTAGACAGAAAAAGAACTGCGAACTTTAGAATCTCATTCCCTATTTGGCCAGTGTGGGAAGCTGCAGGTGACCATGCAGAGCTCATCAGCAGAGGTGACCATGATGGTGTCCCAGAATAGCAAAAGAGCTCCAGCATGGACTGAACGGGAGGTACGGGATCTGATCGCTGTATGGGGAGAGGAATCCGTGGTATCAGAACTCCGTTCCAGTTTTCAAAATGCCAAAACCTTTGTCAAAATCTCCCAGGGCATGAAGGACAGAGGCCATAACAGGGACCCGAAGCAGTGCCGTGTGAAACTGAAGGAGCTGAGGCAAGCCTACCAGAAAACCAGAGAGGCGAATGGCCGCTCCAGGTCAGAGCCCCAAACATGCCGCTTCTATGATGAGCTGCATGCCATTTTAGGGGGTTCAGCCACCACTACCCCAGCCGTGTTGTTTGACTCCTTCAATGGAGATGGAGGCAACGCAGAGGTAGGTTTTGGGGATGAGGAAGATAGCTCACAGCAAGCAAGCAGAGAAACCGGTTTTCCTGACAGCCAGGAAGTGTTTCTCACCCTGGACCTGGAGCCAGTACCCCCCAAACCCACCTAAGGCTGCCTCCCGGACCTGCTAGGCAGAGAAGGGACCTCTGGTGAGTGTACCTTTTAAAATACTATACATGGTTTAAAAGCAAGCGTGTTTAATGATTAATTTGCCCTGGCATTTGCGGCTCTCCTGGATGTACTCCCAAAGCCTTTGCAAAAGGTTTCTGGGGAGGGCAGCCTTATTCCACCCACCATGGTAGGACACTTTACCACACCAGGCCAGTAGCACATACTCGGGAATCATTGTAGAACAAAGCATTGCAGTGTATGTTTGCTGGCATTCAAACAACATCCGTTCTTTATCTCTCTGTGTTATCCTCAGGACAGTGATATCATTCATGGTCACCTGGTTGAAATAGGGTGCTTTTCTTAAAGGGACATGCAGAGGTGCCTGTTCCTGCTGGGCTGTTTGCCTGTGGCTGAACAGAAATGTTCCCTGCTGTTAGCCGGGGGTTGGGGGGGGGTGAGGGGCTAGCCACGTGGTGCGGGGAGGCAAAATGCAACCTTGGGACGAAAGCACATGTGCTGTGTATGTAATGTTAACAGCAAGGTTTACCATGAAAGAGTGTAGCCATTGTTCTAGAAAATGTCTTTTTAAATACCACTGCCTCTTTTTTTTTCTCCACCAGCTGCATGTGTTTCAATGATCATAGGATCTTCTCCTTCCCAGAGGCTAGTGAAGATTAGAAGGTGGAAAAAAAAAGCACTCATGATGAAATGTTCTCTGAGCTCATGGTGTCCTCCCACACTGACATAGCACAGACGACTGTGTGGAGGCAGATAATTTCAGAGTGCAGGAAAGCACAATATGACCAGGAGGAGAGGTGGTGGGCTGAAAAGAGTAAGTGGCAGGCTGAAGAGATTGCTGAAGCTCAAATGTGGTGGCAGCGTGATGAGAGAAGGCAGGATTCAATGCTGAGGTTGCTGGAGGATCAAACCAATATACTCCAGCGTATGGTTGAGCTGCAGGAAAGGCAGCAGGAGCACAGACCGCTGCTACAGCCCCTGTGTAACCAACCGCCAACCTCCCCAAGTTCCATAGCCTCCTCACCCAGACGCCCAAGAAGGCGGTGGGGGGGGGCCTCCGGCCACTCCACCCCAGAGGATTGCCCAAGCAACAGAAGGCTGGCATTCAATAAGTTTTAAAGTTTTAAACTTTTAAAGTGCTGTGTGGCCTTGTCCTTCCCTCCTCCACCACCCCTCCTTGGCTAACTTGGTAGTTATCCCCCTGTTTGTGTGATGAATGAATAAAGAATACATGAATGTGAAGCAACAATGACTTTATTGCCTCTGAGAGCGGTGATCAAAGGGAGGAGGAGAGGGTGGTTAGCTTACAGGGAAGTAGAATGAACCAAGGGGCGGTGGGTTTAATCACAGAGAAACAAACAGAACATTCACACTGTAGCCTATCCAGTCATGAAACTGGTTTTCAAAGCTTCTCTGATGCGCACCGCGCCCTCCTGTGCTCTTCTAACCACCCTGGTGTCTGGCTCTGCGAAACCAGCAGCCAGACGATTTGCCTCAACCTCCCACCCAGCCATAAATGTCTCTGCCTTACTCTCACAGATATTATGGAGCGCACAGCAAGCAGTAATAACAGTGGGACTATCGGTTTCACTGAGGTCTAACCAAGTCAGTAAACTGCACCAGCGCACTTTTAAACATCCAAATGCACATTCTATCACCATTCTGCCCTTGCTCAGCCTGTAGTTGAACAGTTCCTGACTACTGTCCAGGCTGCCTGTGTATGGCTTCATGAGCCATGGCATTAAGGGATAGGCTGGGTCCCCAAGGATACATATAGGCATTTCAACATCCCCAACAGTTACTTTCTGGTCTGGGAATAAAGTCCCTTCTTGCAGCTTTTGAAACAGACCAGAGTTCCTGAAGATGCGAGCGTCATGTACCTTTCCTGGCCATCCCATGTTGATGTTGGTGAAATGTCCCTTGTGATCCACCAGTGCTTGCAGCACTATTGAAGAGTACTCCTTGCAGTTTATGTATTCACTGGCTTGGTGTTCCAGTGCCAAGATAGGGATATGGGTTCCGTCTATGGCCTCACCACAGTTAGGGAATCCCATTGCAGCAAAGCCATCCACTATGACCTGCACATTTCCCAGGGTCATTTTCCTTGATATCAGCAGATTTTTGATTGCGTTGGCTACTTGCATCACAGCAGCCCCCATAGTAGATTTGCCCACTCCAAATTGATTCCCGACTGACTGGCAGCTGTCTGGCATTGCAAGCTTCCACAAGGCTATTGCCACTCGCTTCTCAACTGTGAGGGCTGCTCTCATCTTGGTATTCTTGCACCTCAGGGCAGGGGAAAGCAAGTCACAAAGTTCCATGAAAGTGCCCTTATGCATGCAAAAGTTTCGCAGCCACTGGGAATCATCCCAGACCTGCAACACTATGTGGTCCTACCAGTCTGTGCTTGTTTCCCGAGCCCAGAATCAGCGTTCCACCGCATGAACCTGGCCCATTAGCACCATGATGCCTACATTACCAGGGCCCCTGCTTTGAGAGAAGTCTGTGTCCATGTCCTCATCACTCATGTTACCGCGCTGACGTCGCCTATTCACCCGGTATCGCTTTGCCAGGTTTCAGTGCTGCATATACTGCTGGATAATGCGCGTGGTGTTTAATGTGCTCCTAATTGCCAAAGTGATCTGAGCGGGCTCCATGCTTACCGTGGTATGGCATCTGCACAGAAAAAAGGTGCGGAACGATTGTCTGCCATTGCCCTGACGGAGGAAGGGGCGACTGACGACATGGCTTACAGGGTTGGCTTACAGGGAATTAAAATCAACAAAGGGGGTGGCTTTGTGGGAAACTGAGTGGCCCCCTCAAGGATAGAACTCAAAACCTCAAGGATAGAACTCAAAACTGGGTTTGGCAGGCCGTTGATTTCACAGAAGGAAGGAGGGAGGGAGGAGAAAATGAATACAAAACAAATCTGGTCTATTTCTTGTTTTGAGCCACTTCATCTATCTTTATACATCTTGCTGGCAGCAGACTGTGCAGTACAACCGCTTGCTGTCATCATCTCCTGGGTGCTCGGCAGAAGACGGTGCAGTGTGACAACTAGCCATCATCTTCTGCTGGCTGGAGGTTTAAAGACAGTGCACTGCCGAATCGCCATGAGACAAAACTTAAAAGGGAAATGAGGTGGCTGAGTCATTCCCATGTTTGCCCAGGCGCCCGATTAAAAGAGCACCCAGGAGTACGTCGATGACAGCTACCAGTCATACTGCACTGTCTGCTGCCAAAAGGCAATTAACTGCTGCTGTGTAGCAACACAGTACCACGTCTGCCAGCACTCAGGAGACATACAGTGACGGTTTGCTGAGCGGGCTCCATGCTTGCCGTGGTATGGCATCTGCACAGGTAACTCAAGAAAAAAGGCACAAAACGATTGTCTGCCCTTGCTTTCACAGAGGGAGGGAGGGAACGGGGGCCTGACGATATGTACCCAGAACCACCCGCGACAATGTTTTAGCCCCATCAGGCACTGGGATTTCTACCCAGAATTCAGATGGGCGGCGGAGACTGCGGGAACTGTGGGATAGCCACCCACAGTGCAACGCTCCGGAAGTCGACGGTTGCCTCGGTACTGTGGACACCGCCGACTACATGCACTTAGAGCACTTGTGTGGGGACACACACAATCAACTGTATAAAACCGCTTTCTACAAAACCGACTTCTATAAATTCGACCTAATTTTGTAGTGTAGACATACCCTAACACAGCTGTTACTCTGAAACATACCAGCTATAAATATCTTGGTGGTACAGCGTACCAGACCGTACGCCCTACTTGCACTGCTGCTGGCAATGTGGGTAGGAAGCACAGGGGAAGAAGAGAGAACCTCACTTCCTTGCAGGGGTGTGCCATCAGGGTCCCAATATAGCTAGTGAGAAATTCTAACCTCTGCTCTGACTCAGGATGCGGCATGGATCTGCCTACTGGGTCCTGCAATGATGCCTTGCCCAATTTGGGAGAAGAAAATATCAGCTTTCACTGGGAAAAAAAAGGGTTCCTGGTCCTGGCTGGTTGCACAGGTTGCCTTGAAAACAGAAACCAATGTTATCCACTCACTGGGCTTGAGATGAACACACAGCTTGGCTTGACTTCTGCAGGACAGGGGTCCAGGCTAAGTGTACCTAAAGAGCCCCTCTCACAAGCTTTTTGTTGTGAAGTGAGTCAGGTAACTATGGGGGGGCACTCCAAAGAATTTTCCCACTGACTTGCTCCAAAGACCTCACACTGGCACTGAAGTGAAATCAGGGGACAGGAATCAGTTATTTTGGTAAAGGGGCTGGCAAAATAATGTTTTGCAGGCCCACACACAAATGCTAAGGCTATTGCCACACTGATAGTTTAAGTGTTTGCAATGGCCTAAGGCATAATTTATCAATTTCTTGTTAAAAGCAAGAATATATCCCCTACACTTAGTTACATGGTAAAATCAGTTAGCCAGACAGGGGTGTCATGCTCAAACATACTAATTATACAGCTGCTTTTAAAATACTGGACAGAAGATCTGACCATGTTTGGCAGGCAACATGCACTTCCATTTGTCATCATTCTCCCTGTAACAGCTGTAACCTCACACACATCCGGAGGGGGAGCCTGATGCAAAAGAAAAATGATACTGCTTCTTTAAGGGGATGTAGTGGAAGGATGTGGGGAGGGAAATGGCTACTCTTCCCAACACTGCCTGTGCACAGTGTGTCTGTCCTCCCTTAAGGAGGAGGCAGGGGAGAGCTGATCAAGAGCCCAGTCAGGGTTTATTTTGTGAATTTCCAGTCCTGACCCTTCTGCTGCCTCAGTCTTCTCAGACTGCTCCAGCTCCCCAGTTTCCCCACTGCTCTTGCTCTATGCTGACTCCATGGACCACCTTCTTCCCCTACCCTTTCTGCCACCGCCTCCAATTGCTGGTCTCAGTTCTTTCAAGGACTTTCACCTATCAGTCTTCTGAGCAGGTCCTAGTGGCTTTTAGCCCCTCACCACTGCCTTCTGGTTTACCAGCTGGCCTGCCTTCATCTTCTCTAGAGGGGATGCTCCCCATGCCCTTCCACCAATAGATCGAGGACACCATTATCTTAGAGAGGGCTCCTGTTCCTTCCCTGCCTATCTATCCTACACTGAGGGGGTGGAGGTGTCTCTCCTGTGCAGGAAATGCCACCAAACATGGACAGGCTCTACTGCAGGGCCCTTCTTAATCAAGACAGGTCCCAACTCAAGCAAATCCCAAGCGCCAAGGAGATATTTGCAACAAACTGTTCTTGAGGAATCCATAGGCAGAAGTTTGTTTTCATAAACTGTTTACTGAACAAACAAGAAAAGCAAACAAATAGGTAACAATTGTGTATTTGCAAAGAGAAGAAAAGGGCTACATTTGAGAGATGTTTGTTGTGACTAGCTCAAGCAGCTGTATCAGGAATGCATGCTTTTCTACATTTCAGGCACAGAGATAATAATGAACCATAGTGAGCATAGGTGGATGCAGTATTCTCCCCACTGAAATAAGCACATGCTAAGTAGTCAGGGGCACTTTCATGGAAGGGTACCAGCAGATTAGTTAAATGTTTAGACTTAGCACATTGGTTGAGCAGGTGCTCTGCTCTGTGCATCACTTCTCCAGTAAAGATCTTGGTGACAGGGATGGTGAGTGTGCCAAAGAGTGGTTTGTTACTTTTCCTGACATGTACTTTCAGTTCAGAGTTTTTTTGCCCATTGGACACAATGCTAGACTTAGGACATGTGCAGCCTCAGTGGCACAGAAGCCATGCCCACATTCACTCATGACTCCAGATTGCCCCCTCTTTGCACCCAAGGAGCTGAAACACTCTCTTCACAAACTTTTGGGCACTCAGCCAGCAACACAGAATTGCAATCGTACCTCCACAGGGCTATCCAGTGATGAAGGGAGGTAACAGTTCGTAGGTGGGGACAGAACTGAACAGGGTGCTCCAGATACTTCCATAGCCTTGCCCTGCCCCCCAACTGAAAGCTAGCCCTGAGTGTACATGATTACAACAGTCTCTTTCCTCATGGCATTTCTGCTGTAGTCTTTTGTTGTATTGCTGGTATTACATAATGTCCCAGGATCTCATGGCTTGGTGATAAACTATCCCAGCATTGTATAATTATAACTAATCTTTGTGGGTTTTATTTTATTGTTCTTGAACTTTCATTAATTTTCCTGTTTGTTTTTGTTTGCTGCAATTGTAATTTTATTTATTCTGATTTTGTATTGCACTAGCTATAATTTACCAGGCACAACTTTGAGATCTGATACAGCTCTTAAATGTAAGAGAATTTTTAAAAGAATCAGAATTAGGTTTGGTGGCAGCTGAGCTGTGGAAACCCACTGAGCCTTCATAACTAGAATCCTGAAACTTGGAAATTTTGATGAATAAAGGGCCATTATGAATTTCTGGCTTTGAGCATATGGCAGCAGTCTCTGTATGGCCAGAAAAACAATGTTTGGTATATGCACTTATTTTAATGTTAATCACAAAAGCTTCACCTGCATGTTTTACACAAAAGCATAAGAGGATATTTTATTGACTCAGGATAGTTCTGAATCCTGCCTAAAAGTTTAGTGAAAACTGTGGTGTATTGAAAACTCTTAAAATTGAGATCAATCACTTTAAATTCAGGGTTATTCCCCTAGCCTAGAAGCACAAACAGGGCTCTGCAGTGAAGCCTTCGCTGTGAAGATCAGAGTCAGTCAGCAGACAGACAGCCTATAGTAAGGTGGGGTGAGCTGTGCCTCAGTGTTAGGGAGCAGCCTGCTCTGTCTCCCTGTTTTGGGGTTCTTGCATATTATCTTCTAAATTTCAAGGAATAAAACAGTGCTACATTGCAACCTCCCAGCAAAAATATTTGTTTTTATCTACTTCTCTGTGTGTATGCCATGAACATAACAAAAACAAACCACCAAACTGTGTACCAAAACTAGTCTTGAAGGGTAATTGCTCCACTGGTTTGCGTAAGAGGTGAGAGAGCCTGGTGATAGCATAGTTATTAACTACTGCTGAATAGGCTGAATTTGGTGCTGGATATTGTCCTCTTTCAGGGGTCTTTTTATTCTTGGACAAGTGCTCAACTTCTGGCAAACCAGATCAAGTAATTTGTACTAGAGTAGTCCACAGGAATCAGAGATGGAGCTGCACTGCCATCAGAGATATAATCTAATATCTGGCATCTCCTTGTTCCTCTTTCTCCATAAGGGATTTCCTCCTCTACTAGGCCTTACAAAGCTCCCCAGCCGCCTTCTGATTTTAATGCAGTTGCTGTAAATATACCCAAGTGTAAAGTGAGAGAGGAATTTAACTCATAGACTTCTAACAGTAAAATTTGGAAAACTAACATCAGAAATTCTCTTGTGGCCTTTTTTACTTTGTTTTTCAGAGAACACTGTGTGGTTTATTTTTAGTTTTCCAGGCTGCTGACATGACAGCCAGCTCTGTACCATCATGTTCAGAAATGCTGAATTATTTAGCACAATGTGTTCTACACATACTGTAATCAGATTACATTCCTTGAAGAAAATTATGCAAGTATTCTATAGCAATGATACAACCTTTACTAGTGGTACTGCTGTGTGTTGGACCATTGCTATGGTATACATTCATATATAATTGTATAAGGGTTTATAGAGCACCTCTCATCCCAAAGGGTTCACTTTACAAACTGATGTATCAATTATGGAGCTAGATCATATCACCATGACATGCACACACTTTTTAACATCATACTACACCACTGAGAATAGTGGCTATTCAGGCAGACGGGCTTGTCAGAATTGCCAGTTTTAACACCTCTGCTCCTTCAAAGTTTAGCATAGGATCTTTAATGGATACACATGGTCAGGACCTTGGTTTTATGTAGGAAAACCACAGAGTACCCCTTGTCCCAAAGGAAGAAAAGCACCTGGAACCTGCAGAGACCTAACCTACAGCCTCAGGTGTTCAGTATGGTGAAGATAATCAGTGCCATAGAGAGGGCTGGGGGAATCCTTGTGGCCAGGGAGGCTAACGTCCCTCATTGGACCCTGCAGCAATCCGTGACTGATCCTGAAAGCCATCAGGGAATCACAGAAACAACAAGCCTTTACCTTCCCCCAAAATAGCCCTTAAGGCCTGGAGGACACTGTGGAAATCCCCCCAGTGTTGGAGAGCAAGCTGTACCTTATTCTGGGAACCATGAGTGCCCAGGAAAAAGGCATGCAGCTTGTCTCACAGCACAGTCACAGAGCCCCAGGCATCCTCCAGTTGGGTTCCCCCAACAGCCCCGTGGCCTACTGAGATTGGCAGGCAGGGAGCTGACCCTCGATGTGGCACCTGTTCTGCCAAGGCTGTACAGCCCATGTCAGACTCTGGCCAGGGAGGAGGTGGAGGAGGGTAAAGCGGCAGCCCCTAAAGGGTCAGTAGAGGGTAATGTGAAAACTGCCTCCCAAGGGCCTTTTCTACCGGCTGGGGGCACTCCCCCAGAATTGGAGGAGACAGAAGGCATGGCAGCAACGGGGTCCATACCTGCACCCACTGCCACCGGTGCTCGAGTGGGGGCGATGGCAAGCGATCCTGCAGGGTGGTCAAGAGGGTCAACCTTGGGAGGCCCACTCACCTTTTTCCCCCACATACTTAAAGGGTACGGAGATGAGCAACAAAGGGTGGGGGAAAGGGAAGAGGAATAGGGAGAGGCCAACCGCTCTTCCTAGGCTGCAGGCAGGGGAGGAGGGTACCAAGAAGGGGAGGCACGGGTGCCAATCAAGGCAGGGATGAGGAAGCACAATCACTAATATGAGATGGGAATACCGGCTCCTCTGGCTGCACTGGGGAGGGGAAGAACTACAATATCATAGGGGGGTGCAGTGAGTAATGGGTCTCAACATAAAAGGGGAAGGGCACAAGTGCACAGGGAGGGGACTTGGGTGCACAGAGCAAGAGGGCTGGACAAGGGGAGGCAGCGGAGGGCAAGAGGAAAAAGGAATGAACTGGAAGCAGACTGGGGGCAGGGTAAGAAGACCTCAGGGACTAACTGCAAGGGCTGGGGTGGAGCAGGCAAACTAACAAACTCCCAAGGGCTTAGGGCAGGGCAGGCAAACAAACAGAAAACAGCTAAAGCACTGGGGAGGGGGACAAATACAGGCATTAAGGGGCAGGTAGCAAGGGGAAAGGGGGCAAACTGCTGAAGAGAGGCTGGTGGGCAATGCAGAGTTTGGGGAGGTCACCAGCCAAAAGCAGCAGGAGGAGGTGAGAGCAAAACCAAGGGGAGAAGAAAGGCATGAGCGCCCACGGGTGCTTGTGAACTCAGTCTCTGCCTGATGATGCAACAGTCCCAAACAGTGGGAAAAGGGCAAGGCAAGCAGCTGAGTTGAGGGGTGAGGAGAATGCCCAGGTAGTAAGTGGGAGTGGGCAGCATTAGTGGTGGTCATGGTGGGGGGTGGACTGGGGGGAGAGCTCCATGCCTCTCCCCCTTCTCCCCACAATGGTAGCAGCTACCACCACCAAAGGAGCGAAGATGAAAAAAAAGACTCAGTCCAGCCACAAACCCCCTCCACAGTATCCTGCATTGTCCCAGCATGCTCCCCCGGCAGCAAAGGTTCTCCTCTCCCTCCTCAAGGCAGCAGCAGGCTTCCAATGAGCAGAAGCAACCAGCAGTCAGTCAGGCAACCAGAAGGGACCTCACAGATGGTAGCAAAGCAGTAGCATTCCCCCCGATCCCTCGATCCCCCCCTCCCCCCGGGGCAGAGAAGCCAGCAGGGTCCCCCAAGGAGCAACAGCAGCTGGGGAGAGCACCAGCTGGCTAGGTAGCAGGAGGGATGGAGAGAGGTCTGGATCAGAAAAAGCTGAAATGGTGCTCTGGGCCCAGCAGCTCCACACCCACAAGAGGATCTGCTGAGGAACCTGAGATCTGCGCTCTAGAATTTTAAAGGCCCTTGAGGACACCTGAATCCAATTAAGGGCTGCCTGAGGCCTTTAAAAACACCTCCTCTGGGGTGAGAGAAAAACTACTGTCAGGTTAGTGTCAGCAGGGAAATAAGCTTTTCCAGAGTGAGAGGCTATGCTCCTTGCCATAGGGAAACAACCAAACCTGCTAGGGGAAGGACTGACACCCCGGGGCAAGCAACAGGATGACAGCCTGCCAAGCGAGGAGGCAGGGAAAGGTATCCCCCTTTCTTTTTGTGTTTACGAGACTGTTTCCTTTTTGTTTGGTGAAGGTTCACCTCTTCAATCCAGGAAGTTTTTGGAAAGCGTAGGGGACAATTTCCTGGCTCAAGTGCTAGAGGAGCCAACTAGGGGGGGCGCTTTTCTTGACCTGCTGCTCACAAACCGGGTAGAATTAGTGGGGGAAGCAAAAGTGGATGGGAATCTGGGAGGCAGTGACCACGAGTTGGTTGAGTTCAGGATCCTGACGCAGGGAAGAAAGGTAAGCAGCAGGATACGGACCCTGGACTTCAGGAAAGCAGACTTCGACTCCTTCAGGGAACGGATGGCCAGGATCCCGTGGGGGACTAACTTGAAGGGGAAAGGAGTCCAGGAGAGCTGGCTGTATTTCAAGGAATCCCTGTTGAGGTTACAGGGACAAACCATCCCGATGAGTCGAAAGAATAGTAAATATGGCAGGCGACCAGCTTGGCTTAATGGTGAAATCCTAGCGGATCTTAAACATAAAAAAGAAGTTTACAAGAAGTGGAAGGTTGGACATATGACCAGGGAAGAGTATAAAAATATTGCTCGGGCATGTAGGAATGTTATCAGGAGGGCCAAATCGCACCTGGAGCTGCAGCTAGCCAGAGATGTCAAGAGTAACAAGAAGGGTTTCTTCAGGTATGTTGGCAACAAGAAGAAAGCCAAGGAATGTGTGGGCCCCTTACTGAATGAGGGAGGCAACCTAGTGACAGAGGATGTGGAAAAAGCTAATGTACTCAATGCTTTTTTTGCCTCTGTTTTCACTAACAAGGTCAGCTCACAGACTGCTGCGCTGGGCATCACAAAATGCGGAAGAGATGGCCAGCCCTCTGTGGAGATAGAGGCGGTTAGGGACTATTTAGAAAAGCTGGACGTGCACAAGTCCATGGGGCCGGACGAGTTGCATCCGAGAGTGCTGAAGGAATTGGCGGCTGTGATTGCAGAGCCACTGGCCATTATCTTTGAAAACTCGTGGCGAACCGGGGAAGTCCCGGATGACTGGAAAAAGGCTAATGTAGTGCCAATCTTTAAAAAAGGGAAGAAGGAAGATCCTGGGAACTACAGTCCAGTCAGCCTCACCTCAGTCCCTGGAAAAATCATGGAGCAGGTCCTCAAAGAATCAATCCTGAAGCACTTGCATGAGAGGAAAGTGATCAGGAACAGCCAGCATGGATTCACCAAGGGAAGGTCATGCCTGACTAATCTAATCACCTTTTATGATGAGATTACTGGTTCTGTGGATGAAGGGAAAGCAGTGGATGTATTGTTTCTTGACTTTAGCAAAGCTTTTGACACGGTCTCCCATAGTATTCTTGTCAGCAAGTTAAGGAAGTATGGGCTGGATGAGTGCACTATAAGCTGGGTAGAAAGCTGGCTAAATTGTCAGGCTCAACGGGTAGTGATCAATGGCTCCATGTCTAGTTGGCAGCCGGTATCAAGTGGAGTGCCCCAAGGGTCGGTCCTGGGGCCGGTTTTGTTCAATATCTTCATAAATGATCTGGAGGATGGTGTGGATTGCACTCTCAGCAAATTTGCGGATGATACTAAACTGGGAGGAGTGGTAGATACGCTGGAGGGGAGGGATAGGATACAGAAGGACCTAGACCAATTGGAAGATTGGGCCAAAAGGAATCTGATGAGGTTCAATAAGGATAAGTGCAGGGTCCTGCACTTAGGACAGAAGAACCCAATGCACAGCTACAGACTAGGGACCGAATGGCTAGGCAGCAGTTCTGCGGAAAAGGACCTAGGGGTGACAGTGGACGAGAAGCTGGATATGAGTCAGCAGTGTGCCCTTGTTGCCAAGAAGGCCAATGGCATTTTGGGATGTATAAGTAGGGGCATAGCGAGCAGATCGAGGGACGTGATCGTTCTCCTCTATTCGACATTGGTGAGGCCTCATCTGGAGTACTGTGTCCAGTTTTGGGCCCCACACTTCAAGAAGGATGTGGATAAATTGGAGAGAGTCCAGCGAAGGGCAACAAAAATGATTAGGGGACTGGAACACATGAGTTATGAGGAGAGGCTGAGGGAGCTGGGATTGTTTAGCCTGCAGAAGAGAAGAATGAGGGGGGATTTGATAGCTGCTTTCAACTACCTGAAAGGGGGTTCCAAAGAGGATGGCTCTAGACTGTTCTCAATGGTAGCAGATGACAGAACGAGGAGTAATGGTCTCAAGTTGCAGTGGGGGAGGTTTAGATTGGATATTAGGAAAAACTTTTTCACTAAGAGGGTGGTGAAACACTGGAATGCGTTACCTAGGGAGGTGGTAGAATCTCCTTCCTTAGAGGTTTTTAAGGTCAGGCTTGACAAAGCCCTGGCTGGGATGATTTAACTGGGAATTGGTCCTGCTTTGAGCAGGGGGTTGGACTAGATGACCTTCTGGGGTCCCTTCCAACCCTGATATTCTATGATTCTATGATTCTTAGGCCAGTGGTGGGCAACCTGCAGTCCACACGTGGCCCATCAGGGTAATCCACTGGTGGGCAGCAAGACAGTTTGTTTACATTTGCACAGCTGTCTGCAGCTCCCAGTGGCCGCAGTTCACTGTTCCCGGCCAATGGGAGCTGTGGGAAGCAGCATGGGCCACAGGTATGTGCTGGCCGCCACTTCCCGCAGCTCCCATTGGCCACCGGGAGCTGTGGGCGGACCATGCAACTGTAAACAAACTGTCTCATGGGCTACCAGCGGATTACCCTGACAGGCCGCAGGTTGCCCATCACTGCCTTATGCTGACCCTGGGGCCTACCCTGAAAACACAGCCAAAGGAGCACAGAAGGGGCAAGGCAGACACTGCCCAGGGTGGGGCTGATTTACCCCAGGCCTGCCATTGCCAGAGGGGGACGTGCTAAGCCTGGCGAGATGAACAAGGTGCCTTGCCACAAGACCCTGCAACTGTATAATACCTACCTTGTAAGCTCTAATAGAGTTTGAAGATATTGACATTTCTTTTTCCAAAATATTTACGATTTACAGGTTATTTTTTACATTAGTATCACTCCCATCTATGACTCATACTCTGGGGGTCTTTTCATTGCAACTAATATTGTCCTATATCAGAGGTTGCCATGCAATCCAGTGGGAGCTGTTGTGACACCTTAAGCAGGTGGTATGGATAAAGATAAACTTCTTGTTTAAAGTGGACTAACAGCTCCTTTGGAGCCACTACAGTTAAAGCTTCTAGGTTCAGGGCTCAATGGGTATTACCTGTACCACTGGGGGACAGATGTTAATCTTCCCCATTGCCAGTAAATGTTGGTTTATTCTGAACCATAAAAATGCCTCACTTATCTGAATCTCAGCATTCCCTTGTTTCTCTTCTTCTCTGAATTGGACTAAAGTAATGGTGTCATAAATATAAAAGGAAGGGTAAACCCCTTTAAAATCCCTCCTGACCAGAGGAAAAATCCTGTCACCTGTAAAGGGTTAAGAAGCTAAAGGTAACCTCGCTGGCACCTGACCAAAATGACCAATTAGGAGACAAGATACTTACAAAAGCTGGGAGGAGGGAGAGAAACAAAGTGTCTGTGTCTGTCGGTACGCTGCTTTTGCTGGGGATAGACCAGGAATGGAGTCTTAGAACTTTTAGTAAGTAATCTAGCTAGGTATGTGTTAGATTATGATTTCTTTAAATGGCTGAGAAAAGAACTGTGCTGAATAGAATGACTATTTCTGTCTGTGTGTCTTTTTTGTAACTTAAGGTTTTGCCTAGAGGCATTCTCTGTTTTTGAATCTAATTACCCTTTAAGGTATCTACTGATTTTACAGGGGTGATTCTTTTACTTCTATTTACTTCTACTTCTATTAAAAGTCTTCTTGTAAGAAAACTGAATGCTTTTTCTTTGTTCTTAGATCCAAGGGTTTGGGTCTGCAGTCACCTATGCAAATTGATGAGGATTTTTACCAAACCTTTCCCAGGAAGTAGGGTGCAAGGGTTGGGAGGATTTGGGGGGAAAGACATGTCCAAACTACATTTCCCAGTAAACCCAGTTAGAGTTTGGTGGTGGCAGTGGAGATCCAGGGACAAAGGATAAAATTAGTTTGCACCTTGGGGAAGTTTTAACCTAAGCTGGTGAAAGTAAGCTTAGGAGGTTTTCATGCAGGTCCCCACATCTGTACCCTAGAGTTCAGAGTGGGGGAGGAACCTTGACATGGTGGCAGAGTGGTGGGATTAACCTGAAATCATTTTGAGATCAATTTGAGATTTTTTGAACTAGAAATATAGATTTAAATTTTTTTTTTCCTTTGGAGCTGCTGGACAGCAGCTTGTTTTTTCTCTGCTTTGGGGCCAGAGCAGAGACAAAAGGGGATTATCTTTGTGAATTGCAGGTTTCTTTGCCTGGAGGCAGGGTACTTAACCTCCTGCAGGGAAATTTACAGTCTTGGTAAACCAGAAGTTTTTTTTTTCTTAAAAGTAAATAGAAGTAAAGGAATCACCCCTGTAAAATCAGGATGGTAGATACCTTACAGGGTAATTAGATTAAAAAACATAGAGAATCCCTCTAGGCAAAACCTTAAGTTACAAAAAAGACACACAGACAGAAATAGTCATTCTATTCAGCACAGTTCTTTTCTCAGCCATTTAAAGAAATCATAATCTAACACATACCTAGCTAGATTACTTACTAAAAGTTCTAAGACTCCATTCCTGGTCTATCCCCAGCAAAAGCAGCGTACCGACAGACACAGACGCTTTGTTTCTCTCCCTCCTCCCAGCTTTTGAAAGTGTCTTGTCTCCTAATTGGTCATTTTGGTCAGGTGCCAGCGAGGTTACCTTTAGCTTCTTAACCCTTTACAGGTGAGAGGATTTTTCCTCTGCCCAGGAGGGATTTTAAAGGGGTTTACCCTTCCCTTTATATTTATGACAAATGGAAAGTCCCCTGCAAATATCACAGCAAAGCGCATTGCACCCAATACAAAATACTGACAGAGCCTTCTAAGGTGGCCCTCCTTCCATTGACTGGCCTTGTAAGTTCCATGGAGTCTCAGGATCCTGTATGACCAGCTTTGCTTACTCTTTCTGCCTCTCTTGTTAGTCTAGTGTTGCCTCACACATCCCATATGAAAAAATATAAGACTTAGATGAGGCCTTATTAGCAGCAGTTCTATTAACTACTGGATTTAGCACTTTTGAAGTGTTTGACTTGGTCAGCAGACAGATTTCACTGGGCTCTTAATCTCCAAGGCCCACTCCTGAAGCCTTTACCAAGGGCAAAATTCTACTCTGCCTGATTGTGACCAGGGAAGGTAGTAGGGGTGGTGGCTATGCAATAGATTTATGAGTTTTATAGCTGGTGCAGGCAGGATGGCACATTCAGGCTGGGAAGGGGGATCATAGAAAATCAGGGTTGGAAGGGACCTCAGGAGGTCATCTAGTCCAACCCCCTGCTCGAAGCAGGACCAATCCCCAACTAAATCATCCCAGCCAGGGCTTTGTCAAGCCTGACCGTAAAAACCTCTAAGGAAGGAGATTCTACCACCTCCCTAGGTAACGCATTCCAGTGTTTCACCACCCTCTCAGTGAAAAAGTTTTTCCTAATATCCAATCTAAACCTCCCCCACTGCAACTTGAGACCATTACTCCTCGTTCTGTCATCTGCTACCATTGAGAACAGTTTAGAGCCATCCTCTTTGGAACCCTCTTTCAGGTAGTTGAAAGCAGCTATCAAATCCCCCCTCATTCTTCTCTTTTGCAGGCTAAACAATCCCAGCTCCCTCAGCCTCTCCTCATAAGTCATGTGTTCTAGACCCCTAATCATTTTTGTTGCCCTTCGCTGGACTCTCTCCAATTTATCCACATCCTTCTTGTAGTGTGGGGCCCAAAACTGGACACAGTACTCCAGATGAGGCCTCACCAATGTCGAATAGAGGGGAACAATCACGTCCCTCGATCTGCTCGCTATGCCCCTGCTTATACATCCCAAAATGCCATTGGCCTTCTTGGCAACAAGGGCACACTGCTGACTCATATCCAGCTTCTCGTCCACTGTCACGCCTAGGTCCTTTTCCGCAGAACTGCTGCCTAGCCATTCGGTCCCTAGTCTGTAGCGGTGCATTGGATTCTTCCATCCTAAGTGCAGGACCCTGCACTTATCCTTATTGAACTTCATCAGATTTCTTTTGGCCCAATCCTCCAATTTGTCTAGGTCTTTCTGTATCCTATCCCTCCCCTCCAGCATATCTACCACTCCTCCCAGTTTAGTATCATCCGCAAATTTGCTGAGAGTACAATCCACACCATCCTCCAGATCATTTATGAAGATATTGAACAAAACCGGCCCCAGGACCGACCCTTGGGGCACTCCACTTGATACCGGCTGCCAACTAGACATGGAGCCATTGATCACTACCCGTTGAGCCCGACAATCTAGCCAACTTTCTACCCACCTTATAGTGCATTCATCCAGCCCATACTTCCTTAACTTGCTGACAAGAATACTGTGGGAGACCGTGTCAAAAGCTTTGCTAAAGTCAAGAAACAATACATCCACTGCTTTCCCTTCATCATGACCTTCCCTTGGTGAATCCATGCTGGCTGTTCCTGATCACTTTCCTCTCATGCAAGTGCTTCAGGATTGATTCTTTGAGGACCTGCTCCATGATTTTTCCAGAGACTGAGGTGAGGCTGACTGGCCTGTAGTTCCCAGGATCCTCCTTCTTCCCTTTGTTAAAGATTGGCACTACATTAGCCTTTTTCCAGTCATCCGGGACTTCCCCGGTTCGCCACGAGTTTTCAGAGATAATGGCCAATGGCTCTGCAATCACAGCCGCCAATTCCTTCAGCACTCTCGGATGCAACTCATCCGGCCCCATGGACTTGTGCACGTCCAGCTTTTCTAAATAGTCCCTAACCACCTCTATCTCCACAGAGGGCTGGCCATCTCTTCCCCATTTTGTGATGCCCAGCGCAGCAGTCTGGGAGCTGACCTTGTTAGTGAAAACAGAGGCAAAAAAAGCATTGAGTACATTAGCTTTTTCCACATCCTCTGTCACTAGGTTGCCTCCCTCATTCAGTAAGGGGCCCACACTTTCCTTGGCTTTCTTCTTGTTGCCAACATACCTGAAGAAACCCTTCTTGTTACTGTTGACATCTCTTGCTAGCTGCAGCTCCAGGTGCAATTTGGCCCTCCTGATATGATTCCTACATGCCCGAGCAATATTTTTATACTCTTCCCTGGTCATATGTCCAACCTTCCACTTCTTGTAAGTTTCTTTTTTATGTTTAAGATCCGCTAGGATTTCACCATTAAGCCAAGCTGGTCGCCTGCCATATTTACTATTCTTTCGACTCATTGGGATGGTTTGTCACTGTAACCTCAACAGGGATTCCCTGAAATACAGCCAGCTCTCCTGGACTCCTTTCCCCTTCAAGTTAGTCCCCCAGGGGATCCTGGCCATCCCTTCCCTGAGGGAGTCAAAGTCTGCTTTCCTGAAGTCCAGGGTCCGTATCCTACTGCTTACCTTTCTTCCCTGCGTCAGGATCCTGAACTCAACCAACTCATGGTCACTGCCTCCCAGATTCCCATCGAGGGAATGATCACGTCCCTCGATCTGCTGGCAATGCCCTTACTTATACAGCCCAAAATGCCATTGGCTTTCTTGGCAACAAGGGCACACTGTTTACTCATGTCCAGCTTCTCGTCCACTGTAACCCCTAGGACCTTTTCTGCAGAACTGCTGCCGAGCCATTTGGTCCCTAATCTGTAGCGGTGCATGGGATTCTTCCGTCCTAAGTGCAGGACTCTGCACTTGTCCTTGTTGAACCTCATCAGATTTCTTTTGGTCCAATCTTCTAATTTGTCGAGGGCCCTCTGTATCCTATCCCTATCCTCCAGTGTATTTACCTCTCCTCCCAGTTTAGTGTCATCTGCAAACTTGCTGAGGGTGCAATCTACACCATCCTCCAGATCGTTAATGAAGATATTGAACAAAACTGGCCCCAGTACTGACCCTTGGGGCACTTCACTTGATACCGGCTGCCAACTAGACATGGAGCCATTGATCACTACCCATTGAACCCGACAATCTAGCCAACTTTCTATCCACCTTATAATCCATTCATCCAGCTCATACTTCTTTAACTTGCTGGCAAGAATACTGTGGCAGACCGTGTCAAAAGCTTTGCTAAAGTCGAGGAACAACACATCCACTGCTTTCCCCTCATCCACAGAGCCAGTTATCTCGTCATAGAAGGCAATTAGATTAGTCAGGCATGACTTGCCCTTAGTGAATCCATACTGACTCTTCCTGATCACTTTCCTCTCCTCTAAGTGTTTCAGAATTGATTCCTTGAGGGCCTGCTCCATGATTTTTCCAGGGACTGAGGTGAGGCTGACTGGCTTGTAGTTCCCAGGATCCTCCTTCTTCCCTTTGTTAAAGATGGGCACTACATTAGCCTTTTTCCAGTACCCCAATCGCCATGAGTTTTCAAAGATAATGGCCAATGGCTCTGCAATCGCATCCGCCAAATCCTTTAGCACTCTCGGATGCAGCGCATCCAGCCCCATGGACTTGTGCTCGTCCGGATTTTCTAAATAGTCCCAAACTACTTCTTGCTCTGGTGAGCGTTCTCCTGAAACAGTGCGTACCCGCACCCTCCCAACATTAGCATATTGTGTGTTTATGGCAAATTCTAACATACAGTGTGGGTCACAGTATCATTCCACTAGACTTCAGGCCATGAGGAAAAACCCAAGGGGATGCTAACCAAACCCACTTCCAGAAGTCAAGGAGGAACAGGAAAGTATTCTGTTCCTGTTACTAAGCAGATGCATAAGATTCTCCTTTCACCTTCTTTGACTAGCAAATTTGTCAAACACAGGGCAGGATTTATCCTACTCTTTACAATAGTTAAGCAAAACTTTACTGGGAGTTTAAGTAGGAACTGTATAATTGGATCCCATGGCTAACATTTCATCCACTGATTTTTGGGTGCCTGATGCCACACACCCAAGCGAGAATTAGCGGAGGTGCTGAGCACTAGCAGCTCCCCCTGACTTCAGTTGGAACTGATGTTCAGCACCTCTGAAAATCAGGTCCTAGATGGGAAGTTAAATACTATAAATGAGGTACCCCAAATTAGAGGACTTTTAAAAAAAATTAGCCAACATGCTTCCCTGGGAGAACTTCCCAGCTTGTAATGCATACCTAACATTACTCTAACCTTGTGAGTTCACTCACAAACCTAAGGCATAAGTCAGAAATTCCTGTGAACAGTTCACTGCAACTCTACATATTAATTATATAAAATGTGATTGCTGATCAACATTTTATAAAGGAACCAATAATTCTTACTTGGCTCTGAAAAATCCTAAGATCAGGTCTTGAACCTCTCATCATCTATTTTAGAGGCTCGTATTTTTTGACTAAGGCATATTTCATTTTGACACATCCATCATTTTTCAATTGAATGCATACTGTTAGCCAAAAACCATTAAGTGTACCATAGATTGCATAATGCCCCCTGTTATGTAGTTGCTTATGTGCAATATTAAAATCACATGTTTCTGAATTGTAAGTGCTGGCTTCGTTTCCAGTTTCTGGAGGCCAAATTTAGTAGCTTTTAACAAAGTACTGTCTGTAATACTAATACTCATATTGATGTGTTATTTAAATTTTAGTAGAGCAGGTAGGTGAACTGAAATTAAAAAAGGATGGCTTATTTTGGATTGGTCTTATTAGAATGCTATGGATAGTTATTTAATGAATTATGAGTTTCTGAAGAAAAAAAACTAATTTGTTTTTATTTTAAGGTTTGGTAAATTTACTAAACTCAAACAGCTTGAATATCAATTTCTTCCAGTCAGTCTCTAAATTACAGAAGAAATCCATATCAGTATTAAAATTAAGGTTTTTTTCTTTGAGTTATCATTATCTAAGCATAGTGTGCTAAAATAAATATTTTTGTTCATATGTCAATGTCTCAAATTATTCCACATATGTTGTGAAGGTAACAGTAACATTTGGAATTTCACTCCCCTCCTGCATTCACATGAATCCACTAGAGTGTTGTAAGACAAAGAGAGGGAGCATTTTTCTTCAGGAAAAAGAATGAATCAGTTTCCTGTTATAGCATGCTTGGACTTTGTTTCTTGTGAGAATCTATCCACCAACCTAAACTACTCCCTGCCCTCCCAAATATTACAAAAGCATTTCTGAAGCTGAATTTTGCAAAAGCTATAAAGTAGGTTCAATTTCACTGAAGAGCAATATATATATTTAAAAAGGACAAAGTTATGTGTAAGTTTGGAAAATATAGAGAGCAACATCATACTATGCAGCCTGTCCCAACATGCACTGCTGCTATTGGCTAAAGAATTATTACTCAGTCGTCGATTTATTCAAATTCATATTTTGAACAACATCTAAACACATTTTATGAAATGCATCACCAACAAGCCATCTGTGCATTTTTAACCACAACATTTATATTTCATTAAACCAAGCAGCTGTTTAACAGTGATTTTTCTGATCTTTTAAAAGTGGCTTTCAAGACCCAAAAGCCACTGAGGTTACAGAACATAAACTGCAAATTGTCTTTTACTACGTATGCCTGGAGGGGGAGGGATACTTACAAGTTGTCTTAGAAATTCATAATACTGAAGATATTTTATGAGACCTATAACGTCAATTAGAATGAGAAGTAATTGCTAAGATTACATTGACCTTCCAGCATAATTGCCCAAATACACTGTCAGTTAAAAAAGTCTAATAATAATGGCCAACGTGAACTACTGATATACCAATTAGCGTAAGTGCTAAGGGAAGAAAGTCTGGCAATTTGTTCTGAAATAGTTGTGTTAACTAATTCTTGTTCCAGATGTAGTGAAGAACTCATATAGCATATATCCAGTATATTGTGGGGTGTGCATCTACGTAACTGGAAGGATTATCATTCTGTCCTCTGAACACTGCACTTAGAATGTAGAGGTGTCCTCATTTATTGCAGGGGCAGCTGTCATTTTAACTTTGCCATTTCAATGGAAAGACATACACTGAGTTAGTTTTTCTCTTTCTGAGGTATTTTTGTTCTCTGTTGCTTTCCTTAATCTGATAAAGTATCTTGGCTGAGAAATATTAATTTTGTTCTTTCAGTCAGGCGAAATCATAGCATGTACCTTGTGCTTAAATACTACATTCTGTTATGATGTATTAACTATCTCATTTACATTAATACCATGCATGTTGTTATAATATAGGGTCATTAACAGGAGAGATATAATCTAAAGTTTTTATCAGCTAAATTCACAAGATTGTGCAGGTGGATGGCATAGCTCAGTGGTTTGAGCATTGGCCTGCTAAACCGAGGACTGTGAGTTCAATCCTTGAGGAGGCCATTTAGGGATATGGGGCAAAAATTGGGGCTTGGTCCTGCTTTGAGCATGGGGTTGGACTAGATGACTTCCTGAGGTCCCTTCCAACCCTGATATTCTATGATACCATGAGGATGGGCCTGTGAGAAATTAGACTGAGGAGGGAGATGGGAACAAATCCACATATTGAAGTAGGCCCTACTATAGAGACAAGTTTAATGAATATAAATTGAAGTTTAATTTTATTGGGACCACTAGACAGAGGAAAGACCCTGTAGTTCTCTCTGACTCACCAACTCCTGGACTAACTGAATCCCACTTGGGCTGCCTAATGTCATGAACAGTGTAAAATCCTGACTCCACTGGAGTGAATGGCAATACTCCTATTTTCATCAACAGGACCAGGATTTCATCCAGGGTCTTCATAAATCTTGGCCTGATTAAATAGTCACTGCATGGATTACTGACTGCACTACATATAATTTGTGTGGCTAAATAACTTGACAAAGACAGGGAAAGATAAGTCTGCTATAAGTCAACTGACTCAATGGAGTTCCACCACAGATGGATTTGGCACAGGGCTCTCAGATGACCAAGGTCAATAATTAAAACTTTTAAGGCAAATAAATTAATTCTGTAGCTACTTCCTGCACATCTAAAGTTTTACAAGTACTTAATTTATTTACTGTGCCTATGACAGGAGTAACTAGGTGCCATACAATACTGTTTAAGGAATTAGGTTAACAAATGTACTGGTTTAATTAGATGCCTTTTTCTTTTTCCTTTTAAAGGAAAAGTTTTGACTGTAGAAAACAGAATTTAATTTGAAGTGAACAGAACCTTACAAGATACCACTTATTTTTATATGATTTATGCTGCATGAAAGATGGTTATTTATGGACTATTAATATGATTTGACCAATGAGATGAGTTTACATTTATGTCCTGCTTCAAATTTTCAATCAGTCTCTCCCATCTGTCAATTTTTTTAGTGCTGCTAAATGATAAAGTCTTGTTGCTATGGCAATTATATCCATTACCTAGGTGACAGTGTTGCTGTGACGTCACTGCTAAAGTGATCTAACTCCTGAAACATTTTTAGTCTCAGTTGCAGATGGACCAGAGTCAAAACATCAATAGCCCAGAGATGAGGGGAAGCTGGGTATAACCTGAGTAGTCTCTTTACCACTTGAAGACATGTACCTCAAGAGTTGAATACCTGAGATGTATTTCTCAAAGCTGGTTGCCAAGTACCATCTCATCAGCATTCAGAAACACTGCGACAGGATGAAGGAGAAGAACAAACAAATATGAGCAAAGATAAAAGCAGAACAGTGGGGAAAGGAGGCAAAAACTGCTTTTTGCCTCTTTCTGTGGTGTTTGTGTCTTAAATGAGCCTGCCCCACACCAACCATAAGAATGTGAAGGCATGATCTGCTGATAAATGCCATGGTCTATTTAACATATTTGGCATTATTACTTATATTTTATTTATTATTTGTATTTTAGTAACACTTAGGAACCTGAGTCAAGGATCAGTGCTCCACAGTGCTAGGTTCTATACAGACAAGTAAGGGCAGGGATTGTCACCTTTGTTAAGAGCTTACTGCCTTGTGGGGACTTAAAGATAGGAGGCTAGATAGTTGTGGACAGCCAGGAAAATGTGAGCAATACTAATAATCTTTTCCCCTACATGTGAGACATCTCATACAATTTAGTGATAGAACAACCAAAATCCATGGGGAGGAGGTTTGTCACAATTAAATGGACCATGATGATGGCACCTGTTATGTTTTTTCCTTGGCTCTACCTCAGATTTCTATGACACATAGAAGTTTCAGCTCATATTTGTTAGTCAGCAGCCAGATTGTGTGCTTGGAGAGGGCATGGGTGGGAGGCAAAAGGTGATGGAAGGACAGCTATAGTTGCTGCATTAATAAAAACAGAAAGTGCTTCATTAATTTTCCTTAAATCATCTATATTCAAGGCAATTATTGCAAATGCCAGTTTAAAGATGTATAATCTGGACTCTTTGCCATTCCCAACCCCAATTTAATTTTTAAGGAACTGAGTAGACCTGAGTGAGGAATTGCACTGAATAATCTATTACATGAAACTTGCCTCCCTTTTCTGTTTGAAAATTTCTCATTAAAAAGCCAGTAATTTACCAGGTTTATCCATTATTAAGGGTTATCAGCAAATGTTTACAGCAAGTAATCCTTGCTCTGTTAATCAGTAGTAAACAATTCATTGCAAACACTTACTGTTTGGACTCTTTTGATTAGTCATAGTCACACGGCATCCTGAATATGTGAATGGCGGTTCCTGAAGGTTGCAATTCTTTGCCTTTGTGTCACTTTTGTCGATATGCCTTGATGACAACAATGCTGTGTCCCACTTCTTGTGCACCAGAAACCTTTCTTCATTCAAATCCCTTCTCTCAATCATTGATCAAATCTGCACCTGCAGCACGTACATTTACACTACTTTGTCTGCATGGTTCAGAATGTAGGTACCCAATAGGTGGGGCCTGTGTCTTCCTTTATGTGTTATACAGAAGCAATCACTGTGATAGTACTGAATAAATAAATAGCAATAACTCCACCATGGAAAACATTCTTCTGCTGATGTAGATATAAGTGGACTTTGATTGCATGGTACTACTCTACTCTGGGTTGATGACACACAGTTCAACCAATCCACATGCCTAATTCCAATTCACATGTGGTCTGGGGCTAGACTAACAATTTTTGGTAACCACTAGTGTCCTCATAGTGGCTACTGTATCATGCTGACCTTCTTCTACTAGGATATTTCAGGAAGTTCACATTTATGTTATGCTCTTAATTTGCTAATATAAGTGCCTCCTTTACAGTGCTTGGTTGGTTTTGGAGGGGGTCTTTCTGCCACTGGCACTCCACTTTCCTGATCACCACCAAGCCTGTTTGCTTTCTTAGACTACCTATGTATCTGCTCTTTCTGACCTGCTCCCACTCTGTTAGGCTGTTCGTATCTGATTCATTACTTCCAGCTTTCCTATTGCTGTATTTAATAACAATGAATTCAGAATCCAGTGACATATGACTGCATGCTGCAAATCCTGATACACAGTTTTGCAACATAGTGGTAGTCCCTCCCCAAAACAAGTGCTCTCACAGGAGGTACATCTTCTGAAACTATTTGAAAGCAGGTGTAACTTAAGTGGGCTATATTGCCCTAGTGCTTGGCAAAAGAAAATGATGGGAAAGCTAATTCCTGAGAACTACAACCTCTGTATACTGGGGTCTTCTACTGCATTTGTTCTGCTCTAGGGCCAAAATATATGTTGCTACTCTCAGTCAAATGTATTTACAAGACAAAATATTTTTACGGAAAAGTTTCTACTACTTTGTTGAGCAACATTAGGGTGCTTGGTTCTGTCCAGTATGTAAAGGAAGATGCAGTCTTTTTTTTTTTTCCAAGGAGTTTATTTTCCCAATATATCTTCCTTCTTTTGCCGAGTGGGTAGATTAGATGGCACACAGCAGAGATATATGGGCTTTCAATGTCTGTGAGGGACACCAAGCTATCTAGGGCTATAGTACCTGAGCTGTATCTGGAATGACTGCATGTTCCTGCTTACCCAGATATGCCTATTTCATTAAACCGTGACAGGCTTGCATAATAGAACAGCCTTGTAATCCAGCTCAGTCTCTTGGGCCCAGATTTGGTTTATATTGATATCTGTTCCAAAACCTCTATTGACTTCCATGGTGTAGGATCAGACCCTTATACTGCCACATTGACAAGACACTGGTGTTTCTAAATGTAAGGGGACTGTTGACCCCTTACTAACATTCAGTGGGAGTGTTTTAGTTGCTAGCTCCCAGTACTAAAAGGGGGAAGGGTCGATGGGAAATCAGAACCCTGAGACTGACAGTCCCCAGGAACAATGGGGAGAGGCCAATGCTCCAGGTCAGCCTGAATGACAGGGTGGGCAGGCTAATCAGGAAGTCAGGAGGCCAGGGAGGTCCTGTCCTCCATGTGAGCTGCAATTGCCTGGGTCAGACAGAGTGGGGCTGAGCTGAGCTGGGAGCAGAGCTGCAGCCCCAAAGCCAGAGGCACAGCCCAGAGAGAGCAGACTTGCCCTGGGAGGAGAGCTGCAGGGGGACAACCAGAGCCAGAGGGGCCAGAAAAGCAGCCCATGAAGCCTGTTGAGAGTCTTTGGGTTAAGTTTAGAGACAAGAGCAACAAGAGTGATATTGTGGTGGGTGTGTGCTATAGACCACCAGATCAGAAGGATGAGGTAGAAGAGGCTTTCTTTGGACAATGAACTGAAGTTTCCAGATCACAGGCCCTGGTCCAAATGGGGGACTTCAATCACCCTGACATTTGCTGGGAGAGCAATACAGCAATGCACAGACAATCCAGGAAGTTTTTGGAGAGTGTTGGGGACAACTTCCTGGTACAAGTGCTGGAGGAACCAACTAGGGGCCATGCTCCTCTTGACCTGCTGCTTACAAACAGGGAAGAATTGGTAGGGGAAGTAGAAGTGGGTGGCAACCTAGGCAGCAGTGACCATGAGATGGTTGAGTTCAGGATCCTGACAAAAGGAAGAAAGGAAAGTAGCAAAATACAGGCCCTGGACTTCAGAAAAGCAGACTTAGACTCCCTTAGGGAATTGATAGGCAGGATCCCCTGGGAGGCTAATATGAGGGGGAAAGGAGTCCAGGAGACCTGGCTGTATTTTAAAGAAGCCTTATTGAGGGCACAGGAACAAACCATCCTGATGTGCAGAAAGAATGGCAAATATGGCAGGTGATCAGTTTTGCTTAACTGTAAAATCTTCAGTGAGCTTAAACTCAAAAAGGAAGCTTACAAGGAGTGGAAATTTGGACAGATGACTAGGGAGGAGTATAAAAATATTGCTAGAGCACACAGGGGTGTAATCAGAAAGGCCAAGGCACAACTGGAGTTGCAGCTAGCAAGGGATGTGATGGATAACAAGAAGGGTTTCTACAGCTATGTTAGCAACAAGGAGAAGGTAAGGGAAAGCGTGGGACCCTTACTGAATGGGGGAGGCAACATAGTGACAGATGATGTGGAAACAGCTGAAGTACTCAAGGCTTTTTTTCCCTCGGTCTTCACAGACAAGGTCAGCTCCCAGACTGCTATACTGGGAAACACAGTATGGGGAGGAGGTGAGCAGCCCTCAGTGGTGAAAGAACAGGTTAAGGACTACTTAGAAAAGCTGGACATACACAAGTCGATGGGTCCACATCTAATGCATCTAAGGGTGCTGAGGGAGTTGGCTGATGTGATTGCAGAGCCATTGGCCATTATCTTTGAAAAGTTGCGGCAATCAGGGGAGGTCCCTGACAATTGGAAAAAGGCAAATATAGTGCCCATATTTCAAAAAGGGAAGAAACAGAACCCAGGGAACTACAGCCTCACTTCAGTCCCCGGCAAAATCATGGAGCAGGTCCTCGAGGAAACCATTTTGAAGTACTTGGAGGAGAGGAAACTGACCAGAAACAGTCAACATGAATTCACCAAGGGCAGATCCTGACAGACCAACCTGATTACCTTGTATGATGAGATAACTGGCTCTGTGGATATGGGGAAAGCAGTGGACATGATATAGCTTGACTTTATCAAAGCTTTTGATACAGTCTCTCATAGTATTCTTGTCAGCAAGTTAAAGTAGTATAAATTGGATGAATGCACTATAAGGTGGATAGAAAGCTGGCTAGATTGTCAGGCTCAACAGGCAGTGATCAACGGCTGGAGGTGTACTTGGCAGCCAGTATCAAGCAGAGTGCCCCAGGTGTCAGTCCTGGGGCCGGTTTTGTTCAACATCTTTATTAATGATCTGGATGATGGGATGAATTGCACCCACAGCAAGTTTGCAGCTGACACTAAGCTGGGGGGAGAGGTAGATATGCTAGAGGGTAGCGATAGGGTCCAGAGTGACCTAGACAAATTGGAGGATTGGGCCAAAAGAAATCTGATGAGGTTCAACAAGGACAAGAGCAGAGTCCTGCACTTAGGAAGGAAGAATCTCATTCACCACTACAGGCTGGGTACTGACTGGCTAAGCAGCAGTTCTGCAGAAAAAAAACCTGGGGATTAAGTGGATGAGAAACTGGATATGAGTCAGCAGTGTTCCCTTGTTGCCAAGAAGGGCAACGGCATATTGGGCTGCATTAGTAGGAGCATTGCCAGCAGATTGAGGGAAGTGATTATTCCCCTCTATTCGGCACTGGTGAGGCCACACCTGGAGTATTGTGTCCAGTTTTGGTCCCCGCACTACAGAAGAATCATAGAATCATAGAATATCAGGGTTGGAAGGGACCCCAGAAGGTCATCTAGTGCAACCCCCTGCTCAAAGCAGGACCAATTCCCAGTTAAATCATCCCAGCCAGGGCTTTGTCAAGCCTGACCTTAAAAACCTCTAAGGAAGGAGATTCTACCACCTCCCTAGGTAACGCATTCCAGTGTTTCACCACCCTCCTAGTGAAAAAGTTTTTCCTAATATCCAATCTAAACCTCCCCCACTGCAACTTGAGACCATTACTCCTCGTTCTGTCATCTCCTACCATTGAGAACAGTCTAGAGCCATCCTCTTTGGAACCCCCTTTCAGGTAGTTGAAAGCAGCTATCAAATCCCCCCTCATTCTTCTCTTCTGCAGGCTAAACAATCCCAGCTCCCTCAGCCTCTCCTCATAACTCATGTGTTCCAGTCCCCTAATCATTTTTGTTGCCCTTCGCTGGACTCTCTCCAATTTATCCACATCCTTCTTGTAGTGTGGGGCCCAAAACTGGACACAGTACTCCAGATGAGGCCTCACCAATGTTGAATAGAGGGGAACGATCACGTCCCTCAATCTGCTCGCTATGCCCCTACTTATACATCCCAAAATGCCATTGGCCTTCTTGGCAACAAGGGCACACTGCTGACTCATATCCAGCTTCTCGTCCACTGTCACGCCTAGGTCCTTTTCCGCAGAACTGCTGCCTAGCCATTCGGTCCCTAGTCTGTAGCTGTGCATTGGGTTCTTCCGTCCTAAGTGCAGGACCCTGCACTTATCCTTATTGAACCTCATCAGATTTCTTTTGGCCCAATCCTCCAATTTGTCTAGGTCTTTCTGTATCCTATCCCTCCCCTCCAGCGTATCTACCACTCCTCCCAGTTTAGTATCATCCGCAAATTTGCTGAGAGTGCAATCCACACCATCCTCCAGATCATTTATGAAGATATTGAACAAAACCGGCCCCAGGACCGACCCTTGGGGTACTCCACTTGATACCGGCTGCCAACTAGATATGGAGCCATTGATCACTACCCGTTGAGCCTGACAATCTAGCCAGCTTTCTACCCACCTTGTAGTGCATTCATCCAGCCCATACTTCCTTAACTTGCTGACAAGAATACTGTGGGAGACCGTGTCAAAAGCTTTGCTAAAGTCAAGAAACAATACATCCACTGCTTTCCCTTCATCTACAGAACCAGTAATCTCATCATAGAAGGCGATTAGATTAGTCAGGCATGACCTTCCCTTGGTGAATCCATGCTGGCTGTTCCTGATCACTTTCCTCTCATGCAAGTGCTTCAGGATTGATTCTTTGAGGACCTGCTCCATGATTTTTCCAGGGACTGAAGTGAGGCTGACTGGCCTGTAGTTCCCAGGATCCTCCTTCTTCCCTTTTTTAAAGATTGGCACTACATTAGCCTTTTTCCAGTCATCCGGGACTTCCCCGGTTCGCCACGAGTTTTCAAAGATAATGGCCAATGGCTCTGCAATCACAGCCGCCAATTCCTTCAGCACTCTCGGATGCAACTCGTCCGGCCCCATGGACTTGTGCACGTCCAGCTTTTCTAAATAGTCCCTAACCACCTCTATCTCCACAGAGGGCTGGCCATCTCTTCCCCATTTTGTGATGCCCAGTGCAGCAGTCTGGGAGCTGACCTTGTTAGTGAAAACAGAGGCAAAAAAAGCATTGAGTACATTAGCTTTTTCCACATCCTCTGTCACTAGGTTGCCTCCCTCATTCAGTAAGGGGCCCACACATTCCTTGGCTTTCTTCTTGTTGCCAACATACCTGAAGAAACCCTTCTTGTTACTCTTGACATGTTGGAGACAGTCCAGTGGAGGGAAACAGAAATGATTAGGGCGCTGGGTCACATGACTTATGAGGAGAGGCTGAGGGAACTGGGTTTATTTAGTCTGCAGAAGAGAAAGAGAGTGAGGGGGGATTTGATAGCAGCCTTCAACTACCTGAAGGGGAGTTCCAAAGAGGATGGAGCTTGGCTGCTCTCAGTGGTGGCAGATGACAGAAGAAGCAATGGTCTCAAGTTGCAGTGGGGGAGGTCCAGGTTGGATATTAGGAAACCCTATTTCACTAGGGCGGTGGCGAAGCACTGGAATGAGTTACCTAGGAAGGTAGCTGAATCTCCATCCTTAGAGGTTTTTAAGGCCTGGCTTGACAAAGCCTTGGCTGTGATGATTTAGTTGGTGTTGGTCCTGCTTTGAGCAGGGGATTGAAGTGGATGACCTCCTGAGGTCTCTTCCAACCCTAATATTCTATGATTCTATGATTCACTCCCATGGCAAGAGGAGGAGAGCTGATCCAACCTGAGCCTGCGAGAGGTCAGTTGTTTTCTTGCCTGACCCCACCCAGACACTTGTAGTCACATCCTGTTGGGTTTAGGTCGGGTTTCAGGGCTATACAGATTTATACATGATTGTTTATGATTTGGTTGGGGATTGGTCCTGCTTTGAGCAGGTGGTTGGACTAGATGACCTCCTGAGGTCCTTTCCAACCCTGATATTCTATGATTCTATGAGAGACAAGAAGTGCGTACATAAGAAATGTAATGTGATTATGGTCTTACTATTTCATAGTATCTTTCACTTCAAAAGACTCCAAAAGCACTTTTCAAACATAGGCCCTGATTCAGCAAAGCAATTAAGCATGTGCTTACAATTAAGGACTTAAATCCTATTCAAGTAAATAGGACTTAAGCACATGCTTTGTGAATCAGGTTCTTTAAGGACAAAATATGCAAACTCTGCACAGGGAGAATTTAATCAAACAATAAAATGCAGCTAGTAGGCTGAAACAACAACTGTTTAACAGCACATTGCTACTCTATGTAACAGTTATAGATTAGAAAGTGAAATATACATCCATTTGAAACTGTAAAAAAAAAAATTTAGATTGATTTGATCCTGTCTATCAAGTAGGTGTTTGGCCAGGACACCTTTGGTACTGCTCCACATGGGAAATTAGTTAAATTGGAAAAAATGGGGATTAATACGAGAATCAGAAGGTGGGTGAGGAACTGGTTAAAGGGGAGATGACAACAGGTCATGCTGAAAAGTGAACTGTCAGGCTGGAGGGAAGTTACTAGTGGAATTCCTCAAGGATCAGTCTTGGGACCAATTTTATTTAATATTTTCATTAATGACCTTGGCACAAAAAGAGGGACTATGCTAATAAAATTTGTGAATGACATAAAGTTAGAAGGTATTGCCAATAGGGAAGAAGACTAGAATATCACACAAAAAGATTTGGACAACTTTGAAAACTGGAGTAATAGAAATGGCATGACATTTAATAGCGCACAGTGCAATTGTGATGTGTCATTCCATATTCTTTACGAAAATATGCTCACGATGTGAATGACATAACTGAGATATACTTTATTCAAGATGGCTCATGTGAGATATCATTGGAAAGGTTATGATTTACTGAATATGATTATCCTATTTATATGCATGTATCATTTCTGTATCTGATATTAGGAATATTGACTATGTACCTATATTTCAACTATGTTACTTTGAGTGACGACCCCTGCTAACACTTCAGGTACAACAATGAAAAAGCCCCACAGTGCTCATGGCCCATCAGCAAGAGACAATGGACTGTAAAAGAGCTTAGTCATCCTGTAAACATGTGGGTCAGCCTGTGAAGAATGGCTACTGGGGCCCTACAGAGGCATGTGACCATATCACCTGATACTGGAACCTATCTTGAATTCTGTACTTTTTCACAAGAAGCTGGGGAGGAGGGGATCAAATTAGGAAACAAAGGACTCCTGCCTTATGCAAATCCTATATAAGGGTGGGGAGTGAGGTAATCCCGGTAGTCAGTTCTCCCCTGCTACCCCACCCAAGATGACTGCTTGAAACAACTAAGACTGAACTGGGGGAAAGAATTGGACCCAGGCTGGAAGGGTGTCTGGCCTGTGAAGAAGATTATTTGTACCACATTTAGGGTGAGAACTTACATGTAACCAGTTTTAGTGTGTTAAGCTTAGTTTGTGTGCTCTTTTATTTTCTTAGTAATCGGCTTCGTCTGTTTGTTACCGCTTTTACCACTTAAAATCTGCCTTTTATAGTTAATACAATTTGTTTTCTTTATTATTAAACCCAGTTTCTGTAATTTCTAATGGGGGGAGGAGAAGAGGGGCAAGAAGTGTGCACACCTTGCTGCACATTGAGGGAGGGGGTAAATTTCATAATATATCTTTGAGTCTGCACTCCAAGGGAGGTGGACATCTGAGTGCTGGAGCAAGTCCCTTAAACTGAGTCTTCCCAGAGCTGAATGGCAGCTGGGTGTGGCCCTGTCTATTAGTGTGTTAGAGGAGCTTTTAAGAGCCTGGCTCAGCAAGACAGGTTAAAGGGGGCCCATGCTGGCAGAACAGGTAGACTCAGTGGTATCTCAGCACATCAGATGCCTTCCCAAAAGGTCCAACCCATCACAGAAATGTCATGCACTTAGAGACTCAATTTTTTGCTGTAAGCTGGGGACTTAACAGTTAGAAGCAACAAAGGATGAGAATGACCAGTACACCCAGGTCTATCACAGGATGACTATGAGCTGCCACTGTGATGCAGCCATAAAAAAGCTAATGAAACCCTAGGATGCATCAAGGGAAGTATTTCCAATAGAGATAAGGAAGTATTATTACAATTGTACAAGGTACTGGTGAGACCTCATCTGGAATAATGTGTGCAGTTCTGGTCTCCTATGTTTAAGAAAGATGAATTGAAACTGGAACAGGTACAGAGAAGAACTTTAGAATGTTTAGAAGAATGAAGAAACTGCCTTTCAAGAGGAGATTTGAGGAGCTTGGCTTGTTTAGCCTAACAAAATGAAGGCTATGGGAAGATATGACTGCTCTCTATAAATACATCAGAGAGATAAACACCAGGGAGAGAGAAGAGTTATTCAAGTTAAGGGCCATTGTTGGCACAAGTACAAATGGATATAAACTGGCCATAAACAAGTATAGATTTTAAATTAGATAAAGATTTCTAACCATCAAAGGAGTGAAGTTCAGGAACAGCCTTCCAAGGGGAGTAGTGGGGGCAAAAAACCTAACTTGTTTCAAAACTAAGCCTGATAAGTTTATGGAGGGGCTGGTATGATGAGGTTGCCTACAATGACATAAGGCCCTTCCACCAGCACTATTAGCAAAATATCTCCAACAGTCGGAGATGTGACACTAGATGGGGAGAGCTCTGAGTTACTACAGAGAATTATTTCCCAGGTATCTGGCTGGTGGATCTTTTCTACGTGCTCAGAGAGCTCACCATATCTGGAGTCAGGAAAGAATTTCCCCCCAGGTCAGATTGGCAGAAACCCTGGTTTGTTTTTTGTTTTGTTTTTTACTTCCTCTTCAGTGTGGGGCATAGGTCACTTGCTAGTTGGAACTAGGGTAAATGGTAGACTCTGTAACCTGCAGTCTTTAAATCAAGCTTTGAGGAATTCAGTAACTCAACCAGAGGTTATGGGATTATTACACAAGAGGATGAGTGAGGTTCTGTGGCCTCTGATATGCAGGAGGTCAGATTAGTTGATCATGGTGGTTCCTTCTGGACTTAAAATCTATGAGTCTGTGCAGAGTGCCATTGGAACAGTACTGACCAGAAGCAGTCAGAATTTGAGTTTTATGTATCAGCTGTAAATTAGATGATCAATAAATACTGCTACAATTTTTTATATATATACACAGGCAGGCTCAAATATATGAGGCAAATGTTTCTAGGGGAACATGTCTAGGAGACTGTTAAGTGGCTGGAATAATGTGTCAAATCAAATCACCACCATGCTTACATCTTACACAGTGAGCTCATTAAAAGTATCTGATAAGGCTCTCTGGTTCCTCTTATGAGGGAGACATTTAAATAAGATTTTCTATAGATGCTAACTTTAGACCACCTAAAGAAACACTCTCCAAGCTTGCAATAATGGATTCAGTAACATAATTACAGAAATTATTGCTGCAGTCAATTTTATAAACTACATTTATGCATAATGTCTATAATATACCATCAAACACAAAAATCCAATTTGAACATACTAAAAAACTGGAATAAAAATATTGCCCTGCGATGGGACAAAACCATTTCCAGTACAAAACCTTAAAAATAACACTGCTTTACTTCCAGCTGTACTCAGCTTTGGTACTGTTTTTCAGCAACCTCTCTGAGACAGCCTAATCTAATCCTACACTTTTATCACATTAGCTAAAAGGCGATTCTATTAGTCTTTTCAAGCAATGAAATATGAATTTGATTTTCTACTGCCTGTGGTAAACTTTGGGGAAGGAGAGAGAAAGATGAGGGGCATTAGCAGAGGTCTGCCATAATTTTCCATGATGACCAATTCACTTGTACATTCTGTCTTTAAAAACACACACACACACACTGACACAGCACAAGCATTGTGTCAGCATCGTGTCACCTTGTGTCACAGAAGAGAAAGCATTTAACATATGTAATAACAGCATGAGTGCCTTTAAACCCACTCTTCATGTTGCTATTCACATTACCCTTAGTCACCAACTCCAGACATACTGTCTTTTAGCAGATATTTGTGTAACACTATGGAAGACTGAATTTCTTTTGATATTTTCCACAAAACCCTATTCTTCTGAAAAATTCATTCTTACAGAATGCATTTACTTTATAAAGTGCATTTCTTCAGGATAGATAAAAATCTCATGCTATAATATGAGAGATTCACTTCTTCTACTTGTTCAACTTTTAGAAAGTTCTGACTCTTTCCACCCCAACTTTTAAAGAAAAAAAATAAGAGGGTTTTGCAGTTGTCCCTACTTGCTATCATGTTACAGGCTCTTTGACATAGATGGGTGTTTTATCACGTTAGGGGCTAATCTTTCAGTCCTTACTCATGTAAAGCTCCCATTGATTTCAGTGGAAATTTGTACTTAGGCAGATTTCCTTTTAATTGTGTAGCATCAGACCATGAAGTCCATTTAACAATGTAATTGTTCTTTGTGTACTGTGCTTTTAAATTAAGGGACAATGCTGCCAATGCAGGCAGTCAGCCATTTTATGTTCAGTTTAGTGCAGTCTGTCACAGAGTCTGTCACAGCGTGCTCTTCTCATGAAAATTATATTTTTCTTTATTCTCCTTAACTAGAATATAGATGATCTCAGCAGGATTTGTGCATGGCAAAATGTAACAGTCATGGGGAGCAGAGCTCCCTTTTCATGTTAATTCTACCCTCCTCCATTCCTTTGTCTGTCTGCTGCAAACCTTTGAGCAGCTTGTTGCTGAGTGGTGCATTTATACTAACAGAGGTAGTTAGCTCTCCCATTATTTCTATTCCCCTTTCCTCCTCTCTCCTCTTCAGATTGCATATTGCAGTACTATTGCCTGAAATGTATCAGTATATGGCAGCAGAAAAAGCAGAGACAAATATACAGTCATAACAGCCATGAAAATCTCGAGGAGAGAGACTACTTCTTTTGAGCCAACCACAGTTTCCAACAATCTGAATCACCCTTGGGGCTAAGATGTGCCTCCACTCCTGTTTATTTCAGTCAGTGACACCAGCACAAAACCAAGGGCACATATTTGCCCGTTTTGTCGCTAAGAAAAGGTGGCCTTGTGCAGCTCTCAGAACAGTGAGGCATTTTGATTAGCTAGAAAAGAGAGTTCTTCCTTCATGGAGAACATTCCATTGGCACAGTCTTGTTTTTTTTTTAAGAAGTGAAGACAAAAGTCAATGGAGAGATTAACAACTCTGCCTAAAAATAAAGAAACACTGTATAATAATGGGAGTAAGTACAGCCATACAGTACTCAAGCATTTTCATTCTGTGCTTCTCCCATCTGTACCACTTACAAGACACTTTTGTAACATAAGAGGTAACCCTGGTGACATGTATTAATTTTTAAAAGAATTCCCACAATAGTCTGCCTTACTCAGGTCAACTTTTTAGTGACACAAGCAGCCTAAATTACTTTAATTGTAGCCATTGCATTTTCCTCGGTACCTGCAGTGTTTGTGTGAAACATTTCCAAGGAGAAGAGTAATATAAAGTTGAGGATAAATCAAGGTCTCTGTGTGTTCTGGAAAGATTCTTAGTGGTGGACATAATTTTTGTGCACATATGAGACACACATGGGGGCAAACTCCCCCCCCCCATGCTTACCTGTGCCTCTACTGTAACACAAATCGGGTAAGCTCCTTTACACAAGAAGATACAACAGACTAAACTGGCCAAAGTTTGTTGCATCTAAACACTTTTCACGGTAAAGCAGGATTCCAAATACTGGGTTTAGTTTGCCTGTAACAAGCCAAGTCAGATTACATGGAGGAATTCCTGTATTTGAGAGGTCTAATTTAGAGCTCCAAAAGAAAGATGGTACCAGGGAGGTAATAGCAATGGCTCAACATCCAAGTGGCACATCAGATGAAGACAGCAAAAGCACAGACTTACCATCTAACACCAGCATCACTCAATTTGCTAATTGGAAAGCTATGGGCCAGGCACAACACTACAGGAAATTATCAGGCTATTCATGGTTCTGCATACATTAAAGTAATGCATATGAAGATACTTTGGAACTCATTATTGATTACTTAAACAATATCTGCTCCTTCCCATTCATTCTTCATCCCGTGCTAGTCTTTTTACACTGAATATGCTTTACTGTGCAATTGCTACACATTGTCTAGTCTAGGTAATACAGCTCCAACAACATTTGGTTTCCAATACTTTTTATTAAAACTTATTTGTGATCAAAGATGTCAATCTATCCTACCTATTCCAGGCACATATTTGTCACTAAATGAAGAGGGAGAATAGGATAGAAAGATGCTTGAGTAAGCTATGTTGGAATGCATAGCTTCTTAGGGTTATTGTAACCCTTCAAGACATCAGGGCCACTTGATTTTACTGGTTTTAGTTCTTGGCCATAACTGTCTCATTCTCTATGATCTATAGGAATTTTCCCCTTCAGCAGGCTCATAAGTAATTTGACTCATTTTTAAGCATGTTTAGGAGGAACACCTCACTAATGCTATAAATACTCATTGTTTCCAGTGCTATTGAACTGTAAATACTGCAGATTAGACAATTAATATGTGAACACCTCATTTGGCATTAAGAAAAGGAGTACTTTTGGCACCTTAGAGACTAAGCAATTTATTTGAGCATAAGCTTTCAGCATCTGATGAAGTGAGCTATAGCTCACGAAAGCTTATGCTCAAATAAATTGGTTAGTCTCTAAGGTGCCACTAGTACTCCTTTTCTTTTTGCAAATACAGACTAACATGGCTGCTACTCTGAAATCTCTCATTTGGCACTGTTACTTTAACTTATGCAAGGGATAGTTTTTGTTAAACTTTAAATGTTGCAACTCCCTGTTTGATCACTCACTAACTGGGTAAATGCCGTGGGCTATATAAGTTGTTGAAGCTAAGGAAGATCTAATGAGAGTTGAGAAACCCATACTGACTGTATGGCAATAAAGTAGTTCAAGAATTAATCCACTTCTAACCCACCCAACTGAACATCACAGGTACCTTAGATAGTGTGAGTAGTTTCTATATCTGTTCTCAAACTTAGAGGCGCATACAGAATATTTGATGGAAAAATATGTTATGTCAAAATGGAATACAATGGTGATATTAGTTCATAAGTAGTAAGACAAAAATTTCAGTAACTATACACATTTGCCTACTCTCAGCATAATGTTCACAAAAGCATTGGTAAATTTCTGGCAACTTCTGAACTTTAATAAACTACAAGCACAGGATGGATTTCAGAAATTCTTTCTTTATCCTGGGTCATTTACACAGAGACCCAGGTTCTGGAGAACTCGGCCAAGTACTATAAAAGATACATGAATGGATTTTGTACAGAATAGAAAGGTCTTTGAAGCTGTAGAAATAGAAGCATTGTTGAAAGTACAGAAAGATGGAGCAAAAGAATGAAATGTACTGCAAAATGCTGACAAAGTTGAGTTGAAGCATCAGATTGAGCAAGAATAATTTCCTGAATCTTATTTAAAAAAAAACAAAACTTTTCCCACCTTGCCTGAAGATATTCTGAAGCCAGAGCATCACTCCACTAAGTGACTTTGTATCAATGTTGATGTGAGGTTCAATATTTATTGTAACTAATTCCCAGGTAACATTTGCTCAAGTTTACAAGTAAAAAGATGTTTTTTTTCCATGGTCAATAGTATAAACTTAGCTTGGGATCTTAAATTCAAGATGCAGGTTATTTCTTGCTCATATGCCGTCACCAATAATAGATGTTACATCTGTGCAACCCAGCTGTCTTCAGGTTAAGCACTAAAGGCAGAATTTGTCTGTGGAACTGGAACTTAGTTAACAGTTTAGCAATAGCTATAAGAAAGTGAGTTGGATTCTATGTTAGTTCTGCAGTGCTAACAGGAATAAGAGGTAAAAAACCCTACTTTTGTTGTGAAAGCAAGCAGATATGACTGAGTGCAAACAGGGATCAGATATATTGATTAAAAAAGAATTTTGTTACGCAGTCACTTTTAGAAGTAGACCTGTGCTTTAATGGAAAGAAAATAAATGAATAATAGCTACCTGACTTCGCATTTTCAGATCATATTTTTCCCCCAGAAACCTCTCTAGATATTGTAGCAGCGATCAGAGGCTGAAACTCAAATAATCAGTTTCAATAATCAGGACTCAAGAATCAGATGACTGTAAAAAATAACTGGAATTATGTTTGAGACAAATGTAGAAGAGAAAAAATACAATGGGTTAAAAAAATGTAAAGCCTATTTAAGAATTCCTCTAACTGATCCAAGAATTAAAAGCTATTCCAAGCAGAAAGATGAAATGATGCTGCATGGACAGCCTCTAGAAGACTGACTGGAGAGAAAATGAAGATAACACCATGAAGAGGACCCTTTACACCTATACAGTTGGTGAGCTACTCTATAAAGCAGAAATATAGCAGTATTTAATTATGTTGTACAGTGTCAGTCAAAAGGCTATTAACTTTTAAAAATGGTTTCCCACCTCTGCAGATCTGATCAGTCACCTCAGAAAACCTTACTTCCAGAATAATGATAATTTTCCACACATTTAGACACCATAAGCAGGCACTTTCCCAGCCTGCTTTAAAACACAAAGTAAATTCCAGATACAGTCTTGACCTGGTGGTTGGCTTTAGTCAACCAAAAATCAACAATAAACTGACAACATTTAAACTTCACTGCTCCTAGTCTTCTTTTTCAAAGAGTACTGTCCCCATACCCTGAATTCACTCCCATACCCTGAATTCACTTTCCCTGAGAGACACTCCTATCTTCTTTACATCTAGGAGAGGCAACAAAGCAGCTGCACAAATGACTGCAAAACCCACTTAATCCTTTCTCAGCAGGTGGAGGTCACAGATATTGGAACATATTTTCCAAAAGATGCCTGCGGCTTGCACACAAAACCAAGCAGCAAATCCATATGAATGGCACCACCCGATTGTGGCACTGGGCCGTGTACCTTTAGTGTGGTTTAGCTTCCCAGGAAGGAAGTCTGGAGCACGGGTGCCGCAGAAGCCCATTTTCTGTCATGCAGAGTCAGTTGGGAAACATGTTCTGCAGAAAAGGGGGGTTACAGTGGGGGTTACAGTGGTAAAAGGGGGGTTACAGTGGGGGTTACAGTGGACGAGAAGCTGGAGAGGAGACAGCAGTGTGCCCTTGTTGCCAAGAAGGCTAATGGCATATTGGGCTGCATTAGTAGGAACATTGCCAGCAGATCGAGGGAAGTGATTATTCCCCTCTATTCAGCACTGGTGAGGCCACACCTGGCGTATTGAGTCCAGTGTTGGTCCCCCCACTACAGAAGGGATGTGGACAAATTGGAGACAGTCCAGCGGAGGGCAATGGAAATGATTAGGGGGCTGGGTCACATGATTTATGAGGAGAGGCTGAGGGAACTGGAATTATTTAGTCTGCAGAAGAGAAGAATGAGGGGGGATTTGATAGCAGCCTTCAAGTACCTGAAGGGGGGTTCCAAAGAGGATGGATCTAGACTGTTCTCAGTGGTGGCAGATGACAGAACAAGAAGCAATGGTCTCAAGTTGCAGTGGGGGGGTCTAGGTTGGACATTAGGAAAAACTATTTCACTAGGAGGGTGGTGAAGCACTGGAATGGGTTACCTAGGGAAGTGGTGGAATCTCCATCCTTAGAGGTTTTTAAGGTCAGGCTTGACAAAGCCCTGGCTGGGATGGTTTAGTTGGGGTTGGTCCTGCTTTGAACAGGGGGTTGGACTAGATGACCTCCTGAGGTCTCTTCAAACCCTAATCTTCTATGATTCTGTAATTCTATGTGTTATTAAATAAACAGGAGTTCTTTCAAGCCCCTTGGACTGAGAGTGATTACTGAACACCCCATGCAGCCAGGAGTAAATAGAAATGAATGAAAAGAACCTCAGTAGAAGAATGGAACAGCTAAGAGCTCCACAGGAGCTGAAACATTCTGGAAATATGGAAGACAACTCGTAGAGATTCAAACAGTGGTTCATTCTGTCTCTGCAAGCTATGGGTTCCGGTGAAAAGGAAGACAACTAGAAGGTAGCCTTATTTCCAATAATAGCATGTTCTGATGCACTTGATGTGGCTAACAGTTTTCAGTTAACTTAGGCAGAGGAGGTAGGAAACTGTATTGCAGAAATTTGAGGAGAACTGCACTCCACATAAATATGAAACATAAGAGATGTTTTTAGCTTGAGAATACAAAAAAAAGTGAAACTATATAAGAGTTTGTGACTATTCTAGGGCCAAGGAGTTACTTTTGCAATGTTGGGGTGGTAGATGAGTCCCTGATAAGAAAGCCTATAGTGACTGGAAACCCAAACAAAAAACTCAGAGTAACTATTGGGAAACCCAGAACAACCCTTCACAAAGCAATTAGAATTTGCTGAGCAAAGGAAGTCACCTAGTTTATGGAGGGTGGACAGTGCTTTAATACTGTAGACATGATTGAGAATCTGAAATACCACAAAGGAAAAGAAACCTTAAGGAAAGACATTGTGGTGAAAATTAGAGTCAAGCAAGAACAGCTCGTGGGATTGCACATGTTGTAAGAAATAGCACAAGCCAAGAAAATTCCCAGTGTAAGGGGAAAGATGCAAGAACTTAATGGTTCATTTTGCAAGTGTTTGTGAGCACCAGCAGTATTCACGCAGCATGGACAAAGAGGATGAAGATATTAATATGAGCTAGTGGTGGTTTTTCATCTGATCAATGAATACCATTGCAACAAAAGACGAAGTGACTGTCAACCTAAAAGCAAAAGGGACCTTATTAATTTTATGTTGGGCACTGGTGCATTAGCAAATGTGTTGCCAGAAATGGTTAAATTAATACTAAAAGAAAAAACATAGGTAGTGAAAGGTTAAAAGGTAAAAGTCAGAGCTTATAGTAGTGAACTTATCCCAATAAGAAAAGAAGCTACTGAGAACCAGAGAAGCTGAGGATTTTCTAGACAGTCAGGCTCAGGAAACATTAGTGTGCCATGTTCAAGGAAGAATACTCCATGTTACAAGAAGCAATGGTCTCAAGTTGCAGTGGGGGAGGAATAGATTGAATATTAGGAAAAAGTATTGCACTAGGAGGGTGGTGAAGCACTGGAACAGGTTACCTAGGGAGGTGGTGGAATCTCCATCTTTAGAGGTTTTTAAGGCCCAGCTTGACAAAGCCCTGGCTGGGATGATTTAGTTGGGGTTGGTCCTGCTTTGAGCATGCGGTTGGACTAGATGACCTCCTGAGGTCTCTTCCAATCCTAATCTTGTATGATTCTATGATTCTAAGACAAGAGCTGGCCATGAAGTAGTGAGAGATGGAGGAAGTCAGAGAGGAGGCCTGGCAGTTCATAACCAACAGGTCATGGCAGCATTCTACATGGCTGGAGATAGATGAGGATGGGCTGGCTGTGGCCACCAGAGATAAGAGGAGCAGGAGAAATTCCACACAGCTAGAAGTTTCCAGTCGATACCAGGCCCTCAGTATGTCAACTGTGGAAGATACCACTCAAGATCCAGCTGGTCCAAGGGAACAGAGGTGTATGGAACACACCTGTGGATGGAAACTCTGATCAACCTGTTAAAAAAAATCAAGCTTGTCCACAAGGAGTTCTCCAACCATCCAAAGACAGATGATCCTTTTGGGGGATTCAATACTCAGAAGAATAAAAAGAACATTTTGCAAAGAATAGGTGGATAACAAGAAGGTATGTTGACTTCCTGGACCCAACACATAAGACGTCACTCTAAGAATGGATAGGCTTTAGAAATTGACAGGAAAGGATCTATTGGTGATGGTTCATATTGGCACTAATGGCACTGCATTCTGAGTTATACTGCAGATAGATGACTTCAGAGAACTTGGAAGCATGCTGAAGAAGAAGAAAGTCCAAGTGATCTTATGAGAGCCTTCCTGTCCCATGAGCACAGGAATACAGAAGGAAGAAGATTCCGGAAGTAAATTTCTGGCTAGGTAAGTGGTGTAGGGTGAAAAGTTTGGGTTTTGTGGAACATTGGTCTGCCTGCTGTGGGGAGAGGAGACAGTATAGTTTGGATGGCCTCCACCTCAGTAGAAGGGGGATCAATCTTATTGGGGACAAGCTGGCTAGAGTAGTCAGGAGGGCATTAAACTAATAACAAAAGGGGAGACTAAAAGAGGGAAGATATGAGCACTCTGCACAAAGTTGAGATATTGAGAAGCAAATTAATGAAGGCACCAAAGAACATGAAGACAAGAAATTCTGTAATTGCCTATACCAATGCTAGCAGTCAGGGTAGGAATTGCTAATTTCTCAGCATAAATTTGTTCTAACTGGTATTACTGAAACTTGGAGGGATGAATCCCATGACTGGAATGTTAAAATTAATGCTTATAAACTATTTAGGGAGGAACCAGCGGGCAAAACAGGAGGCAGGGTGGGGGGATGAAAGTGGCATTTTATGTAAAAAATGGCATTACCTGTTTCCAAATCACTGATAACTTGGAAGAAAATGAGCTTGAATGCTTATAAACAATGTGCTGAGAAATAAAGTGCAAGATGTGGTATTAGTTGGTGTCCAAATCACACCAAATCACACTAGGGAACAGGATGATAATCTGATGAGGTTCAATAAGGATAAGTGCAGGGTCCTGCACTTAGGACGGAAGAACCCAATGCACAGCTACAGACTAGGGACCGAATGGCTAGGCAGCAGTTCTGCGGAAAAGGACCTAGGGGTGACAGTGGACGAGAAGCTGGATATGACTCAGCAGTGTGCCCTTGTTGCCAAGAAGGCCAATGGAATTTTGGGATGTATAAGTAGGGGCATAGTGAGCAGATCGAGGGACGTGATCATCCCTCTCTTTTCGACATTGGTGAGGCCTCATCTGGAGTACTGTGTCCAGTTTTGGGCCCCACACTACAAGAAGGATGTGGAAAAATTGGAAAGAGTCCAGCGAAAGGCAACAAAAATGATTAGGGGTCTGGAACACATGACTTATGAGGAGAGGCTGAGGGAACTGGGATTGTTTAGTCTGCGGAAGAGAAGAATGAGGGGGAATTTGATAGCTGCTTTCAACTACCTGAGAGGTGGTTCCAGAGAGGATGGTTCTAGACTATTCTCAGTGGTGGAAGAGGACAGGACAAGGAGTAATGGTCTCAAGTTGCAGTGGGGGAGGTTTAGGTTGGATATTAGGAAAAACTTTTTCACTAGGAGGGTGGTGAAACACTGGAATGCGTTGCCTATGGAGGTGGTGGAATCTCCTTCCTTAGAAGTTTTTAAGGTCAGGCTTGACAAAGCCCTGGCTGGGATGATTTAATTGGGGATGGGTCCTGCTTTTGAGCAGGGGGTTGGACTAGATGACCCACTGAGGTCCCTTCCAACCCTGATATTCTATGATTCTATGATTGGCTTCTGTCACGGGGCAGGTACATCCCGTCACATAGGGTTAGACAGAAGGGCAGAGGCGATTCTGAAGCCGGTCAGGTCATATTTCAATGACCCTTACTGTAACAGGGGGTAGTATTACTTAGTGACCAGAGTCAATAAGCAGCCCTTACTATCAGAATAACGTGGCCCAATGGCCAGAGTCAGTAAGCAGCCCTTCCTGTCAGGGCAGCATGGCCCACCTCTGTGAGATTGCACAGCTGGTTGGCCCGTTGGGGGAGTGGGGCACTACTCAGGGGTGTGTGGAGCCCTGGGTAAGGAGACTTGGGCCATCTCTGCTCCTTCGAGCTCCAGCTCAGAGCCCTGGTGGTGGTGAAGGTGCTCACCACTGAGTCAGCGGGGATTCTCCCAAAACACCCTGACCAGTCCCCCAGTTCACTAACCAGTGAAGAGTTCGAGTGCCCTGGCTGTTTTTTACCCTTTCCCTTCATTGAAATTCCCCGGGTTGCCCGGGTCTCTGTGGTCCTCAAATGGCCAGGCTCCCACCGGTGCCATCCTCTCTGTGGGCTCATCGGCCAGCCTGAAGTCTCCAGTCAGGAACTCTGTGAGCTGTAGTCCCATAGTCGGGGTTTGTAGCAACACCCTGCAGGGAGCTTGCAGTCTGCATCCTTCCCCATCAGCAGTCTTCCCAGACTGACCTGGTCTGCTACCTTTTATATGCTGCCTCGAGGCTGAACACCCTGCAGGGAGCTTGCAGCCTGCATCCTTCCCCATCAGCAGTCTTCCCAGACTGACCTGGTCTGCTACCTTTTATATGCTGCCTCGAGGCTGAACATGCCCAGCAGGGTCAGAGGGGCGGGGCTTCCATAACCTGCAAAGCAGAGTTAACCCTTTTGGGGCTCGTGCAAGGTATGTACACCCCGTCACAGCTTCTTACACACCTATCTATAATGTATAAGGGAAAAATGCTGCTTGATCACGTTGGTTTCTTCAATTGGAGAAACATATACTGGAGTTCTCATGCTGCCAGTATTAAAACATATTTGGAACTTAAAAATTGTTGCATCTAACACAAGGGAATTCGATATTATAACTTGTCTTGAGAGATAAAGGGGAACAGAACACAGAACAAAAAATTAATGGTAACTTAGTTACAAGTGATTATGACTTACTCACGTTTATAATGTGCAAATGTCCAGGCCAGTAATATCCATATTTTTGGTGCTTTAAATGGGCCAATTTCATAAAGCTGAAAACAACTATGAATCAAATTAGCTGGGAGGAAGAATTTGATCAGAAAAATGTGAATGATAATTGGGAATTATTTAAAGAACACTTCACTAAATGCCCCCAAATCCACAATCGAGAAAGGAGGCTGTATCGGTTAAAAAAAATCAATCTTATTTAGAGGAGAAGTGAAAGCAACTGTAAAAAATAAAAAATAATGATATATAACAAATGGAAGAAAGGGAATTCATTTATAGTAATGAATATAAATCAGAAGCTAGGACTTGTAGAAAATTGATACAGGATGCAAAGGGACAAAAAAGTCTATGACCAGCTGAGTTAAGGACAATAAGAAGGAGTTTTTAAAGTATATTAGGGAGGAAAAGGCATCCTAACAAAGGTACTGGTCCATTACTGGATGGAAATGGTAGAATTATCAATAATAATACAGAAAAGGCAAAAGTGTTCAATAAATATTTCTGTTCTGTATTTGGGAAAAAAAAACATGTAGTCATATCATATGATAACACTCTTTCCATTCCACTAGTATCTCACGAGGATGTTAAACAGCAACTATTAAAATTACACATTTATAAGACCAGTTCTGGACATTCTAGCATCCAAGGTTTTTAAAAGAGCTTGCCGAGGAGCTTGCTGTACCTTACCTGTGGATTTTCCAATAAGTCTTAGGACATTAGGGTCATTCTGGAAGTAAGCTCATGTTGTGCCAATATTTTAAAAGGGTAAATAGGATGACCATGGTAATCCCTTCTTTAAAAAAGGGAAGAAGGAAGATCCTGGGAACTACAGGCCAGTCAGCCTCACCTCAGTTCCTGGAAAAATCATGGAGCAGGTCCTCAAAGAATCAATCCTGAAGCACTTGCATGAGAGGAAAGTGATCAGGAACAGCCAGCATGGATTCACCAAGGGAAGGTCATGCCTGACTAATCTAATCACCTTTTATGATGAGATTACTGGTTCTGTGGATGAAGGGAAAGCAGTGGATGTATTGTTTCTTGACTTTAGCAAAGCTTTTGACACGGTCTCCCATAGTATTCTTGTCACCAAGTTAAGGAAGTATGGGCTGGATGAATGCACTATAAGGTGGGTAGAAAGCTGGCTAGATTGTCGGGCTCAACGGGTAGTGATCAATGGCTCCATGTCTAGTTGGCAGCCGGTATCAAGTGGAGTGCCCCAAGGGTCGGTCCTGGGGCCGGTTTTATTCAATATCTTCATAAATGATCTGGAGGATGGTGTGGATTGCACTCTCAGCAAATTTGCAGATGATACTAAACTGGGAGGAGTGGTAGATACGCTGGAGGGGAGGGATAGGATACAGAAGGACCTAGACCAATTGGAAGATTGGGCCAAAAGGAATCTGATGAGGTTCAATAAGGATAAGTGCAGGGTCCTGCACTTAGGACGGAAGAACCCAATGCACAGCTACAGACTAGGGACCGAATGGCTAGGCAGCAGTTCTGCGGAAAAGGACCTAGGGGTGACAGTGGACGAGAAGCTGGATATGAGTCAGCAGTGTGCCCTTGTTGCCAAGAAGGCCAATGGCATTTTGGGATGTATAAGTAGGGGCATAGCGAGCAGATCGAGGGACGTGATCGTTCCCCTCTATTCGACATTGGTGAGGCCTCATCTGGAGTACTGTGTCCAGTTTTGGGCCCCACACTTCAAGAAGGATGTGGATAAATTGGAGAGAGTCCAGCGAAGGGCAACAAAAATGATTAGGGGACTGGAACACATGAGTTATGAGGAGAGGCTGAGGGAGCTGGGATTGTTTAGCCTGCAGAAGAGAAGAATGAGGGGGGATTTGATAGCTGCTTTCAACTACCTGAAAGGGGGTTCCAAAGAGGATGGCTCTAGACTGTTCTCAATGGTAGCAGATGACAGAACGAGGAGTAATGGTCTCAAGTTGCAGTGGGGGAGGTTTAGATTGGATATTAGGAAAAACTTTTTCACTAAGAGGGTGGTGAAACACTGGAATGCGTTACCTAGGGAGGTGGTAGAATCTCCTTCCTTAGAGGTTTTTAAGGTCAGGCTTGACAAAGCCCTGGCTGGGATGATTTAACTGGGAATTGGTCCTGCTTCGAGCAGGGGGTTGGACTAGATGACCTTCTGGGGTCCCTTCCAACCCTGATATTCTATGATTCTATGATTCTATGATAGGCATGTTAATCTGACATAGATTCTGGGCAAGATAATGGAACAGCTGATACAGGACTTGATTAATAAAGAATTAAAGGAGGGTAATATAATTATTCCCAATTAACATAAGTTTATGGAAAATAGATTCCATCAAACTAACCTGATTTTTTAATGAGGTTATAAATTTGGTTGATAAAGGTAATAGTGGTGGTGTAATGTACTTGGACTTCTGTAAGGCATTTGACTTGGTACAGCATGACATTTTGATTAAAAAACTAGAAAAATATAAAATTAACATGGCACACAAACTGGCTAACTGATAGGTCTGAAAATGTAATTGTAAACAGGGAATCATATGGATGTATTTAATTCAGGTTCCTGGAGGAATTGTTTCTTGCCCCTGTTACCCGAAATTGGGCCAGCTAGTAAGCTTAGGGAGGACTAATGACCCACCAGAGTTTGGCAGAAAGCAGCACGTTTATTATACTGATAGCTAAGATCAAAAGAAAGGGGCGGGGTGTGCGTCACACTCACACTCACATACTCATGCTCCCAGGACAGGCTCAGCACTGGAGATGTCAGGCTACTTCAAGGTAAGCGTCCCACAGCACAACGATGGATGGTGCGATGAAGATAAGTTTTCCCAAGGCATGATGAAATGCAACGCGGTGAACCAGGCGAAGGGCCTTTACAGGAGATACAATCTTGTTAGTGCACTCCTGAGTACATGACCCCTTCCTCTTTTAAGGATCTGCTTCTCATGGCCTGCAACTAGAGATGACTTGGCCACATCTGGTTGCTCAAACTCCACCTCAGGCAGTGTCCATGCATTGGGTGTGTGATCGCTGCCTAATCAGAGTGCCAGACACCTTGTCTACCTGGGAGCTCTTCTGATATTCCAGCTGCTCAAGCAGCCCATTCATCCCACAAGTATTCCAGGAGGGAGAGGGAGGGGGAAAGCCACTTCACAGGTATTCAAAGAGGGAGAGGAGACAAAAGGGGGACGGGGAAGGTGTAACAGACCTTTTGAGCATACAGGTTATACAGACCATAGAGATCACTGCTGCTCCTACAACAGCCCCTACTCTGTTAAACAAAATCACTGATAAAGTTTGCAGATGACACAAAAACTGGGAGTGTGTTAAGTAACAAAGAGGACAGGTTACTGATAGAGTGATCTGGATCGCTTGGCAAGATGGGTGCAAGCAAACAATATTTGTTTTATGTGGCTAAAAGTAAATGTATACATCTAGAAACAAAGAATACCATACTTACAGGATGGGTATTATCCTGGGAAGCAGAGGTTTTTAAGGCCTAGCTTGACAAAGCCCTGGCTGGGATGATTTAGTTGGGGATTGGTCCTGCTTTGAGCAGGGGATTGGACTAGATCACCTCCTGAGGTCTCTTCCCACCCTAATATTCTATGATTCTATGACTCTGAAAAAGTTTTTGGGGTAGTGGTGGATAATCAGATGAACATGAGCGCCCACTGTGACACTATGATCAAAAGGGCTAATGCAATCCTTGGATGCATGAACAGGGGAATCTCAAGTAGCAGTATCAAGATTATTTTACCTCTGTATTTGGCACTGGTGTGACCACTGTTGGAATCTGGTGTCCACAATTCAAGAAGGATGTTAATAAAGTTGGAAAGGATTCAGAGCATAGCCACAAGAATGATTAAAAGCTAAGAAAACATATCTTATAGGAGACTGTTTATGAGACCAGGAACATGACACATTTTTAACCTAATACTGGATACTCTTTTCTCTGCTGCTATGACAAATTGTATTTTTGTAGTTTATTTACAAGGTCTCTAAACTGCAGACTCCTTTAGATTCATGGATTCATACATTCCAGGGCCAGAAGGGACCATTATGATCATCTAGTTTGAATTCTGTATAACACAGCCCAGGAAACTTCCCCAAAATAGTTCCTACATCTTTTTAGAAAAAAAAATCCAATCTTGATTTTAAAATGGTAAGTGATGGATAATCCACCATGACCCTTAGTAAGTTGTTTCAATGGCATATTGTTAAAATTGCCCTTATTTCTGGTCAGAATTTCTCTAAACTCTTTGAAGGGTCGGGGTTCAAGATAATTGAGAAAGAGTTTGAGGACATCTTCCAGGAGATAGGGAAGTTCTCAGCAGGGTACAGAATAAAGCTGAAAGAGCCCTGGTGTGAACTTTCCTTGGGGACTTGAATGTAGGTTTCCCATACCCCATGTGAGTGCTTTAGCCACTGAGCTGCACTTTCTCTGTCACAATGAATATTTATACAAAGTGGAATAGCACCAACGGGGAGACTGAATGAGTGAGATACAGTCTATCGCCTGGTGGTTAGGGTGCTGAGATTTGGGAGACCTAGGTTCATGTGCCTACTCTGCTTGATTTAAATCAGGGACTTGAACTTGACCCTGCTGTCTTACAGGCAAGTGCCCTGGCAATTCCTGGACTTGAGGAAACCTCTCTCAATAAAGGTTTTGTCAAAACACATCCCATTCTGCAAGAAGTTTCTGTTTCAATAAATTGGCCTTTTTCTCTCAAATAACATTACATCAAAATTTTCCCAGCCAGTTGTATTCCTATGCTCACTGCATGTCTAAGATGGATATACATGCTTTGAAGATTAATTTTCTTGGTGCTTGCAAAAGCCTCTAGCTCAGTGATCTTGGATTTAAGAACATACCCACACCTCAACTTGGGCATGACTGTATGAGGTTTTTTGCTATATCTTTAGTGTTACTTGGTGTGTGCATGTGAATTCTGGAAACAGCACTCCAATTGTGCACACATATCTGGGTGCATTTACTGGTACTTTACCTGTGAATGCTTAATTTGACTGGAAATCTGCTCCTTTCTCCAAAGCAGAAGGTTCTCCTAGGATTATCTACACTTAGGCCATCATGTTTAGACTTTGGGGATAAGTTTAAGCATTTAAATCCATATTTGGTCATCTACATAAGTGGTCTGATTTTCTGACATGCTGAAAATGCTGAAACCCTGCAGCTTCCATTGAAGTCTACATCTCTGAAAAGAAATCAGGCTACTTTTTCATTTACCTAACTCCATGCACCTAAGTAAGCCAAAAATGTTCACAGAAGTCAGGAAGTCTTTGATCTGCAATTTTATTGTACCAGCTATATTCTAAAGGCCTTGTGTGCTATATTTCAGATCATCAAGCTCTCCCTCCTGTAATTTGGGCTCAGATGCATATGTTGGTCTCTGAAGAGCCATCTCTGCATTGGAAGATTCATTTTCTGCAGATAATCTTACAATACATGCAACCACCAACAAAACCACACCCACTCACAATTTGTTTTCTGTCATTGCTACATTTATTAGGATTGCACATGAACAGCTAGTACTTACTTCCTAATGTACAGGTGAATACTTGGTTTCTCCAAAGGTAAAAGATTCAGATGTTTACAACATCAGAGAAATATTGCTGGGGTTTTAGATTTGCTTAGATTCAGATCCTGTCAAGCCATAGAAGCTGTCTACATGCAATAATTGATGGTTCAGGGATTTAAAAAAAAAACTTGTTCACAGTCTGCACTTAGAAGATATTCAAAAATAATTGGTTGTTAGAGAAAGTTTAGGTTAAAGGCAAAACCCAAAATGAGTGCATCCTGTAATTCTCCCAAGGATTGTTTTGGTAGTGTTATACCTCTTTGTATGGCTGTTGCATCAGAATCGTAGAGGTATAAGAAGTGAAGTTTCTGCTGCAGAGACTTCAACGAGAAACAGTCTGTAGGTGAGGGGTTGGTGGGAGAGGATGAGACATATGAAATTTAATATTCTTCACAGGCATGTGCTGTGACAGTGGGATTCTCACCTCCTAAAGCCAGTGAAATCAAAGGTGTTAAAGATTCAAGCATTTTTCTCCTGGCTGTGGGTGGCCTAGTCCCTCAATCCAGCTGCCTTTTTGTATTAGAAAGAGAGCTGAAATCATCTTCACTTATACAAGATTTATTTTACTGTGCAATTTTTATCCACTACATATAATTTGGTGAATTTCATTTTGATATTCTTGCCCCTTTCTCTGAGAAGAACAGTGTATCCCATTGCAACCTTGTTTGCACTCTTCACATATTCTCTTCCAAATCAAGGGGGTTAGACTAGCTTTCCAAGATATTGTTTTCCTTTTTCTTTTGGTGCTCATCTGAAGTGCAGCTTTTCAGAGAAAAGTATATAAGAACTACATATAAGAAATGACAATCCAAATATCACTTTAATTTGCTTAATTTAAAATGAGATTTGTCATGATGTTTTCCATATATTTAAAGTCAGGTTTTTACTAGTAATGGGCAATCCTCACAGGTTTTAGATGTTTGGTTTGCATAAAATATGAATACTCAAGTGATTTATCAAAGCCTGCCTAACTTCACATACTGTCTGTCATTCTCTCCATATAACTGCTTATAACATGCTAGGCTGCTGAGGAGGAGCCATTATGCATCGTGCCAAAGATACTCAACACCAACATTTCTTTCTATCACTCAGTACACAGAAGATTCATCAAAGGCTTCTTTGGACTTTGTCATGCATTGGAAGATACTAAAATACTGTAGCATACACCAAAACAGATGTCACAAAGAAAAAATTAAAAATAAGGTACTGAGTCAACCTGATAGAAGCAGGCTGTTCAGAGTTAAAGTTAGCAAAGTAATAAAGGAATTGCCATACTGGATGACAGCAGGGTCCATCTAGTCCACTCTCTTGCTTCTTGCCAGTACCAGTGGCTTCAGAGGAAGAAACACTGCAGTAGGCAGTTATGGGATAACATTCATTTAACATAAGTTTCCTCCTAGCCCCCATAATTAGAGGTTGGGTTTGTGCCCCCAAACTTGAGGGCTTATATGCCTTCCAAAACTCTTGCTTATTTTATTAGTGTTTACTATAACTCTGGATTTTCTTAGTGTCCAAATAAAAGTCCAAACTTTTTTTCTGAAAAAGGCAGTAGAGCTCTTGGTCTTAATATCCTGTGGCCATCAATTCCACAGGCTAATCATGTGTTATGTGCAAGAGTACTTCCCTTTTATCAGGCTTGGATTTACCTCCTTTCCATTTCACTGAAAGTCTCCTTATTATTATTATATGGTGAGAAACAGTGAACCAAAAGACCCTGAACTGCTTTCTCTATACCATTTCTTATTTTGTATACTATTCTCGTGTCCCTTCATATGCACTCCCTCTCTCTGATAAATAATCCCTTCTTTTTAACCTGCCTTCATAGGAGACATGTTCAGCATCTCTAATCATTCTTGTGACATTTTTCCAATGCCGTTCTATTTCTGCTACAATCCTTTTAATATGGTTTTACCAGAACTAAACCTTATTCCTCATAATAAGGGAGTCTGCTATATACCACCAGACCAGGGGTATGAGGCTTTCTTCTGGCAACTAATGAGGTCCTGGTTCTCATGGGAGACTTCAATCACCTTGATATCTGCTGGGAGAGCAATACAGACAATCCAAGAAGTTTTTGGAAAGTATAGGGGACAATTTCCTGGTGCAAGGGCTGGAGGAACCAAATAGGGGCAGAGCTCTTCTTGACCTCCTGATCACAAACCGGGAAGAATTAGTAGGAGAAGCAAAAGTGGATGGGAACCTGGGAGGCAGTGAACATGAGATGGTTGAGTTCAGGATCCTGACACAAGGAAGAAAGGAGAGCAGCAGAATATGGAGCCTGGACTTCAGAAAAGCAGACTTTGACTCCCTCAGGGAACTGATGGGCAGGGTCCCCTGGGAGAATAACATGAGGGGGAAAGGAGACCAGGAGAGCTGGCTGTCTTTTAAAGAATCCTGATTGAAGTTACAGGAACAAACCATCTCGGTGTGTAGAAAGAATAGTAAATATGGCAGGTGACCAGCTTGGCTTAACAGTAAAATCCTTGCTGATCTTAAACACAAAAAAGAATCTCACAAGAAGTGGAAGATTGGACAAATGACCAGGGAGGAGTATAAAAATATTGCTCAGGCATGCAGGAGTGAAATCAGGAAGGCCAAATCACACTCGGAGTTGCAGCTAGCAAGAGATGTTAAGAGTAACAAGAAGGGTTTCTTCAGGTATGTTAGCAACAAGAAGGTGGTCAAGGAAAGTGTGGGCCCCTTACTGAATGAGGGGGGCAACCTAGTGACAGAGGATGTGGAAAAAGCTAATGTACTCAAAGCTTTTTTTGCCTCTGTCTTCACAAACAAGGTCAGCTCCCAGAGTACAGCACTGGGCAGCACAGCATGGAGAGGAGGTGACCAGCCCTCAGTGGAGAAAGAAGTGGTTCGGGACTATTTAGAAAAGCTGGATGAGCACAAGCCCATGCGGCCGAATGCACTGCATCTGAGAGTGCTAAAGGAGTTGGCGGACGTGATTGCAGAGCCATTGGCCATTATCTTTGAAAACTCATGGCGATCGGGGGAGGTGCGGGACAACTGGAAAAAGTCTAATGTAGTGCCCATCTTTAACAAAGGGAAGAAGAAGGATCCGGGGAACTCCAGGCCAGTCACCCTCACCTCAGTCCCTGGAAAAATCATGGATCAGGTCCTCAAGGAATCAATTCTGAAGCACTTAGAGGAGAGGAAAGTGATCAGGAACAGTCAGCATGGATTCACCAAGGGCAAGTCATGCCTGACTAATATAATTGCCTTCTATGACGAGATCATTGGCTCTGTGGATGAAGGGAAAGCGGTGGACATGTTTTTCCTTGACTTTAGAAAAGCTTTTCACACGGTCTCCCACAGTATTCTTGCCAGCAAGTTAAAAAAGTATGGGCTGGATGAATGGACTATAAGGTGGTAGATAGAAAGCGGGCTAGATCGTCTGGCTCAACGGTTGTGATCAATGGCTCCATGTCTAGTTGGCAGCCAGTATCAAGCGGAGTGCCCCAAGGGTCAGTCCCGCGGCCTGTTTTGTTCAATATCTTTGTTAATGATCTGGAGGATGGTGTGGACTGTACCCTCAGCAAGTTTGCAGATGACACTAAACTGGGAGGAGAGGTAGATATGCTGGAGGGTAGGGATAGGATACAGAGAGATCTAGACAAATTAGAGGATTGGGCCAAAATAAATGTGATGAGGTATAACAAGGACAAGTGCAGAGTCCTGCACTTAGGACGGAAGAATCCCATGCATCGCTACAGACGAGGGACCAAATGGCTTGGAAAGAGTTCTGCAGAAAAGGACCTTGAGGTTACAGTGGGCGAGAAGCTGGATATGAGTCAACAGTGTGCCCTTGTTGCCAAGAAGGCTAATGGCATTTTGGGCTGTATAAGTAGGGGCATTGCTAACAGATCGAGGGACATAATCTTCCTCTCTATTCAACATTGGTGAGGCCTCTTCTGGAGTACAGTATCCAGTTTTGGGCCCCACACTAGAAGAAGGATGTGGAAAAATTGGAAAGAGTCCAGCAGAGGGCAACAAAAATGATTAGAGGACTAGAACACATGACTTATGAGGAGAGGCTGAGGGAATTGGGATTATTTAGTCTGCAGAAGAGAAGAATGAGGGGGGATTTGATAGCTGCTTTCAACTACCTGAAAAGGGGTTCCAAAGAGGATGGATCTAGACTGTTCAGTGATAGATAGCAAATGACAAAACAAGGAGTAATGGTCTCAAGTTGCATTGGGGGAGGTTTAAGTCGGATATTAGGAAAAACTTTTTCACTGGGAGGGTGGTGAAACACTGGAATGCATTACCTAGGGAGGTGGTGGAATCTCCTTCCTTTGAGGTATTTAAGGTCAGGCTTGACAATGATTTAGTTGGGGATTGGTCCTGCTTTGAGAAGGAGTTTGGAGTAGATGGCCTCCTGAGGTCCCTTCCGACCCTGATATTCTGTGATTCTATGAAAATGTGGAAAATACTGTTTAGTAAAATTAGAGGTGCATGTATCTTATTAACTCTGTTTACTAAACCTCCAGGATGAAATCCCAGTGTGGACCCGAGCTGAACTAGGCTGGCCAGCACCATCTGTGATTTGGGGGGCATGTGATAAATGAAGTGGGGGAGAGCTCCCTTTTATGGACCCAGCCAGCCAGTTGGGTATAAAATCCCTCTTAGTAGCTCTTATCTACTTGCTTTACCTGTAAAGGTTTAAAAGTCTCACTGTGATGCACAGATAAAAGGAAGTGAGTGGGCACCTGGCCAAAAGAGCCAATGGTAAGGCTAGAACTTTTTAAAATTGAAACAAGACTCCCCTTTTGTCTGTCCGCTGTTGTTCTTGGGGAGAAGGAGACAGGGAGCAGCGATGCTCTTTGGGCCAGGTATGAAAAATTATCAGTATCATACCTAGAAAGTACTCATCTAAAACCCCAGATATGTAAGTAGATTAGGAAATGTCTAGAAAGACATGATTAGGTTTATCCCTTTTATTTTTGTATGGCTTCTGAATTCCTGTGTGCTAACCCTGGATGACTTTGTTTTGCTTGTAACCTTTCAGCTGGACCTCAAGAGAGCAATTTTTAATGATTAATTCTTGTATTTGCTCTTTTTAAATCTAGCAATAGCCTGAGTTTCTTCTTTTTTTAAAAATAAAATTTATCTTTTTTAAGAACAGGATTGGAATTCTGTGTCTTAACAGGTTTGTGCGCATGTTGTTGTTTTTTATTATTAGAGTCCTTAAGGGCCCCCACCTTCTGCACTTGAAGTGTCAGAGTGGGGAATCATCCTTGACACATACATTAAGAGGAATAACCCAAACAATTCTGGAAGGCATGCTTCCTTTAGATGGAACAGCCTGAAATCTGAAGACTAACAACATTCTAATGAGAGAGCTCTCTATAAAAAGAAACTGATATTCCAGAAAACGGTGCTTTTACCCAACTGATGCCATATGAATCATTATCTACTCATTGCTAGTATTGTCCTAACTGTATTGAACATCCTTGTTCTGGGAAACTGATTCTACACCTCTGGATATTTGTTATCTATAGGCAGCAAATAAATATTGATTTGTTGACTTAGCAGATTAATAAATACAGTTGTTCAAATGTACATACATTTGATTCTGATCTAGCTACTGTTATCTGCATGGAGGCTAGCTCCTTGATTAGGATGGAAAATCACAACCAACACTGTCTCATGTCATATTTTTAAAATTCGTATTTGCAGTATTACAAATAAATCAACAGTATTCACTTCTGGAGATACCTGATCATTCAAACTACTTCTAGCCACAGGCTTTCACCGTATTGAACTATTTGAGGCAACAGAAAACGGGGCCATAGTGTTGCCAGTCAGAAGCATTCAAAAATCATGAATCGGGTCCCAAAAAAACATGGAATCAGTTGGCGGCTCCTTCACAGAGCTGTGAGCATGGGTGTGTTTCTGACACGGTTTACCCCCATCCCGGATACTTGCCCTTTTTGTAATGTGAGGAAAACCCTGGCGCACGTATATTTAGAGTGTGCCAGATTGCAGCCCCTTTTCCGGCTCCTCACGAACATTCTATTGCGCTTCTGGCTTCATTTTTCCCCTCACCTTTTTATCTATACACTTCCCATCCACGGCCCCACAAAATCGTGGGATCGCCTGGTCAACCTCCTCCTAGCCTTGGCTAAAACAGCCATTTATAAAACCAGAGAGAGGAGGTTGGCCCATGAAACATCCTGCAATTGTAGGGCCTTTTTCCAATCCTCAGTACTTTCACGTATCCGGGCGGAGTTCCTCTGGGCGGCGTCCACCGACTCCCTTGACGCCTTTGAGGAGCGGTGGGCGCTGTCCGGGGTTCTCTGCTCAGTGACCCCGCCCGGTTCCCTCCGTCTGACCCTTTAATTGAGGGGAAGAGAGAGAGACACCAGCCCCAGCCGTTGCCGCTACGGATACCATCATTACTGTCATCTAGGAGGGGTCCTATAATACATGAGTGTCTACCCCCCCTACCCCTAAACCGCCCACCCCGCAGCCGTGCCCATCTTGCTAGGCACTCTCAGGAGAGGGAGGATCAGTGACACTGGGCGCGGCACTAGGTAACTCGAGGTGGTGGAAGACCACGAGTGTCGAGGAAGCCCCCCCGCTCTAGGCCACCAGGTAACTCAGGAGGGTGGAAGACCATGAGTGTCGAGGAAGCCCCTCCGCTCTGGGCCCAGGCTATCCTGAACACTTCTCCCTCCTGAAAGCTGCTGTGTTATACCTTCTGTTTGCGTTGTTTTGTTGCATAGTTTGTTTTGTTTCCTTTGGTAATTCTTTGCAAGTGTTACAAATAAACTTATTTTCTGTTTCAAAAAAAAAACAAAAAACCTTCCGTGTTACCTTACCCAGGGAAAAGGGACCTACTTAGCCTGCTCTCCTGCTGCTGCCCTCTGGCCTGGGCTTTCCTTGCTTTTTGCCCCTGCTTTCGGCTTCCCCCCCCGACCGGGCCAGATGCTCTCCCCCCTTTCTTTTCTTTTTGTTTTTTTTTTTCTTTCTCTGCTGTTGCTAGAGTGCTGGCCAGCTGCTGGCTGGCTGTAGTCCCCCCGCCCCCCCGCCCGCCCGCCCTTGGATGCTGCTGCTGCTCAAGCTGAAACCTCCCCCCCTGAGAGAGGGGGGGCCTGCCGGCCCACTTCCCCAGAGGGGGAGAGTGGAAGGACCCAGCCCCCAGATGCAGCCGCTTGCTGTTTGTCTGCAGACCCGTCTCTGGTTGAAAGGAATCTTATCACTTGCTCCGGCATTTCTGGAATGCAAAAAAGAAAACCCAGAACAGACAGATAGAAAAGCAGCCCACCGGAGGAACACCGCCCGGGGAATCTACAAATCGCTGTGGAGGGGGCCTAAGACTGAATAACTTTCGAACTGTGCTCTTGTGTGGGGGGAGGCCTTGACTGTGTCGTGACTGTGTTTGTAGGGACACAGGGGGTGTGGCACGGAGCTGCCCCCTGATCCATCTGTGTCCTCCCAACCCTCACACTACTATCCTCATCACTGCCACCTCCATCGTCATTGCTGGCTGTTTAACATCTGCCTCTGGACTTAGCTGCTTGCCCTGATTCCACCGTGTGGGCCAGAAGCACCAGCCAACCAAACAGGACTCTCTGGACAAGCGTACGGTGGTTCATGTGCCCCCCCCCTTGAACTGCCCATCCCACAGCCTGTCCCTTTTTACCTGACCCCAACTCCTGTTAATCACCTGCCACCGCCCCCGCTGGGGCATCGGCAATGGAGGGCACTGGGGTAACCTCCGCCGCTGCCTTGCCCACCACCTCCTTAGACTCTAGGGGAGCCCCCGCAGCTGGCAGGAAAGGCCAGGGCAAGAAGAAGGGGAAGGGCCCTGCTAAAACCACCAGACCCTTTGTGGCAGGGGCCACTCCCACTGTTGCAGCCCCACCACCGACCACGGCGTCCCTCCCTGCTGCCCCCTCCACCAGCTCTGTGGATGTCCCTCCCTCAGCCCTCAGGATGTATGCCCAGGCGGCAGCAGCCCCCCCCCGCCTGCTGCCTCGTCATCTCTCCCGCCCACCGCCTCCACCACCATCAACAGCAGCTGGGGCCCCTTCCCCACCATGACAAGGAAGCACAGTATCCGATGCCTCCTGGTGCCCGCCTCGCCCCACATGGAGACCTATGTGCGGGCGTTGGCGAGGGTGGTGGGGCCCACGGCCATTGTGGAGGCCTCCAAAATGTATGTGAAGATCATCTTCTTCTTAGCATTGGAGGCTGCCACCCAGAAGGCGGTGGAGAGGGGTCTGGTGGTGGGAGGGGTGTTTGTCCCTCTAGAGCCGCTAGAGGACCTGAGTGTCTGCCTGGTCCTGACCTCTGTCCCTCCTTTTCTCCCCAGTGCTGCCCTGTTACCCGCCCTTTCCACCCTGGGGAAACCTGTTTCTGTCATCAGCCCTCTCCCGTTGGGCTGCAAGGACCCCACTCTCCGTCACATCTTTTCCTTTCGCTGGCAAGTACAGCTTATCCTGCTGACGGCAGTACGTAACGGAGAGGTGCTCGAGGGGTCCTTCCTAGTCCCCCACCAGGGGGCCCATTACCGGGTGTATTTCTCCACAGGGGAGGCCCGGTGCTACCTCTGCCGGGTGTCAGGGCATGTCCAGAGGGACTGCCCCTTAGCCCAGCAAGGAGGGGCACCTGGGATCCCCGAGACCCAGCAGGAGATGGGACCTGTCATTGCCGATGCCCCTGGCCACCTGATATCTGCACCTGCCCCCCCCCCTTCGGACCACCACTTCTCCTGCTCAGGCCCAAGGCGCACCGCCCCTACAACACCCAGACGAGCGGGAGAGCCCCGCCCTCGCTGCTGACAATCTGTCGGGGCCTATGGAGGAGGGTGTGGCAGAGATACCACCAGGCATGGAAGAGAGCCTGCCCCAGGGAGAATCCTCCCTCCCTTATGCCACCCCACCGTCCGTCCCCCCCAAGTCCCTGAGGCATTGCCTTTACCCCCTGACACGATCCCTGCTAACCAGCCCCCAGATGATGCCATGGAGGGCTGGGCCCTAGTCCAGGGGAAGCGAGGCAAGCACAAGGCTCGAGCTCTGCCTCATCTACCCAAGGCAGAGGCCACCCATAAGACCAGGAAGGGGGGCACCGATGCTGAACCTTCCGCTTTGCCCACAAGTGCGTCCCATCCACCAGTGTCAGCCGGGAAAGATGTGGTAGCACCGGAAGGTAGTGTCTCCCCTCCACGGGAGACCCTCCCCTCTGAGACCCTCAAGGAAGCCCCTTCTGTCCTGATGCTACCCGAAGCCCCCGTGAACCCTGAGGCAACCGTCGTGGCGGGTGCTGGCGGGGAGAACCCCGGGGCGACGGAAAGTGTCCTCTCCTACATGTTGGAGGAGATCGAGGCCCTGATTCTCACCCCAGTCGCCCAGGGGGAGGATGACCTTTTGCCAGCAAATCTTGATCTGGGTGACCTCACTCCACCCCTCTTTTTCCCATGCTCCCTCCCCCTAACTGCTGCTTCTGCTCCCACCTCTGAGGAGTACCTGGAGTCCTCCATTGACCCGGCTGCTGATGGCACCCCTCTGACGACCACCGAGCCTGCTCAGGTGACAGCCAGTGCCATGCGGCCGGGACACGAGTTGCCAGGGGTACCCCCCGTTGGTGCAGAGCAATCGATTTCCTTCCCGGGCAGGGGCCAAAAGAAGATAATCCACCTCCTGATGCTGTGGCCGCTAAATCCACCATAGAGCCTGCGCCCGGTATCACTGAGAGCTCCCTCCCCACCCCCTTAACCCTCGAGTCTGATCGGGAGGCGCCACCATCCAGCTGCTTGCCTCCCGAAACCCAGAACCTCACCTTTGCCCCTGCCCCTTCCCCTATCCAATTTACCTCCTACAATGTCATTGCTGCCACCAGGGCTGTCTCCTTCCCTTTCCCAACTGATGACCCCCAGGGAGTGGTCTTTGTGTTCTCCTGCCCCGACCCATTAGGAGCTGCTATCTTCCCTCCACCACTCCCTATTGCCCCACAGCTTGAGGCAGGCCTAGAAGCTCCAGCCCATCAGGCACCCCATCAGGGGTCCGCACCCTGCTTGTTTGTTTTAGTGGACCATGGGGCTGCACCAAGGGCCCCGCTGGGGAACAACCAGGAAACCGTAACCCCACCCCCGCATGAGCTGCGAGGAGAGCTGCGGAAGTTTTTAGAGGATGTCTGTGGCTCCCACAACAAGGTACAGCTTGCTCTTCAGCGATGGGAGGATTTTTTTCAAATCCTCTGGGCCACAAGGGCCCTCATGGGGGAAGGTAAAGGGACGGGGAAGCAGGATGCCGCGGCCTACTGGCGGGTCCGCGTCTTCCATGACCAATTACTCACCTACAGGATGGGTCAAGGACTGATGCGCAGCCCGCTGGGGGGTGCAAGCGTCCCTGCCAGTGAGGATCCCCCCTGGCCCCCCCATGACACCTCTCACCATCGCAACGTTGAACACCCGGGGTTGTAGGATGGCTCTCTGCAGGTCCCAGGTGCTCTCTTTCCTTCGGGAGAGAGGGTACTCTGTGGTTTTCCTGCAGGAGATCCAACGGATCCAACCACTGAAGACAGTTGGCAGCTGGAGTGGGGGGACAGGGTCTACTTTAGCCATTCCACGATTCAGCAGGCTGGAGTGGCGACCCTGTTCTCCCCCGACCTATGGCCGGAGGTGCTAGGGGTCGCTGAGGCCGTACCGGGTCGCCTGCTGCATCTCCGGGTCCGTATAGAGGGACTCATGGTTAACCTCTTTAACGTCTATGCCCTGACATCGAGCCCGGCGCGGCTGCAATTCTATCAGCAGGCATCCGCTTTCCTCAGCATTAAGGAAAGGGCTCTGGCGATCGAGCCCGTCCTCTGTCTCCTCCACAGGAGGTTGACGGGGTTGGTGCTGCGGGAGCCGGAGCTGCGTCCTGTCGGCGTACGCTGATGACGTGCTCCTCGTGGTTCAGGACCCGGGGGACTTGGCGCGGGTTGAGGCTTGCCAGGCCATCTATTCAGCAGCCTCCTCTGCCTGAGTCAACTGGGTCAAGATCTCTGGCTTGGCGATGGAGGACTGGTGGCAGGTGAGCACCCTCCCACCCACGCTTCAGACCATCCGATGGTGCGCGGGTCCACTGCTCTACCTAGGCGTTTACCTTTCTGCCACGCACACTTCTCCGCCAGAGAACTGGCAAAATTTAGAAGGCAGGGTGATAGAGCGGCTCCGGAAGTGGACGAGGCTATTCCGATGTCTTTCCCTCCGAGGGAGAGCACTGGTGCTTAACCAACTAGTCCTGTCCATGCTCTGGTACCGGCTCAACACCCTGGTCCTGGCCCCGGGTTTCCTGACCGACCTCCGGACATCGATTCTAGAGTTCTTTTGGTCAGGAATGCACTGGGCCCCTGTAGGGGTTCTTTACCTACCCCTGAAGGAAGGAAGGCAGGGCCTGAAGTGTCTGCACACTCAGGTCCATGTGTTCCTCCTCCAGGCCCTGCAGAGGCTCCTTTATAGTGCAGGTAGTTCGACGTGGAGCATATTGGCGCACGCCTTCCTGTGCCGCTTCCAAGGGCTCCGATATGACCGGCAGCTCTTTTATCTCTGTCTGAGAGGTTTTCCGTGAGACCTCTCTGGGCTGCTGGTCTCCTACCAGGACCTCCTCTGGACCTGGAAACTGTTTTCAACAACCAGGTCCGTGGCGGTCACCGTGGGAGCAGATCTCCTCGCGGATCCCCTGCTACACAACCCCCAGCTCCGTGTGCAGGAGTCCCGCTCAGTGCGCCAGAGCTTGATCCTGGCAGAAGTCACAAGAGTCGGAGACCTCCTGGACTACGACCAGGGAGACTGTCTGGATCCCCTGACGCTCGCCCAGCGCATGGGGCTCTGTCGAGACCTCGCACCCCCCGGCGCATACTTCAGGAAGCGAAGGCTGCTTTGCCGCCCGCTGCTCGAGCTTATCTCGACCGGGTCCTGCTTGAGGGCATGCGCCGCCCACCCTCTACCCCAGGCCCGCTGGACCTTTTAATTGGACCCCTGCCCCACAGACCCAATCGACCCCCTCACCCCTTCACTGCAAGCCGGCTGCATGAACTGCAGCCGGTATGCTTCCAAAGCGCGCAACCTCCTCCTGGCCCTGGCTAAAACGGCCATCTATAAAACCAGAGAGAGGAGGTTGGCCGATGGAGTTTCCTGCGACTGTGGGGCGTTTTCCGATCCTCAGTGCATTCACGTATCCGGGCGGAGTTCCTCTGGGCAGCATCCACCGACTCCCTTGATGCTTTTGAGGAGCGGTGGGCGCTGTCTGAGGTTCTCTGCTTGGTGTCCCCGTCCAGGTCTCTTTGTCTGACCCTTTGATTGGGGGAGAGAGTAAGGGACCCCAGCCCCAGCCATTGCTGCTGCGGACACCACCACCTTAGAGAGGTCCTTTCACACGTGGGTGCACGTGCCCCCCCCGGATTGTCCACCCCACAGCCTGTCCCTCTTGTTGGGTGCTTTCAGAGGAGGGAATTGTTGGTGACACTTGGGCATGGCACCAGGTAACTTGAGGGGGTGGCAGACCTTGAGAGTCGATGAAGCCCCCTCGCTCTGGGCCACCAGGTAACTTGGAAGGGTGGAAGACCATGAGAGTCGAGGAAGCCCCCCGCTCTGGGCCCAGACAAGCTTGAACACTTCCCTCCCCTGAAGCTAATGAGAAAAAAAATTGTGATTGGTTGCTGTGTTACACATTGCATATGCTGCTGTTTTTACTTTGTAAGTGTGTTATGCAAATAAAAACATCTTTTGCTTCAAAAAAAATCACTCTCCTGTAGCCATCTGGCCTGACCCTGTCACACCAGTTAACAATTATCTTTAACATTCCTTTCTTCATTCTTTGAGGAAAGAATCATTTCTATTTCTTTCAGGATTTAACTTTTGTTCTCTTGAAAACTACAGATAATTTCAGATGTGTAGGAGGTGATGACTGCCCAACTGTTTGCTTAAGTGATGTTTTATTTATAAGTATTTTTTTAAAAAACTACTGTTCACTTGCAATGTTAAACATCTCCATTACCATAGCTGTCAAAATGATTTTAATACCAGATGCAGTACATTACATACTCTCTCTCTCAGTTCATTACAATGGACACGAAAAATATGAAGCAGACAGTAGCCATGAATGGTCTTGTAATGTCCTATAGTGTAGATTTATAATATGAATAACCAGAAACTCCAGGCTAAGTACTAATATCTCTCTGTAATGCTTACAATTATTATGGACACCTATAGTAATCCTGTGCTTCTCATCTGCTGAAGATGATTGTCGTCCCTGAAAAAATGCACAACAAACCCAGTATAATAACATCAGTCTCAATTACAAACATCTTAAAAACATTTGTGTTACTTGCGGATATCAGTAAAGTATGGAATAATAATTTAGGGGCAAATTCTGTCCTTGGATGTATGCAAATGATAAAGGGGAATCATGCACATATATCCAAAGGCAGAATTTAGCCCCTGAAAGAGGAAGCACTTTATTCTACTCTACATTGATCTATCACAGTTGAGAGATTAGAATACTATGCTTCTGTTGAGATCTTTGATGATCTTTTCCATTGAGGGTTACACAACAATTGGGATCTTTTTTTCCAATGAGTCTTAGAAATCAAAACCCAAATAGGTGCATTCTACCACCATGAAAAGGATGCTCTGCAAAAGAACATGAGAAAACCACCTCTGTATGATTAGCACATGATTAACATTTAAGTACACCACAATTAGGAATTTCTGCTGAAGAAAAGCCCAGGACTCCAGTAGTAAGGGCACTGGAAGAGCCATGCGGAGAAGGTTGGAAAAAGTGGTGCAAAGACTTGTAGAACTTTGTGGTGATGTGCTAACTTGATGACATTATATCCCAACATCACCATTAATTTGTACAGCGCACTTTGCATATTCTGTAATTAAAGAATTATAATATACACCTTCCTAGAGTTTCTTTTTATTTCTAATTTTACTAAGCCTACGAGTGATTTTTAGTATGCAAATGAAACATGGGCATCATTTCCTAACTAGTATTTACTTGTAATGTTAAACTATATTAGGAGCTTCATTTAACATATGCAAATACAAAATTGACTAGGAAAAAAGGAAATTGTATAAAAAGTCCTAGATCAAGGCTGCACCTTGATATCAGAAAGATGCCTCAATTCAATAAAATTCACAAGCATTAATGAAAAAGCTATAGGATCCAGGGATAAGTCATAGGGTCCAATCATTTCACATAATGTAGGTCCTGTTTCTTCTCCTAATGGAAAAACTACTGACTTCAGTGGGAGTAGGTTGAGGAACATGAACTGAAGATTTAGAAATCCATGTAGTTTTGAATGAAACCCTGGATCAGGAATCAGTCCCTTGAAAACAGATCCTTTGTTTAAAATTCAGAGGGTCCAGGCCCATGTTTAATACTCAGTCTCTCAACTAGGGCAAATTTAGCAAAGCTCATCCAGAGGCATGTTCAGCTGGGGTACAGTTGCTGCCTTTGAATGATGCTCTTTAAACCTTGATGGCAGTAATGTGCAGCATTTACCAAGGAATCTGGCCACTCTTCTAATTGGCTGAATCTATGCTAGTGTCTGGCCACCTGCAGAACTATTCCTTCTGTGCATATTAAATTATCTCCTGCTGGAGAGAAGCCAATCAGTGACTGAATGCTGGTGAAAATACAGCAACTTAATTCATCCTGAAGACTTCAAGAAGTGCTAAAGCAAGATAATATCTCTCTGATTTAAGATATATTTCTTTGGGGTTTGTTTTAAAAGATACACACACTAAAAAGCCATTGGTAATTAGGTCATAATAATGGCTTAGGCTGTGTAGGAGACTTATTATTAGATCCATGAAAAACCCAGCAGTTCCAGTTCACAACTATTCAGAAAACCCTTTGAGTCTGTATTTCACGTGAGTTCATGCCCCTACCGTGTTTTGAGTTTGAATTAAACAAAAACTCAAAGTGAAATTCCATCGAAACCGCCAAGTTAAGCACAATTTTGGGTCAAAGCCATAAATCAGAGAAGATTTGTGTAATACTTTGCTGAAAGGGTCTGAACTGGGTATTATAACAAAGTGCAAATGAGATGAGTTTTGCATAGTTTGTGGTTTGACAGTAAAAGCTTCACACTCATTGCTGCCTATAAATTCAGGCTCGAACTATAAATCTCTCCTCTCATAGTTGTCAGTTAAGCAAAGTTCCAGTTCTGCTGCTCTACTCATATCTGGCAGGATTATACTTCTATGTTTTATTTTCTTATCTGACCATTATGGCAAATAAGTTATTTGTATGTAATTTTATTGTCTTTACTTGTTCCGCATCCTTGGTGTTCTGAGAATGCTTCATCTCTGCTGTTTAATTTTCTTTCAGCTCTTCTACTGCATTTAAATGATTGCTCTTTATGTAGATTGCTAGCAGGCAAATGTTGCTTAACTTTATCATCAGCAGTCAGGACTTCTTTTATTTAATAGTGTTATGAGATAATCAGGCCGAGAGGGTGAACACCTGGATTCTGATCTCTGGCCCTTAGGAGGTCTGAGCTCACTTTCAGAAGCCGTTATTTTCAGACTGTTGATAATGCAATTGGCACCTTCCTTTTCTTCTGTAAATTCTATTCCCTGTTTCATTACTAGGTACCTTTCAGGCAGTAAATCATTTTCTTGATCCCTGTCAGAGAATCTCTCATTCATTTACCTCTGTATTTTTAAATCCTACCATGTTAATCATGACAGGTTCAGCAAAGCAAAGAATTGACTTCCTTTCTTTTTGAGGACTCTGTGGATGAAATTTTGATCCAATTGAAGTGGACAGGAGTTTTACAAGTGACTTTTCTGGGGCTAGGATTTCACCTGATGGGATTACCCTCATGCAGTTCACATTTGTGCAATACAAGCACCCATGGAGTGAGCTAGCTCTAGGTGCTTTGCATCTGTAATCCTTGTAAAGTATGATAGCCATTAGAATGATATTTGAAATACAGACATTCCATATGAATTAACAACATATTATTCAGCTTTGAGAGTTTCAAAACAATAGAAACTGTCTTGCTTCTAAAATAACATGGTTAACAAAAGAGAAAAATTACTTATTCTGTGGCAGCTGCCATTTTTTGCTGCTAACAGAAATGAACTGACAAGAAGAAACTCATTTTGCTTAGAAGACAATGGAAAATTATGGATTTAAGGCAAGTTTCAGTGTATATTTTAATTTTTGTTTGTTTAATGTTATTTTAGTGTTAGATGATAACTGGGAATTTTAGTTTAAGATAGATAACATACAAACTCCTCATTTCTATTCCCACTCGCTGTTTCTTTTGCCCATCACTCAAACCAGACAAATCCCCAGGATATCCAGCCTTCTTGATTTGCCCAACCCTAGAACTAGATGCTGCCTATTGTTTGTTCCAGAACCCACCAATCTTCCACCTGCAGCTTGACTTTGGCACTCCACACCACCTTCCCTCTGCAAGGACTGGTCTGAGAGTAACCTGGCTGAAGAAATTGGAGAGCTGATTCTCAGAGACACAGGGTGCAGATTATGTCCAGCTGAAGTATATGGCAATAAGAGCAAGTGATGTTAAATAATTTATATCTAGGCAGTACAGGTAGCAAAACCTTTAATTTAAGGTGGCTTGACACTTCCCATTATAAGATACTGATTTCAATTACCTATAACTTTGCCAGACTAACAGTTTGGCTAAAATTCTCCATGCCAGGTGTGTGCCTCTGGCTGAATTATCGCAGAACATTTCAGCAAAAAATGGTTCAGCCATTTCTCAGAATGAGGTTAAGAAAAATATATTTTGCCCATGTTATATTATTACAATCATTTTGTTGAGAAGTTTTAGCACCTTCAAGCTTTGAAGCAGGGACTTGAAATTTGGCAAGTGTTAGAGATGTGCCTTTTACCATATTAGTAAAAATTGGACCAAATCTGGTCAAGTTATGAACCTTTGAAAATCTCAGTTCACACATACAAAATAGAAGCTTGTTAGTTTGGCAGCTAAATGTTCTGAACATTCCATCATGCTCCATCTTCTCACAGCACCTATATGCCAACCAGATGGTATATGTGCCATCCCCAAAAGTAATAAGCGTGTTGGCTCCAGTTCAGGAGCATGGGGGCTGAGCAGAACTTTCCTGCAATTGCTCCTCTCTGCAAGCCAAGGGCTGCTGAGGTCCTTGGCACAAGACCCAAGAGTAAGAAAATGGTCTCATGCATTCTTCATGTTCCCCCTGCTGGTGCCCAGACAGCATAGAGAAGGATGAAACCTGCCTGGAACACAGAGGGCTGAAGAGTCAGATTTGGCAGGGTGAGTAGCAGAGGGACTGGGACTAACTACTGCGGGAAAGACTGGAATTGGAGGCTCTAATGGAGGGGGGAAAGGGACAGGCTGGGATGACAACTAGCTGGGAGGGCCAAGGACAGAAGGTTCTGGAACCATGAAAGAACACTACCCTTAGATTCTAGAACAGAACCCAGGATTTTTGAGTCTCATCGTTCCTCTATCTGTAAATAGTGGTGAAACAATGACAAAATATATGCCTCATCTCCTTCTTCTGGCTGGCCCATATAGATGATGCCAGTCCACTATATGAGTTACTTTGTTGGTTGAGTGGCATAGTGGATCTAAAGATTCTAACCCCATTGATGTACCATGAGGGAGTCATAGAATCATAGAAGATTAGAGTTGGAAGGGACCTCAGGAGGTCATCTAGTCCAACCCCATGCTCAAAGCAGGACCAACCCCATCTAAATCATCCCAGTCAGGGCTTTGTCAAGCTGGGCCTTAAAAACCTCTAAGGATGGAGATTCCACCACCTCCCTAGGTAACCCATTCCAGTATTTTCACCACCCTCCCAGTGAAATACTTTTTCCTAATATCCAACCTAGACCTCCCCCACTGCAACTTGAGACCATTGGTCCTTGTTCTGTCATCTGCCACCACTAAGAAAAGCCTCGCTCCATCCTCCTTCGAACCCTCTTTCAGGTAGTTGAAGGCTGCTATCAAATCTCCCCTCACTCTTCTTTTCCGCAGATTAAACAAGCCCAATTCCCTCAGCATCTCCTCATAAGTAATGTGCCCCAGCCCCTAATAATTGTTGTTGCCCTCTGCTGGACTCTCTCCAATTTGTCCACATCCCTTCCGTAGTGGGGGGCCCAAAATTAGATACAATACTCCAGATGTAGCCTGACCAGTGCCGAATAGAGGGGAATGATCACATCCCTCGATCTGCTGACAATGACCCTACTTATCAGGGCTGGTGCAAGGAGGTTTCACGCCCTAGGTGAAACTTCCACCTTTTGCCAACCCCTGCCCCCACGGCAGCTCCCTGCCCCCCTCCGCCCTGAGGCACCTCCCCCTCTGGTAGCTCCCCGCTGCCACCGCCCCACCCCAGCCTGCGCAGCCCCCCCCACGGCAGCTCCCCACCACCCCCTCCCTCCCTCCCTCCCCTTGGCCCGGGGAGCCACGTGCAGCAGTTCCCTGCCCCAGCTCACCTCTGCTCCGCCTCTTCCCTGAGCATACCGCCACTCCTCTCGCCTCCCAGGCTTGCAGCTTTTCCTAGATTTTAAAAGAGCAGTTCCAAAAAATTAAGCACACAAAATAGCTTTCTTGGGGGTTCATCTTAAAGGTTACAAGCAAACAAAAGCATCTGGGGTTAGCACAGAGGAGTCCACAAGCCCATAAGAAATAGAAAAATAACATTAATTGAACCTAGCTAAACATTCTGATTTACTTACACATTTGGAGTTCAGATAAGTAGTTCTAGGCATGATCTGATAATTTATGATCATACCTGGCTTAAGCTGCTTATAGCGTGGCTCCTCTGTCCCCGCCCAGAGAACAACAGACAAAGGGAAAGTTTCTTTCCCAATTTTAAAAAGTTCTACCTTCCCATTGGCTCTTTTGGTCAGGTGCCCCCCTTTTTTTCTTTATCTGGGGGACTTTTTAACCCTTTACAGGTAAAGGAAGTAAAGAACAGCTACCAAGAGGGATTTTACAGCTAACTGGTTGGATGGGTGTCCATCAAAGGGAGCTATTCTTCCCCCTTTATTTATCACAAACCTCATCAGATTTCTTTTGGCCCAATCCTCCAATTTGTCTAGTCACTCTGGACCCATCCCTACCATCCAGCATATCTACCTCTCCCCCCAGCTTAGTGTCATCTGAAGACTTGCTGAGGGTGCAATCCATCCCATCATCCAGATAATTAATGAAGATGTTAACAAAACCAGCCCCAGGACCGAATCCCTGGAGCACTCTGCTTGATACTGGCTGCCACTTAGACATTGAGCCATTGATCACTACCCATTGAACCTGACAATCTAGCCAGCTTTCTATCCGCCTTATAGTCTATTCATCCAATCCATACTTTTTTAACTTGCTGGGAAGAATTCTGCGGGAGACCGTATCAAAAGCTTTGCTAAAGTCAAGGTATATCATGTCCATCACTTCCCCATATCCACAGAGCCAGTTATCTCATCATAGAAGGCAATCAGGTTGGTCAGGCATGACTTGCTATTGGTGAATCCATGCTGACTGTTCCTGATCACCTTCCTCTCCTCCAGGTACTTCAAAAGGATTCCTTGAGGACCAGATCCATGATTTTTCCAGGGAATGAGGTGAGTCAATATAGTTCCCTGCTATGGAACTGATTTTTTTCACTTTTCTTTTTTAAAAACCTAAGAAATTATGTCCTAAACCTGAGTGTGATTTTTGCTTTTTTGCATTCCTTGAGTGGTGCAAAGGCAGCAGAACAGGGCAGAGAACCTGCCCTGAAGTATTGATTTTGGCCCCTTGACTTTTTTCTCTAACTTTTCTCAAGTCAGAAAGGTTGAACACCACTGACATTTAACATGTGGTAGTGCAAGACTCCAGTGCCTTGGAGTAAGTCACAGACAATCTAATGCAAAACAATGTAGAGGTACAAATTTTCCATTCTTTGTGACAAACATCCTATTTGTTCTATCATCACAAGCAATATAAATCCAGGAATTCACGTAACTTCTCCACACACATTCAAAGCAGAATGGGATTTCTTACAGTGACATATGCCTAAAGAATTATTCCTTTGGTGCTACTCATCTTCCCCTGGCTACTTTCACTTCTCTGCTTGGAGCTTGCACCGAACCATGAAACAGTCTCTTACATAATTAAAAACAGTGTTTTAAACTCAGTTGTCTGTGGAGCTCTGTAAACATTTGCCATTTGAACCTTGGCACTAGAAGTTTTCACAAACCTTGCTTCAGCCAAAACACTTTTCAAAACAAAATTTGGATTCTTCAACCTTAGCTTTATTTAGCACAGTTTGTTTCTGACATATTCTATAAAAAATAAAACCACAAGTACCATTTAGTGTGTCATTTAGGAAGAATGGATTTTATTATGACCAGTCTTCATCAAGAATAGCATCTTGGTTACATTGTAGAGATTAGCAGAGACAATGTAAAATTGTCTGAGGGTATGTATACACTAAAGATGGTATAAGTTATGTTGCTCAGGGGTGTGAATAAGCCACCCCTCTGAATGACATAAATTACGATGATCTAAGCGCCAGTGTGGACAGTGCTATGTCAGCAGAAGAGCTTCTCCTGCCGACATAGGCACCAATGCCCATGGGGGCTAGAGTCATTAAGTCAACGGGAGAGATCTCTCATGTTGGTATAGAGCATCTGCACTAGCAGTGATACAGCAGTGCAGCTGTGTCGGTGCAGCTTCACTTCTGCAAGCTCTGTCGTGTAGCCATAGCATGGGCATTTGTTGGCAGAAAGCATATAGCATTAAATTAGGCCAATAAAACTGGATGGACTGGGCTAAATGGAATACTTTGGGGAGAGCGTACTTTGACTATCAGGTGCAGCAAATCTATTTTTTGAAACCTCTTATGCAGTGATTCTGTAAAAAAAAAATGCTACTTAACTATGCATCTGCCCAGTCTCAGCCAGAGTTTTCACTTCTGCTCAACAACTATAAACACATGGAGTTAGCGTTGCATACTGTAAATTATGTTGGGGGTACAGACAGATTGTACTTAGCTATGAAAGGACAGCTCCTCACCTTGTGATAATTGTTGTAGCTCCATTGAAATTAACAGAGCTATGATAATCTATAGCATGTGAGGATTTGCCCTGTATTGTTTAGCATTGACAAATGTGGGCAAAACTAGTGTGGTTCTGATTTAGGCTCACAGCGACTTCCCTGGTCAGGATCTGCTCTTATAAAAGTAAAACCAGGGTTTGTTTGGAATTGGGTCCCAGTCAATCTGAACCCCCTAGGTAACAGTCTTCAGCCTACAGGAAATGCTTCCAGTTTTGACCCATTTCTGCTTACAACCATTATTGTTATTGGCCTGATATGTGTGCACATATTTCTCCATTGCTTTAAACAGTAAGACAAGTCTTTGCCAATAATGTATACATATCACATTGTATAACATGGGGTTGGTTTTCAAGAGTGCTCAGCACTGATCTCATTCTGGTCTCATGAAACTCAGTGCTAAGACTCCCATTCGGAGCAGAGATAGGGCAACACAGAGTGCTTTTGAAATTTTTCCCCATCCCTTCCCACCCTCCACAAATCAGTAAACAAGACCAGACAGATATTGAATGAATTCAACATTTTCCCCTTCATGGAGATTGCTATTAAGCTTAGTAATTCATTACAGCTAAGAGGAACAATTCTACTTTTAAAAAACTGATATTCAATTATTTTATTTGCGGTTTTGTCCATAAGATTTAAACATTTTACAGATGAACTTGTAGTTTCAAGAGCCATTTCTCAGCGAACCTATAGATAGCCTTAAGTTCTCAGTGCATGACTTGGATGATGGATTTTTTTGCAACTTTTATAACTGCTTTAATAAGGCACTCCTAAAAAAACAGCTAAGCAAGTAAATAAATATCCCAAACAAATCATAACATATAGAGATGGGTTGGTATCAAAATATCCCCTTACCTCCAGGAAGCACCATAGTACCCCCATGTTAAAGATGATTTCTCAGTCAGTCTCATTATGCATCCCACACAGCAGAACTTCTTTGACATGGGGGGAAATATATATACATAGTACACGAAGTACAGTATTAATTTTAGTACTAACACTAAATGACGTTGTTAAAGACTGTCAGTGTTCAATCTGGAGAGGCTGCTACGTTGCTACCTTTCTGTTTGCCAAGAAATGAATTATTTGGCTCCCACAAATGGGTCATTAAAAATAAATACTGCATGAACCTTCCAAACTTCGGGAGAGTCTCACAAAAACCACTGTTTCCAGAAGTGGGAACTACAGGCCAGTCAGCCTCACCTCAGTCCCTGGAAAAATCATGGAGCAGGTCCTAAAAGAATCAATCCTGAAGCACTTGCATGAGAGGAAAGTGATCAGGAACAGCCAGCATGGATTCACAAAGGGAAGGTCATGCCTGACTAATCTAATCGCCTTTTATGATGAGATTACTGGTTCTGTGGATGAAGGGAAAGCAGTGGATGTATTGTTTCTTGACTTTAGCAAAGCTTTTGACACGGTCTCCCACAGTATTCTTGTCAACAAGTTAAGGAAGTATGGGCTGGATCAATGCACTATAAGGTGGGTAGAAAGCTGGCTAGATTGTTGGGCTCAGCGGGTAGTGATCAATGGCTCCATGTCTAGTTGGTAGCCGGTATCAAGTGGAGTGCCCCAAGGGTCGGTCCTGGGGCCGGTTTTGTTCAATATCTTCATAAATGATCTGGAGGATGGTGTGGATTGCACTCTCAGCAAATTTGCGGATGATACTAAACTGGGAGGAGTGGTAGATACGCTGGAGGGGAGGGATAGGATACAGAAGGACCTAGACAAATTGGAGGATTGGGCCAAAAGTAATCTGATGAGGTTCAATAAGGATAAGTGCAGGGTCCTGCACTTAGGATGGAAGAATCCAATGCACCGCTACAGACTAGGGAACGAATGGCTAGGCAGCAGTTCTGCGGAAAAGGACCTAGGGGTGACAGTGGACGAGAAGCTGGATATGAGTCAGCAGTGTGCCCTTGTTGCCAAGAAGGCCAATGGCATTTTGGGCTGTATAAGTAAGGGCATTGCCAGCAGATGGAGGGACGTGATCCATTCCCCTCTATTCGACATTGGTGAGGCCTCATCTGGAGTACTGTGTCCAGTTTTGGGCCCCACACTACAAGAAGGATGTGGATAAATTGGAGAGAGTCCAGCGAAGGGCAACAAAAATGATTAGGGGTCTAGAACACATGACTTATGAGGAGAGGCTGAGGGAGCTGGGATTGTTTAGCCTGCAGAAGAGAAGAATGAGGGGGGATTTGATAGCTGCTTTCAACTACCTAAAAGGGGGTTCCAAAGAGGATGGCTCTAGACTGTTCTCAATGGTAGCAGATGACAGAACGAGGAGTAATGGTCTCAAGTTGCAGTGGGGGAGGTTTAGATTGGATATTAGGAAAAACTTTTTCACTAAGAGGGTGGTGAAACACTGGAATGCGTTACCTAGGGAGGTGGTAGAATCTCCTTCCTTAGAGGTTTTTAAGGTCAGGCTTGACAAAGTTCTGGCTGGGATGATTTAACTGGGAATTGGTCCTGCTTCGAGCAGGGGGTTGGACTAGATGACCTTCTGGGGTCCCTTCCAACCCTGATATTCTATGATTCTATGATAAGTGCTTATGCAGAATTTCAAACAGACTTCAGACTGATTCTGTGTCTATAGCTGCCATTGCCTTGTGCAACTATTCATAGGAATCCAGCACCCCAACTGAGAGGATGCTTATTTTAGCATCTAATAGGTTTTATTCTCTTCCCAGAATTCTGCTTTAAGAAGGTGTATATAATTTCGGCTTGTTTTTATGTCTCTTCTAAGAATCAGAATCTTTTTCATTTATGGCAAAATAAATAAATCCAAAGCTGGAAAGAAATCCCAAATTTCTAGGGTGTTTTTGTGTGTGTGCTATTTAATGTACACTCTACTAGGCCAACCATCATTCTAGCGCATCTCCCCAGTGTGAACTGAGTAAAAAGCTGGACCTAGTTACATGGCTAGGTGAGTGGGGAGCAAGGAACAGTAGAGGTGAGGAATAGCTTTTCTGTACAAATATGCATGGCCAAATGCTCAAAACGTTGGGCATACTTGCTGAAGTGGATATTACCTGGGCATACATGCACCTACACTGATCATCTCAGGCCAGGTCTACACTAGAACCTTTTGCTGGTACTGTAATACCAGTTAGGGGTGATTTTTTTATGATGTTGAAATACCAGCAAAAGCTTGGTGTAGAGATACTTATATGATCACAAAAATGTTTTTGCCAGTATAGTTTATTTTGGTCATGGAACCAATGTAAGATATATTGGTAAAAGCTGGTATAAGCTGAGTCTACACTAGGAAGGTTTGCTGGTACAACTACACAAGCTAACATTTTCTACTGTAGAATAGGCTTCAGATCATGCACGTACAGTAACTCCTCACTTAAGGTTGTCCTGGTTAACGTTGTTTCATTGTTACTTTGCTGATCAATTAGAGAACATGCTTGTTTAAAGTTGCGCAACACTTCCTTATCACGTAGTTTGGCAGCCACCTGCTTTGTCCACTGCTTGCAGGAAGAGCAGCCCATTGGAGCTGACTGGTGGGGGCTTGGAACGAGGGTGGGCTGGCAGCCCCCCTGTCAGCTCCCCTAAGTTCCCTGTGCAGCGGCAGCCACCCAGCAGGCTATCAATTGTAGGGCAGTTCAGCTGTCCCTCCCACCACTGCCGTGTGCTGCTCCTGCCCTCTACCTTGTAGCTGCTCCTGGGAGCCTCCTGTTTGCGGTGTGTGTGTGTCTCTCTTACTCACACACACACACACACACACACACACAGTGTGTGTCTCTGTCTGTCATGCTCTGTCTCCTCCCTCCATTCATGCTACATTTGCTTAAACTAGCATTTTTCAGGAACATAACTACAACATTAAGCAAGGAGTTGCACATTCAGATTCCCCTTTTGAACATATCATTTCCCCATTTGCATGCAAAAGCAGGAGTTGGGTCAGTCAAATACAAGTGCAAATTTGCACATTTTTGTGCATACGTCTCCACCTTCACTTAAAAATTTTTGGTCAGAAGTTAAAATTTGTGCTTGAACTGAACTGAATCTCATAATTTATTTTTATGAGATTTTGACCCATAATACCAGAAACCTTGCAAAAGTCTAACGATTTCCATGATCTTGGTGTAAAGTCTTGCAAACAGTTCTTTAAAGAGGTTTTGGCTGCATCTGAACTGGAAAATAAACTACTGGGCTTGGCCTATAACCAAATTGTAGGGGGAGGTTTTGAATTTAGGACTTTAGAGTTCAACCTCTGCCCCTATAACTGACCTCTGAAGGGATTCAGACCTGAGGCTCCAAGTGCAGCCCATCTCTAGCTTAAAATTAAACCTAGAAAGCTGAAAATAAAACTGAAAACAGTGATATTTTAATAGCATGTTTTAGTGGCAGCTTTATTGCCCCATTTTGTCTCACTGCTTTATTGAAAGCATCTTGACAATTGTTTAACAGATGTTAAACAAGAAAAAAAGAAAGGTTTTCCCATAATTGAGGTTACCTTTTTCTTGGAAGAAATGTGTGACTGTGACATTGTATTGTATTTCCTTTACATCTGTCTCTGAGTGGGAGGTTGTTTTTTTGTTTTGTGTTTATAAAGGAAATGAAAAGAGAAAAGCAATATTGCAGGAAGGCCAGTGGCAGCTGACTCTCCAAATGACTTCCTCCCTGGAAGCATCGCTCCATATAGTATATATTCCAAAGTTATATTATGTGGACCACAAAATGGCAACTTCATTCTTTTCTCCAAGGGCAGCAGGGAGTTATTTGTTGATACTGGATAAATTAAGTACTAATGACCAAGTATGCAAACTCCATTTCTGCTTAAAGCTTCTATTCAGTAGGACTCCTACAGTTCTATCATTGTTTATGTCAAGTGGTGGTGTAATGCTCAATGCTTCAGTACTGCAATCAACACAAGATTTAACCATAGTACCTACATTAAATCATAGTGTTTTTAGGTGTCTCTATGTGGCCAGTTTCTGGCTAAAATTCATCTTCCACTAGTGAACAAATAAACAGTCCAATAAGTCTTAGCTACTTATTTTCCCTTTGATAAGTCAGTCAGTTACAGTACCTGTCTTACCATCTACTCATTGTACCTCCCATATTATGAAACTGATTGATTATTGATGAGTTATTACTTAAGTTTAGTGTAATGGCCCATGGGTCTCAAACGCAGGCTCATGGATTTCCAGTTAGCCCGCACATCGTGGCCACCAATGGGCAAGCTCTCCCAGCTCTCTTGAGAGAGAAGAGCTAGCAGAAATCTGATCCCTCCCACAGGCTCCACCAGCAGGATCCTAATTGGGGATGATGATCAGCCCCCCGAATTGGCCTCATCATGCCATTTAATCCAGAAGGCAGCACAGGAATTTGTCTGAGCAGCTGAGAGACTTTGAGTGGCTGCTACCCTGGACCACCTACATCCTGATCTTGACATCTAGTTTCATAATCAATTAACTGCAATGTTTCTTTAAAAGAAAACTGCAAGGATTAGTTGTAATGCCCTGTGCTTTTATTATGGTAGCTCATCAGGGCTCCAATCAGGAGCAACCACCTTCCATTAGGCATATCAAGGTTCCTTCCCCACTCTGAACTCTGTGGTACAGATATGGGGACCTGCATGAAAGACCCCCTAAGCTTAATCTTACCAGCTTAGGTTAAAAATTCCCCAAGGTACAAACTTTGCCTTGTCCTTGAACAGTATACTACCACCACCAAGTGTTTTAAATAAAGAACAGGGAAAGAGACCACTTGGAGGCGTCTTCCCCCAAAATATCCCCCAAAGCCCTACACCGCCTTTCCTGGGGAAGGCTTGATAAGAATCCTCACCAATTGGTACAGGTGAACACAGACCCAAACCCTTGGATCTTAAGAACAATGAAAAATCAATCAGGTTCTTAAAAGAAGAATTTCAATTAAAGAAAAGGTAAAAGAATCACCTCTGTAAAATCAGGATGGTAAATACCTGACAGGGAAATCAGATTCAAAACATAGAGAATCCCTCTAGGCAAAACCTTCAGTTACAAAAAGACACAAAAACAGGAATATACATTCCCTCCAGCACAGCTTATTTTACTAGCCATTAAACAAAAGGAAATCTAACTCATTTTCTAGCTAGATTACTTACTAACTTAACAGGAGTTGGAAGGCTGCATTCCTGATCTGTTCCCGGCAAAAGCAACACACAGACAGACAAACCCTTTGTTCCCCCACCCTCCAGATTTGAAAGTATCTTGTCCCTTCATTGGTCATTTTGGGTTAGGTGCCAGCGAGGTTACCTTAGCTTCTTAACCCTTTTCAGATGAAAGCGTTGTGCCTCTGGCCAGGAGGATTTTATAGCACTGAATACAGAAAGGTGGTTACCCTTCCCTTTATATTTATGACAAGGCACTATACCAATAATTAAAGAGATTGTCTTCCTCCAAAGTTCTTAAAAGAGGACACAGATGAAACAAAACTGTTGTGGCATTGATGAAGAATGTGGTAAACAGTAAAAAATATATGTCTTAGCAAAATGGGCAGTGGCAAGGCTCTCCACCTGCCTAGCTGGCAATCTCCCATTTAGGCATCACAGGAAAGGTGGGTTTTAAGGAGGGATTTAAAGTAGGGCAAGGTGATAGCTGGACTGATTTAATTTGAATTTTTTCCCACTTGTAGAAGGTAGCATGGGAGAAAGTGTGAAGGTGCTTGTGGGCAGAGCCAATAGGTGGGTGGTGAAGATTTGTGAAGGTGGAAATCAGTGTCACTTTTAAAATGTCTGTTGTAGTTACTGAATGATTATTTACTAAAAAGGGATATGTTCAAAATATATTCCTAAAATGTCTCTTTAAATCTCCTTATTGCTGTATTGATGCCATGCTATCTGCAAATGGTTCTGAAGCCTGTTAGGGGGCTTATTCCTTCACCCACTTACTTCCCTGGTCCTTCTCGCATGAACAGAGAGCCACAATACCCGAAGTCCAAAGGTGCAAACAATTTGATGTTTATTGGGATGAACTTCCAGCAAGCATGATTCCAGTTTCCTTCCTTAGTGTCCCCCTTCCCAGCTCTGACACCACAGAGCCTTACACCTGTGTCCCTGTTCCTATTCCTGCCCTTAGCCAAACATGATTCCAATTTCCTTACCCCCATTCTCTGTTCCCATTTCCCCCTTTAGCAAAGCAAGATTCCAACTTCCCATTCCCTGTTCCCATTTTCCCTCCCCACACTCACCCACACACTTCCTGATTGACTGCAGACTATATAGTAAAACTTGAGTTCCGCTTAGCTATACCTCAACCAATCATTTTCCTGAAATTTAACTAACCAATCCTAACGTATTGTAACATGACTGTGTAACCAATTATATCCCACAACCTTAATTAGTTTACACCCAGCAAAATTAATTATACAGCAGACAGAAAGAATCACAGAACCAGACAGAGATTATACAGACAAACAATAGCAAAGTGGGAACTATAATTACAAAACAATACAGAAGTGAGGATTTCACATCCCAGCTATTGATAAGTGAGTTCTTGCCAGACAGGATGCTATCAAACTACGTTTCCTTTTACATTTTCTAGGCACTTCCCTTTCTCTGGAGGTGATAGGCACTATCAGAACAGGATTGTATTCCTAACAGCCCAATAGCATCTTCTTTCAGTGTGACTAGTTTGGAATGTGAGGAGGTGACCGGTCGCTTCCCAGCTTATAGCTGCCTCTGTTGCTTAGCCAAAGGCCTTAGCCTAAGAACAGGGCCTCAGACTGTCACAGTAAGAGAAGGCCCTTACACCGGCAGACAGTGATTTTGATTCTTTCTTTTATATCTCTATAACTAGCCAAGTGATAAGAATACATCTAAATTCTTAGAGTACAGGCCTTTACAGACAGGCCTGAATATCTATATCCTAACAGAGCCTTTCAAGGAGGCCTGCCCATTTGACTGTTGCCTCCCATCAAGAATTCCAGTCTGCTGATTAATGGCCCAACCCTGGAGTCCTTAACCCCTCAATGCACATCAAAGCCTTGCAAAGCTTTTGCTCAAACCTGAGCAAGAGAGAGGTAAGAAATCATTTCCACTGGTTTGCTTTTCAAAGGCAAAGAGATCCAATTAATACAAAAGGAGTTTCTACACATATACGGAAATCAGAATACAGAGGGGCAAGATCTACTAGAGAGCACTGTTACCATTACAGTATGACTGTGCTAAGATTTTTCTTGAAAACATATTTGTGTGTTAGCATCTCTTAGCTCCGTCACACAAACAACACAATACACAGACTGCACAGGGCTGAGTCCGCAGAACCATACTCAGACCCAAGACTCAATCAGTGAAAGTGGGAGTATTATAGGGAAGCAGAATTAATGGGCTTCCACGGGTACAGAAGACTGCATGTGATGTGAGTGTCAGTGCATATTGTGCTGATGTTAACGGTGTTGCTCCATGGTAATGTCCCATACTAAGACAATGCACACAACACAGTAGTGACAGTGAGATTTGATACAGCTCTGTGACATTATGGTGCCAGAATCTATTTTCATAGATTCATCAATTCCAAGGCTGGAAAGGACCACTGTGATTGAGTAGTCTAACCTCCTCCATAACACAGATCACTGAAATTCCCTGAAAATTTGCACAGCTTCAATCACTGCATTTGAAAGGCCACCCACACCTAGTGTCAAAAAGCCCTCCCATTGCATGGACTTTATCAGCCTTGATTTAGGTCTGGGGTCATGTGTACTGCTATGGGACTTATGCTAACTAAAGTAAGTCAAACTCTCTATGCCTTAATTTCTCCATCTGTGAAATGGGAATAAAGATACTGACACCACAGGGATATTTTCAGGTTAAATTCACTAAGTGTTTTAAGATCTTTATGGGGCAGATGGTATGGAAGAGTAAACATATTACAGTGACAGAGCTTGCATGGCAATTCAGGCTCAAAGTCATCTGGACACCTCTGTGCTCAGGCATTGTCTAGAAAGCAGTTCAACCACTGTGACGTGCTTCTGTTTGCCAACTTGGGAAGTCCAAAGTGCCAAGAGCCCTGTGTCATTTTAGCCTATGTTGAGTAAACTGTTCAACTATAAGAACAAAAACCTTTTGTGGCTCCAACAAAAAACAGAGAACTTGAAAGCAGGTGACACCCCCTGTTCCCTTTTAATTCCAGTCAAACAATTTCCTCCCCAAAAGTACTCAGTAGAGGAGAAAGGAAGAGAGTGGCCAATAGTGACTCTCAGTCCAGGACAGAAAGTTGTAATACTGGCTTTGGCTCCCCATTGAGCCCATTGTAGAGGCAGCAGCTTATCAGTGCCAGAAGACTACTCTCTCTGTACAACAGCAACAATGGGCAATATCTGCCTCCCCCAAAGCTCTGGATCAAACAGACATGCACAGCTGTATGCAGGCCAGTACTAACCAATCTTCAGATCATGCCACATTGCTTCACTTAGGTAGTTGCAAGGGTGATCCATTAGTGAGAAAGACTGGAGCCTAACTGAAATGCTCTGATAATTTTAATTAAGCTCATCATAGCTACAAACCTGGTAACTCTAGCAAAACATTTGCACCTTAAAAAAAAAGAAAGGACTACAACCAGCTCACTGAACCTGCTGTGTTACCTCCCCAAGTTCCCACGGTTTCTAATGCCCTCAAATAAAAGGACCATCATGGTACACAGAATCAGATGTTCTTTCCAGTTTGTCAAATTAGGCATAAGGACAGCAAACTGTTAGGGCAGAGGCTCTATGCTCCCTAATGGCACTACTGTCCCTCACTACAGAGCTAGCCTTCACAAAAATAGAATACCAGAATTCCAAAGAGCAAGGAACACAGAAATAAATTCTTTGGGGTGCGAGGTAATAATCCCTTTTGGGGGCAAATTTGAGAAAAGGATTTTGCATTGTACTTCAACATTACTCTTATATCAGCTTTTGTTTCTGTGCAGACCACAAAGCTTTATGAGCTATCAAGAGAAGAAATGGTTCCTCCAAGACACATTAACAACCAAAACCAAAACTTCAAACACAGAAGTCATCACAGAATGATAGAAAACCAAGTTCATGCTCAGTATAAATACGGAGGGTTGTCTAGTGGTTAGAACAGAAAATTCGGAGTGAAAATTTCCAAGATTGATTCCCACCCCCATCATTACCTTTGTGTGTTGCCTTGGGAAAATCATTTAGGCCCTGATTTTCAGAAGTGGCCAGTAACTTTGGTGCCTCAATTTTTGGGGGCCATATTTAAGACACTTTGGGCCTGATTTTCAGAAGCACTGATCACTCATCTCCAACTGATGTCAACTGCAGCTGCACAGCACCTCTGAAATGAGGCCTTTGGTATCTCAAGTTGGGCACCTGAAAATTGGAAAGTTTTGGCTTTAACCTCTTTGGGCCAAAGCCTTGAGTCATGGTGTGTTGTGCTCAGCACAGGACCTAGTGTAATATAGGTAAAGTGACTGTAAGACATCTTTCATTTCCACTGATCTTCAAGCCTTGGGCATAACTGACAGAAGCCTAAGTTATGCCAACTAAAGTGGTTTTCTAGGACCTTGCAGTCTGCTCAAGAATGTCCTCTGCGCATGTTGGATGACATAGAGTGAATGGCATAGAGTCAGCTACATGCCAGCCATGGATCGCCCCTATGTCTTTTAGGGCAGCTCTCAGTCAACTTTGTGTTGTTGGAACAACACCAAAGAGATAGAGTGAGAGCCTATGCCCTGGTCCTTCACTTTTGTTTCACTATTTGTAAAATGTGGTTGATACTAATCTGCATCACAGAAGTTTTATGAAATGCAATGGAGATGCTTGCAAAGTGCTTTGAGAGGCGCTGATGACAGGCCACAGAGGTGCCAAAGAACATAATTCTTTGCTGAAGATAGTAATGGGATAATAAATGTACCTTTATAAGATCTAAGTTGTCATAAATAGAAAGGGAAGGATAATCACCTTTAAAATTCCTCCTGGCCAGAGGAAAAATCCTTTCACCTGAAAAGGGTTAAGAAGCTAAAGGTAACCTCGCTGGCACCTGACCAAAATGAACAATGAGGAGACAAGATACTTTCAAAAGCTGGGAGGAAGGAGAAAAACAAAGGGTCTGGGTCTGTCTGTATGATGCTTTTGCCGGAGACAGAACAGGAATGAAGTCTTAGAATTTAGTAAGTAATCTAGCTAGGTATGTGTTAGATTATGATTTCTTTAAATGGCTGAGAAAATAGCTGTGCTGAATAGAATGAATATTCCTGTCTGTGTGTCTTTTTTGTAACTGAAGGTTTTGCCTAGAGGGATTCTCTATGTTTGAATCTAATTACCCTGTAAGGTATCTACCATCCTGATTTTACAGAGGTGATTCCTTTTTACTTCTATTAAAAGTCTTCTTGTAAGAAAACTGAATGCTTTTTCATTGTTCTAAGATCCAAGGGTTTGGGTCTGTGGTCACCTACGCAAATTGGTGAGGATTTTTACCAAACCTTCCCCAGGAAGTGGGGTGCAAGGGTTGGGAGGATTCTGGGGGGAAAGATGTTTCCAAACTACAATTTTTCAGGAACCCAGATAAAGTTTGGTGGTGGCAGTGGAAGTCGAAGGGTAAAATAGTTTGTACCTTGGAGAAGTTTTAACCTAAGCTGGTAAAAGTAAGCTTAGGAGGTTTTCATGCAGGTCCCCACATCTGTACCCTAGAGTTCAGAGTGGGGAAGGAACCTTGACACCTAATAAAAATAAACCCAGATAAATGTTTGGTGGTGGCAGTGGAAGTCCAAGGGCAAAGGGTAAAATAGTTTGTACCTTGGGGAAGTTTTAACCTAAGCTGGTAAAAGTAAGCTTAGGAGGTTTTCATGCAGGTCCCCACATCTGTACCCTAGAGTTCAGAGTGGGGAAGGAACCTTGACATGAGTACTCTGGTGGTGGGCATCATTAGATTAGACAGCAGCAAACAAATCTGGAATCCCCTTCTGAATGTACACGCTAAGTGGAATTTGACAAAGGGAAACAGTTTCATATATTGGTTTCACTGAACTAGTTTCATGTCATCCCCTCTAATATGATATTGGTTGCTCATATCACATCCCTTTGCATACGTAGTCCTTCTACACTCTATTTTCTTTCTGACTTCCCTTGCTCTCATTTTTGCTTTAGGTTATTTTATGCTCCTATTTTTGTTTCTCGTTTTTATTGTTTATTCATCATGATATACTTGCACTACTAAGAAACGTATGTTAGAATTACAAAGGTGTGAAAGATTTATATAGAAACCAAATCCTGCCAGAAATGAAGGTCAATTCAGTATATTATATTTTAATGTTCACCTCATCTTCAGGTTAGGGAAAGGGGTCCAAACGTGGAGTGGTATTGTTTGCCTAGCCTAACTGTCCCATCTCACACACTGCCCTATAGAACATTTTATAGATTGGGGGAAGGAGAGTGTAATAATTGGGCACCTGGAACAAAACTGGGGCAGCAGGTTTTCAACTTCCCCAGAGGTACCTGGGGAGAGTGGAGGAGGCCACCTACTTTAGAAACAGTCTAATCGGCAGACTGTAGGCTGCCAGGCACCTGTAAAGACATCAAGAGGTAAATAAGAGGCTCCACACAGCCTAAAGTAGTGGGTCCTTTTCCGATCCCTCCCAGTTAGCCAGGATCTACCTAAGACCCCCACCCCTGTTCAGCAGTTTGGGAAGTGAAGGGTGAGCACAAACCCTGATACCTGTTTGCTACTCCCTTGGAGATCACTGCCCCCAGGCTGAGAATCCAAGCTCTAGAGGAAGGCAGCATCTACAGAGATTTCCTAGAGATGAGTTTCTGTACAACCTACACTTCCATGCCCATAGGGGCTGGGCCAGTTTGAACTGTTGCAAATGGAACCAGCAGGCTTCAGTACGCATGGCTCTAATACCATGCCTAAAGTCAGAATTATACTTTGCACTTCTGTTGGTGCCTTCCCATAGAGGATCTCAGAACAAGTCACAGATACTCATGATTAAAGCCTCATTACACTGCTGAGTGAGATCATAGAATCATAGAATATCAGGGTTGGAAGGGACCTCAGGAGGTCATCTAGTCCAACCCCCTGCTCAAACAGGACCGATCCCCGACTAAATCATCCCAGCCAGGGCTTTGTCAAGCCTGACCTTAAAAACTTCTAGGGAAGGAGATTCCACCACCTCCTTAGGTAATGCATTCCAGTGTTTCACCACCCTCCTAGTGAAAAAGTTTTTCCTAATATCCAACCTAAATCTCCCCCACTGCAACTTGAGACCATTATTCCTTGTTCTGTCATCTGCTACCACTGAGAACAGTCTAGAGCCATACGCTTTGGAACCCCCTTTCAGGTAGTTGAAAGCAGCTATCAAATCCCTGCTCATTCTTCTCTTCCACAGACTAAACATCCCCAGTTCCCTCAGCCTCTCCTCATAAGTCATGTGTTCTAGTCCCCTAATCATTTTCGTTGCCCTCCACTCTTTCCAATTTTCCACATCCTTCTTATAGTGTGGGGCCCAAAACTGGACACAGTACTCCAGATCAGAGCCCCAAAGCTCTGTCAAGCCCCAGTACTCAGAAATAAAAGAAAAAGGTTTTAAAATGGGAAAAGTAATCCACTTGGATTCACAATGAGTGCTGTGTGGCCAGTCAGTGATGCTCCATGGTCGTGTATCCCAGTACCAGTGTTTGTGAACCTGGTACTGAAGAAGGCAGTGCTGGGAACACACAGCTTTTGATGTACCAAGATGACTTGCAATGTTGCCATGTGATATAGAGTATTAAAATCTCCAAAGACATATACAAATGGCACTTAGAGATGCTGTGTGCATATATTTCATTTTGTTCATATGCTTAAAAGGTTAATAGTTTCATTTAAAAAGCTAAAGCAATATGCTCCCAGTTTAATAAAATATTTTATACTGGGAAAATAGTCCCTTACCCATCAAAAAAACTATCTTGAACAGACCTGTGCTGGCTAACAGGGTATGAGAGCCCAACATAGAATTTAAAGCACTGAGATCTAATATTTCATTTGAAATCACTTCTTTGGAGCAGAGGGATTTTAGAGGGGGCAGTACTGATTTGCATTTTGTAGGTTTTCAGATGAAGACATCCACTTATTTTGTGTAAGCAGCATTTAAAGCATTTCTGACATATCTGCTATACCAAGCTGTTCTGTGCTACAACAGGAAGTTTAAATGTGTTAAATCTTATCTTGTTTTTCATATAAATAGTACATGGGGTTTGAAGATATATGGTCATTATTTCTAGAACACCACACCAAAAAGTCCAGCATATATATTAACATCTAGAAAGGAACTTAATCTTTATAAGGCATAACCACATATAAATGGAAGTATAGATGCTGTAAACTACAGCGTGTTTCATATCTTCAGACTCCCTACCCCTTCTCACTTTTACATAAATAGTATTAAAAACATTTAAACAAAAAAGATTACACAGGAAGAGATACAGATAACGACGTGGCTGCTCAGCTGCTAGTGCCAGGCCAAAGCTGTGAGTATTAGTTTTTTTAAAAAAAATATGACAACTATCTTTGACTTAATTGTTCAGGCAATAAGATCAATTTATCATCTCCGCATTATACAGTGTGACTCCAATGGCAACCGAGCATTTCCGGTTGCTGTTTTGCAGCTATGGCACAAAAGGAGCTTTGATTTAAGGATTATGGTGAACTGTTTTGCTCCCTTGTAGTAAGTATAAAATTTTTATTAACGCTAATGTTAAAAATATATATAATACGTAGGTTGGCAAAAGAGTGTCTGTAAATCTGGGTATAGTGCTTTGATTATCCACAAATATGAAGTTTGTTTTTAAAAGTCATATGATACATAAAGTACATAGTCATCAATAACCCAAATTTAGGTGAATAGATTTAACAATACAGTTTAGATATTAGAATCCGAGTACTCGGGTACATCATACATTACAAGTTGTACAGAGATTTGGTTGTGGAAAGCAAAATATATCAATGGGTGGAGATTGTCTCTCAGTCATTGAGAATTATGTAGGTGGTTCATTTAGAAATTAGGTATATTACACATTAGTTTACCCCTTTTAACTAATTGGTAGCAAATTTTGCATCATTTGGTTGTGTTTTTAATGTTGAGCTCATTGAATACTCTGTGCAATATCATGAAAAGCCCAAGCAACAAACTGCATACCCCTGAAAGCAGTAAGCCTCCTTAGGCAGTAATTTTCCTAGTGAGGACAAGGCCAAAGGGACTTTCATCTAGAAGAGTATCCTACAAGTTAGCAACTCTTTGCCTAGATTGAACACCTGAGTGGAAAGACCTTAGGACTGGTAAACACTGCAAAACGTTACCAGGTCTCTAAAGGGTTGTGAACAATTAGTTGACCTGATGCTGAAGACAGTTTAGCGATGAGTATACACCAAGACAATTCATGTTTGGATCTATCTATTTTAGGTACTTATATAGCCCCAATTACTGTATCAAAATTTAATGCATTTATCCCCACAACATCCCTGTCAAGTTGGGAAGTGCTATTATTCCCATTTTACAGATGGAGAACTACACATGGAAGCTAAGTGACTTGCCCATTGTCACACATGAAATTTGTGGCAGAGCAGAGATTTAAATGCAGTTCTCCCAGGTTCTAGGCTAGCACCCAAACCACTGAACTATCTTTCCCTTCTAGCAGCAGTGTTTAGCAGCATGCCTAATAACCACAATTAAACTCTTTGTATTGAGATTTTAATCCCAATTAGACACAATGCTGAATATGATTTGCCCTGGCCTGCACTGACTGCTAAACCATGTTCACCGTTGTGCCAGCTAACATAAGTGTTCACAATCGTGTTTGGACACAGTAACGTTTTGTCGTTTAGACTGGACCTATTAGTGTTTGGTGAAAGAAAGATGGGAGGGAGAGAGGATGGTATTGTGAACTATTCAGATTAATGTTTTACAAGTAGTGGACATATTAACTGGTAGCAATCTAAGGCTACTGAGGATCAGGTCATTTTTCTAATGGATTCATATAGTTTACACTGTTGAAAAGTAATGCATCACATAAACACTTAATTTTATTAATTATCTGTAGATGTTGTGTCCTAGGTTATCAAATTGTTATCCTGCCTTATGTACTTGGGTTTTGATGGATGATATTAATTGATTAGAGAAATTCTGCTCTCAGGTACACGGATGCTACTGGACCCATTTTGGTGAGGATGCATGTTTAAAATGGCAAGCAGAATTTTTCCCACTGAGGTCAAGGATTGTATTGAGCAGATATACAGAAATAGCAGCACTTTTCTGATGATTTGATCAGCCTGTTCAGAATTTAAGTTGTCATCTATAAAAATGTAGATGGCTGGCTCCTATGGTTAGAGGTTGATAGATGTTTGGCTATGTGTGTGTGTTCCTTCTGTCTGCCTCCCCAACCCTACACAGACAGTTGGCACAGCAAACCACCCAATGACCATAAGATCCATTAAGGGACAAAGGCACCCAGCCAGGTTTATTGTTGACAAAACCCGGTACTAGCATCCTGCAGACTCTACTGAACCACTAATACATCTATGCCCATAACAATGGACCAGCTCGGTGAACAGCAGGATTTTCTCTTCCTCTCTAGACCAGACAAAGATATTCCTGAAGGGTTCATGTAGAGTTCATGCACCTGGAAACATTCAGAGCACACCCTGACTGTTGTGTAGGAGCACACACTGCTCCGTCCAAGGATATGGACCATGGGAAGTCGCTCAGAGGACATGAACCGTGGGACGCTTCCTTGGACTGGGCTCAAGGCCTGAGAACAAGGATTGTAGTAGATAGAGACTGATAAATAAGAATATTAATCAAAGTCATATTATTTCCTTTGTTGATGCCTTTTGCAGTTGGAGTATGTAATGCGCAGGGGGGAGAGAAATAAAAGAGAGGTGGAAAAGCTGACAGGGGCAATCCCGTCAGCAAACCAACCTGCTTGCTCGCCTAAAGCCGTGTCCTGTCTTGTATTGAACCGCAACAACTGGCGCCCAACGTGGGACCCTCAGCACTCACCTCGCCCGGCAAGGGTTTCAGATGCGTCACTCATCCGCTTCGCAGATCCCGGTGAGTATTTTTCATTGTGGTAAGCATGGGAAGCTCCCTCTCTGCTTTGCAAGTGCACACCGCAGTGAGCTACAGTATTTGCTGCGTAAGGCTCAGCATGATTGCCCCACTCGAGAACTCACTCTCCTGCTACAGGAGGTGAGTGCTCAATGCCCGTGGTACCCTGAAGCTGGAACCCTTAAGCTAGCGGACTGGGAGTGGTTGGGCCAGACATTGCACAAAGAGCCTCGGGCGCCCGTGCAGGCTTTACATGCCTGGCACCTCTGCCGCGACGTGATACAGCGTGTCGCCTCGGAAAGACCCTCTCCCGCGCCAACAGAGGGGCTGCCGATCTCGCCACCCCCGTCTGCTCCTGCAACCATCCCTCCCCCTGCTTTGCCCCCAGTGCCACAATTACCACCGCCTCCCCTGTCTTCCTCACCGGAGCCGGTGTGTGATCGCTCTCCCCTCGTGGGGCCCCATGCTCCGGGGCCCCCCGGAGGGTCGTCCGCGTCTGCTCAGGAGCTTTTGCTGGTGCAACAAATGGTTCACGCAGCGAAGACTCGCTCCGATATTACAGCAGAGGAGCTGGCTGATCTGGTCTCAGTTTGTCCGGTGACCTGGCAGGATGATGGCCAGGGCAACCAGGTTGCAAAGTGGGTCAGTTTGCCTTACTCAGTGATCAGAGAGGTAAAGAAAGCGATTCGCGAGTTCGGCCTGACTAGCACGTATATACGTGGTCTTATTGAAGGGCTAGGTACCGGGTACACCCTGGTCCCTGAAGACTGGAAAGCGCTGTTGCGCATGATGCTGACACCCAGTCAGTATGTTATTTGGCTTAGTGAGTATCGGCAGATGGCGGAACGCCAAGCCCAGGTATATAGAGAGCAAGGTATCATTTATGCGCACTTGGCAGGGGAGGGCCAGTTTGCTACCGTTCAGATGCAGTCTCAACTCCCTCAGGCCGTCTTCCCCATTATTTCCACCTGCACCCAGCATGCTTTCCAGAAGGTCCCGGCTTCAGGCAAGCCTACCAAAAGCTTTGCCAGTATCCGTCAGGGTGCATCAGAGTCCTTTATGAATTTTACCAACAGATTGCAGGAGGCTATCCTCCGACAGGTAGATAGCCCTGCAGCAGCTCAGGAGATCCTGTTAAAGATGGCGGTTGAAAATGCGAATGAGGACTGCCGCCGCGCTCTCCAGGCGGCACAAGCCTCTGGAATTCTAGAGCTGTCAGACATGCTGCGTGCGTGCCAAAACATCGGAACCCAAGCACATAAAGCTGGAGTTCTGGCTGCCACCCTGCGGAAAAGCGGGAAGGAGGGGAAGCGTTGTTATCGCTGTGGTAAGGAGGGTCACTTTCAGCGGGAGTGCCGCTCCTCGGCGGCGCCCGCTCGCCCCTCAAAGAAGTGCCCCAAGTGTCGGAAGGGCTATCACTGGGCTAATCAGTGTCATAGCGGGTCGGGAAACCGCATGACGGGTTCCCCCCGAACCCAGGGCCAAACGGGGGTGTTTCCCACTCAGACAACTGTTCCTCTGCTTTAAAATCCATAGACTCCATGAGGCCGGTGACTGCCGGAAGTGCAGGGCTTGATTTGATTATGCAGGAGGATGCTGATTTTCGGTTGCCAGGGGAGGTTTGCGCCATACCTACCCAGGTGACGGGACCTCTCCCTGACGGATTTGTGGGTCTGGTTCTCCCTTGCTCACATGCTGGGAAACAGGGTTTTTTTGTCATCCCAGGGGTCATTGACGCTGATTACACGGCGTTATTAAGGTCCAGGTGTGGACCCATCTTCCGCAGTCGCTCCCGCGTGGACGGTCAATTGCACAATTGATTTTAGTCCCCTATCAGGTGCCAGCCGCAGAGGATCGAGCCCGGGGCGGGAACGGCTTTGGGTCAACGCTGTCTCAGTTTCCGTCTCACAACATGTCCTCTCCACTTGTTGCTCTAACAATGTCGGTCCGCCCCTCGAAACCTCAGTTAACACTTCTCTTAAATAATGTTCCTTTTACAGGACTGGTGGACACTGGAGCTGACGTTACGGTGATTCGTGATCCAGAGTGGCTGGTCAGTTGGCCAACAGTTCCTTCTAAAGAGTTGTGGGGGATCGGGGGTAGCAAACCCGGGCGCCAAAGTTTGTCTTGGGTCACGGTCTCTAAACCAGGAGGCCGTGCCCTTGCTACAATCCGTCCTTTTGTGCTCCTTGTCCACCTTAATATTTGGGGCCGTGACTTACTTACAAAGCTGGACACCACCCTCGATATTAATATATATTGGCCCAAAACCCTCCCTCACCCACCTTGCCCTCCGCATTACCATTGGTATGGCAATCCTTAGAGCCCGTATGGATTGACCAGTGGCCTCTCCCTCTAGAAAAGCTGAAAGCGCTTCATTCGCTTGTGCAACAACATTTGCATGCACAGCGCTTGGAACGCTCCAATAGTCCTTGGAACACCCCGGTGTTTGTTATTAAGAAAAAATCTGGTGCATGGCGGCTGTTACATGATTTAAGGGAAATAAACGCATCCAATCCATGGGCCCCTTGCAGTTTGGGTTGCCAAACCCGAATTTAATTCCTCAAACCGATCAGCTTTGTGTGTTAGATTTAAAAGATTGTTTCTTCACCATCCCCCTCTGCCCACAAGATCGCGAAAAATTCGCGTTTACAGTGCCAGAATATAATAATCAGCGACCCTCTCACAGGTATCAGTGGAAGGTCTTGCCCCAGGGAATGCAAAATAGTCTAACCTTATGTCAACTTTTTGTGGATCGGGCCCTCACCCCTTTTCGTGCCCGATACCCCACGCTAAAAGTCTACCATTATATGGATGACATTTTGCTTAGTGGTCCCCAGGTCACGGCACAACAGCTTGAATATTTGTCCCAGATTCTCGGCCAAAATGGCCTGTTAGTGGCACCAGAAAAAATCCAACGCTCTTATCCCTACCAATACCTCGGGCATAAGGTTTTACAAACCTATGCTGCCCCTGTTCGCCCGGAACTAGTCCTTCGCCAACCCCTGACCCTTGTTAAATTACAACAGATTTTGGGTCATTTAAATTGGATTCGACCCTACTTCCGTCTCCCCACATCAATGCTACAGCCGTTGTTCGAGCTCCTACGTGGAGCTCGGGCACCGGGCGCAGTTATTGCCATCACTGAGGAGCACATTGCCTGCATTCGACAGATCAATGCAGTGTTGAGTCAGCAGTTTGTGGATAGACTCACGGAGGTCCGTCCCCTGCGGCTGGTTCTCCTTGCCACCCCTCATATGCCCACTGCGGCTCTGTTTGTACCTCGTACAGACACAGCTGTCTCTATCATAGAGTGGATATATTTGTCTTCCACTCCTCCTCGGAACATTTATCCTTATTTAGACGCCCCGTCCGACCTTGTTCGTAAAGCCCGCCACCGTGCAGTGCAACTCACGGGCACTGATCTAGTTGCCATTGTGTTCCCCTTATCACGTAGTGAATTTGATTCCTTGTACCACACCTCCTTGGCCTGGCAGGTTGCTCTTTGTGATTATGTGGGAGAGATCTCTTATAATCCCCCAAAAGATCCCCGATTGGTGATTACCCAACAGGTGCCCCTAATTGTGCATCGTCTTAGCCGCTCTCGACCTATTGTTTCAGATATCACTCTTTTTACTGATGGCTCTCCATGTCGAGGTGTTGTCACCTATCAATTTGGTGACCCCCCTCATTGGCATTCTCGTTTTACGCTGCCTCAGCATTCCGCGCAGCGCTCAGAACTGGCTGCTGTTATTTTGGCCTTTCAACTTTTCGCTGATTGTCCCTTTAATTTGATTGTGGACACACATTATGTTTATCAGGTAATTGATCATTTACCCCTTGCCCTCATTACCCCTCAGGTCGATGCGGACCTTTTTCGCCTGTTTTTGTCCTTACAGTATCTCATCACCACTCGTAATTTCCCTTATTTTGTTGCTCATATTCGCAGTCATACTCCTCTGCCTGGGCTACTCACTGAGGGCAATGCGCGCACCAATCGCGCATTACGTGGTCAGGTAAATTCCCTTTTTTCTGACCCCATTGAAAGCCATTCCTTTTTTCATCAGTCTGCCTCTGTTTTGGCCCGACAGTTTCACATTCCTGCTGATCACGCACGTTCTATTGTTCGTTCCTGCCCCCACTGTGCCGCTGCTGCCCCTACCTTTTCTTATGCCGTTAACCCCAGAGGTACCACAGCGAATCAGCTGTGGCAAATGGATGTCACTCACGTACCACAATTCCGCCCTTATTCGTTTTTACATGTTTCCACTGATACCTATTCAGGATACCTCTGGGTGACCCCACAGCGTGGGGAAGCCACTCCCAAAGTTATTCACCATTTGCTAGCCTGTTTTGCTGTTATGGGTCGCTCGAGCCAGATAAAAACAGATAATGCCCCAGCCTATTGCTCCACAGCCCTCTCCACCTTTTGTGCCCAATGGGATGTCCGTCTCACACACGGGATCCCTTATAATTCCACGGGCCAAGCCATTGTTGAATGTGCAAATCGCACGCTAAAAACCTTGCTCGACAAACAATTAAAACAAGGGGAGCTGCATCTCCGAACCTTAGGAGGCATTCAGCAGCAATTGCATATCCTTTTGTTCACTTTAAATAATTTAACGCTGAATGCAGATCAGCAGACCCCCGTGGATCGGCATTTTCACAAATCCGAGGAAAGACCGCGTGTCTATTACCGTCAGCTGCCCGATCCGCAATGGCTGGGCCCAGTACCTCTAATCACTTGGGGTCGGGGATATGCTGCTGTGTCTCTCCCTGCAGGACCGTTGTGGGTTCCGGCCCGGTGTGTGCGACTGGAACTGAAACAGCATGGTGTGGCACCAGAGGCTATCGAACCCCATACCGGAGTTTCAGCTGACCCTGGAAGAGAGCGCGATGCCTCCCGGGTCGACAACAGCAGGACGGAAACGGAGGAGGCGTAGCATCCCAAGCCAGCCCGTGACATGGGGAGCAGTAAAAGCATTGGTCGCCGCGGCTCAACGAAGACTGGCAGCAAACCAACAGCCAGAGACTCCTGAGACTCTGTTTGTGGCAATTCTTGCCCAAATTACTGCTAATTCTGTATTGATTGTATGCCTTTTGTGCCTGCTATTTCCTGTAGGGGTTGGCTCGGGAGTGCTTTCTCCGTTACGGGCCCGAATGACATATAACCTATGGGAAAGATTGGCTTCAATAGCAAATGTTACCCACTTTTGTTTATCTGATTCTGTAGCAGCCAGAGAACTGTTAGGTACATGCCTTATTCCAGTATGTCATCACCCTGAGGAAATAGGGAATGAGACGATGTTCGCTGCTTACGTGAATCTCTCTTCCCAGTACTCTGGCATGGCTAATTGGGGCCCGGCCAACTATACTTTGCCTCACACGGCCATATCCCTCCACACACCGTATCCGGCCGGGGCCAACAATGTCACCTGTGCGCATGTAGTCAACTGCACTAGTACAAAGGTGCCCTTAGGCTGTCAGCAAATTTCTCAACCCTTTTTAAATTGTTCCCACGCTGTGAATGTTTCGTACAATTATGGACATATCATCCTACCATCCGGGTGGTTTTTTACCTGCGGCTCACGCACCTTTAGTTATATTCCCGCAAATTTAAGTGATGGCACCCTTTGCTGCCTCAGTAGAATGACACTCATTTTGCCTTTTGCCGGTCAAAAGCGCAGTAAAAGGGCTACACCCCTTTCGACTGTGTCGCAGATGTCAATCTTCTCAGCCGCTCTGAGTATACCGCCTTAGCGGTCTCTATTGTTGGGGTCCCCGGACTTGCCACTTATACAGCAAGAACTTTGAATGCCCTGGCGTGTTTTGCGGCAAAGGCAATTAATACAACATCCCAGGCAATTGCCCTATTTAATACAGAGCAACACGAATTAAGGGATGCAACTTTGGATAACAGAGCAGCTATTGATTTTCTGCTCTTGAAACATCATTTAGGCTGTTCCATGTTTCGGCATATGTGTTGTTTTAATTTAACTGATAATAGTTGTTCCATAGACACTAGACTGGCGAATTGGCCAATCTTACAGCACACATACGCCAAGATCTGGGGTTTGAGGGCTTTTGGAATTGGCTTACAGGCTGGCTGCCCTCTTTAGGGTGGCTGCGACAACTTTTTGGTTATGCTGTATTTGTGATTGCTGGGCTTATTTTTTGTTGCTGCTGTGTACAATGTATTCCCTCTTTGTTACGGCTTTGTAGAGACCCGCCCTGGCAGGCTCCCCGAGTTATGTCCTTGTCTGTCTGGGAGTTAAATTGCTTGCAAAAGCAAATTGATGGCTACCATGAGATGGCCGAGCACAAATAAACAAAAAAGGGGGGATGAAGGGTTCATGTAGAGTTCATGCACCTGGAAACATTCAGGGCACACCCTGACTGTTGTGTAGGAGCGGTGCACACACTGCTCCATCCAAGGACATGGACCATGGGAAGTCGCTCAGAGGACATGAACCGTGGGAAGCTTCCTTGGACTGGGCTCAAGGCCTGAGAACAAGGATTGTAGTAGATAGAGACTGATAAATAAGAATATTAATCAAAGTCATATTATTTCCTTTGTTGATGCCTTTTGCGGTTGGAGTATGTAATGCGCAGGGGGGAGAGAAATAAAAGAGAGGTGGAAAAGCTGACAGGGGCAATCCCGTCAGCAAACCAGCCTGCTTGCTCGCCTAAAGCCATGTCCTGTCTTGTATTGAACTGCAACATATTCCCTCTAAGATACATTTTTATATCCCGATACAAACAAGTTAGTACTGCCTCTATGACATAGGCAGCTCTCCCACACCACTTTCTACAAGCCATTACCCTCTGATCCCACTGAGGGTTACCAAAAGAAACTACAGCATTTGCTCAAGAAACTCTCTGAAAAAGCACAAGAACAAATTCACACAGACACACCCCTGGAACTCCGACCTGGGGTATTCTATCTGCTACCCAAGATCCATAAACCTGGAAATCCTGGATGCCCCATCATCTCAGGCATTAGCACCCTGACAGCAGGATTGTCTGGCTATGTAGACTCCCTCCTCAGGCCCTACGCTACCAGCACTCCCAGCTATCTTCGAGACACCACTGACTTCCTGAGGAAACTAAAATCCATAGGTGACCTTCCTGAAAACACCATCCTGGCTACTATGGATGTAGAAGCCCTCGACACCAACATTCCACACAAAGATGGACTACAAGCCATCAGGAACACTATCCCCGATAATGTCACGGCTAACCTGGTGGCTGAACTTTGTGACTTTGTCCTCACCCATAACTATTTCACATTTGGGGGCAATGTATACCTTCAAATCAGCAGCACTGCTATGGGTACCTGCATGGCCCCACAGTATGCCAACATTTTTATGGCTGACTTAGAACAATGCTTCCTCAGCTCTCGTCCCCTAATGCCCCTACTCTACTTGTGCTACATTGAGGACATCTTCATCATCTGGACCCAAGGAAAAGAAGCCCTTGAGGAATTCCACCATGATTTCAACAATTTCCATCCCACCATCAACCTCAGCCTGAACCAGACCACACAAGAAATCCACTTCCTGGACATTATGGTGCTAATAAGCGATGGTCACATAAACACCACCCTATACTGGAAACCTACTGACCGCTATTCCTACCTACATGCCTCCAGCTTTCATCCAGACTACACCACGTGATCCATTGTCTACAGCCAAGCTCTATGATACAACCGCATTTGCTCCAACCCCTCAGACAGAGACAAAAACCTACAAGATCTCTATCGAGCATTCTTACAACTACAATCTTACAACTACACTTACAAACCACCGGCTGACATGAAGAAACAGATTGACAGAGCCCGAATTGTACCCAGAAGTCACCTACTACAGGACAGGCCCAACAAAGAAAATAACAGAACGCCACTAGCTGTCACCTTCAGCCCCCAACTAAAACCTCTCCAACGCATCATCAAGGATCTACAACCTATCCTGAAGGAAGACCCATCACTCTCACAGATCTTGGGAGACAGGCCAGTCCTTGCTTACAGACAGCCCCCCAACCTGAAGCAAATACTCACCAGCAACCACACAACAGAACCACTAACCCAGGAACCTATCCTTGCAACAAAGCCCGTTGCCAACTGTTTCCACATATCTATTCAGGGGACACCATCATCGGGCCTAATCACATCAGCCACAATATCAGAGGCTCGTTCACCTGCACATCTACCAATGTGATATATGCCATCATGTGCCAGCAATGCCCCTCTGCCATGTACATTGGTCAAACTGGACAGTCTCTACGTAAAAGAATAAATGGACACAAATCAGACGTCAAGAATTATAACATTCAAAAACCAGTTGGAGAACACTTCAATCTCTTTGGTCACTCGATTACAGACCTAAAAGTGGCAATATTTCAACAAAAAAACTTCAGAAACAGACTCCAACGAGAGACTGTTGAATTGGAATTAATTTGCAAGCTGGATACAATTAACTTAGGCTTGAATAGAGACTGGGAGTGGATGGGTCATTACACAAAGTAAAACTATTTCCACTTGTTTATCCCCACCCCCCCACTGCTCCTCAGACGTTCTTGTCAACTGCTGGAAATGGCCCACCTTGATTATCACTACAAAAGGTTCTCCCCCACCACCCGCTCTCCTGCTGGTAATAGCTCACCCTAAGTGATCACTCTGGTTACAGTGTGTATGGTAACACCCATTGTTTCATGTTCTCTATGTATATAAATCTCCCCACTGTATTTTCCACTGAATGCATCCGATGAAGTGAGCTGCAGCTCACGAAAGCTTATGCTCAAATAAATGTGTTAGTCTCTAAGGTGCCACAAGTACTCCTTTTCTTTTTATGACATAGTTAGTTACTGCCCCCTGGCATGGCTAGTTATCACCCATCACTTTGTTCATGTTAGTTCGATCAAAACATCTGTATTACATACTGTCATCCTGACCTTATCTTTTAGGAGGGGTCAGTGTGTTCCTGTTATTCTTAGGGAATATTTTTGTACCATCCTTGATATCAGGATGTTTTGGTACCACTTGATATTGGGATGTGTTTGTGTGAGTACTCTGTGATTAGCACTTCTTAGGAATGTGTATTTCTGCAATATCAGCCCTATTCTTGCCAGATTCTGTGAGCAGGTCTTTCCTCATACAAGGCCTCTGGTACAAAGGCTCATGTCTCAGGCTCTCTTCCTACTACAGCTCCTATGGTCATAAAGGGAAGTTCGCACAGGTGAACCAAAACCCTTCTGTTATATTGAGCTACAGAAATTGAAATGACAGCTCTGTGAAGATGAATTGCCCCTGAATTGTCTCTGAAGCCTAATGTTGAGACTTTAGATATTATTGTTCATTACACTTTCAACATAAATATCAGCTACTCCCTATGTGTACAGAGATTTAAAAGTGTACTCTGCTTTCCTCTTCCCTTCAGTCTGACCCCTGATTGTGACTGAAGCAAATAGAGAAAATTATGCTGTGTTATGATGCCACATGGAGGCACTATATATGCTCTATGATCATGAAAATAGAATAGTGGTTCTCACCCTTTTCTCTACCAGGATCCTTAGCTAACATCTAGCTGGGACGCCTCTCCCTCCCCCCTTTTAACAATTTGGAAAAGGACAGGGTGTATGCTAGCTCTTGACACCTGTTTGTCAGTGACCACTGAGTTGAGAACCCATAAAAATGATAATCCTGTTAATCTAGCAGCATCTGTCTGGAGTTAGGAAAACACCATTAGATGAATCTAGATGGATACATTCAATATTATGTTCGCTGAGTAATATTATGTTCAATATTACTCTTTCCTTGAGAGGTGAAAACAAATCATTGTTGTAACATCTTTGTGTTTTGTTTTTCTTCTGTGGACAAACCTTCTCATTTGATTCCTTACCAGTGACCTCAGACTCAATATTCTCTGATCCCATCCAGAAGAATCAGAGTGGAGATCCAATCATAGAATCATAGAATCATAGAATATCAGGGTTGGAAGGGACCCCAGAAGGTCATCTAGTCCAACCCCCTGCTCAAAGCAGGGCCAATTCCCAGTTAAATCAATATGTGGTACTGCCATATCCAAGTATTCAAAAATCATAAGTACAGAAAAAATGAGTTTAAAAATAGTTTTTCCGCATATGCCTTATGGTTCCTTAGTCTTTAGGTTACACTGGGCTCACATTTACAAGCTTTTCTGTGCAAAAATGAGGGCTAGAAATGGACACACACAAAAAGCACAGAGATTCTCATGTAATCACTTAAAGAGCTGGGGCTTTGAAATAAAACCCAACTAACTGTGAGACTTGTGGTAAATAGGGCTGCCGATTAATTGCAGTTACCTCACATGATTAATTTAAAAATTAATCTCAATCTAATCTGTTAATAAAATACCAGTTGAAATTTATTAAATATTTTGGATGTTTTTCTACATATTCATATATATATATATATATATATATATATATATATATATATATATATATTGTATTCTGTGTTATAATTGAAATCAAAGTATATTATTTTTTACTACAAATATTTCCACTGTAAAAATGATAAAGGAAATAGGATTTTTCAATTCACCGCATATAAGTACTGTAGTGCAATCTCTTTGTCATGAAAGTGCAACTTACAAATGTAGATTTTTTTTTGTTACATAACTGCACTAAAAAACAAAACAATGTAAAACTTCAGAGCCTACAAGTCCACTCAGTCCTATTTTTTATTCAGCCAATTGCTAAGACAAACAAGTTTGTTTACATTCACAGGAGATAATGTTGCCCTCTTCTTATTTACAATGTCACCAGAAAGGGAGAACAGTGTATGGCACTTTTGTAGCTGGCACTGCAAGGTATTTACATATGCTAAAGATTCGTATGACCCTTCATGCTTTGACCAACATTCCAGAGGACATGCTTCCATGCCAATGACGCTCATTACAAAAATAATGCATTAATTACATTTGTGACTGAACTCCTTGGGGGAGAATTGTATGTCCCCTGCTCTGTTTTACCTGCATTCTGCCATACATTTCATGTTATAGCAGTCTTGGATGATGATCCAGCACATGTTCATTTTAAGGACACTTTCGCTGCAGATTTGACAAAACACAAAGAAGGTACCAATGTGAGATTTCTAAAGATAGCTACAGCACTCTACCCAAGGTTTAAGAATCTGAAGCACCCTCCAAAATGTGAGAGGGATGAGGTGTGGAGCATGCTTTCAGAAGTCTTAAAAGAGCAACACTCTTATGCGGAAACTACAGAATCAACAAAAAAGAAAATCAGCCTTCAGCTGGTGGCATCTGACTCAGATAATGAAAATGAGCATGCGTCGATCCGCACTGCTTTGAATTGTTATTGAGCAGAACCCATTGTCAGCATGGAAGCATGTATTCTGGAATGGTGGGCGAAGCATGAAGGGACATATGAATCTTCAGCGCATCTGGCATGTAAGTATCTTGCGACACCGGTTATACAGTGCCAAGAGAACGCCTTCTTCTCACTTTCAGGTGACATTGTAAACAAGAACCAGGCAGCATTATCTCCTGAAAATGTAAACAAACATGTTTGTCTGAGTGACTGGCTGAACAAGAAGTAGGACTGAATGGACTTGCAGGCTCTAAAACTTTACATTGTTTTATTTTGAATGCAGGTGGTTTTTCTACATAATTCAATATTTGTAAATTCAACTTTCAAGATAAAGAGATTGCACTACAGTACTTGTATTAGGTGAATTGAAAAATATCATTTCTTTTGTTTTTTTACAGTTCATGCACTTGCAATCAAAAATAAATATAAAGTGAGCATTGTACACGTTGTATTCTGTGTTGTAATTGAAGTCAATATATTTGAAAATGTAGAAAATATCCAAAATATTTAAATAAATGGTATTCTCTTATTGTTTAACAGTGTGATTAATCACACAATTAATTATGATTAATTTCTTTTAAAGCACGATTAGTCATGATTAATTTTTTTAATCACTTGACAGTCCTTGTGATAAAGTAATGGGAGTTGGAACACCGGATGTGTGCCTCCAAGAGAAGAATTCTCCCCACCTCCCCTGAATGTGCATCCTCTTATAAAGCTGGAGAAGGCAACAAAATCCTGATTGTGACCAAATGGAGTGGAAATGCAGCATATTATGTGATGAGCATTGTAGATGAAGATAAATTGAATCAAATAAATTAAGCGTTATGGAAATGAAGAGGAGATTCCAGGGTGTCCTTTTACATTCCTCAGTTAGTTGGGGATAGGTCTAGTGTTCTGGTTTGAGCCCTTCTCTGATTTCCATGGGGTGGAATCCTCACTTTTACAGAGGGCTAGTGAAAGGCTTATGAACCATGCAAGTTAATGCCTTCAGTAAGGCATAAGCCTCGTACTGTCCCGGTGGAGATTCCACCCACAAGGATCATTTATAGCCCTGTCCATGAATGCAACTTGGGAGACTTTAAAACCACTTTTAACTTTTAAGGGCTTCAGCAAAATCACACACAAACCATCCCTGCCCCCACCAAAGTTTTGCACTTGCAAAGACTGCATCCAGGCCCACAGAACACAAATGGAACAAAGTGATATTTTGGCATGTGGCAACAATATCCCCTGCACAAGCACTGAGACTGTCAACAGAGTTTGACTCTGAATGAACTAGCAACTGGACACATATGAAAAGAAACACTGAAAGTTTGGGGTTAAATATGAGGCAAAGGAATTGTTATTATTTTAACAGTGAATCAAATCCTAGTCCCCATGCAAAGCCTGAATAAGCAGACCTTACATAGGGGATCTTACACTTCAGAGGGAATAAAATGGGAATACTGATATTTACCTGCTCTATATGAGGAAATGGATAACACATACAGCATGCAAGCAGAGGTATCTATTAAGATCAACCAGGATGAGAAGTGGGATTAGAACTCAGTTCTGGGCCCCCAGCTTTCTACTCATTCCTCTAGAATATACCTTCCTGAACATAACCACCACCTTTGCTATTTATTTAAAGTTTGGAGGTCAGAGAGTGTGCCCCACCCTGAGGAACGACAAGAGAAAAGTAATATACGTTAAGAATACTTACCAAGTGGAAGAGAGGGGAGGAGAAGCAAACAGTTACCTATTGCAGAATGGACATTTTAAAACTGCAGCTGTTTGGCTCTGCCAAATTTAAAGCCCTGCAAATGTATACTGGGAAAAAGTTACTTTAAAAGGGAAAGCACAGGGAGAGCTAGTGTTCTTGAAATAGAGGCTGCTTCTGAGTGTTGTGGGTCACACTCTACAAACAGCAGAAATTACTGCAATTTTAAAATCAAGCTACAGTACTTCATACATCTTCCCTTTACTTAATAACATCCTTTGGCGGACAGGGGGATATCAAGACTTCAGATTGCGAATGGGTTTGGATTAAAACAGGATGAATTTATTTTAATAATCTATATCTGCTGTCATATACAATATGCTGCAGTGTATCCTGCTTCATGCTGTGCAGCACTTACAGAGCACAGATCAACCTTCCTAGATAGTGCCGAGCACACAGTGTTGACCAGAATATAGATTGCTGTGAAATATAGTTAAAAGTTGTTCAGAAATAGGATATCAGGGAGACTGGCCAACCATTTGTAAGGAGGCAAGTCATACTTTTATTTTTTTTATTTTTTTATTTTTTTGCCTGCAGCAACTCTAAGTGCAATAAAATATCAGAGTGGGAAAGAATTGCTATAGCAACAAAGCATGTTCTCCTAATGGAAACAATGTATAACAAGCAAGAGCCAATAAAACTTTAGGGGGAAGGAAAAGACAAACATACATCTCAACAGCAGACAATGAGAAGCATTCAAAAATTAACAATTTCTTGTTCTGTGACTTTCATTTAATCTACTTTCCATCCAAACTAAAGGTGCTTTTCATCCTATGGGATCACCTATTTGCCCTGTCATATAGAAAATTTGACAAGCTCATGACAATGGTGTGAGTAATTTCTTATTATTAATGCAATAATAATATATCATTTACCTTTATATAGTGCTGTTTCTACAGCTAATAGTACTACAGCGGTGCTTGCAAACCCAGGCTGAGATCACGGATCCACTATGCCTGGCACTGTACAGTGTACCAACACATACTAAGGCTGTGTCTACACTTGGAGCTAGGGGTGTGATTCCCAACTCGCACAGACATTCTCACACTAGCTCTCATTGAGTTAGTTCACTGAAAAGAGTAGTGTAGCCACAGTAGCCACAGGCTAGCTGCCCCGAGCATGTATGTATGGGGGTCAGGCTGCTTCTGTAATGGTGAAGCACAATGTGCCTTTGGTGGTGCTGTCCACTGTGTGTGGCAGGATACTAGACTAGATGGACCATAGGTCTGGTCCACCTGGGCAATTTCTACATTCCCTTGCTCAGGGATTGTATAGATAAGTAAATTGAGACAGACGCATTAAACTTAAAAAGAAAAGGAGTACTAGTGGCACCTTAGAGACTAACCAATTTATTTGAGCATAAGCTTTTGTGAGCTACAGATATGCTCAAATAAATTGGTTTGTCTCTAAGGTGCCACTAGTACTCCTTTTCTTTTTGCGAATACAGACTAACATGGCTGCTACTCTGAAACCACACATTAAACTTACTATCAGTGGCAAAATTGGAACTAGAACCGAGGAGTCCTGAATAATTAAATCTCAATGCCCTGATCCATCTACTAGGCATTACTATTTTCAATTGAGTACCATCCTAAGTACATACTGTGGCAGCACAATTGAAAGGCTTTTTGAAAAGTCTTGCTCCCCATTGGAGAACTATTTCCTGGCATCTCTTTGCAATGAAGCTCATTATGTGTTGTCCTATTTATAACTCACACATCTCTGTAACAAGCAAATTCCTTAGAGGTAGAAAACAGAGTATGATTTCAATACAACTGTATATCACAGTTTGATGTTGCCACACTGGTAATGATTTATAACAAAAGTGTAGTAGCATGGGTCAATCACTGAGGGACAGTATATAGTGCAGGGAATTGAACAAGTTAAACTTCCCCTATCTGTAAGGAGGACATTTTTCTTTCAAATAAAAAAGCAGAAGATTTTTGGCTCCCATCTTATAACCTAGGCCTCAAATCCTCCTCTTTTTACAATAAAATGTATCTTGTACAGTTCTTCCTTTAGGATTCTTAGAAATACATTTGTCCCAGATCACATATTATCCCTTCAGATCTGGTACTATTTGTCAACCCATAAGTATACATTTTAAAAATAAAATTATATTATATATATATATATATATATATATATATATATATATATATATATATATATATATATATATATTGTGACGGAGCAAGGCCAGATGGCTATGGAAAAGTAGTGGGAGATAGATATATTAGCTCCAGGCTAAACAAATCCCTGGTACCAGGATAAGTGAAATGGCAGCTGCTCCAGGTCAATTAAGACACCTGGGGCCAATTAAGAACTTTCCAGAAGGCAGGGAGAACGCTAGGTTGATTGGGACACCTGAAGCCAATCAGGGGCTGGCTGAAACTAGTTAAAAGCCTCCCAGTTAGTCAGGTGGGTGTGGATGTCAGGAGTTGTGGGGGGAAGTTGTGCTGTTGGAAAGGCTGAGTAGTACACACCACATCAGGCACAAGGAAGAGGCCCTGAGGGAAGGGTGAAGTGGAGCTTGAGGAAGTGAGGGCTGTGTGGGGGAAGTAGCCCAGGGAATTGTACATGTCATGTTTCTAAAAGGTCAGCTACCATAGCTGATACTATTAGGGTCCCTGGGCTGGAGCCTGGAGTAGAGGGTGGGCCTGGGATCCCCCCCCCACCTTTGCCCCCTGATTAATCACTGAGACTGGGAGACAACAGAGACTGTGCAAGGAAGGATAACTTCTCCTCACCTCCCTCACTGGCTTATGATGAAAATGGCTCAGTAGACTGTGACCCTTATCTCTAGAGAGAGAAGGGTTATGTGCAGGGTCACGGTGAGCCTCTAAGGCTAGCGAAATCTGCCAGGAAACGCAGGACCCACAGAGGCAAGGACAGAGCTTTGTCACTCTCTCTCTCTCTCTCTATATATATATATATTTGTGTGAATTTAGTGCCAGTGAAATGTGCACTCTTGACATTCTTGGAGAATGACATCCTGCATCCACACAAGTTCAGCCCAGGCTATAGTGACAAAGCTTCCCATCACTGTCCCACCAGTGTGGATCAACCTGGACCTGGAAACATAACCTCTTTTGGTAAGAAAGTGTGCAGGGGAAGTCTGTGCACCCTCTGTCTTGACCACTGTGCTGAGGCTGCCAGTAATGGTGAAAACTGTGGGATGGTTTTTGTGATGTGAATGTTTAACCACTGGGAAGTAGACTCAGACTAGCAACTCATTTCATGAAGTCTACTGAGGCAAAGAGTGAAGATATATATTCTTTTCTACTTAACCACCTTGGACAAAAATTATACTACACCTGAATGGCAACAGGAAAGACAGACCCTAGCCCAGAATGCATAAGTATTCTTCAGTAATACAGAGGACTAAGGCCCAGATCCTTAAAGGTATTTAGGTGCCTAACTCACAATGATTTCACTTGATTACAATTGGACTTAGGTTCCTAAATACCTTTGAGGATCTGGGCCTGACAAATTTTTAGAAGTGGTCCCAAATTTTTTCTGCTATATTTCATATTCATCTGTTTGAGATCAAAACCTGTCATTTGATCATGCAGACCCATAGTCATGCCTATAAATCAAGAACATATGCATCTAACTCCCCAGTTCTTATGTACGAATTCTTATTTTGTACAAATAAAGATTTGGAAACTTTGCATGCACAAAGAGCATACATGCAATTTTGTGATACAGTTTTGAAAAATTAGCTCTCAAAGTATACCTAAAAATTGTGAAAAATTGTAAACATCTTTTATCTGTATGTCTTGCTTTCTGTGTACTGCTCTGAAGGAAAAACATCTTTTTGAAGATTTTGTTTATATATTACCTAAAGTTACATGATTAACTATTAAATGTGGTTATTTTGTTAAGAAACTGAACAGACACTGTGGATTCCACTTGAATGCACACCAATCAGTTGCACTGTTTTTCTGTTCGCAGTGGAACCAAAGTTATCCTGGTTACAGCTCCCTGATTCTCAGGGCAGACTTGCACCATCAAACCCCAGAGCAGGCTAGAACAGCATGGGAACTGCTCTAACATATACTAGGATGGCAAAGTTTCTTAAGAAACCATATGTGCACTGAGCATAGCCAGAGTGCAGCATGTTGCAGCCACACTTCTTTCCCAATCATCTCCGCCATGACATTCATGTCAGGACTAAGTGTAGGGGCCTGAGCCAGGTATGGCAGCTCTGCCCCTTCTGAGAGCTTTCCCACATTGGGGGAATTCAGAGCTGAACAGATCCAGTGGCCAAGTAGCACAATGGGAACTGAAACACAATGGAAAATCTGACTTTTGCTCTTCCTGCACCAGAAAAAGTGTGAGACAAATGAGGGCAGATCATTTACATTTCAAACTTCCATGCAGTTAGATGTGTATCAAACTATTTTGTAATTCAGTGACAGCATTCAGTACTAACCTACTGTATTAAGGGACTACAGGCACTCTTAGCAACAAAACCAGATACATCTGTTTGTGAATCCAGACCTTAGTAGCCATCCATTGGTATTTAACCACCATTAGATCTGTTTCTACTTGCTATAAAAGTATCCTGCCATGACTAGTGCCCAGTAAACTATTGCAGTTCTTTTTCTTCTAACAAAAACTGCTTTCATTGGACAGCTATTCTACATCACATTTTCCTTAAATTTCCATAAATAAAGTAATAAAGAACAATATCTCACACTGGAGAAGTATAACACAGAGCAATAAAAAGTGCCCCTTCTGTTTATTTTGTTTGTTGGCAATTTCATATGCACAGATTTAACCCATACAGGTCAAATGGATATGAATAGAAAAGACTAACTGTGAGAAAACAAGCAGAACAATTACAGTACTAGATTTTCTCTTCCATGCCATAGCCCAGTTTATAGCCACTAGACCTTCTTCCAAGTGAAGGAAGCTATTGAGCCCTGAATTTGCACCTGGATTAGCACAGTATTTTTCAGTGCATGTCTCTATGCTATAGTATATCATTCCACATTATTCAACGGCCCCCAAAGCAGACATTTCCATTTGTATGGTGATGTAGCCTAATAGCACACTGGGCTGTAATATTAAACATGTATTGTATTAACTATGGTTGGCTTTGGATTGGTGAGAGATCATTTAAGGCCCTTTATTCCTACTGATGAGAAGTTCCTCAAAGGAGTAGTTTCTCTGAAGTCAATTCTGCTCATATAAAATTGACAGGTTACTCCTAGAGTAACTGATCACCAGCAGGAGTAAGTAGTTCACAGTCTGTCCCTAAATGTCTATGCTGTTTTATTTGTATGGGTTTTGTTTCTTGCAGCATGGGGATATTCAGCAGTGTACATAAAAAGAAAATTAAATACATTTTCTAATGCTAAACAAAATCACAAGTTTATGTAGGTGTCATGTTACTGTTGGGGAACATACACACAAAACACCTAGCCCTGGAAACACAGGTGTTAAATCTTAACAGTGGAGGGATGGTTTGGTTTTAAGGGTGTGGGCAAAGAGCTAAGAGTTGGAGTGAGAGACAGAATGAGTGGTAGCCACAATAGCTAATTCTTGTTAAGAGCAGCATGAAAAGAGATACACAAATCAAGCTATTTGTAATGCATGTAACTCTGGTGTTTAGTGATGATTCAGTGCTTAAGGTGCTTGCAAGAGCTCTGCTTTATTCTGTGTCCGGTTCCAATTGGCTGTGCATAACACAGGACCCTACCCAGACTCTCTCTGGAATGCTCAGCTCTTAAAGGCACAGGCCCAGATCCTCAAAGGTATATAGACATCTAACTCCCATTACAGGAGTTAGGTGCCTAAATACCTTCAGGGATCTGGGCCAGTCCCCAATATCACAAAAAAACCCAATAAGTCTTATCAGGTCTGCAAATCCACAAACATCGCTACGTATTCTTAATGTCAACTTGCACATTATCTGTGACCATAAACTTTCCATATAGAAATGAATGAAAATGATGACAAGGTGGAAGGGCACTTTTTTGTTGGTGGTAGGATGGCAGAGTTCCTTCTAGAATCATAGAAACATAGGACCAGAAGGGACCTCAAGAGGTCATCTAGTCCAGTCCCCTGCACTCATGGTAGGACTAAGTATGATCCTGACAGGTGTTTGTCTAACCAGCTCTCAAAAATTTCCAATGATGGAGATTCCACAACCTTCCCTAGGCAATTTATTCTAGGGCTTAACTACCCTGACAGGAAGTTTTTCCTAATGTCCAACCTAAACCGCCCTTGCTGCAACTTAAGCCAATTGCTTGTTGTCCTACCCTCAGAAGTTAATGAGAACAATTGTTCTCCCTCCTCCTTGTAACAACCCTTTTATGTACTTGAAAACTAGTATTATATTCTACCTCAGTCTTCTCTTCTCCAGACTAAACAAACCTATTTTTTTCAATCTTCCCGCAGAGGTCATGCTTTGTTTCTCTCCTCTGGATAGAGCACTGTAACCAGGTTGTCTAGGCTGCGCCTCCTGGTGACCCATCAGGACACGACACACCCCGTGTGGGTCCCCGACAGTCACCCCTCACAGATCCAGCCTCTGGCTATGGCATTCTTGATCCTCCCCCTTCTGTGGTATTACAGTCCAAAACAAAAAGGAAAACAGTGAACTTCAAAATCAGGGTCAACTGTGGCTCTATTAGGACACCACCCTTCTGCTTTGGGGATTGTCTCCATACAGCTAATCCCTTTTCATTAGTCTTCCTAAGCCTAGTCATTTCATCCACCAAACGGTTTGTGCAGGTATCAGACTGTCCCAGGTTTTCTATATCAAGGAAGTAGCAGAGCTCTGCCTTCCTTCCTAGTCAGCCATGAACTGGACTAAATCTCTTTTATTTTTAACTCCTCTCTCCATGCCTGACATTGACTGGAGGTGTAGCAGGACATGCTCAGCTGGGTCCACAGGCTTTCATTAACCCCCACGTTGCCAGTGTAGGGCATATCTGCCCCATCACAAGCACTCACACAACAATTCTCATTTACACATAAGCTCCTTTACAATGAAAACCTGGCCCTTACATGTTTATTATAGAGGCAAACCAGGGACTTACTTGAGCACTTGAGGAAAATTCTGCATCCTTGCTTGGGCTAACTTCCTGTGGAAGGCATGAACAGTTTACCCAAGCATTAATGCAATACTTGGTCCTTTGATTATAGTGAATTTGGAAAAATGAATTACAATCATTTGCATTTTAATGACAACTAGGAAGTTGAATTAATGAAGAGATGATTACTGTATTGCTGAATGTTTTTGTGATCCAAGTGGACTATTTGAAAGTAGTTTTTCTACTCCTCATTATCTGATATATTCAGACATTTTCTATACATGACATTCATTGATGAATAAACAAAGATATTTGATATAAAGACAAAGGGCAAATATATTTGAATTATAGAAGAAAACATTGCTGGCGATTGTTGTTTGTGACTAAATATATTTACAATGTAATGTGTATAGTTTATATGTGTACAGTAAAATTATAGTCAGCCTCTCCATTTGTTCACTACCTTCTGCTTCCAGTGCTGCCCAAACATGCAGAAAAATCAGATATGTGAACCTTTAAAAATAAAGTTGACTACAATCTTTTAGACTTAAAACACAAAACAAAACAAAATAGAAGGTTGATTTGGCTTTTGCGTCTTACTTTTTTTTTTTAACGGGATTTGTCAAATCCTATGCTAATGATGATACTTCAATATCTAATCATGAATTATTCTGGTCATAGAATCATAGAATATCAGGGTTGGAAGGAACCTCAGGAGGTCATCTAGTCCAACCCCCTGCTCAAAGCAGGACCAATCCCCAACTAAATCATCCCAGCCAGGGCTTTGTCAAGCCTGACCTCAAAAACCTCAAAGGAAGGAGATTCCACCACCTCCTTAGGTAACGCATTCCAGTGTTTCACCACCCTCCTAGTGAAAAAGTTTTTCCTAATATCCAACCTAAACCTCTCCCACTGCAACTTGAGACCATTATTCCTTGTTCTGTCATCTGCTACCACTGAGAACAGGCTAGATCCATCCTCTTTGGAACCCCCTTTCAGGTAGTTGAAAGCAGCTATCAAATCCCCCCTCATTCTTCTCTTCCGCAGATTAAACAATCCCAGTTTTCTCAGCCTCTCCTCATAAGTCATGCGTTCCAGTCCCCTAATCATTTTTGCTGCCCTCCACTGGACTCTTTCCAATTTTTCCACATCCTTCTTGTAGACACAGTACGCCAGATGAGGCCTCACCAATGTCGAATAGAGGGGAACAATCACGTCCCTCAGTCTGATGGCAATGCCCCTACTTATACATCCCAAAATGCCACTGGCCTTCTTGGCAACAAGGGCACACTGTTGACTCATATCCAGCTTCTCATCCACTGTAACCCCTAGGTCCTTTTCTGCAGAACTTCTGCCGAGCCATTCGGTCCCTAGTCTGTAGCGGTGCATGGGATTCTTCCGTCCTAAGTGCAGGACTCTGCACTTGTCCTTGTTGAACCTCATCAGATTTCTTTTGGACCAATCCTCTAATTTGTCTAGGGCCCTCTGTATCCTATCCCTACCCTCCAGTGTATCTACCTCTCCTTCCAGTTTAGTGTTTAATTGCAGCATTCCATTTCTGCTCTATATTTCACAGAGAACATGCAAAATATATTCTGTTTTAAACATGAGCTAGAGCAAGTGGATTGGATTCCCTGTAAGTAGAACTTCATTGAAATCAAAGGAGTCATGCCAACAGGGAATTTGTCCCACTGCGTTTTCACTGATCAGTGATCAGTGCAGTTTATAAGCCATGTACATAAATTCACTTTACAGAAATTCTGTGGGGTGACAGTGATCCAGGCATAGAAAATACATATGTACGTCAAATACAAAACATTACCATTGGTGAATTCCCAACGATGTTGTGAAAAACACATATATTGGTCATCATTAAAAAGGTCAACATTTACCCAGAATTCCCACAGAGTTAATTTAGTTGCTTCCCTAGGAAGTTGTTATAATAGGTGAAATCCTGGCCACATTCCAGTCAATGAGAACAAGGATTTCACCCTACAAATAATACCAGTGTGTGGTAACAGTGGATTAAATCCTAATTTTTTCACATGACAATCAATGTCCAATTTCAATGCAAATAAAATATCTTAATAAGAAAAAAGATGCTTGCTAATGTGTGTAAATTTTGTAGTGTGGTTAAATCCAAATAATTTTTGATTGTCAAATTTTAAGATGGTCTATTCCAAAGTGGTACTTTTATAAGTGTGTAAGGGCTTATCTTTGAATAATTTAATTTAATGATAACATCATTATAGCCATGAGATGAAGTGGGTGGAATTATATGGCTGTATGCATTCAAAACTCATGTTTTGTTTGGATGTTACAGGTATTTTTGGTACATTATATTTTTTTTATTCCACCTTGCTATAAAGAATTCATGGTTTACACTGAAGGACAAGGTCTGTGTGGAGGACTAGAATTGATCCTTTTCTTCACTGACTTTAGGTTCAGTTAACAAGCTTGGAGAGCTTTTGAAAAGAAAGATCTTGTTTGCCAGGAGTGCATTTTCAAATTCTCACAAATCTCTCACTAGTGAGGGAAGAACCTGAATAGTTTCAAAGTTTAGGAGAAGCATCTAAAAGTCTGGATGGCAATGTAAATTTCATCATATAGAAAAGATCTATATTTTTTGACAGGGAGGATAACAAAAGGTTTGTATGGAAATGTTATAAAACTCTGTAGAATTTAACCAAGAACAATTTCCTTTCTGTCAACTTTTTAAAAACCATTCTGTAGAATTCTATAGCAGGGATATAATTTTCTATTGGATCACCCTATATAATTTAACACACCTATAGGAAAAGTTATCAATTTCTGTGGAATTCTATAGTACATCTAATGAGGTTTTCACTAATTTTAATAATTTAAAATTAATGGACATGCTAACTGTATGGAGTCCCTCTTCCCTCTCACTAAATCCATGTGGCTTTCTTTTCCTCCTTCTCTTTTCACATTGTTAAGGAAAAGTTAGCACATGTGACTCCATTTTGGTTTGGGGCCCACCATTGTCTAAAAGCAAGCACATCATACACCAGGAGGAGTGATCCTTAGATACTGAATCCCTGTGAAAATCCTCCTCCTTGTCTCCAGCCTGCCTTGACTCCCAGTATCTGTTTTTTGTCAGTCTCTAACTTCCTATCTCTTGGCCTTTGATGTGAGGCCTCCCATCCTGATAATAAAAGTTACTGATGCATGGCTTTAGGACCATGCTGCGTAATTAACATACCGGTTTAGCACGAGAAATGCACCAAGCAGGGATAGGTGGTAGATAAGAAAAGGGTTTGTTTATTGGCTAAGGTTTCCGATGCATGAGGGCAACATGCTTTGCTAAAAAGTATATAACCTTTGTATAATCTGTATTCAGGGTCCCCTCCTGGCTAGCAGGGGGGCACCACGCTCGAGCGTAATAAATTTAGTGTCTTTTGGGAACTCTGCAGTTGTGGACTTTGTTTATGTGCCTCAGCCTAGATTCGAACTGTGCGTGACCTATCAGGTATAATTCGCAGCATTTGTGTGCGTGTCCTACCAGGTGTAATTCACAGCATTTGTGTGCGTGTCCTACCAGGTGTAATTCGTAGCATTTGTGTGCATGTCCTACCAGGCATAATTCGCAGCAGTTGTGTGCGTGTCCTCTCAGGTATAATTCGTAACAACATGCAAAATCATAAGACCTCCACTTCTACTTCCATTACAAAATTCTTCCGCTTACCATCCAGGGCCTTTACCTCAATGCCCCTAAGATTAATTCCCTTCTCCTTCTAAATCCACTCATCACCCATCCACCCATTCCGTGTTTTAGTCTTTTCAATCCTCCCAGCCCCATCTCCATGCTACACCTGCCCCTGGACCAACTCCTTTTCTTTACAGGTCCTCTTATTGACCATAGTCTCCAGCACCATCTCTGTTATGTCTTATTGCTTCAGTTCTGTAGCACAATGCAATCTACAGTAGAAGGGCTGGAGCGGAACAGTAACAGAGCTGCCAATATGCCATATGCCCTGGGGGTAAGAGGGAGCAAGAGGACTAGAGGGCATTATCTCATAAAAATTGGTGTGCTTATCTCTAATGATAAAATTTGCAAGTGCCGGTCAATCAACAGTGAGCTACAAATAACTATTAAAAGTTGTTATTAAACAGTGGAGTAAAGCTTCTAGGAAGTGTGTTCTTTTGAATGATTACTCTAAATCTAGTGCCCATTAGTGACTAGGAAGGTAACTTTAAATGTTGATCATAAAGGATTAAGCTCTTACCTGTTGAGAGAGTCTGATGTTCAATATTCTCAGAAGTAGGCACCTTGCCAGGAACAAGTATTATGATATGTTACAGGGCACATGGGTATTGTTTGGTGAATAAGGAAATACATTTTATCTGAAAGGAAAACAGACAACTCAAAAAGGATTTCTGAAAATTAACTTTCACCTGCCAATAATGAATGAAATGTTCCTCCCAAAATAATAATCCTGTCTGAATTTCCAGCTAGCCAAACATGTTCTTCTCCTTATCTGTGTTTTCTGAGTCCCACTTTGCCCCATTCCTCACCCCAATAATGAAAACAGCTCAGCTTTTAATCAGTTAAAGAACGTGGGGATTCATTTCTGAAATAAACAGTAACTCTCATTTTACTTTATTTTTACCTGCTGTCTGATGCCCCCATTTCTCTGTCTAGATTCTCTTGCCCTTGGTTTGCAGCTTCCATTGTGGAACCTTATCTCTGCAAAACAGACAAATAGCTCCCTCCAGACACCATGCCAACACCATGGCTGCATCAATAAGCCGGCAAGTGGGGAAGGCATAAAGACTGGATACATCACCTTCACCACCCCAGGGTCAGAAAAATCTCAGGCTGTTTCCAAACTTTTTTCCATTTGGCAGTACAATTAGGGTGGTGCCAAATCTTAAAACACCTTTGGCATAGTATCTTGCTATTTATATTATTGCTAAATCTTTTGTAATGGTAAGTACCCAAGTAGTGGGAAATAATAGTGTATGTGCCCTCCTCCTATAATAAGAGATATACATACTTTGTTCAATTCATTTTTTCCTCCCCCCCCCCGCCCCCTAGGTTCTCAACCTTTCCAGACTATTGTACCCCTTTCGGGAGTCTGATTTGTCTTGCGTACTCCCAAGTTACATCTCACTTTAAAACTACTAGCTTACAAAATCAAACATAGAAATACAGAAGTATCACAGCATACTATTATTGAAAAATTGCTTACTTTCCATTTTTCCATATAATTATAAAATAAATAATTGGAATATAAATATTGCATTTACATTTCAGTGTATAGTATATAGAGCAGTATATACAAGGCATTGTCTGTATGAAATTTTAGTTTGTACTGACTTTGCTACTGCTTTTTTTGTATCCTGTTGTAAAACTAGGCAAATATCTAGAACAGTTGATGTACCCCCTGGAATACCTCTGTGTACCACCAGGGGAACACATACCCCTGGTTGAGGACCACTGCTCTAAGTTATTATCACACAAGAGATTTAAAGCCAGGTCATAATGCTCCAGCCCAGAATGCCTGCAGTGAAATGTTCCTTTTATTATTGAGGTGTACAGTAGGTCTATCATCTGTCTAAAGGTGGTTAAAGTGCATTCCCAGCACCTCTTCTAGGATATCCCTGGCACAGTGTTCAGTGCCACAGTCACAACCCTCACACTGTGTGGCCCTCCTGTTCTATAGCTGTTCTAGTCACCAGCTTCCATTTACTCCTGTTTTTGCCACAAGTTAAAAGGGATGGATTAAGGAGTCAGGCCCAGCACAAATCAGAAATAATAGAGTGGTGCCAAAAGGGAATGGAGGCTAAGAACTCCGATGAGTCAGACAAGCAAAGAATCAGTGACCCAAGATTGCTAAATGTGTTGTTAAGACAGCCTTATGTCGATTTATGGCTGCACCGCTTACCTGCCTGAAAGTTTTTCCTCTTTCCCCAAATGAACTTTGACAAGGTTTAACCAGGGAGTGCCACACAAGTATGGAAAGACAGGGTGCTCTCATGGTCAGTAGTGGACTGGGAGTCAGATGACCTCAGTCCTATTACTGACTGTCATTGACCATCAGCAAAACAATTAAACCCCTCTATGCTGCAATATCCCTTAGAGGTTATGCAAACTTCAGTGTTACATGTACAGTCATAAAAACATCCATCAGGAAACTATTTTTTAACTACATTAACATCTTTCAGTATTAAGTGATCAGGAAAGGAAGCACATGAAGCTAAAATTTTCAACCTTCTCCCCTCCCCTCGACATTTACTGTAGTGGATACAGTTTATAACTTTCCATATTTACAGCATATGGATGAAGTATAATTAGAGATGTTGAAAAAATTGCCAAAAATCAACCCTTAACATTCAGGGTGTCGTCTAATCATATATAGGGTTCAGAAAGGAATCCCTCTGTCTCCGTCTCTCTCTCTCTCTCAAAAGCAGATGCATTTTCAAACAGGGGTCTACTTCCTGAAAAGCATCAGGTGTAGACCACTGCTGAAGTCAGGATTCTGGACAGACATTCAGAATTAAGATCTGTTGTCTATTCCATGCTCTGCTCCAGCATGGCATAGGTTTGTTCCTTTGCTCCTAAACAACTCCCATTATGCTGCCTGAACATTTTTCCTCCCTACAAAAGACAATACTTATTTCCAGAGAGAAATGTTATTTCAAGTTTAGAACAGGCTGCTTTAAAGCAAAGGCCACCATTAGTTCTGGATTCTGCTAATGCACTGTACATGTAATAGTTTAATATCAATATTATATATTAGAAAATGAGGCCATCATACTCATTCCACCTAGGACTCTTTACAGGCATTTAAGCAAAGTGCTTTTAGTTTGCTTGCAGTACTCAGAATATATTTTAACAAAATACCCAAAGAATTGCAACTTAGGGTTTTAAAGGTGGTTTTATTTTATGTTATTTTTTTATCCTTGGTATATATTTTATTTAAATTTTACTTCTTGATTCCAAGCAGTATATGTGCTTCAGTGAGTGAAAGAAATTAAAAATTTAAGTCCTGGCAAGTGTTGTTTGAAGAAAAATTGAAGGTCAGACAAGGGTGGATAGCAATGCCCTAAATGACTGAAGAGAAGGTAACTTAGATCCAGGCTTTGGCAAATGACTGCATGATACTGCTTGAACAACACAAAGGTTTCTTCAAGGAATAAAGGGAACAATCCTAACCCTATTATTTGATGAGTAATTAATCTATGGCATGTATATATTTTCACCTGCAGTTGACTGACAGTTACAATACATTGTTTATCAGCCTTGAAATTTTGTAGTGATCTTAACAAAGCAGTTAAGCCATTCATAATATATTCTTTCTGCTGAATGTTTTCACAGAAAAAGCAGATAACAGAAATAACTTGAAACAAAATGTAACTTAGTATTTCAAAGCCCTGGGGTTTTTGATTAGACCATTGCTTTCAACACATAATCTCTCACTAAACTAAATTGATTATTTTTCAGTAAAAAATAGCACTTTAAATCTTTGAACATGAAACAAGCAGGACTCTATTTGCTCCTTGACATGAAAGCAAGAAAATAACAAATATTATTTAATTAACAAAAGAATGAAATAGGTATGAAAAACATGATGTTTAGACATAGTGAAAATTGATTGGAGCAGCATTTTTACTGTAGCTGTAAATTTTCTGAGTAAACTGAACTTTTGGACAGGAGACATTAATTATATGTTTTATATATTAGAGTCCTTGGACCAAATGTTGCTCTCAGTTACACTGGTGTAAATCTGGAGTAACCCCACTGAAGTCAATTGCATTGCTCTAAATTTACAGCAATATAACTGAGACCAGAACACAGCACCTTGTTTACAAAATTAAACTGTAGGAGTAGATCTGTGCATGCTTTTTGATTTGCCAATCAAATAACTTTATGGAGCTGTATTTATATGAATAGTTAGAATTTAAATCCAGAGGGGACTTATAGGCTTGAATTCATTACAGATTATGCACCATTTTACATGGAGATACTCATAAAAATACAATATGGAATACAATTAGAAAGAATGTATTCAGCAAATTTTCGCTATTCTACAAAGTCTTCCTGCCCTTAGCACATTTAACTGACTGTTCCCCTTCTCTAGATAGGTATTTATGGGGCTCCTGTCCCTTATTTTTTGAGCACCCCATAAATATCAATGAAATTTCTCCTGACCGCATCCCTGCGAGGTAGGGAAATGGCATTATCCCAATTTCACAGTCTGTGCTCTGAGGCAGGAAAGATGATGTGGCTTTTCCAAGGTCAGATAGGGAGTCTGTAGGATTAGCAAGAATAGAACTCAAATTTTTCTGGGTCCTTGGCCAGTTCCTTAACCATCCATCTTTAGAGTTCAGCATGCCAAGACAGGGAGTAGTGGGATCAGAAAAAGAAGTTTGCTCCAGTTCTCAAATTCATACAAAAAAGAATTGGACTAAAGTAATGTAAATGCTGTGGCATGACACCAACAGAAGCCAAGAAATTCACATCTGAAACTTACACTGTATCCTTAACACACATAGTCTTACTATAAAAAGAACAGGAGTACTTGTGGCACCTTAGAGACAACAAATTTATTAGAACATAAGCTTTCGTGTAGAAGAAGTGTACACCTGAACCTTGACTCTGATGTTTGCTTGCTTCCTAGCAAACTGAACTATTGCCAAGTTTCCGTAACTGAAACACAAGATACTTGTATGAACCAGACAGTATATTATGTGCCATATGTTTTGTATATATATGAACATTCTGAATGCTTTACTTTATTCATATTGTTTCCCGTATATGCTTTAACATTAGAAACTATTTTGGTTATTTTTATGGCACGCAACTTTTTACAATTAGTATGGGCATGTCTACACTTACCTCTTGAGCAATCGATCTAGCGGGGATTGATTTATCGCTTCTAATGAAGACACGATAAATCGACCACCGAGCGCTCTCCCGTCGAATCCAGTACTGCACTGGAGCAAGAAGTGTGGTGGAGCTGACGGGAGAGCATCAGCAGTTGACCTACCGCAGTGAAGACACTACGGTAAGTAGATCTAAGTACGTTGACTTCAACTACGCTATTTTCGTAGCTGAAGTTGAATAACTTAGACTGACTTAGCTTGTCCCCTCCCCCCAGTGTAGACCAGGCCTATATCATGCTCCTGCTGAGAGAATTAGATTTTCAGAGAGGGAATAATGTGGTAGCCATAGGAATCAGCTAGATGGTGCTAAAGCAGAGGCAGCTGAGGCCTCAGATAAGTGCTAGCATTTCATACTCAACCTCCTTCACTACCTCCGACCTCCCATGCTGTTTGAGCAGATTATCATCTATGAAAAATTGGGACACTGGTAGGGAAGTGTAGGGAATGGGTAGGTGGAGGAAAGTTCTGCCCATGGTATATGTATATACAAGAACACAGGTCCAACACAATTGTTTTGAACCTCACAGGCTGAGTTTTAGGTACAAAGTTTTATTTTGCCCAAACTAGTTCACGTACTCCTAGCTGTTAGCCTAAATGCAATCTTATTTATGAGTCAACAGTGTGCCCTTGTTGCCAAGAAGGCCAATGGCATTTTGGGATGTAAAAGTAGAGGCACTGCCAGCAGATCGAGGGACGTGATCGTTCCCCTCTATTCGACATTGGTGAGGCTTCATCTGGAGTACTGTGTCCAGTTTTGGGTCCCACACTAGAAGAAGGATGTGGAAAAATTGGAAAGAGTCCAGCGGAGGGCAACAGAAATGATTAGGGGACTGGAACACATGACTTATGAGGAGAGGCTGAGGGAACTGGGATTGTTTACTCTGCGGAAGAGAAGAATGAGGGGGGATTTGATAGCTGCTTTCAACTACCTGAAAGGGGGTTCCAAAGAGGGTGGATCTAGACTGTTCTCAGTGGTAGCTGATGACAGAACAAGGAGTAATGGTCTCAAGTTGCAGTGGGAGAGGTTTAGGTTGGATATTAGGAAAAACTTTTTTACTAGGAGGGTGTTGAAACACTGGAATGCGTTACCTAAGGAGGTGGTGGAATCTCCTTCCTTTGAGGTTTTTGAGGTCAGGCTTGACAAAGCCCTGGCTGGGATGATTTAGTTGGGGATTGGTCCTGCTTTGAGCAGGGGGTTGGACTAGATGACCTCCTGAGATCCCTTCCAACCCTGATATTCTATGATTCTATGATTATGGAACTGTACTGTCTGGGAGTCCAGGGATTTTTTTAACCTATTATTCCTGTAATAGACAATAAGCATATCCTTTGGCTCCACTTCTTCTGATGCGTCTTTATGGTCTTTTAAAAATCAGTATTATTTACTAAGTAACTCTTAATGGGCTCTGAAGCTGTCCTCCAGGTTTATTGGGTTAATACGACAGTTAATAACCTTTAAAACACATTATTATATTTATACCCAATATACATTAACAGCTCCCATTACATGTTCATGATCTTTTGAATGAGATGGATTTTGATGCTCATAGATTGTGACGGATCTATTGGTGATACCATACTTGGGAACTCTTAAAATCTGCAGATCACGCTTGGTCCCCTGTGCAGAAAATCTGTATGAAACTTTCATTTGAAAATGAGAAGCGTGTATATATATATATATATATATATATATATATATATATATATATATATATATATATAAGCTGTTTTCTAAATATAACCTTTTTAAAATTTATCTCCCTTCTCACACCCCCAAAATACCCAATGACATATCTTCCATGCTTGAATAATAAGAATATAGCAGTAGGGATATATCACCGACTACCTGACCAGGATGGTGACAGTGACTGTGAAATGCTCAGGGAGATTAGAGAGGTTATAAAAATAAAAAAAAAACTCAGTAAAAATGGGGGATTTCAACTATTCCCATATTGACTGAGTACACATCACCTCAGGATGGGATGCAGAGATAAAGTTTCCTGAATCCTTAAATGACTGCTTCTTGGAGCAGTTAGTTCTGGAACCCACAAGAGGAGAGGCAATTATTGATTTAGTCCTAAGTGGAGCACAGGATCTTGTCCAAGAGGTGAATATAGCTGAACTGCTTGATAATAGTGACTGTAACATAATAAGATGTAACATCCCTGTGGTGGGGAAAACACCAAAGCAGCCCACCATAGTAACATGTTAATGTCCAAAGGAGAACTACACAAAAATGAAGACTTACTTAAAAAGAAATTAAAAGATATGGTGCCAAATGTGAAATCCCAGCAAGCTGAATGGAACTTTTTAAAGAAACCATAAGAGAGGCTCAATTTAAATGTATACCCCAAATTAAAAAACATAGTAAGAAGACCAAAAAAGTGCCACTGTGACCAAACAACAAAGTAAAAGAAGCAGTTAGAGGCAAAAAAGGCATTCATTAAAAAGTGGAGGTTAAATCCTATTGAGGAAAATAGAAAGGAGCATAAACTCTGGCAAGTGAAGGGTTAAAATGTAATTAGGAAGGCCAAAAAAGAATTTGAAGAACACCTGGCCAAAGATTCAAAAAGTAACACACACAAAAATTAAATACATCAGAAGCAGGAAGGCTGCTAAATAACCTGTGGGGCCACTGGACTATTGAGATGCTAAAGGAGCATTCAAGGACGATAAGGCCATTGCAGAGAAACTAAATGAATTGCAACAGTCTCCATGGCTGAGTATGTGAGGGAGATTCCCAAACCTGAGCCATTCTCCTTAGCTGAAAAATCTGAGGAACAGTCCCAAACTGAGGTGTCATTAGAGGAGGTTTTGGAACAAATTGATAAATTGAACAGTAATAAGTCACCAGGAGCAGATGGTATTCACCCAACTTCTGAAGGAATTCAAATGTGAAATTGCAGAAATACTAACTGTGGTTTGTAATCTATCATTTACATCAGCTTTTGTACCAGATGACTAGAGGATAGCTAATGTGACCCCAATTTTAAAAAAAAGGCTCCAGAGGCACCCCTGGCAATTACAGGCCAGTAAGTCTAACTTCAGTACCAGGCAAATTGGTTGAAACTATAATAAAGAACAGAATTATCAGACATAAATTATCTGAAAAAAGGAGCAAACAGTGAGGAGGCAAAATCTGCAGATGGCACAAAACTACTCATGATAGTTAAGTCCAAAGCAGACTGCAAAGAATTACAGAGATCTCACAAAATTGGGTGACTTGCCAACAAAATGGCAGATTAATTTCAGTGTTGATAAATGCAAAGTAATGCACATTGGAAAACATAATCCCAACTATACATATAAAATGATGGGGTCTAAATTACCTGCTACTTCTCAAGAAAGTGATCTTGGAGTCGTTATGGATAGTTCTTTGAAAACATCTGCTCAATGTGCAGAGTCATTCAAAAAAAGCTAACAGAATGTTGGGAATAATTTAGGAAAGGGATAGATAATAAGACAGAAAATATCATATTGCCTCTATATAAATCCATGGAACGCCCACATCTTGAGTACTGAGTGCAGATCTGGTGGACCCATCTCAAAAAAGATATATTGGAATTGAAAAAGGTGCAGAGAAGGGCAACAAAAATGGTTGGGGTAAGGAATAGCTTCCATATGAGGAGAAATTAATAAGATTGGGACTTTTCAGCTTGGAAAAGAGACAACTAAGGGTGTTATAATAGAGATCTATAAAATCATGACTGGTGTGGAGAAAGTAAATAAGGAAGTGTTCTTTACTCCCTCTCATTACACAAGAACTAGGGGTCACCAAATGAAATTAATAGGCAGCAGGTTTAAAACAAACAAAAGGAAGTATTTCTTCAGACAACACATAGTCAACCTATGGAACACTTTGCCAGAGGATGTTGTGAAGGCCAAGACTTTAACAGGGTTCAAAAAAGAACTAGATAAGTTCATGGAGGATAGGTCCATCAATGGCTATTTGCCAGGATGTGCAAGGATGCAAAACCAAGCTCTGAAGTGTCCCTAGCCTCTGTTTTCCAGAAGCTGGCAATAAGGGACAGGGAATGGATCATTTGATGATTACCTGTTCTGTTTATTCCCTCTGAAGCACCTGGCATGGCCACTGCCAGAAGACAGGATACTGGACTGGATGGACCATTAGTCTGATCCAGTATGGCTGGAGCTAGGCCCGTCCACTTACAAAGAGTGGGAGGGCTATGGTCCCATTCCCCCTGCCCCACTTTCAGCACCACTGGTCCAGGGCCCCAGCCACAGGGGAAGGAAGAGCCACAGCAGAGTATTCCGGGAAGCAGGAGGGGGCCTATGGTGGAGTGTGGGTGGGGCCATGCAGGCAGTTTGGGGAGGCTCAGCCTACCTCTGCCTTTGTTACCCGGCACCCATGGTCCTGTGCTCCAAGGAACTCTGTCTCTGTTCTGCCTCAGAACCACATTCTCTACTGCTTTTCACACTGTGTGCTGGCTTTCTTCCTCTCTCTCACCCAAATACATATATCTGCTACTAATCGATTCTGCAGACCTTGCATTTGTAATCAGCCTCCAGAGAAACCCCTCGGCCCTCATGGCTTAGCTTCTGCCAGGGCCTTGCCATTGCTGGCCAGTACTTTAAGCAGTGGCTCTAACTGTTTAGCTATTGCGATACAATGGGACATTTAATTGCTCTTTCATTTAGTCTGAATGAAAGTTGCTTAGTACACCCATCAACTTCCCTCAGGCCTCTGACTGATATCAGCCATTAACGCCTTCCAACATAACAATAATAAGAAGAAGAACCACTTACTAATCTGCATGTAAATTGAAAGTTATTTGGGGCAGTAACTCTCTTTTCATTACCTGTGTATACAGTGTGTAGCACAATGGAGCCCTGATTCCTAACTGGGGCCTCTAGGCAATACTAAAATATAAATAATAAGTAATAATAACAGCATATATAAGTACACTGCTTATTTAAAAATTAAGGATAAAAACTTGTCCATAAGTGACATTGCAGAGCAGGAAGGGGCATGGGGAGTGATGCTCACTGGCTTCATGTCCAGCACTAGATCCATGCTGCTGGAGCAGGCCAGGATTACTCACTATCCAAAAGACCACTCCCCCTAAATTGCAGACAAGACCCCTATTAGGACAGTGTAGCCTCATCAGGTGCATTAGCTAAGCCTAAAAACCCACAGTTCTGTCTTCAGTGCTAGATAGGAATCTAGCCCACTACGGTGTTGTGTAGATGCCTCAATATATCATGGTAATGAGCCTGGTATGAAAGCTTACCTAGACAGATGAGAGAGAAGGGAGAAGGAAGCAGTTTCCAGCACTCTTTTTTAAAAAAAAAATTTCCCATCACCCTTCATGCATCCACACAACATCAGGTCACAATTTGGTGAGGGGAATCAAGTAAAACAGCCAACAGAGGAAGTGAGCGGGCCAGGGTTTAGATCTGTGCTCGATGCTAAGATGGAGACAGCCACAGAATCTGACTATATCGGTAGCCTTAACAGACAGGTAGCATTCCAGGGACTCAGAATTAGAAGGGGCTGTGGAAGAGACTAATGCCAATAACAGAGTATTTAAAAAGTTAATCAATTATGGATTTTTTAAAATTTTGTGAAAAATGATTCCTGAACTGAGAGCAAGTTTGTGCCAACTTTCGTCCCCCATATGAACATGAGCAGGAGACCTGAAATGCCCTCTCCCAAGAGACCTCCAGTTACAGTTATGGTTCTTTTCCTTTCCCACCCCCCATTTTCTTTTTATTCAAGACAGATAAAACTGGGCAGCACATTCATTCTGTTCCATCGTTTGCCATCTAGCTTCCTCCATCTCCATGAGCTCTCTTTCCCTGTTCCCTTTTCTTTTAAAACAAAATCTGACCTGTTCTTTGCATCAAGGGCTGTGCCAGTTTAGAATAAGAATTCAAACTGAAGGCCAGGCAATTTATAATATAAGCTACTATCATAGAAAAGAATATGGTCATTACAGGTCAGAGTTAGGGCATTTTGGGCCTGATTCCCTATTTTCTTTAACCCTGTGTAGCCATTTCCACCTGTGCATAGAGAGTGTAAACTATCACCCTTCATGTGAGTGGAAGTATGCTGCAAACACTTTGTAAGGTAGTGGAGAGCTAAGCCATTGTTTTCAAGACCTAAGCTCCTGATCTTGGCATGGTCAAAGCTCTGTGTGTGTGACTTCTCCTTCACTGAGCTGTCTGTTATTTTATTTTGGCTTAGTCTACACTATAAAGCTTTGCCAGCATAGCTATGTGAGCTAGGAGGGTGAAAAAAACCACACCCACTAGCTGACATAACTATGCTGGAAAACCTCTGGTTTAGATGCAACTATGCCAACATAAGAGTACTTCTGTCAGCTCAGCTAATGTTGCTCTGGGAGTTGGCGTAGCTAAGCCGGCAGAAGAACTCCTGACCGCTTATGCTGCAGCTTCTCTAGGGAGTTCTCCCAGCACAGCTATATAGACAGAGGCCCTGTAGTATAGACAAGGCCTCATTCTTTCGTAATAATATTTCCTTAGGAATTGTGGGTTGCACCCAAAATCTGTATATAGGACTGTACCTAGAATCCTGCAAAGGAATGCAGGACTGTTCTGTTGAGTAGCCCAAAATGTAGGTGCCTGCATAAAGATGAAGAATAACTACTGCTGATTTACTGATAGTTGGATCTTGTTATCTGGAATCAGGATATAAGAGAGGATAGAGTTTCCCTCTCAAAAGCAGAAAGAACTGGGAAGCTACAACAGAGGAGATCAGGTAAAGAAAACCCTAGGAACAACAAGGCTTGAGGAAAATGCTTTGTCTTGAGTTTATCTTTTGCTATTGCAATTTCAATTATTAATCAGGCAAAACCCCAGGAAGGGGATAATTTTGGGTTATATACAGTGTGCGTTTACTCCACTTAAAGGAAGGCTGGAGCTTCATCTGCTGACATGCTATTATTTACCACTCTCCATGCTCCATCCACAATGAAACATGCCAATGAATTTTCACATCCCAGATATAAATGTCAATAGTAGAGATTTCTAGTGAAAATGCTCTTAGACCATTATCTCTAGAACTGCTAATGGGTAGTGTAAGGATGAATATCACATTTCCAGCACGGGAATAACTATGCTAATGAAATAGTGAGAGTGAATACAATACATGTGTAATACTCATCTAAGCTTCCTCAGTGTATATCTCCAGAAGACTTAGCAGTTTCAGTCTAAGATGGCTGCTGGTACAGCTAATGAAAGACTTGGCCTTCTCACCAACCCACTTGTCTCCTGAGCATTTACTGAACAATAACATTAGAGACATCATTATAGTTCTCAGATCAGGAATAGAATAAAGAAAAAAATGGAAGCTTTTGCACAGGGAAAACTCATAGAAGTTAACTGTAGTAAAGTGTCACAATGGGGTTAACAGCATTACCCAAAGTACTATGGGATGGTCCCTTTACAAAATTAGCTATATTTTTTAAGTGAATAAAGCCAATAACAAGCAATACACAAATACTTAGAGTGAAATGTTCTATAAGCTCAGTACATAAGCAAGAGCTGCGTAAGGTTCTGTTTAATCATTCATTTTGCTTCAAGGTGCAGAGTACCTTCCAATAGCAAAAAGCACCCCACCAGTATGTACTGTGAACTCTTGTGCCTGTATATTCCTTTAATGTTTTGGAATATGATATATGGGAGACAGTATTTTATCAGGATTCTTTCCACTTTTGTTTTATTTAACATATGTTTCTGTCCAATTTTATTTTCATCTATACAAGCCTAAAATTTTTGCAAAAGGAAAATGAACATTATGGTAGGAAGGGGGTGAGGAAGGAAGGGGAAGTGAATGCAAAGGAGGTCAGCCAAAATATGCAGGCTATTCAATACCCAGGATACACACTATCAGCTGGACATTTGTTCCTGCTGAGCCTAGGCAGCACAATGTTAACTACAAATCTGATGCCTAGTAAATCTCTGTGCAAACTCCAGCTGAGATCAATCATTCTATGAGCAAAAATGAAACGTTTTCAATGATCATTTTGAAGTTTGCTCACCTTAAACTGCACTTTTCTGATGTCACTGGCTACATGAATGCCCACAGCCTAGATGTTTTCTTTCTTACTTTAAAACTTACACAGTTGTCTGTCTGACAGGAGCGGTAGCTTTTGCACTTTTAGCATCCTCCCTTCTTTCTTAAAATATCATGCTTCCCTCATAGCAAAGTCACAAATTCTCAGTGCAAAGAATGTGATTCTTTACTATCTTCTGTCTTGTTTAGTCATTTACACCTGTACCAAGTGACTGCAAAATGTCTATAAAAATAAACAAATGAATGAATGAACAAACAAACGAACGAAAAAACACTGTGTTCTGCTCTGATAGTGCTTTATATTCATTTGCACTCATTTGTCCAGGTGGAAATTTCAACATGAGGGCAAGGCAAAGTAAATAAAAAAATGAAAGTGATAATAATAATTATATGGGGTTTTTCCCCCAGAGTTCAATTTAGGCACAATGGCTATTGATTTCATTTCACAACACCAGCCCATATTGATGAAAGATAGCACAGAAGTAACATGCCCATAACACAAAGAAAATAAGGGTGGAAAAGAAATAGCTTAGTTCCTTTTTGTGGAATCAGTTTCATTTTATTCTCACATCATAATGATAATGCAATTATCCTCCTTATTCATTAACAGAAAGTAAAGAGGAAACACATTTTTTTTTGGGGGGGGAATTATTTTAGAAGTGTAATACTGGGGCTGGTTGGAAAATTTCCATCAAGACTGTTTTTCAATGGAAAATTAAGTTTTCAACTAAACAATTTTTCCCCAAAAAATGTCTCCTGTCTATACAAAATGTTGACTTTTTTGCTGAAAAAATGAACATCTGCAAACTGAAAACTTTGGGCTGAAACCTGAAAAAAAAAATATTCAGAAATGCCACAGCCGTGCCATGTGGGATTTGTCGTTTGGGTGTCTCATGCTCCCCCTCTGGGCTGGACTATGTCACCCATGATGCACCACAGCCATGGAACTCTTGTGATGCAACACAGCACCTCAGCAAGAGGGGAAACATGGTGCACTATGGTACATATAGTCTGGCCATGGACTCCAGCTCATAGGGTAAAATGTGGACATAAGACACCTCAGCAGCATTTTGAAATAGAAATTTTTAGTTTTTAGCCAAAAGCCTTCAATTATTTACCAAAAAAAAAATAAATTTTCCATGGAAAAAGAACCATTTTCTGACCAGCTCTGTGTAATACATAAAGCAGGTCAAATGGATTGTCAGACTGTGTCTCTATAAGTTAAAAAATGGTCTTTCTGTTACAGCATATTATGTGTTTTATAGCACATTTGTAGTAAAATGAAATCTATAATTTAACAACAATGTGAGTCTAAGAACCTAAAATCTAGAACAGAGTTCATCTAGTTTGGCACAGTCCAATAGTCCATCTACCCTCATCCATCCCACTTCTAGCAATTCATATATATCCGATTCTTTAGAGGAAAGTAAAAAGTCCATACAATGTGCAATTCTGCAATGAACATGAGAGGCTGGGAACAGTAAAATTCCTTCCTGATCCCCACAGATTTTCAGCTTATTTTCTGAACCTGGAAACTGATGCTCAATAAGCTATCAACATCTGTTTCAGTTTTTCAGGTGTGTGTTCCTTTCACTAATAATTCCAGACAGGAATGGGATTTCTTGCCCAAATGATCATGTGTGGTTCGTGTTGGATCCCCAATCTCCTCGTTATTGGGGCAGGAGTAATAAAGGCTTGTTATCCTTGTTGTGTGAACTAAGGGCAGCAGAATTGTACCTGGCATATCCTGGTGGAGGGACTCACCCTCAACTGAATGGCACTCGCTAGGCAAGAGGACATGGTTTCCAAAGCCCAATGAGTTGAGATAGGGTAGGGACAGATATTTGTAGCTGGTGGTGTGGGCCCTGTTTATGGGGTCCTAGACACCATTTGACCCTTCCTCACTTCATGGTATAATAAAAGAGCTAATTTAGACTCAACGGAGAGACTTGTTACATACTGCAGAACTGAAATCACTGATGTCTAAATCTAAGTATTAAACCTACTTTGGGACAGTATCTCTATTGCAGTAAACTGCCCAGTGTGCACCAGCCGTGAGGCTCCCCCACTAACAACTGGTATCACTGACAGAGGTGCAGCCAGCAGGGCAGCTGGTGGAGAGGCATGGCAAGCGGCCAGCAGGGCAGTTCCTGGAGAGGTGCAGCCAGCAGAGCAGCTGGCAGAGAGACGTGGACAGCAGGGCATCTGGTGGAGAGGTGCTGCAAGTGGCCAGCAGGGCGGCTGGCAGAAAGGCGTGGCAAGTGGCCATCAGGGTGGCTGGCAGAGAGGTGCGGCAATTGGCCAGCATGGAAGCTGGTGGAGAGGCGTGGCAAGCAGCCAGCAGAGTAGCTGGCGAAGAGGCATGGCAAGTGGCCATCAGGGAAGCTGGTGCAGAGGTGCAGCCAGCAGGGTGATTGGCAGAGAGATGTGGCCAGAAGGGTGGCTGTTGAAGAGGGACAGAGCAAAACCCTGGAGAGAGGCGTGGCAATCGGCCGTTGGGGCGACAAATGGCTGCCTGAGCAGTGGAGTATGTAAGGTGCCCCCTTACCCCCCACCCCCGCCTTTCCCATAGGGTGGGAGGTGAATTCTGCAGATGAACCTCTGAACTTGGGCTGAACTGGCCAAGGACAGCAACTGTGAGTGGGGTGCAGAGAAGGGAGGGGCACGTTAAAGGGACTTTTGGGTTGCTGGACTTAAGAACCTGAGGGGAAAAGGACACTGTCCAATTTACTTTGGGGTGGATGTTTTGCTGATGGTTTATGTTTAACATAACAGATGCAATGTTTGATTAAACTAAGCCTCTGCAATTGCTGTTCATATAAATCATGCTTAACTTGTCTGATATCTTCTAAAGGATTATGATTTCCCTAAAGCTATTTAAACTGTGAATTCTTAGTTGCTAATTGAATGTGAACTTGGATAACAGAGCAGGTGACCATTGTGTCTCAAATGAAGGCTGAAGGATTTTGCAACCCAGATTAACTGAGGCGAACACACCTGATTTATGATGCATAAAATTTTGGGATATAATAAAGGTGTGAGGGGCACTGTTTCTACAAATCTTTGGGGGTCAGATGATGTATTGGTGTCTCTGCTGGGAGTTCAAACTGAGAAGTCACAGCTACTAAATGAGTCAGGTTACTGTATTAATTATGATTGCTCAACCATGTAGCAACATATCATGACAAATTAGGAGGGACTTCACTTCTAGAGCTTATCTGCCTTTTAACATGTGCCCAGACTAAATGCTGCATTTAAATAATAGTAAGACATTAATACAATCTGACAAAATGAAGAAATTCATACATGGAATGCTGTCTGCTAATTCAGTGCCACAGCATCTTCACCTTTTTCCTTTGGAGCTGGTAAACAGATTTTTGTGTACTTGTTAATTTTGTGTCTCTGACATGTGCGTGATTAACAGCCCTGGAGACTGAAGTCTTCTATTCACAGAACAAGTCTGGCACTGGCAACAGCAAAGTCTTCTTTCCTAGGATGCATCTTTCAACTCTGACCTGGACTGACAGCTTCTGGGGGCAAGTGGCTATTTCAGTTGCCATGACCACTGCTGAGAATGCCAGAAAGGGTGGCAGTTGGAGCTATAGGTTTTTTTGTGATAGGAACCCTGGTCCACTTGGAACCTTAACATTTCACCTGTTCCGCAGGAAGGGAATGTTTTAACAGGAACTCAGTGTTATTCATTGGATACACAACCCTCCCCCCTCCCCACATCCCCTAATACAGGAAATCCCTTCCTTCACAGGAGGAGTTTAAGGACTGAGACCAGAGTACACATTTCACATAGGCCACCAAACCACTCCCAGATGATAACTTTGTTTTATCACCTACCAGGGTTGGATTGGAAGTAATGCTCTAGGAATCCTCTGAACAGTGGTGCAAGTAGGGCGGTACGGTATGGTTAGCCATACAATTAAGCTATTTATCGCAGGTACGGCATTTCAGAAAGACACAGGAGGAGCAGAACGTGGGGCAGGTTGGGGGCCCCGTGCCGGCAGCTCCTCCGGTGCAGCTGTACTACCCCCAGCCCTTACACGCAGCTGTGTGTCTGCATCTTCTGTCCAGCATCTGTACAGCAGCCCCACCGGAGGACAGGGCTGGAGGCGGTACAGCCATGCAGGAAGAGCTGCCAGTGTGGATGCGCTTGGTGGCCCCTGCGCCACAGGGCTCTCCCGGGAACTGCAGCAGCGAAAGGAGCAGAACATGCAGCAGATCCTGTATGGCTGTACCACCTCCATCCCTGCCCCCAGCCCTTCCATGCATCTGCGTGCCTGTTTCTCCTGTCCGGGGTCTGTACAGAAGTCCCGCCAGAGGACAGGGCTGGGGGTGGGGCAGGGGGCGGTACATCTATGCCGGAGGAGCTGCCAGCGTGGGGGCTACCTGATGTTCCTCTCCCAGCTTCGGTTCAGGGATCTCCCGGGAACCACAGCAGCAAAAGGGTCAGAATCTCATGCAGGTAGCTCCTCCGGCGCGGCTGTACCGCCCCCAGCCTCACCCCCACCGCCCTGTCCTCTGGCGGGACTTCTGTAGAGACGCCAGACAAGAGAAACTGGCATGCAGATGCGTGGGAGGGCAGGGGTGGGGGTCGTACAGCCATGCTGGTGACCCATGCGGGTGTCATTACAATACTATACGATAGATTTTTTAAAAAAGTTTGCTTTTTTAAAAATCTAGGAAATTACGCACATGCACACACACAGAGACAGAAAGACACACACATGCACACATATATGTTAAAAGAACATTAAAGTTGCAAAGTCAAATGCTCAGAGTTTAGGAAACACCAGAGTTAAGGTTGCAACCTTAATTGAGCTCCCTTGGGCATATGCATTATGATACACTCTAACTGAATGACGACTTTCAGTTGTTTCCACAGGACCCCTCTCATTTGGTGCACATGAAGGTTGGTGCTCACCCACTGAGCAGCTGTTCCATATTTTGGAAGTATTTAGCTCTACCATAGCTAAGGTTGCATTACAGAGTTCAGCTTAACAGGAACTTTCAACCTTTATTTTGTTAAAATCTCATTTAAATGTCAAAACCAAAAACTTTCAAAATCTCATTGAACTTTGCATTAACACAAAACCTTAACAACAGTGCCATCATAGACTCTGATATCAATTAGATCACCAGACTGGCATATCTCATTGTCCCACATTCCATGACTTTGGAAGTTATTCTGCCTTAATACTGCTGAGGTCACTATTAAGGTTTTGTGTTACTGCCAATTTGATGAACCTGGGGTTTGTATTGCTTTCGGATGTCTACTGGAGATAGAAGTGAAAGCCTTATAGAACATTGGAGGGCATTATTGACAGTGTTGCTGCAATATTAAAGTGGAAAGGCATGCAAGTGTTTCCCTTTATACACTGATTCCCATTCTTAAGGTTTTAGGGATGGCTTCTGCTACAAACTTAACTGCCACTAATTTTAGTTTCAGTTTGATACACGGATAGAGAGCTATCTGGTAACAGTGTCCTGGATCATTGTGCCTGTGGGTTGTGGAAAGACAGAGGAGTTTCCCACTCTCTGCAATCTTGGTCCCTCCTTCTAGATCCCATACCTAGCCCAGGTCTCCTTCCCTTTGAAAGGGGTGGCATAATTTGCTGTTGGTTTAACTTGCTGCCTCCCCTCCATCACCACCCTAACACACACCTCATTGGAAACTGGAGGAAGCAGGTCAGGAATAATGATACACAAGGGTGTGTCTGACTAAGGCCATGTCTATGCTACCTCTTATGTCGGCAAAACTTACATTGCTCAGGGGTGTGAAAAAGCCCTCCTGAGCAACGTAAGTTTAGCCAGCATAAGTGGTAGTGTACACAGATCTATACTGGCAGGAGATCTTGTTACGGGTAGTTTAATTATGTCAAGAGGAGAGCTCTCTCCCATTGGCATAGCACGGGTACACGAGAAATCTTACAACAGCATAGTTGCATAGGTACAGCTGTGCTGCTGTAAGCTTTCTAGTGTAGATATAGCCTAAGGGTGCTTCTACAGTTAACACACTACCTCTTGCTCAAGGCTGGGTTGTGCCTACAATTTCATCCTCCCTGATCTACATTCCTGGCTCTAGGATTCCCTGCTAAAAGTAACTGCTTACGCATGTTCTCACAGTCTAATATCAACTTTCCAAGAGGCCATACCAAAAGAGGAAACATAATGGAACCACTCAATATCCCTTAGATACTGTGGTACCTTGAATATGAACCAAAGTGTATTCTGGATCTTTACAGGGAAGATAAGAGACTTATTCTATGTATAATATTACTTATTGTTCCTGGCGCATTGAAGTTGAAGAGTTGAATGTTCAAGTTTTTTAAGTAACTTTTCCCAAATCTAGACTGCATCACCACAAAAGTAAGATACTGTCTACTTAAGTACAGCATCTGAAGAGGAAAATAAGATTACAAATTTAGGACTATAATGAGATCAAGTTAAATCTACACCGTTTCCCAGACTAGGTACAATCTTTGTCATTAGAAAGGATTAAATTTTTGTTGCAATTTTCTAATCTCATTATACCTTTTGTCACAAGAATGATTTATTGTAAAGCTTAATGCTGTATATTTTGTGAAATATTATAGTATGCTGTAAGACAGTACTATCATTTGACCTTTTCAATAGTCTATATTTTCATTAGCTGGTAGCCATTCCATCCTTCCACACAACTCATCATGGCTATAAATAGAATGACCAGTCAACCAAATCACACAGTATTGCAAAGGTCAAAGAAGCACAGTACATTACCATAATTTACAGAATGCCATTCACAAAGTATTAATACTCTGACACCTTATTTATGTGACAAAGAAAGTAATGAAAATAGAAGGCAGTGCAAAATGATCACATTATCACCAGCAATTGTTGGGAAAATGAGGAATTGCAAACCATGAGCCATTAGTATCTTTACAGTCTAAATATATGTAAATTCATGCTAATCTTTAGATGCTGTACCTCCTTCTAAGGTCTTCATGTCATCCACTATATAGGCAACACATCATCCACAATTTGTGTGAACATTTTAGAAATAAAACTGTTAAAAATGTACCAATTGTAAAGAATGATCATAAAATCCCTTTGTAAAATTGACCTCTTCTTTTGGCTGACCAGCAAAGAGACAATGTGGAAGGAAATTAAGGAGAAAAAATGTGAATGGCCAGGCAAATCTAGAACATTACTACAGATCCCTAAGTGAGTAAGGGCCTGATCCAACCTTCTTTGAAGTCACTGGAAAAGTTCCCATTGCACTAAATGCATGTTTTATAAGGCCCTAACATTCTGTAGGTTAGAGAGATCAATAAAAATGTCAGATCATGAAATCTTAATTTCTCAGTTATCCATTAGGATATTAAATTTGCAAAAAAAAATAAATAGGTGACCCTTTTTCTACCTAAAGATTCTCAACCTTTTCCTTCTCCATCTTTTCCAGGAGAGCTGGCTGTATTTTAAAGAATCCTTATTTAACTTACAGGGACAAACCATCCTGATGTGTAGACAGAATAGTAAGTATGGCAGGTGACCGGCTTGGCTTAACAGTGAAATCCTTGCTGATCGTAAACACAAAAAAGAAGCTTACAAAAAGTGGAACATTGGACAAATGGCCAGGAAGGAGTATAAAAATATTGCTGAGGCATGCAGGAGTGAAATCAGGAAGGCCAAATCACACTTGGAGTTGCAGCTACCAAGAGATGTTAAGAGTAGCAAGAAGGGTTTCTTCAGGTATGTTAGCAACAAGAAGAAAGTCAAGGAAAACGTGGGCCCCTTACTGAAGGAGAGAGGCAACCTAGTGGCAGAGGATGTGGAAAAAGCTAATGTACTCAATGCTTTTTTTGCCTCTGTCTTCACAAACAAGGTCAGCTCCCAGACTACTGCACTGGGCAGCACAGCATGGGGAGAAGGTGACGAGCCTTCTGTGGAGAAAGAAGTGGTTTGGGACTATTTAGAAAAGCACAAGTCCATGGGGCCGGATGCGCTACATCCAAGACTGCTAAAGGAGTTGGCGGATGTGATTGCAGAGCCATTGGCCATTATCTTTGAAAACTCGTGGCGAACGGGGGAGGTCCCGGATGACTGGAAAAAGGCTAATGTAGTGCCCATCTTTAACAAAGGGAAGAAGGAGGATCCGGGGAACTACAGGACAGTCAACCTCACCTCAGTCCCTGGAAAAATCATGGAGCAGGTCCTCAAGGAATCAATTCTGAAGCACTTAGAGGAGAGGAAAGTGATCAGGAACAGTCAGCATGGATTCACCAAGGGCAAGTCATGCCTGACTAATCTAATTGCCTTCTATGACGAGATCACTGGCTCTGTGGATGTGGGTAAAGCAGTGGACGTGTTTTTCCTTGACTTTAGCAAAGCTTTTGACATGGTCTCCCACAGTATTCTTGCCACCAAGTTAATGAAGTATGGGCTGGATGAATGGACTATAAGGTGGATAGAAAGCTGGGTAGATCATTGGGCTCAATGGGTAGTGATCAATGGCTCCATGTCTAGTTGGCAGCTGGTATCAAGCGGAGTGCCCCAGGGGTCAGTCCTGGGGCCAGTTCTGTTCAATATCTTCATCAATGATCTGGAGGATAGCATATATTGCACTCTCAGCAAGTTTGCAGATGACACTAAACTGGGAGGAGAGATAGATACTCTAGAGGGTAGGGATAGGCTACAGAGGTACCTAGACAAATTAGAGGATTGGGCCAAAAAAAATCTGATGCGGTTCAACAAGGACAATTACAGAGTCCTGCGCTTAGGACGGAAGAATCCATGCACTGCTACATTCTTGGGAGCGAATGGCTAGGCAGCAGTTCTGCAGAAAAGGACTTAGGGGTTACAGTGGATAAGAAGGGTATGAGTCAACAGTGTGCCTTTGTTGCCAAGAAGGCCAACGGCATTTGGGGCTGTATAAGTAGGGGCATTGCCAGCAGATGGAGGGACGTGATCATTACCCTCTATTTGACATTGGTGAGGCCTCATCTGGAGTACTGTGTCCAGTTTTGGGCCCCACACTAGAAGAAGGATGTAAAAAATTGGAAAGTGTCCAGCGGAGGGCAACAAAAATGATTAGGGGACTGGAACACATGACTTATGAGGAGAGGCTGAGGGAACTGTGATTGTTTAGTCTGTGGAAGAGAAGAATAAGGGGGGATTTAGTAGCTACCTTGAACTACCTGAAAGGGGGTTCCAAAGAGGATGGATCTAGATTGTTCTCAATGGTAGCAGATGACAGAACAAGGAGTAATGGTCTCAAGTTGCAGTGGGGGAGTGTCAAGGTTCCTTCCCCACTCTGAACTCTAGGGTACAGATGTGGGGACCTGCGTCCACCAAGTATGTTAAACAAAGAACAGCGAAACAGCCCACTTGGAGACTTCTTCCCCACAAAATACCCCCCAAGCCCTACACCCCCTTTCCTGGGGAAGGCTTGATAAAAATCCTCACCAATTTCCATAGGTGAGCAAAGACCCAAACCCTTGGATCTTAAGGACAATTAAAAAGCAATCAGGATCTTAAAAGAAGAATTTTAATTAAAGAAAAAGTAAAAGAATCACCTCTGTAAAATCAGGATGGTAAATACCTTACAGGGTAATCAGATGGAAAACATAGAGAATCCCTCTAGGCAAAACCTCAAGTTACAAAAAGACACAAAAACAGGAATATACATTCCATTCAGCACAGCTTATTTACCAGCCATTAAACAAAAGGAAATCTAACGCATTTCTAGCTAGATTGCTTACTAACTTTTTACAGGAGTTCTGGAGAGCATTCCTGACCTGGTCCCGGCAAAAGCATCACACAGACAGACAGACCATTTGTTTCTCCCCGCCCTCCAGCTTTGAAAGTATCTTGTCTCCTCATTGGTCATTTTGGTCAGGTACCAGCGAGGTTATCTTAGCTTCTTAACCCTTTACAGGTGAAGGGGTTCTGCCTCTGGCCAGGAGGGATTTTATAGTTCTGTATACAGAAAGGTGGTTAGCCTTCCTTTTATATTTATGACACGCCCCCAAATCACAGATAGGGTGAAACACTGGCTGTGATTTCTTCCTGGAGCTCTAGGAGAAAACAGAGTTAATAAGACACATGCACCTCTAAATATACTACCAAGTGTATAAAGACTAACAATATTTTCCACATCTCAAGGACAATTTTAACCAGTTGACTCTGGGAAACTTTCACGGGAGAGTGCACCAGCCACTTTGTTAGAAGCTCCTGAGATGTGTTGTATGTCAAAATCAAAATCGTGGAGATCTAAGCTCCATAAATAAGTTTTTTGTTATTTCCTGTGGCAGCATGAAGCCACTGTAGCATAGCATGGTCGGTTTCCAGGTGGAAACGCCGTCCCCAAATGTATGGGCATAGCTTTTCCAGAGCATAGACAATGGCTTAACATTCTTTTTCACTGACTGACCAGTTGCTTTCCCTCTCAGACAGCTTCTTGCTGAGAAACATGACAGGATGGAATTATTGATCCGGTCCTTCCTGCATTAAAACTGCTCCCACACCAAGCTTGGACGCATCTGTGGTTACTAGGAATGGTTTCGTAGAACATAGAACAACAGAGTTGGAAGGGACCTCAGGAGATCATCTAGTCCAACCCCCTGCTCAAAGCAGGACCAATCCCCAACTAAATCATCCCAGCCAGGGCTTTGTCAAGCCTGACCTTAAAAACCTCTGAGGAAGCAGATTCCACCACCTCCCTAGGTAACCCATTCCATTGCTTCACCACCCTCCTAGTGAAAAGGTTTTTCCTAATATCCAACCTAAACCTCCCCCACTGCATCTTGAGACAATTACTCCTTGTTCTTTCATCTGGTACCACTGAGAACAGTCTAGATCCATCCTCTTTGGAATCCCCTTTTAGGTAGTTGAAAGCAGCTATCAAAGCCCTCCGCATTCTTCTCTTCCGCAGACTAAATAATCCCAGTTCCCTTAGCCTCTCCTCATAAGTCATGTGTTCTAGTCCCCTAATCATTTTTGTTACCCTCCGCTGGACTCTTTCCAATTTTTCCACATCCTTCTTGTAGTGTGGGACCCAAAACTGGACTCAGCACTCCAGATGAGGCCTCACCAATGCTGAATAGAGGGGAATGATCACGTCCCTCGATCTGCTAGCAATGCTCCTACTTATACAGCCCAAAATGCCGTTAGCCTTCTTGGCAACAAGGGCACACTGTTGACTCATATCCAGCTTCTCGTGCACCATAATCTGTAGGTCCTTTTCTGCAGAACTGCTGCCTTGCCACTGGGTCCCTCGTCTGTAGCAGTGCATGGGATTCTTCCTTCCTAAGTGCAGCACTCTGCTCTTGTCCTTGTTGAACCTCATCAGACATTAGTATTACTAACAAATTGAAAACCAGTGTCAAGGACTAAAATAACACAAGTGAAAAAGAAGAGAACAAGTTAATGTGCAGTATCTTCATAAAGAGTTTCCTTTTGCACATTGTGTTACTCAGAACATAGTGCCTACCTGCCTTGGTTTCCTATTAGGCACACTGTTACTGCAATGAGCTCTGCACAAGTGCATTGATCTATCATTGTTGGATTGGGGTCATAGTGTGTGGCACATGCCAATATATTTATTACTTGTATTATCTAGGACCCCCGTTTTCAATTCAGCCCTCTCTAGGGCCTTGCATCCAGGCTAAATCTAAGTGTTACAGACTTCAATGTCTGGGGCCCTTAGCACAGGGTCAGACATGAGTGTCGCTTTAAGCTGGTTAAAGGCCTTCTGACACTCTTTGGTCCACTGAACGGCATTTGACTGTTTCTTTTTGGTTAGGTCTGTCAGTGGGGCAGCAATTTGGCTGTATTGTGGTTACAAATCACCTGTAATATCCGGCCAAGCCTAAGAAGGATTGGATCTGCTTCTTTGACTTTGGGACAGGCCACTTTTGGATAGCATCCACTTTGGTCTGTAGGGGGTTGATAGTTCCTTGACCCACCTGGTGTCCAAAGTAAGTCATTCTGTTTAGGCCTATTTGACACTTCTTAGCCTTAACAGTTAGTCCTGCTGCCCTTATGTGCTCAAAGACTTTTTGTAGATGTTCCAGGTGTTCTGCCCAGGAATCTGAAAATATGGCCACATCATCAAGGTAGGTGACTGCATATTCTCCCAATCCCACTAAGAGACCATCTATAAGTCTTTGGAAGGTGGCGGGTGCATTCCACAGCCCGAAAGGGAGCACATTAAATTCATACAGCCCGACATGTGTGGTGAAGGTTGACCGTTCCTTGGAGGATTCATCTAGCGGTACCTGCCAGTACCCCTTGGTTAAGGCCAAAGTAGAAATGAACTGGGCCCGTCCCAGTTTCTCTAATATTTCATCTGTGCGTGGTATTGGATAGTTGTCTGGGTGAGTTATAGCATTTAGCTTACGGTAGTCCACGCAAAAACTTATCTCCCCATGTGGTTTGGGAACTAGAACCACTGGAGATGTCCATGCACTGCCCGAGGGGCGGATTACCCCCATTAGTAGCATATCCTGGATCTCCCGTTCTATAGCAGTTTTAGCTTGAGGAGACACCCGATAAGGTTGGACTTTAATTGGGTGAGCATTATCTGTTTCAATGGAATGGTATGCCCGTTCAGTCAGTCCTGGGATGGCTGAGAACATTGGTGTGTACTTGGGCACAGCTCCATGATCTGCTGTCGCTGCATATGCCCAAGGGTCATGGAGAGGTTCACCTCTTCCACGCCACCAGCACCTTTCCCTTTGTAGTAGACACCTTCAGGCCACTCAGCGTCATCTCCTCCCTGGGCTGTAAAATGACAAACCTTTAATTCTCTGGAATAAAAGGGCTTTAGAGAATTAATATGGTACACCTTAGGCTTTCGGTTGGAGGTGGGGAATGCTATGAGATAATTAACAGCTCCCAGGCGCTCTTGGACCGTAAATGGCCCTTCCGACGATGCTTCCATTTTATGGGCCTGGAGCGCCTTTAAGACCATGACCTGGTCCCCTACTTTGAAGAAACGCTCTCTGGCATGTTTAACATACCAGGATTTTTGCTCTTTTTGAGCATCCTGTAGGTTTTCTTTAGCAAGGGCTAAACAGGTTCGGAGGGTATTTTGTAGGTTGGATACAAAGTTGAGAATGTTAGTTTCTGGAGAAGGTGTAAACCCCTCCCATTGCTGCTTCACCAACTGTAATGGCCCCTTCACCTTGCGGCCATATACAAGTTCAAATGGTGAAAACCCTAACCTGGGATGTGGTACAGCTCTGTAGGCAAAGAGCAACTGCTGCAACACTAGGTCCCAATCATTGGCGTGTTTATTTACGAATTTTCGTATCATGGCCCCCAAAGTTCCATTAAACTTCTCCACCAGGCCATTTGTTTGATGATGGTAAGGGGTGGCAACCAAGTGATTTACCCCATGAGCTTCCCAAAGGCTTTCCATAGTTCCTGCCAGAAAATTAGTGAGGATGTCGGAGGGCCAACCTACCCTGGCAAAAATGTCTGTTATTGCCTGGCACTCACTTTTAGCCCTGATGTTGCTTAGAGCTACTGCTTCCGTCCATCGGGTGGCAAAATCCATGAACGTCAGTATGTACTGCTTTCCTCTGGGTGTGTTTTTCGGAAAAGGACCCAGAATATTCACAGCTAATTGCTGAAAATGAACCTCAATGATGGGGAGTGGCTGGAGAGGGACTTTGACCTGGTCTTGGGGTTTTCCCACTCTTTGGCACACCTCACAAGACCGGCCATAGGTAGAAATAGCCTTGCCCATTCCCTCCCATTGTTATGACCTCCCTAAACGGTCTTTGGTCCTGTTCACCCCAGGATGGCCACTGGGATGATCGTGGGCTAAGCTCAAGAGCTTGGCCCGGTACTTAGTTGGAACTACCAACTGTCTCTGAGGATGCCAGTCTTCCTGGTGTCCACCAGAAAGACTTTCCTTGTATAAAAGTCCTTTTTCTACAACAAACTTGGATTGATTAGAAGAGCTGAGAGGTGGTGGGTTGCTCCGTGCTGCCATCCAAGCTCTTTGGAGGCTTTCATCTACTGCATGTTTGGTCTGGAACTGTTCCCTTGAGGGTGAAGACTTCAGTTCCTCATTGGATTGTGGATCTGGGCTGGGTCCCTCTGGAAGCGATGTAGGGGATGGGGGTGTTTGCGTTGATTGTGAACCGCTTTCCACTGCTGCACTACATTGGGGTTCAGGCTCCGGCTGAGCCTCTTGTGTAGGGTTATAGGCTGCTGTTGGTTCAGGTTCGGTGGGGCCCTCTGTCGTTGGGGTTGCAAGTACTGGGTTCAGTGCTGGTAATGGTTCTGGTGCTGGTTGTTCCGCTGGTTCCAGTTCTGAGACTGGCTCTGTCTGGGTCTCTGGGACTGGATCCACTTCTGCTGTTGCAGACTTTGGCCTGGGGTCCAGTTCCATTACCTCTTACTGGGTCCTGGTGGAAGTTTCCAGAACAGAGCTAGGCATGACAGCTTGCTTAGCCTGGCTGCGGGTGACCATTCCCACCCTCTTGGCTCGCTTCACATGATTGGCCAAGTCTTCCACCAACAGCATGGGGATGGGATAATCATCATAGATTGCAAAAGTCCACGTTCCTGACCAGCCCTTGAACTGGACAGGCAACTTGGCTGTAGGCAAATTGAAAGAGTTGGACTTGAAGGGTTGAATTGTTTCTTGGATCTCTGGATCGATTAAATTGGGGTCCACTAAGGAAGCATGGATAATTGACACTTGTGCTCTGATGTCCCTCCACGCATTGACCTTCTTCCCGCCCACACTCGCAGTTTCCCTCTGCTCCGAAGTTATCTGAGAACTATCTGGGCCTGAGGACCTCTGGTGTGATTCCGGGGCAAAAAACTGTAATTTGTTGTGGTTCTTGGGGAAGCTGGCCTTTATATGCCCCAGCTCATTACATTTAAAGCATCGTCCAGCTGATGGGTCACTGGGGCGAGGTGGGTTGCTGGAGAAAGGTGTAGCAGGACTATAAGGTGTCTGGAGTGTTCCTTGGTGTGTAGTTGGGGCCTTGGGCTGTCCCCAGTAGTAGGGTGAGTTCGGAGGTTGTTCCTTCTGGTCTCCGCTCCAACTGCGACCAGGATTGTTCTTCTCTCCTCCGTCCACCCATTTTGTTCCGGTTTGCCCCTTCTGATATTCGCCCCAACTGCTACTAGTTCTTTTCTTTTCTGCCACCTTCACCCATTTGGTTCCAATTTCCCCTGCCTCAATTACAGTTGTGGGCTTCCCATCTAGGATGTATCTTTCTATTTCCACAGGAACACCCTCTAAGCACTGCTCCATTTGCATTAGGAAGGGCAACTCTTCTGGAGATTTAACACTTGCTCCTGATATCCAGGCATCCCAATGTTTCACAATGTGGTAGGCATGTCGGGTAAATGACACGTCTGGTTTCCACCTTAGGGCTCTGAACTGCCGACGGGAATGCTTGGGTGTTAGCCCCATTCTGACTCTTGCCTTGGTTTTAAACAGTTCATACTTGTTCATGTGTTCCTTCGTCATTTCAGCCGCCACCTCTGCTAAGGGTCCACTGAGCTGTGGCCTCAGCTCTACCATGTACTGGTCTGTAGAGATGCTGTACCCAAGGCAGGCCCTATCAAAATTTTGTAAGAAGGCCTCGGTATCATCGCCTGTGTCATAAATATAAAGGGAAGGGTAAACACCTTTAAAATCCCTCCTGGCCAGAGGAAAAACCCTTTCACCTATAAAGGGTTAAGAAGCTAGGATAACTTCGCTGGCACCTGACCAAAATGACCAATGAGGAGATAAGATACTTTCAAAAGCTGGAAGGGGGAGAAACAAAGGTTCTCTCTGTCTGTATGTTGCTTTTGCTGGGAACAGAAAAGGAATGGAGTCTTAGAACTTAGAAAGTAATCTAGCTAGATATGCATTAGATTCTGTTTTGTTTAAATGGCTGAGAAAATAAGCTGTGCTGAATGGAATAGATATTCCTGTTTTTGTGTCTTTTTGTAACTTAAGGTTTTGCTGAGAGGGATTCTCTATGTTTTGAATCTGATTAGCCTGTAAAGTATTTACCATCCTGATTTTACAGAGGTGGTTCTTTTACTTTTTTTTTTAAATTAAAATTCTTCTTTTAAGAACCTGATTTCTTTTTCATTGTTCTTAAGATCCAAGGGTTTGGGTCTGTGTTCACCTATGCAAATTGGTGAGGATTTTTATCAAGCCTTCCCCAGGAAAGGGGGAGTAGAGTTTGGGGAGGATTTTTGGGGGAAAGACGTTTCCAAGGGGGCTCTTTCTGTGTTATATATTTGTTAGATGCTTGGTGGTGGCAGCAATAAAGTCCAAGGGCAAAAGGTAAAATAGTTTGTACCTTAGGGAAGTTTTAACCTAAGCTGGTAAAAATAACCTTAGGGGTTTTTCATGCAGGTCCCCACATCTGTACCCTAGAGTTCAGAGTGAGGAAGGAACCTTGACAGCCTGCCTTGTTGGTGGGGAACTTGCTGGGATGTGACCGGTACCTGGAGAAGGATTGCTATTCTGCTGAGCCTTTGCCTTCTCCTTCTCCAGTGCATGCCTCCATTTCTTTTTCCTTTGCCTCCATTTCTTTCCTGTGGGCAGCCTCTTTGGCTTTCTCTGCCTTGGGTTCTGTCATCTTAGCCTCTCTGTTTTTAACTAATTTTACACGCGAGAGTTAAAAAAAAAAAAAAAAAAAACTGGCTTGTAAAATTTTTGTGCTGTGATAGCTATGTTCTCTGATAGTTTTCTCAGCCTACAGAAAAATCCTTTGTCTCCAAGCAAATAGATAGAAAAACCCTCTAGTTGCTCTTAGCTAAAAACAAAAAAACAAAAACCTCTTGAGGTCTGTGAATTTCCCTGCAGGAGGTTAACTACCCTGCCTTGAGGTAGAGAAAACTCCAGCTCAGAAAAGACAAATCCCTTTGTTATGCTTGCTGCTCTGGCCCCCAGGCAGAGACAGAAAAACTCTAATCACTTTCAGCTTAAAACCTGTTTCCAAGCAGCCCAAAGGAAACAAAAATGTCCTTTTAAAATCCTACTGTGCTTCTGCTTCAAAATGATCTAAAAAAAATCTCAAAAGGATCCCAAAAAAATTTCAAAATGATCCCACTGCTCTGCCACCATGTCAAGGTTTCTTCCCCACTTTGAACTCTAGGGTACAGATGTGGGGACCTGCGTGAAAGACCCCCCTATGCTTATTCTTACCCCAGATTAGGTTAAAAACTTCCTCAAGGTACAAAGTTTGCCTTGTCCTTGAACCCTATGCTGCCACCACCAAGCGTGTTAAACAAAGAACAGGGAAACAGCCCACTTGGAGACATCTTCCCCACAAAATATCCCCCCAAGCCCAACACTGCCTTTCCTAGGGAAGGCTTGATAAAAATCCTCACCAATTTCCATAGGTGAACACAGACCCAAACTCTTGGATCTTAAGAACAATGAAAAAGAAATCAGGTTCTTAAAAGAAGAATTCACACAGATTTGAAATTTTTGTGAGGATAAGTACCTGAGGACATATCTATCATCTAAGGCCTTATCTACACAAAAAAGTTGTACTCCTTTAAATATGCCAGTATAAATTAGGGATACAAGCCCCTAGTGTGGGCACAGTTATACCAGTATATGTGTGCTTACACTGGTATAGATTATTCCCATAGGGGAAGGGGAATAAACTATACTGATATAAGACATCTTTAAACCAATATTCATGGTAAATAGGCCTAATGGCCTATGATGGGATGTTAGATGGGGTGGGATCTGAGTTACCCAGGAAAGAATTTTCTGTAGTATCTGGCTGGTGAATCTTGCCCATATGCTCAGGGTTTAGCTGATCGCCATATTTGGGGTCGGGAAGGAATTTTCCTCCAGGGCAGATTGGAAGAGGCCCTGGGGGTTTTTCGCCTTCCTCTGTAGCACGGGGCACAGGTCACTTACTGGAGGATTCTCTGCTCATTGAAGTCTTTAAACCACAATTTGAGGACTTCAATAGCTCAGACATAGGTGACGTTTTTCAGGAGTGGGTGGGTGAGATTCTGTGGCCTGCGTTGTGCAGGTGGTCAGACTAGATGATCATAATGGTCCCTTCTGACCTTAGTATCTATGAATCTATAACTGGTATAATTATATGCACACTGGAGTGTGTGTGTGTGGGGGGGGGTAACTATTTTAGAAAAAGAAATCACACCACTACCTAACAAAAATTCTGTGTAGCCCATGCCTAAACTTTGAGGTCAGATCTATGTCTGTCGGTGAGAGCAGTACAAATTGCCATGATGACAGCTTTACAATTGGACTGGATCTCCACTAGGGCTCCATCAGCCAAAGCTACCCAGGAAAGGCATGAAATCCATGCATCTCCTCCACCCTGGGCTGGTTCTTCCCAATGTTGGCAGTGTGCTATAGACCCGTTGGCACAGCAGGTGTTAGTGGGTGGCTTGCTCCACTGAACTCCTACTCCTAACAGATTTACAAGCTCCGTGGGCATAGAAACTGGGTTCCACCTGAGCAAACTGAGCCCTTTGGCTGTTGGAAAGATGGCTTGAGGGCTCATGAAATGCCTTATGGAACTTTGCTTTAAATGTCATAACATATGGAAATCTGTCTGCAAAAAAAAGTGAGAAATATTTAAGAAACAGTTGGAACGACTATCATTGAAATTTATCCTGGTTGTGTCTAAACATGGAAAAGGACAACAGAAACCAATAGAAACGTAAGAAAAATGTAAAGAGTTGGATATGCAACAAGCAGAAGGTTTTTTTTAAAGTATAAACAATCTGGTGAGGAGGAAGAAAGGCAGAGCTATAAAAATAAGCCAAAGCAAGAAAAAATAATGAGAGGATTAAAAAAAATACTGAATGTCAAGTTGCAGAGGATTTCTCATCTAGCAATACAGGATCCTTTAAATGTAATATTTGAAGGCAGAATCCTAAAAGAATATTTCTCTTTTGAAATATTATGATAAGGAATGGAATGAAGATGGCAGATTGTCTACATAAGTGATGAAGACAACAGAGCTGTAAAACAGACTTTTTCTTAAGGGTTCCTTTGGCCATTCAGAGGACTGGACCATGTTATGGATGGTGTGGACTGCCTTAGGGTGAAGCTATCGGGACCACACTGTCAAGCATACACAATAGATGAATTGCTGGATCAACTTGATCATATGCTGTGCCATTGTTCATAAGAGAACACTGTTAGTGTATAGAGGTGCAAACAGATTATAAAAAAATACTTTAGGAGATCAACATTTTACCCTCATTTTCAGCTTTTTTGCCCCCTTGTGTTACTTAACTCTTTCTAAATCCTAGAGGTGGCAGGCAAGCTATGCAAATAACATACCTTTGAAATAATGGGCTTAATTCTGAAATGCCTGCACAGTGGATGCATTTATAGAAAGGGACAGATTTATTGCATAAACCAAAACTTGGATTTTGCTTGTGCATCTCAGGCAATTGCATGAGTTAGTGCTCTTCTGGGTGCACAATTACTAAGGCCCTTTGTTTTCAGTTTTTTACTGATTTTTACTGAGAAATGCCAAAGTTTCACAAGAGCTATTATTTGATTTTTACAGAATTTTCATCTGAATTTTGGACCACTCAAGTCCATGAAAATAGTGATTATGTTAAGCAAATGCAGTACATATCATTAGGTGTATGTGTTTATGTTAATAGTAAATTAGTCTAAGTGTAAATACGAGCCTATCTGTTAAAGTAAGACAATGTAATGGAAAATACACACACACACATGTGTGTGTGTGTGTGTATATGTACTTTTAATGTACAGTTCATGAAATAAGCCAGAGCATTAAACTGCTTTTGCTTTTAATACTCTTATTTTTCTCTATTTGTTATTTTTTCCTTGTCTTCCCATCCCCCACTATTAACCACGACATTTACACAGAAAACTGTAAATTTAATTTTTGCTCCAATTTTGACCCTTTTGAAAAATTATGTAATAGACACCAATAAATTCCCAGGAGATTTAAAATGAAATAAGTGAAGGGCCTTAGAATTTACAAATTTTCACATGCAAACACAGGCTTTTAGTGCATGCCAAGGGTGTTTGTGTATTTTTGTGGGCACACCATAACATCCACATTTCAAATGGTTGTTTTTTCCGGAGAGTCAAAATGGAAATTCAATAATCTCGTGAAGAAGCAGAGAGATGAGCAAAGTAAACTTTTTCTACCCAGCACTTCTGTCATGTTTCTATTCTAAGTGAAAGCAGGTAGCATGGGGCTGGCAATCTGTAAGACATTACAAACCTAAAATAAACATAACAGTTCAAACATGAAGGCCAAGATTTTCAGGAGTAACTCATGATTTTGGGTGCCCAACCTGAGACATCTTCAAAAAATCTGGTTTTCTGAGGATGGGTAGACAGCACTTTCTAATATCAGGCCTCTTTCAGGTGTCTTACGTCAGGCAACCAAAAAATTGAGCCACCAGAATCACTAGCCACTTTTGAAAATCTGGGCCCATGCAATTAACAGACATTAACTTTGACCCTGATCCTGCAGAGCCTACTCAGGGGAATCTTCCTATTGGCAATGGAAGTTTTGCATTAAATGTTGTTCAGTGGCTTCAGTGGAAGTTATCCTCAAATAAGGATGACAGCATTATCCCTATATCGTGAAAATATACTATTGATTCTTAAGATTTTGACAACAATCTATATACGGATATTTCTACACACAACTATTTTTCTTATCTACATTGTTATTAACATTGTTGTCTACCACATTTATATGCTTCACAGCAAGACTCCAAGATTCCGCAAGATCAGAAAATAAGTTCCCTTGAGAATGTCCTTCTCCCATTTCCCTGGAAAGATCACACTAACATACAACTTTTTTTTCTTTTTTTGCCTGGTGCACACTTGAGTATTAAAAAATACAGTTTCCTGATTCTCTGTTACTTTGAGCTTAACTGCATGCCTTGGGGCAACATCATTTATACACCCTCCATATTACAGGATGCTGTGTGTCTAATTGTGTTTGTTGACATACATTTCACCAACATCGTGTTTATAAAAGAAATCCTCTTAATCCTCTTCCCCATATCTGCTGCCTGCATTTGGCTAGAGGGAATAGGATGAGAGAGCTCTCCCTATGACAAAGGAAATCTTGCCATCTCCAGTGCCCAGATGGTGCTCTGGGGAGAAAAAAACATTCCTATCAAAACATTAGACCAAAAATCAATCAATCAATCATTTCTCTAAAGGCTGGCTGCTCAGAGGTGTTGACACCTCTTCAGATGTGCCGAATACCCTAAAGTTCTACTGAAGATAATCATAGAATCATAGAAGATTATGGTGGAAGAGACCTCAGGAGGTCATCTAGTCCAACCCCATGCTCAAAGCAGGACCAACACCAACTAAATCATCCCAGCCAGCGCTTTGTCAAGCTGGCCTTAAAAACCTCTAAGGATGGAGATTCCACCACCTCCCTAGGTAACTCATTCCAGTGCTTCACCACCCTCCTAGTGCAATAGTGTTTCCTAATATCCAACCTATACCTCCCCCACTGCAACTTGAGACCATTGCTTCTTGTTCTGTCCTCTGCCACCACTCAGAACAGCCTTGCTCCATCCTCTTTGGAACCACCCTTCAGGTACTTGAAGGCTGCTATCAAATCCCCCCTCACTCTTCTCTTCTGCAGACTAAACAAGCCCAGTTCCCTCAGCTTCTCCTTGTAAGTCATGTGCCCCAGCCCAATGATCATTTCCATTGCCCTCTGCTGGACTCTCTCCAATTTGTCCACATCCTTTCCATAGTGGGGGGCCCAAAACTTGACACAATACTCCAGATGTGGCCTCACCAGTGCTGAATAGAGGGGAATAATCACTTCCCACAATCTGCTGGCAATGCTCCTACTAATGCAGCCCAATATGCCATTAGCCGTCTTGGCAACAAGGGCACACTGCTGACTCATTTCCAGCTTCTCTCCACTATAATCCCCAGGTCCTTTTCTGCAGAACTTCTGCTTAACCAGTCAGTCCCCAGCCTGTACCAGTGAATGGAATTCTTCCATCCTAAGTGCAGGACTCCACTTCTCTTCGTTGAACCTCATTAGATTTCTTTTAGCCCAATTCTCCAATTTGTCTAGGTCACACTGGACCCTATGCCTACTCTCCATCATATCTACCTCTTGCCCCAGGCTTAGTGTCATCTGCGAACTTGCTGAGGGTGCAATCCATCGCATCATCCAGATCTCTAATAAAGATGCCGAACAAAACCAGCCCCAGGACCAAACCCTGAGGCACTCCACTTGATACCGGCGGCCAACTAAACATTGATCCATTGATCACTACCCTTGAGCCCGACAATCTAGCCAGCTTTCTATCCACCTTATAGTCCATTCATCCAATCCAAAAGTTTTTAACTTGTTGGCAACAATACTGTGGGAGACCATATCAAAAGCTTTGCTAAAGCCAAGATTTATCATGTCCACCATTTTCCCCATATCCACAGAGCCAGTTATTTCACCATAGACGGCAATCAGGTTGGTCAGGCATGACTTGCCCTAGGTGAATCCATGTTGATTGTTTTGATCCCCTTCCTCTCCTCCAAATGCTTCAATAATGGAAGTTGAAGCTGTACATCACCTCACAGGATTGGACCCTGAGCTCCTGAATATTATTCACATCAGTTTGTTGCCATGAATTTTAATATACTATCCTCATCAGATATCATAAGTCAGAACATAGTTAATTCATTGATACTAACCAGTGTGATGTTAGTGATACCCATTAGCAGCTCTTCAAGTCAAATCAAAGGGAATTCTGCAATTCCTCTCAGCATGTCCGTAAGTATATAGCCCTGTTTGTTAGTACAATCGGAACAGACAAGAGCAGTTAAAGTGTTACTTGAGAGCACACTTTACGATTGCCTCAACCCCTATCTCAAGGCAAACTCAAGCAACCAGTTGGAAGGGGCAAAGGGGATTGGGGAGAAGGTATAAAACACTAAAAGGCTGAAGAAATGTCTGTCTCAGACCACAGTACAACCTCACTCCTTACCCCTCCCATGGGGTACAAAAGAGGTGGGATGAAGACCCCAGACCCAAAATGGAACATGACCCTAAGTTGTAAGGGGTGGGACTGTAGGCATGCATTGCAGGTATATTTGGACCTGCTAAGAAGGAGGAGGGGGGAATGGGAAATGAGAATAGGGAACAGGGACACAGGCAAGGCTCTGTGGTATCAGAGCAGGGAAGAGGGACACAGGGTAAAGGCTCTGTGGTATCAGAGCACGGAAGAGGGACAGGGTAAAGGCTCTGTGGTGTCAGAGCTGGAAACGGGGGCATAGAATCATAGAATCATAGAATATCAGGGTTGGAAGGGACCCCAGAAGGTCATCTAGTCCAACCCCCTGCTCGAAGCAGGACCAATTCCCAGTTAAATCATCCCAGCCAGGACTTTGTCAAGCCTGACCTTAAAAACCTCTAAGGAAGGAGATTCTACCACCTCCCTAGGTAACGCATTCCAGTGTTTCACCACCCTCTTAGTGAAAAAGTTTTTCCTAATATCCAATCTAAACCTCCCCCACTGCAACTTGAGACCATTACTCCTCGTTCTGTCATCTGCTACCATTGAGAACAGTCTAGAGCCATCCTCTTTGGAACCCCCTTTCAGGTAGTTAAAAGCAGCTATCAAATCCCCCCCCCATTCTTCTCTTCTGCAGACTAAACGATTCCAGCTCCCTCAGCCTCTCCTCATAAGTCACGTATTCTAGACCCCTAATCATTTTTGTTGCCCTTCGCTGGACTCTCTCCAATTTATCCACATCCTTCTTGTAGTGTGGGGCCCAAAACTGGACACAGTACTCCAGATGAGGCCTCACCAATGTCGAATAGAGGGGAACGATCACGTCCCTCGATCTGCTCGCTATGCCCCTACTTATACATCCCAAAATGCCATTGGCTTTCTTGGCAACAAGGCACACTGCTGACTCATATCCAGCTTCTCGTCCACTGTCACCCCTAGGTCCTTTTCCGCAGAACTGCTGCCTAGCCATTCGGCCCCTAGTCTGTAGCTGTGCATTGGGTTCTTCCATCCTAAGTGCAGGACCCTGCACTTATCCTTATTGAACCTCATCAGATTTCTTTTGGCCCAATCCTCCAATTTGTCTAGGTCCTTCTGTATCCTATCCCTCCCCTCCAGCGTATCTACCACTCCTCCCAGTTTAGTATCATCCGCAAATTTGCTGAGAGTGCAATCTACGCCATCCTCCAGATCATTTATGAAGATATTGAACAAAACCAGCCCCAGGACCGACCCCTGGGGCACTCCACTTGACACCGGCTGCCAACTAGACATGGAGCCATTGATCACTACCCGTTGAGCCCAACAATCTAGCCAGCTTTCTACCCACCTTATAGTGCATTCATCCAGCCCATACTTCCTTAACGTGCTGACAAGAATACTGTGGGAGACCGTGTCAAAAGCTTTGCTAAAGTCAAGAAACAATACATCTACTGCTTTCCCTTCATCCACAGAACCAGTAATCTCATCATAAAAGGCAATTAGATTAGTCAGGCATGACCTTCCCTTGGTGAATCCATGCTGGCTGTTCCTATTCACTTTCCTCTCATGCAAGTGCTTCAGGATTGATTCTTTGAGGACCTGCTCCATGATTTTTCCAGGGACTGAGGTGAGGCTGACTGGCCTGTAGTTCCCAGGATCCTCCTTCTTCCCTTTTTTAAAGATTGGCACTACATTAGCCTTTTTCCAGTCATCCGGGACTTCCCCCGTTCGCCACGAGTTTTCAAAGATAATGGCCAATGGCTCTGCAATCACAGCCGCCAATTCCTTTAGCACTGTCGGATGCAACTCGTCCGGCCCCAGGGACTTGTGCACATCCAGCTTTTCTAAATAGTTCCTAACCACCTCTTTCTCCACAGAGGGCTGGCCATCTATTCCCCATGTTGTGATGCCCAGTGCAGCAGTCTGGGAGCTGACCTTGTTCGTGAAGACAGAGGCAAAAAAAGCATTGAGTACATTAACTTTTTCCACATCCTCTGTCACTAGGTTGCCTCCCTCATTCAGTAAGGGGCCCACACTTTCCTTGGCTTTCTTCTTGTTGCCAACATACGTGAATAAACCCTTCTTGTTACTCTTGACATCTCTCGCTAGCTGCAGCTCCAAGTGCGATTTGGCCCTCCTGATTTCATTCCTACATGCCCGAGCAATATTTTTATACTCCTCCCTGGTCATATGTCCAACCTTCCACTTCTTGTAAGCTTCTTTTTTATGTTTAAGATCCGCTAGGATTTCACCGTTAAGCCAAGCTGGTCACCTGCCATATTTACTATTCTTTCGACACATTGGGATGGTTTGTCCCTGTAACCTCAACAGGGATTCCTTGAAATACAGCCAGCTCTCCTGGACTCCTTTCCCCTTCATGTTAGTCCCCCAGGGGATCCTACCCATCCGTTCCCTGAGGGAGTCGAAGTCTGCTTTCCTGAAGTCCAGGGTCCGTATCCTGCTTCTTACCTTTCTTCCCTGTGTCAGGATCCTGAACTCAACCAACTCATGGTCACTGCCTCCCAGATTCCCATCCACTTTTGCTTCCCCTACTAATTCTTCCTGGTTTGTGAGCAGCAGGTCAAGAAAAGCTTCCCCCCAGTTGGCTCCTCTAGCACTTGCACCAGGAAATTGTCCCCTACGCTTTCCAAAAACTTCCTGGATTGTCTATGCACCATTGTATTGCTCTCCCAGCAGATATCAGGAAAATTAAAGTCACCCATGAGAACCAGGGTGTGTGATCTAGTAGCTTCTGCGAGCTGCCGGAAGAAAGCCTCATCCACCTCATCCCCCTGGTCCGGTGGTCTATAGCAGACTCCCACCACTACATCACTCTTGTTGCTCACACTTCTAAACTTAATCCAGAGACACTCAGGTTTTTCTGCAGTTTCGTACCGGAGCTCTGAGCAGTCATACTGCTCCCTTACATACAGTGCTACTCCCCCACCTTTTCTGCCCTGCCTGTCCTTCCTGAACAGTTTATAACCATCCATGACAGTACTCCAGTCATGTGAGTTATCCCACCAAGTCTCTGTTATTCCAATCACGTCATAATTCCTTGACATCACCAGGACCTCCAGGTCTCCCTGCTTGTTTCCAAGGCTTTGTGCATTCATATATAAGCACTTGAGATAACTTGCTGATCGCCCCTCATTCTCAGTATTAGGCAGGAGCCCGCCCCTCACAGACATTCCTGCCTGTGCTTCCTGTGGTATCCCGCTTTCCCACTTACCTCAGGGCTTTGGTCTCCTTCCCCCGGTGAACCTAGTTTAAAGCTCTCCTCACTAGGTTAGCCAGCCTGCTCGCAAAGATGCTCTTCCCTCTCTTTGTAAGGTGGAGCCCGTCTCTGCCCAGCACTCCTCCTTCATGGAACACTATCCCATGGTCAAAGAATCCAAAGCCTTCTCTCCGACACCACCTGCGTAGCCATTCGTTGACTTCCACAATTCGACGGTCCCTACCCAGGCCTTTTCCTTCCACGGGGAGGATGGACGAGAACACCACTTGCGCCTCCAACTCCTTTATCCTTCTTCCCAGAGCCACGTAGTCCGCAGTGATCTGCTCAAGGTCATTCTTGGCAATATCATTGGTGCCCACGTGGAGAAGCAGGAAGGGGTAGCGATCCGAGGGCTTGATGAGTCTCGGCAGTCTCTCTGTCACATCACGAATCTTAGCCCCCGATAAGCAGCAGACTTCTCGGTTTTCCCGGTCAGGGCGGCAGATAGATGACTCAGTCCCCCGGAGGAGAGAGTCCCCGACCACCACCACCCGCCTCCTTCTCTTGGGAGTGGTGGCTGTGGAACCCCCCATCTCAGGACAGTGCATCTCATGCCTTCCAACCAGCAGAGTCTCCTTCTGCTTTCTCCCCCCAGACATATCATCTGGTCCACTCTCCGCAATGGTACCTGTGGAGAGAACATGAAAGCGGTTAGTTACCTGTGTCAGCATTGCTGGAACCCGGACATTCCCCCTTCTTCTTCTGGAGGTCACATGTTGCCAAGCTTCTTCACTGGCCTCTTGGCTCCGCTGTGCAACCTGCTCTAAATCTTTAGAGCTTTGTGCCCGTAGAAGCATATCCTGACTTTTGTCCAGAAAATCCTCCATTTCTCATATGCAACGCAGGGTCGTTATCTGTTGCTCCAGACCTTCAATCTTCTCTTCCAATATGGAGACCAGCTTGCACTTTGTACAGACAAAGTCGCTTCTGTCCTGTGGAAGAAAGACAAATATGGCACATCCAGTGCAGGTCACAACAGCTGAATCCCCCCCCCACTTCCCTATCACCTTCCTACTATGAGCTTCCTCAGAGAAGTTGGCAAGATGTAAGCCTCACTGGGCTCACTCCAGGCAAACACACTCCTGCTGTGTGCTGCTCTGCTGTTCTCCGCCACTCAGCTGGTTCACGAAGCTCTGGCTATTTTTAAACAGCCAGGCTTCCCTGACACAAACAAACAGACAGCCCCAGTGCCCGCCCCCTGCAGGCTACCAGCCAATCAGGCACTCGCTCAGGCTCTCACACTCCCCTCCCAGCAAACACACACTCGAATACTTACTCAGCAAACATGCACTCAGATACTCACCAATCCCAGGCAAACTCCTGCTGTGTGCTGCTCAGCTGGTTCGCTGCCGCTCAGCTGGTTCGCGAAGCTCTGGGATCAACTTGGGATGAGATTAAAAAGGAAAATGGGGACAATGTTATGGGATCCAGAGGGATGGGGACTGGCTGAAGAGCCCACCCTCCTTGGTAAATGGGTAACAGAAAGAGGTCTATGCCCATGGGGACAGGATGCCTTCCATTTAAAGGAGGCACTTATGTCCGCTTGTAAGATGTTAGAAGTAAAGACAGCATTATGGGAGACTGCCAGTAATCTTTCAAGTTTGGTGAAACTCAAGCAAAGGTAATTAGAGGATTGTATATTAGAGTTAGAGGTGTCTAAAGATAATTTGGCAAAACAGGGTTTGGAGTCAGAAACAGAGTTAACAGACCATATTAAGAGATGGGAGCTGCAACTTGGTCCTAGGGAGTGAAAAAAAAAAGTTTCAAAGTGGAAAAGCGGAGAGTGAGGGGGTTAACACATGGAATTGCTTGGAAGCAGTTAACTGCAAGGGAGAAGGGCACTCCTGTAATTCACTTGGGGTGCAAACAAAAGCAACAGACACTGGGGGAACAAATTTAGGGTTTCCAAGAGTGGGTCACAACCTCCACTCTTCTCTCAGAACCAGGATGAAAACCTGGGAGTAAGGGTTCCCACTGTTTAAACCTAGGGAGCCCTACCCTTTGCTCAGCCCTACCCTTTTCTATATCCTTTTTTCTTTCTTCTTCTCAGTTTGCTTAATTTACTGCTGTTAGCCTGTACTTTAAACTAACTTAACAGGGTTAATTGGTTGCTTTCCACCACACCCCCCTCTCTCACAGTTTTTGTTTTTCTGAAGTTTTAATGGGGGGTACTTTGGATACTTATGTGAAATGTGGGGGTTTTCGGACAAAGCATGACAGAGGTCTGCTGTATTCTGTTGACATTTTTGGAGTAAAAGACCCATGGGTGACCATGGAAACAAATGTTTTACTGCCTTTTTAAGCAATCCCAAGGTAAAGGAAGAACAGGGTAAGGCAGCTGTGTTGCAGGGATTGTACTTAGTGGCTAAGTCATTACAGGTAAAAAGTACCACCTTAAAGAACTGAATGCAGAAGTAAGTGATTTAAAGTGAGTGAGAAGTTACAAGTAGCTTTTGCAAAAATTAAGTTTGGAGGGAAATAAACAGTTGGGAGTTGTGGAAATTTTAAAAAGCAACGGTTGTGAAGATATTAAAAGTAACAGTTGGTGTGTTAAAAAAGGGGAATTCGTGGTTTGATAACAAAACCCAGTTATGTAAATGTAATTATATGTGCAACTCGGTACCGTCATATTGAGTAGAACCCTGGTAGTTAAACAAATTACACAAGGGAGTCAGGTGGCTACTACCACCACTATGTTTTTGTCCCCAAGAGCTTTTACAGCTATTCTGAGGGAAATGGGCCCTTTTCCCACAGGAATGGTTTGTAAATATGATTTAATCAAAATCACTAAAGAAATGTGAGCGGTTTCTATTGGAACTTAATTTGACTGTCTCCGATTGTACAAGATGGGAATGTAATTTGGGTACAGTTGTGTAAAAATAATGAAAGCAGTGCAAGGGGTGTTGGGCAAAAGAGATTTTTTGTGTGCAAATCTTTTTGTGTAGTTATGTAAGGTCTTAAGGACCTAAAACCAACACTCATGGTTTGTAAAATCCTGTTTGTAGGTTTAAGATCAATTGGTTTTGTTTTGTTTTTTAAATAAAAAGAACAATGCCATTAAAACTCCATTTGAATCTCTCATTCAAAGTTGCAACACTGATAGACGCTTGTGCCAGACACGGGCAGCTAGTGTGATGTGGCTTTGGTATTTAGCATGTAATCCTTTGGGTACTTTCATGTTTTTATAAAGTTTAATATCTTTTTAAATAAGGACTAGAGAATGTAGCCCTGGCTGGGGCAGCAAGAACTGGGAGAATGGGGAGAGATTCTGGATCCCTTTTTTGGTAATAAATAGTAGAAGGAGAACAAAAAGTTAGAAGGCAGTGTACCTCTGAAGCAAAGGCAGGAGTGGAATGTACAAAAGAAGCAATGTCAGAAACACTGAGCCTTGGCTCTGAGTAATCAAACTGTCACAATCAAACTGTCACAATGGATAAATGCTAGTGAGTAATCCTGTAACAATGTAGAATATGTATGATTTTGGGGAAATTATTAAGGAAGCTAAAAGTGGTAATTGAAAGCAAATCTCATGTCAAAAGGTCTCATGGTAATACTGCCTCTCAGCTATTACCTGTGAATAACCATAAAGCTTGGTACAGCAGAAAAAAACAATACAAACCTGATCTGTTGTACAAGAGCGGAAACTAAGGTACACCACCTCATTAATTTCATGAATGAATAGTGGGATAATTCACTAGCCTGCCTCTACAACAAAACAAGGAAAGTATGGAGGTAATTCTTCTGTTTTTCTTCCAGTCAACAAGGAGATTTGTAAAACGAAGGGGTATTTTTAAGCAATAATCTGTCCCCACCAATGGGCTTGGAAATGTTTCTTTTGTTTTTCATACACAGTATGGGCAAACTGGCACCAGTGAAAGAACAAGAACACTATGGGTCTAATGTCACGACATACATTGTGTTGTGTGTTTGTTTGTCTTGCTATTATCCTTATTTTGGTGGATATTGTAGAAGGAGGGTTAACACATATAGCAGCAAAGGTCAGCGCATGATATGACCTGCCTGGAAAGCACGGTCTACCCAAGGGGGGGAAATCAAGTGATGTATTGGATTCCAGGAGAACACCATCTATTCCCAGGTCCTAAATGCAGGGGCCCCTTACCTAGTCCTTGACCGATTGAGACCCAGCCTGCTGCTATTAGAAATGGAGAATTAAGGGCAGGAATGGGTTCACTGCATGCAAATAAAAAGGCACGGAATGGGGATTATGAAGGAGGATGGATAAATTATGTTGCATGCATTTTACATGTAGACCCACAAAGAAAAAACAAGGATGCCCTGGACTGGAATGGAACAATCATTGCTGTTCATCACAATTGTTGCTGCTGTAAATCCTACCCAGATCCCGTAATGTGAAGTGACAAAGGGAAGAAACACGTGCTACACCCCAAATTGTGGTAATAAGGCAGATGAAGACTTTAAGGATCTACCCGTAGGAAATTGTACCTCTGATCCCTGCATGGGAATTTGGCAGTGTTGCTATGTGGTGAACGGATTGAAAGGGAGGGTCCCAACCCAGTGGATATTATTAAATTTATCAGGAAATATTGCATGATATTCCCTAGGCTATGCCATGATCAATGACAGTGGGAAACACAGTCTTCCAGACATGTGGTTTGTCACAAAGGGCCCAAAAAATAACCTTCTGGCCTCCTGGGGTGTTTGGGTTACAAGGTCCCACAATTAGGGTGTGATGTTACCATTAGAAATCATAATGGTACCTCCACAAAGGAAAATTCCTGGGAGTACAGTTGTTATGTACATATCACGTTGGGCATAAAGTCTCCCTTGGGATGCTGGGTATATGAGCAACCCAGCCTGCTCAGCTTGGCATGGTTTTTTTTCATTTGTAAAGGGGAACGGAGAGAAAGGAGTGTTGCATTAAGATTATTGGATTTTTTTTTAAAAGTCAGGCAATTTAAATAAAAAATTGTGGCTCGTCCTGCAGAAGGAGAGGGCAGTGACAAGGAATCTTCCCACCTCGTACCACTGCTCAAAGGCCAGCTCCAATCCAAGAGGGAGAGTGCCACCAATTACACTAGAGCCCAGTCTACATACAGAAGTTGCACCAGTCTAACTAGAAGTAACTAGCAGCTTTGTGTATGGACACTTACACTTGATTGACCAGGGTGTAGCTTGCAGCTGTAGAATAAAAAGGTGAAAGCTAAACTGATGTAGGCCATGCTCAAACCAATGTCAGAGCATCCACACACAAATTGGTTAGTCTCTAAGGTGCCACAAGTCCTCCTTTTCTTTTTGGGTTTAACTAAATGGGTTTAATACCTGTCACCACACCTTTTGTGAACCTCTGTGCATGGATAACAGCTAGTCTTCTCAAGAGGTGTGAGATGGGGTGAAATGAAGGTGGAGCATTAGGCCTTCATCCCCCTTCTAAATTTGGGGCTGAACTGGGGAGTTTAGCTGAAGCTTCCCTATGTTGATTGTTATTTGGATCTCGGTTCTGGTTCCGATTAATTATAGGGCCTGATCTTCTGGTGTAAATGGGTGAAACATAACTGCAGTTGATGGAGCTCAGCTATGCTATTTATACTAGCAGAGAGTTTGGCTCAAAGACTGATATTACCTCTTCCAAAATTCTATGTCATACAGATCTAGGGTTCTGGTTTGAGCCAATTCAGGAAATGTTATGAAAGTATAGGCTGGATCCAAAGCATGTGAATGTCTGTTCTCTAAAGATAGGGCTAAATCCTGACTCTCTACAAGGGAAAGGGCATATGTTGCAAAGGGAGCTGTTATTGTGTGTTTGCGTTTTGAATAGCAACAATTAAACAAAGTGACAGTTTATTTAAATGTTAATTTAAATTCTAAAAGAGAGAGGGACGGAGGGAGAGAGATGCTATCACTCTAGACCAGGGATGGCCAACCTGAGCCTGAGAAGGAGCAAGGATTTACCAATGTACATTGCCAAAGAGCCACAGTAATACATCAGCTCCCCCCCATTCCCAGCACCTCCCCCACACCGGCAGCCCCACCAACCAGCACCTCCCCCTCCCTCCCTGCACCTCCCTATCAGCTGTTTCATGGCATGCAGGAGGCTCTGGGTGGTGTGGGGGGGGAGGAACGAGGCCACGACAGGCTCAGGGGAGGGGGTGGGAAGGGGTGGAGTGGGGGCAGGGCCTGTGGCAGAGCCAGGGTTTGAGCAGTGAGCACCCCCCGGCACCTGGGAAAGTTGGCACCTGTAGCTCCAGACCCGGAGTCGGTGCCTATACAAGGAGCCGCATATTAACTTCTGAAGAGCCGCATGTGGCTCCGGAGCCAGAGGTTGGCCACCCCTGCTCTAGGCACTTATTTAAATACTATCCATTCAGGAAATATTACCAAGCGACATAGACAGCAACAAATTATACTTCAACCTACGCCCCAAAAATCTATCTCTTCCTTCTCTGATTTCTTTCCAAAGGTCCAACCAAATGGATGGTCTTTGCAGCATGCCTAAAAGGTGCTCTTTTTTCATAGGGTTCACTAGAGTTGGATTTGTATTTCCCAAAGTTCTCCATATTATTATTACTGTAGTATCTAGGAGCCCTCATCATGGATCAGGAACTCACTGTGGTGGGTATTGTACAAACACAGAACAAAAATGTCCCTGTCCCATGGGGTTGCTTCTTATCTTCCTCCTCCTTTTTATGTTTAGGGGGATGTCTGTCTTCTGACACTCTAATACATTATGCTCAAGTAGCCTCCATGCTGAGCTGAAGGATTCTAATGGTCTCACTTTGATGTTAGTCTTTTTGATTGTATTCCTCCATTTTTCTTTTTAACCAAAATTCCCCTTTCTAAAGTTTAAAATCACAGGGCTGGTTTTTGGTCCAATCTCTCCCACCAAAATATTGAACTTAATTATATATTGTGGTCACGTTGCTTAGTGACTCAGTACAGGTACTTCTTGGACCAACTCCTGTGTCTCTCCTTTGTATGCTTGGAAACCAGCTTTTCGGAGAAGAAAGCACTGAAGGTATATAGAAATTGTTCTAAATCTTGTCCTGATGTGTGACATTATGTCCAAGTTATCCATGATTATTGCTTTATTAGATTTAGTTGCCTATTTGATCCCTCTCACTAATGCACATTAAATATCATTTTCCTGTAGTATAACTCTACTAGTATATTTCTATTCTTATAACTTAAGATTAGTATCCATACAGATCTACTGAATGGGCCTCTCCTTTGTTTTAGGGAATTTAGGCATCATGCTATTCCCCAGTTTTCAAGATCTAATCTGCCCATTATACGCAGTTTAAATACCCAGGCATTACAGCATCCCATTGTCCTTCTTCTTTACTTTATACGCTGTGTAGGGAGCCAGGGTGGCTTCCCTCCAAACCAGAGGGTAAAGAGCCACCCTCTCAGCCTGAGTGGGCAGGGTCAGACCAAGCTTACTCCAACCCCCGGAAGGGGAGGGGTGGAACAGGAAGTACAAGGGGTGGGGCCCTTTGCCCAGTGAGAGCAGCACCAGAGAGGGAGACAGACACAGGCTGCTGGCTTTTCCCTCCGGACCCTGCTGCTGACTCAGGGAAGGCCCTGGGCCAGGAGAAACCTGACCTGGAGGAAGGACTGAGGCAACCAGGACTGCCAGTTGCCGAGTACCTGGAGGGGCCAGGCAGTAACCCGGGCCAGCATGAGCCTGACCCAGAGGGGGAGCTGCCAGCAGCTGAATACCCGGCCGAGCTGGAGGGACCAGAGAGGCCCGCTTGAGAGACCGGGTAGGAAGTAGCCCGGGGCAGAACTGCACAGTGGGGTGGGTGTATTTGGTCAGCATGGTGCGGATGGCTCCCCGCTGACCCAGTGGCGGGACCCTCTCCTCCCGCCACTGTCAGGGCCCTGGGCTGGAACGCAGTGGAGTTGGGTGGGCCTGTATTCCACTACCCCGGCCAACCCGCCTGGGTAGCAGAATCCCGAATGCCACTGACTCATGCCAGCGCTCCCCTGCCCGAGGGGCGCGCCGCAGACTCTGGCCAGCGCTCCCCTGCCCGAGGGGCGCGCCGCAGACTCTGGCCAGCGCTCCCCTGCCCGAGGGGCACGCCGCAGACTCTGGCCGGCGCTCCCCTGCCCGAGGGGCACGCCGCAGACTCTGGCCGGCGCTCCCCTGCCCGAGGGGCGCGCCGCAGACTCTGGCCGGCGCTCCCCTGCCCGAGGGGCGCGCCGCAGACTCTGGCCGGCGCTCCCCTGCCCGAGGGGCGCGCCGCAGACTCTGGCCGGCGCTCCCCTGCCCGAGGGGCGCGCCGCAGACTCTGGCCGGCGCTCCCCTGCCCGAGGGGCGCGCCGCAGACTCTGGCCGGCGCTCCCCTGCCCGAGGGGCACGCCGCAGACTCTGGCCGGCGCTCCCCTGCCCGAGGGGCACGCCGCAGACTCTGGCCGGCGCTCCCCTGCCCGAGGGGCACGCCGCAGACTCTGGCCGGCGCTCCCGCGCCGCAGACTCTGGCCGGCGCTCCCCTGCCCGAGGGGCGCGCCGCAGACTCTGGCCGGCGCTCCCCTGCCCGAGGGGCGCGCCGCAGACTCTGGCCGGCGCTCCCCTGCCCGAGGGGCGCGCCGCAGACTCTGGCCGGCGCTCCCCTGCCCGAGGGGCGCGCCGCAGACTCTGGCCGGCGCTCCCCTGCCCGAGGGGCGCGCCGCAGACTCTGGCCAGCGCTCCCCTGCCCGAGGGGCGCGCCGCAGACTCTGGCCAGCGCTCCCCTGCCCGAGGGGCGCGCCGCAGACTCTGGCCGGCGCTCCCCTGCCCGAGGGGCGCGCCGCAGACTCTGGCCGGCGCTCCCGCGCCGCAGACTCTGGCCAGCGCTCCCCTGCCCGAGGGGCACGCCGCAGACTCTGGCCAGCGCTCCCCTGCCCGAGGGGCGCGCCGCAGACTCTGGCCAGCGCTCCCCTGCCCGAGGGGCGCGCCGCAGACTCTGGCCAGCGCTCCCCTGCCCGAGGGGCGCGCCGCAGACTCTGGCCAGCGCTCCCCTGCCCGAGGGGCACGCCGCAGACTCTGGCCAGCGCTCCCCTGCCCGAGGGGCGCGCCGCAGACTCTGGCCAGCGCTCCCCTGCCCGAGGGGCGCGCCGCAGACTCTGGCCAGCGCTCCCCTGCCCGAGGGGCACGCCGCAGACTCTGGCCAGCGCTCCCCTGCCCGAGGGGCGCGCCGCAGACTCTGGCCAGCGCTCCCCTGCCTGAGGGGCGCGCCGCAGACTCTGGCCGGCACACCTCCCTCTGCTAATTCCCCAGTGACCTAAAGGTGTGACTAAGGCGTGCCAGTGGGACAGTAGCTCTCTATCACCCCCTAGAGGCTCAGTGGACCGATTGAAACCTGTCACAGTCTGATATTACAATATCCCATTACAGGATCCCAATGAAGGCGTCATTCTACCATGTTTCACTTGATGTCAGAATCGACTTCCACCTCCAAGTATTCTAGCTCACTTTTTTGTTTTGTTTTTGTTTTTGCTTTTAAGCCTCTTGCATTGGTATATTTTTCATTTTTGACTTTGCCTATTTTTAGTTATCTCCTTTATCTGCCACCCTGTCACTCTGCTGAAATGTACCTCTGTGATCTCAACCTATCTCACTTCTACAGCTGTAATTTCTGCCTTTGCTTTATTGCTGACTATAGAGTTACTTTTGTAGTACTGATAGTCCTTGCAGATGTCTTTGGCTGACCTGAGTGCTCCTCAGCACCTGTCGACTTTCGCCCAGTTAGGCTCTTATTAAACTCATTTATTTCTCTAACTCTTTATTATTGTTGCTCTAAACTCACCTCTTAAAGAAAATAAAGTGATAAATAAAATGTTCTCTCCAGCTGTTTTTACAACTAGGAGCTCACAACAAGGGGAGTAGAAACTGTATGGAGATTATATCAAAGGTCTGTTACTCAGGACTCCTGGATATTATTCACATAACAGCTCTGTGACTCAGTTTACTCATCGATGAAATGGGTATAACGTCAACTATCCTACAGTATCTCATAGGATAATTATAGGAAATTTAATGTTAAACTACATTCCTGATTCTTTCTCACACACACTTACCCCCTGCCTCATATCTACCAACCACAGAAAAAATTAAGCCCAACATCAACATGTGAAATTTTATATGTTGCTTGCTCCACATGCAGTCTCCAAAAAAAAAAAAATAATAAAGGGGATAGGTAGACTGGCAGATTTCCTCTTCTAAAAACAAACTACCCCTTAAGGAACTAATTTTATATTCTGGCATTAGTAAAAATATTGAATATATTTTTAAAAAATTGAATTTTAGGACAGCAATCATTGGAATGAATACTCTTAGTGAGATTAAGGCCTCAATCCTGTGGAGCTCAGAGCAGGAACTGTGCATTAATGAAATTTTATTTGACATTTTTTCATTGTAAATAATTTTTTACTAGTCTATGGTAGTGTCATTAGTAATAGATGTATCATCCCTTTAGTTTTTGAGAAGAAGCATAAATATAGTACATTAAAAAAAGTTATTATTTTGCAGTTTACCCTAGGTACAAACTCATCCTCTCCTTCCCTTGGTGCAGAATATTTCTCATTTATTAGCAGCTTTAGAGACTCCCTCCCCAAAATTCTGTATTTTGTAGATATTTTAAAAAGAGAACAAAAATAAAAACAAACAAAAAACACCACAGACAGGAAAACAGAAACCAGTAATGGGTACAATTGTAGAACATCATCAGAATGTGAAGTCAAGAACTTCCAGAAATACAGATCTGAAGTTGTTCTTTAAAAAAAAAAATAACAACTTTGAATTTGTGGACTATATTTACCATGACATTAATAATTTAGAATCCCTGGCATCCCCCATGAAAGAGATAGGGCTGCTTTTAATCTTGTTTAAAATCCTCCCTTACTGTATTGTACATCAACCTAATCTGAACACGTGATGCCTGGTATCTGTCTGCAGGGCTAATTGGGCTAAAATGTGGCATGACCTAAGTTTTCAGCACATACCATCTAGGTCCCAGAGTTCTAAATGCTTTAAAGTCTTCCAACAGTTTTGCTGTTTTCTATTACTTAAGACTTTGATGTATCTAGCTGCCAGCAGAGGGAGAAAATGCAATATGAAGTTTAGAAATGTAATACAACATACCATCTCTTATCCTCACTGCTGAAATAAATATGATGTGGCTTCAACCATTTTTTTCTAGGACAGGGTGCACTCATTGTCAATCCCCTAACCTACAAAGCCATCTGATTCATTTCCTCCCTCTTTTCTTCTTTTCTTTTCTTTTCTTTTCTTTTCTTTTCTTTTCTTTTCTTTTTCTTTTTCCTTTTCTCTTTCCTCCTGTGCAGATGGAATCTTTATGGGGTGAATAAAGACTGGAAGAGTTATGCAGAGGATTTTATTATAAAGCCAGAAATCATTTGGTTGACATTAATGGGAAAGTCTGTCTTTTGGAGAGGTCCACATTTCTGGATGCTATTTCCTGCTCTCAAGGTTCTCTAATGCAATCAACCTAAATATATGAACTCTCCAGAGTCTAACATCAGACTTTTGTTTGGACCTTCAGCTCACTTGCACCAGCCTGACAGGAGAGATGGGAATTACTTTTCTTCTCTCATGCTTCAGAAACGTGTATATGAGATGTGTTGCCTAAGAGCTACATTCTTTTTAAATACTAGTGCTAAGTGTTTTAGATAGAGGTGCTCCTGTTTTATTTAACAGTATTTGTGCCATTCAGCTTCGAAATGTATTGTGTTAATCAGACGTCACCGTGTTTTTCCCTAAATTCCAAAGGAATTTTAAAAAAAAGACAAATGATACATTGTTTAAATACAATATCTTGCTATTCTCACCCCTCAGGGGAAGGAAACTTGCCTGTTGTAGCAGCAACAGGAGGCAATTACCTCTTGCACCCTGGCCAGTCACTGCCTCCTAGCTGCAGTGCTGGGGAAGCATGAATGGCTGGGTCAAACATAGTAATCCTAATTAGACCTGACACACCAGCAAAAGACTGGGCAGAGAGGGAGGTACTTATCCTCACAGTCTGTCCAAATGCAACAACACAAGGCTGGGGAGGGAAGCAGTTGAGACTGACTAGTTTAATGCTCTTCTGGGCAGGAACATCATCAACCTCTGTGAGCTACATTAGGACATGACTATCTGCTCTGTGGCAGGGGCAGCATGTGCAGCTATGCTTCCCCAGGACTAGAATTCCAGAGTTACAATTCGTCCTCTTTCCCCTTTGCTCCTGGGGAAGTAATCTCCTCCTAGCTGGACTGCTTGGTAATAGTGACCATAATATCATTACATTTAACATCCCTGTGGTGGGGAAAACACCAAAGCTGCCCACCATGGTAACATTTAACATCCGAAATGGGAACTTTACACAAATGAGGAAATTACTTAAAAAGAAATTAAAAGGCACAGTGCCAAAAGTGAAATCCCTGCAAACTGCATGGAAACTTTTTAAAGACAACATAATAGAGGTTCAACTTAAATGTACACCCAAATTAAAAAACATAGTAAGAGAACCAAAAAAGTGCCACCAAGGCTAAGCAAAGTAAAAGAAACAGTGAGAAGCAAAAAGGCATCCTTTAAAAAGTGGAAGTTACATCCTAGTGAGGAAAATAGAAAGGAGCATAAACTCTGGCAAGTGAAGTGTTAAAATATAATTAGGTAGGCCAAAAAAGACTCTGACGAACAGCTGGCCAAAGTAGTAACAGCTGCTCAAAAAGTAATAGCATAAATAAATAAATAAATAAACACATCAGAAGCAGGAAGCCTGCTAAACAACTAGTGGAGCCACTGGACGATTGAGATGCTAAAGGAGCACTCAAGGACGATAAGGCCATTGCGGAGAAACTAAATGAATTCTTTGCATCCGTCTTCATGGCTGAGGATGTGAGGGAAATTCCCAAACCTAAGCCATTCTTTTTAGCTGACAAATCTGCGGGACTGACCCAGATTGAGGTGTCATTAGAGGAGGTTTTGGAACAAACTGATAAATTAAACAGTAGTAAGTCATCAGGACCAGATGGTATTCACCCAAGAGTTCTGAAGGAACTGAAATGTGAAATTGCAGAAATACTAACTAAATACTATCATTTAAATCAGCTTTTGTACCAAATGACTGGAGGATAGCTAATGTAACTCCAATTTTTAAAAAGGGCTCCAGAAGTGATCCCGGCAATTACAGGCCAGTAAGCTGACTTTAGTGCCAGGCAAATTGGTTGAAACTATAGTAAAGAACAGAATTATCAGACACATAGATTAACATGATTTGTTGGGGAAGAGTCAACATGGTTTTTGTAAAGGGAAATCATGCTTTACCAATCTACTAATCCTGAGAGGTTTCAGAGTAACAGCCGTGTTAGTCTGTATTCGCAAAAAGAAAAGGAGTACTTGTGGCACCTTAGAGACTAACCAATTTATTTGAGCATGAGCTTTCGTGAGCTACAGCTCCCTTCATCGGATGCATACCCTCCAGAAACTCCAGGGTATGCATCCGATGAAGTGAGCTGTAGCTCACGAAAGCTCATGCTCAAATAAATTGGTTAGTCTCTAAGGTGCCACAAGTACTCCTTTTCCTTTTACTAATCCTGAGAGTCTCTGGATAAAGTTTAGAAGTGTGAGCAACAAGGGTGATGTCATGGTGGGAGTCTGCCATGGACCACTGGACCAGGGGGATGAGGTGGACGAGGCTTTCTTCCGGCAACTCACGGAAGTTACTAGATCGCAGGCCCAGGTTCTCATGGGAGACTTCAATTACCCTGATCTCTGCTGGGAGAGCAATACACAGCTCCTGATGGACAAAGTGATTAATCCCCAAATATTTTGTCTCAGAAATCAGTTAGAATGATACCAATCTGATGGCTAATTCAGTTGTTGACATTCTATTTCTGTGAATACTTTCCATTAATGTGATATTAATAACGTAATGACTTTACAATGTCATGTTAAGATAGTAATCTCTTCCCTTGCCCTGCAACCTTCCAGGACAACATGAAAATCAAGTGTTGTCACTATGCACACAATAGCATATAACAAAGTATGCAGTGGCATAACTATATTTGTAGTATGTTTTAAAAATGTAAAGCAATGTAATATAAAAGTGTTAAGAATTATAAATAGATTATATACATAACATACCTGTTGTATGTGGAGAATTTGTAACCACCCATTCCATTTGCCAAAATTATCTTTCCAGTAGAAACCACAGAGTTTTGTGAGTTGCTAGCTGCGGTTCTCAAGGTTCAGACTATGAACAGAATTGTCTTATGACATGTAATTATCCATGAGTTGGATCATAAATGTCTTATGGCTTTGATCCAAATATCACATTAACATCATTGGTTAATGGTATGGTTTCATGGCCATGAATATTATTATATAGCTATGCAAGGTCTCTCTAGGTTTATCATTTAATTTTTATCCAGTTTTAACCTTCAACTGTAATTGAATCATCTATAGGCCTGATAACCATATCGGCCACCCATAAGCCATAGAATATATTTGGAGGAAACCATAGAACCTCATAATCAAATAAAACACATTTGGAGGATGTAATGTCAAAGCCTATTGCCTAAACATACCTGAGCATATTTATTATTGGTCACGAGACAGAGGATAAAACTAGAGGATAAAACTGTGGGACATCTTTCCCTCCAAAAAAAAGAGTCTGAAGCATTATTTTAGAAGAGTGTTTTTAAAATGCTCTGGCTGTGACTGCTGTTACTCTATGGGTTACTGGTAGATTTCAGAAATGTTATTGCCTATTTACATTCTTCTTTTTATCCCATGCATTTTGGAAATACAAATTTCACATTGCAGTACACCCTATTTTGCTGAAAGCTGCCTCTTTTTTAAATGGTGTCTTCTCATTATAAATGGGTAGCTAGCTCCATGCTATGGGAAGAATATGTTTTAAGTACTTCCAGCTGAAATCAGAAAGATGCTTAAAATGAAGTATAAAACATATAAACAGATTTATGAAAATAGGTTTACTGCCAAACTAACAATTTAATCTAAGGGGGGGGGGTCACACTCAGAGGCTGTGAAGGGGGTCACCAGTACAAAAGTTTGAGAACCACTGATCTATAGTATACTACACACCAAATATCTTTAGATACAGGAAATAACATCTTAATTTGTCTTTTGAAAAGAAAAGACTAATATGGCTTTTACATCAAGATTTTTTTTTACTAATCCCAGTGTGTATTCTGAGTAACTCCACTAAAGTCATCAAAGTTGGAGCCAGTGCAAAAGTAGATGGAATGATTACATTAGTGAAAATCCTTGAATCAGTTTACTGTTTGAAAGAATATGAATGCAAATAAATGCACAAGGTTAAAAATAAAAGCTGCCTTTAAAAACAGCAACCACAGCTGAGTAAATTAAATAAATAGAAGTGGTAGCAGTGATTCATCTTTATTTTACAATTAAAAACTAATTATTTTTCAAAACAAATTTTCATAATTTTTATTCGTTATACTGAGAAAACAGGGGTGAAAAACCCAAATTAGGGAGATACTCTTGTCTTTTTGCTAATGGAAATTAACACGGTAATTTTACTATTACCAGCATTTATGCTGCAGCATTAGCACAATGATCAAAATAAGTGGCTACAGTAAAGAAATTGGAACAATGACATTAATAAAACCATAGGGGCTCACCATCGTGTGAACCACAGGGAAAATCCAGTTTTGCACAGTTGGTGCTTTGAGACACATATGTGACACAATTAGTAGAACAAAATAAGTTTCTCATTGCTGAGGCATTTACTGCAAATTGAGTAATTAATCTCATTTATAGAATGGGAACGATAGATCGAGCAATATGATTAGCTGATGATAATTCTTCTCACCAGTGTGTGTATATCTCAATCTCATATATTTTATACTCCGGTCAGTTTAACTACATATAAATACATTACAAGACTTGAGGTCCTGGAAGGATTATTACTATTATTATTTATATTATAGGAGGAACAGAAGCCATAACATGAAGATGAGACCCTATTGTGCTAGGTTCTGTACATATACAGGGAGACAGAGCCTTGGTTTAAAGAGTTTACAGACTAAATAGACAACACACAAAACAGGGATATTATGCTCATTCTACAGACGGAGAACTGAGGCACAGGGAGATTAAGTGTCTTGCCCAAGGTCACAAAGGAAGTCTGTGGCAGAGCGGGGAAGTGACCCCAAATCACCAGAGTTTGAGACCAGTGGTGCTTCCTCTGCTGAGACTGTTTTACTAGGAGCAATCAAATTTCCAGTACTTTAAACTCCCCTCTGATAATTTTTTAAATACCATTTATTTTGCCAGTGCTGAGGACAGGAGGAGTGAGTGGGAGGGAAGAGAACATCTTCTCACCTGACAAAAAACATCAAACAATCTTTCCTCCAAGTCAAAGCATTCAAGTTAAGGCATCATCCCATTGCACTGTTGAGAAACTTGAATCCAGTCTTGGGCTGTTAAAGCCTATAATATATTAATATTATTCAAATGAAATGAAATCTTAATGAGTTCTTTCCCTCACAGTGGGTTCTGTGCTTTTGACACTGACAACTTTACATGATCGAAAAATATCCTCAATAGCACCATTCTCTCCCAGTTGTTTCTAGGTTCAGTTCAAAATCACTTGCCTTGTGTGTTTTGAAAATCCTTCATGGACTTTCTTCAGTCTTCCTAACAGACATGGTCTGTCTATTAATTTCTGAGTTATCTACCACTGGTCTTCTCTTTGTCCTTTAACACTGTATTGCCCCTTTTGGTGTGAGAGCCTTCTCCTCTGCAGCTCCTGACACCTTTAGCAACCGTCATATAGCCCTGAGCCAAAGCCCATCAACATCAGTCAGAGACAGATTTTCAACAGCTCAGCAGTTAAGGTGCTCAGGCCTCAGGTATTTAGGCACCTTTGTCATAGTTTTAGGCTCCTCTATGATTCACAGAACTCCTGCTGATCCCTGTAGGCAACTAAACTCACTTGGGGGCTAAGTTTTTCAAGTAAAAAGTTCCCTAGGTACCTATGTTTCTGCCTCTGGGCACATGCACTGCTGCTTTCCTCTAGGCAACTGGGTGTTTATCTCCTGACTAAGCCCAGAGCGATTCCCAAAAGGTGGGAGTTGCATTCAAACCATTAACCAAATAATGTCTTTCTGCTCTCCCCAAAGATTTTGATCCCAAACTTCTATATCTGGGTTTTTAGTCTTCCCAGCAGGACATCATTCAAACTCACCTCCCCTTCATACAGGCATCCAGTCAGAACTGACGTCAAGCTGGAGCTGAAGCCAGTGGAACTACTAATGTGTTTAAAGAGATGCATGTGCTTAAAAGTCCCATTTTTAAGAGCTTGAGGCACTTATGAACCTATATCTGTTTTACAGAGATTCTGATACCTGCTCATCACTGTGGTATCAGAGGCTCAGATCCTCAAAGATATTTAGACACATACTCCCATTGATTTCAATGAGACTTAGATGCCTAAATACCTTTGAGGAACTGGGCTCAAATGCTTATCAATAGTGCATTAAGCAATGTGACACAAACATCTGTCTTGTGATGTTTGTTCTTTCATCTTCTTCCCAATGCAGTAGTGTCTTGCTTTGGTCGAATGTTTCCCCCATTTGTCCCCCACTGCCACCTCTTTTTGTGTGTGTATGGGTGAGAGGAGTTTGTGTTTGTTTGTTTGTGTCTAGTTTTAATATACATATTGCTATGTATTTATGTTAGAGAAGGCAAAGTCAATGTTACTTAGGCTCTTTAGTCACTTTTGAAAATGTTAGGTGCTTTTGAAAAATTTACCCTAAGTGCTTTACTGGATCAGGGACAGCTCACCACGTAGCAAAAGGACCATTGCTAGTGAAAAGAACCCTGTTACAATATAGTAGGCACTGACACTATGGTAGGCTGGAGCACCCATGAAAAAAAAATAGTGGGTGCTCAGCGCCCACTAGCAGCACAGTGGATCAGGCCTCTCCCTACCCCCAGCACCCCCTGCCCACCTGGGGCCCCCCGATCAGCTCCACTCCCTCCCTCCCAGCGCCTCCTGCCCACCTGGGGCCCCTCCAGTCAGCTCCTCTCCCTCCCTCCCAGCACCTCCTGCCTGCCGCAGATCAGCTGTTCAGTGGTATGCAGAAGGCATGGGGTGGGAGAGGGAGGAGCAAGGGCGCTCAGGGGAGGGGGTGGAATGGGGTGGGGTAGGCATGGGAAGAGGCAGGGCAGGGGTCGGCAATTGTGGGAAGGGGTAGAGTGGGGGCAGGGCCTGGGGTGGAGTGGGGGGTGGGGGGGTCAAGCACCCCCCACAGAGCAACTCTTGAAGATGGCGCCTATGTACAATATGCTTTGCATGGTGTCAGTGAATACAAATGCTGGTATGGTGTAGCTGCAACCCTTTCTGATCTCAGATCCATTGTTTTATTTTAATAAAATTAATGAATTAGTTACTTTGCCCAACACAATTAGAATAACTCCTGTATAAATGCGTGAACTGAGAGACACAGAAGTTGCTACTTGCCCAGGGTCATAGAATGAGTCAATAGCAGAGTAGCTAGTAGAGCATAAGTAGCCAGATAATGAGTCCCCTTTGCTAACCTCTGTAGAGGACACTTCCTTCCCTTGTGACTAGGTCTCTAACACTGAAGATAGGTAAAAGCAAAAGCACTAAAGCAATCAGCTGTGTTACTTTTACATCTTTTCCTTTCAATTGCTGAATTCTAAAGCCTTCCACTTTGAAAGCATAGCCAGTTGGGTGACTCATGCCGTGCTTACTTTAATTATGTCATCTAATGTAATGCATTGTGACTGACAGACGTGAGCAATCACAGAACAAGCCCTCAGCACAGGAATCTGAAAATATGCAGCCCACAAATAACAGTGTTTGAAAGGAGCTCATTGGGGCGGAGGTGGGAAAAAAGGGGCCTGAAACTCTTTATTTAGCAAAACCCCCAAATCTCCATACTGGGCACTTTGATTGTTTTTAATTTTTTTTAAAAAATCTCCTGCTGAGGTCAGGAATTGAGGTTGCTGGCTGGCACTACCCAAATCAGAAATGTCAGTACACTGTCACCCATGGAGACGTCAAGAAGCATGTCCTCTACACCCGGAAGGTGGAATGAAGTGGGGGATTTAAGCTATGATATGTTCATGGCCAGTGTTTGTTAATTTAGGGATAGGTTCTATCAACCTGTCCCATGGGGAACAGCAGTCTCATTGAAACTGAGAAATATGGTACCACCCAGCATTAGTAAGGGTGGCAGAGTTATGGATCACCCGCTAATGGAATTATGGAAGACCCACTAAATCGACTGCTGATTGCTCTCCCGTCAACTCCGATACTCCACTGGAACGAGAAGCATAAGGTAAGTCAACAGGAGAGTTTCTCCTGTTGACCCAGTGTGGTGTAGACACTGCAAAAGGTCAACCTAAGCTACGTCGACTCCAGCTACATTACTGACGTAGCTGGAGTTGTTGTGTAACTTAGGTCAACTGAACCCTGTAGTGTAGACTTTCCCTATGAGGGCAGCTTAGTTCTGGAATAGGCTTCTAAGGGAGGTTGTGGAATCCTTGTCACTGGATGTTTTTAAGAACAGGTTGTACAAACACCTGGCAGAGATGGTCTAGGTTTACTTGTTTCTGCCTCAGTGTAGGAGGCTGGACTTGATGACTTCTCGAGGGCTCTTCCAGCCTTAAATTTCTGTTATAGAAGGCTACATTGTCTGCTGCCCTTGCCTCTCCCCTGTTTTCCTTCTGAGCCTTCTGCCTTGGCTATTTAACAATAAATATCCAATCTAAATGCATTACAGGAGATAGCATCCAAGTTCATCTATAATTTAAACTTAATCTAAAATTTAAAACAAAACAAAGCCTGTGAAGGGCTCTGGGGATTGGACAGACCAAGGCCTCTATCTTTCAATCAGATCGACTTCACAAAGGCAGAGGCTGAGGGTAACAGATCTAGCTGTAGGATCCTAATATGGGATTAAATAAGTAGGTTGTACAATCTTTGGGGCAGGTACTGCCATTTACTATGTTTGCAAAATGTCCTACACCAGTGGTGGGCAACCTGCAGCCCACGGGCTGCCTGTGGCCCATCTGGGTAATCTGATTTCGGGCCACAAGATATTTTGCTGACATTCACCGTCCGCAGGCATGGCTCCCCTCAGCTCCCAGTGGCCGCAGGTTGCCCACCACTGTCCTACACAGTGAGGCCCCAAGCTGTTTGAGGGTTCCAGGCACTTTGACAGTACAAATATTACAACATTATGATTAATTAATAACTGATTCCATCCTTCATCCAGAATGCAGTATTGTTTCTGGGGTTTAGAAAAGTTTAGTTAACTTTTTTAATGTTGTTCTTTTTTCATTTCCATGAACCTCTACGCTGCCTGGATCCAACAAAAGGTGAAAGTGCTGATACATCACAAGAAAAGCTGTTCATATTTCCAGCCTGAGGGGAAGCAAGAAGTAACAGAAATCTCACCAAAAAAAAGATGATTTCTGGCCCAGTGTTTCAGACCTATGAGAGCTGGATGATTTGGATAAAGCTCCAAGTCAGTACTATGATATTACAAGTAATAATGACACTTGAGAGCAGCATTACCCTCACTTACTATGCTCTTATTTTTCTGTGACCAAAGAGGCTTTCACATCTGCCTTTTCCACCTGGCACTATGAAAGTCTCATCCTGCAATCCTACGCTAATGTAAAAAAAAATGATACTAGCAAGCAACCATATTAATTCACTTCAGAATATACCAGTGTGAGTTAATGTACTACAGTCACTGGATTCCAGGAATATTTATCATAATAACCCACTGTGGCATGTTTTTTGGCTTGTGCATTCATTGCATTTCTAGTTAGTATGCATTTTCTCTGACTTAGAGTAAACACTGGAAGTCTAAACTATTAACATTTAGAACACTTGCTGGAGTTCGTGAAATATTAGCTGACCTACTTCATCACAGCTTTAATTAGATATAACTTCCAAGCTGTTTTTGCTCCTGTGGGAATGATAAAGCTGGCACTAATATAACTATATCTAAGGTAAAACAATCCACCAGAAATGAAGTAGTTTTGGAATACATCATTCAAAATACAGAGGAGCACAACATTGCATTGTAGTGTTATCTGATCCAGACCAGCCCCTCTCTGTATCCAAAGTGCAATTCCAGCAGTACATATTAAGACATGTTGCACGTTAGGAAATAATGTGTCAGGGCTGCATTTTCCAAGAAAGACACAAAACATATCTCTTTGCAATTAGTCTGGATTCTTGAACAAAGCAGACTATTCCAAGAAGGTACTGCTTTACCACAAGGCCTGTTACTGGGAATGATCATCTGCAGGTATAGACTAACAACAAACTGCAAGTTTCTTGCATGTCATTTTAAAGCAAACTACCACAATCATTGTTTAATTTTCCAAAATGTGTCTTGTTGCTTCATGCCTAAATGAATGAAATTGTTCCAGATACATTATTTTTAGTTTAAAGAAAGCCTGTTGAAGAATATATTTTTTTTAATCTGCTATTTATTACCTTAAGAATCATGATATTACAGTTGTTTTGGTTCGGTTTATTTCCACACTGTTGTTCAATTGTACACTGCTACCTGCAAAACCATACTCCCTACACATTTTTAAGGAAGAAATTTTTATTGTTATTTTGCTTTTGGCAAGATGAATAACAGATGCATGCAAAATCTCAGTACTGTATGTCCAAATATAAATGCCAATGTATTGAGCAAGAATATGGTTCCATGATGCAATAAAAAAGATAAAATTTCATACACATCAAAGTGATTCAGAAGCAATTAAGGATAAAACAGAACTTGGGGGGTCCTGTTCTCTCATTGAAGTGTCCTATGGGAGAACAGACCCCTTACTAGTCACTTTCCTCTAAATAGCCATAAAAACAATTAATGGGAGGTGAAGAAATTGATACCTATGAAACTGCCCCAATAGGCATTGTGACAAAGTTCCTGCTCTACCTTGGTGGGTCTTGCGCTTATTGGCGGATTTGCTCGCCTTGGAGCTTCACAGCAGTCCTCAGCTTGGCCGTTTTTCTGAATTCACAGTCCAGGTCGACGACTCCTGTGTCTGACCAGGAGTTGGGAGGATTTGGGGGGAACCCGGGCCCACCTTCTACTCTGGGTTCCAGTTCAGGGCCCTGTGGAATACAGCTGTCTAGAGTGCCTCCTGGAACAGTTGTGCGACAACTACAACTCCCTGGGCTACTTCCCCATGGCCTTCTCCCAATACCTTCTTTCTCCTCACCATAGGACCTTCCTCCTGGTGTCTGATAATGCTTGTATGCCTCAGTCCTCCAACAGTCTGCGTTCTCACTCTCAGCTCCTAGTGCTTCTTGCTTCCAGCTTCTCACACACACGCCACAAACTGAAGTGAGCTCCTTTTTAAAACCCAGGTGCCCTGACTAGCCTGCCTTAATTGATTCTAGCAGCTTCCTGATTGGCTGCAGGTGTTCTAATCAGCCTTAATTGTCTCCAGAAGGTTCCTGATTGTTCTGGAGCCTTCCCTGTTCCCTTGCATAGGGAAAAGGAACCTACTTAGCCTGGGGCTAATATATCTGCCTTCTATTACTCTCCGATAGCCATCTGGCCTGACCCTGTCACATATTTCCCCCCCCCCCCTCAACACTACAGGGTTGGGCAACTTGGGATGTCAGGAAGTGTACTCGTGACAAGCCATCTGCATTGCCATGGTGGCTTCCAGCCCGGTATGGTATGGTGAACTGGAAAGGTTGTAGGGACAGGAACCATCTGGTCATCCTTGCGGTCTTCTCTTTATTTCGCTGCATCCACTGGAGGGGTGCGTGGTTGGTCACAAGGGTAAACCATCGTCCCAGAAGGTAATAATGTAGTGTTTCCATGGCCCATTTCACAACTAGGCACTCTGTTTCAACCACGGCATACTTCTGCTCTCTCGGGAGGAGTTTCCTCATGAGGTAGAGGATTGGGTGTTCTTCATCTCCGACCATCTGCGATAGGACAGCTCCCAATCCTACTTCAGATGCATCTGTTCGTAAAATGAATTCTTTGTTGAAGTTTGGGGCTATAAGCATGGGGTTACTGCAGAGGGCTGTCTGTAGATCCAAGAATGCTTTCTCTGCACCATCTGTCCACTTCACCATGTCTGGACCCCGGGCTTTTATCAGGTCTGTCAGGGGACTGCCAGTATCCCTTTGTTAAATCAAGGGTGGTCAAAAATCGGGCATTGCCCAGGCAGTCAACTAACTCATCAATACGGGGTATGGGGTATGCATCAAATTTGAATATCTCATTCAGCCGGCAAAAGTCATTACATAGTGGTGCCATCGTGTTTGGGCTTGACAATTGGGCTTGACCACTGACTGTGGGACTCTTCTATGACTCCCGGCTCCAACATCCTTTTTACCTCTGCCTTGATCTCCTCTCTTTTTGCTGCTGGGACCCGATAGGGCCTTAAAGTTACCTTTGCCCCAGGATCTGTGATCATGTGGTGATATGCTTCCATGGTCCGGCCTGGTTTGGTTGAAAACACATCCTGGTATCGGTTGATCATCTCAGTTACCTCCTTCTTCTGGTTTGGTGTCAGATCAGTGGATATCCTGATCTGCTCCTGCATATTATTTCCCTGGATCGGGGTCTCTTGGGCCACAACACACACCTCTCGTTGGTGCCAAGGCTTTAAGAGTTTAATGTGATAAATTTGTTCTTGTTTCCGGCATCTTGGTTGCCGCACTTTGTAGGTTACTTCCCCCTCAGATTCAACCACCTCATAGGGCCCCTGCCATTGGGCCAAAAGCTTGCTTTCTGCCGTGGGTACCAACACCATCATCCGATCCCCTGGTTGGAACTGTCAGACTTTTGCCTGGCGATTGTAATGGGTTCGCTGGGCCTCCTGCGCCTTTTCCAAATGTTCCCGTACAATAGGGGTGACCTGGGCTATCCATTCTCACATCTGCAACACATGGTCAATTATATTTCTCCCCTCATTGGGTTCCTCTTCCTAGATTTCTTTTGCAATATCTAGTATGCCATGGAGGCGGCATCCGTATAATAATTCAAAGGGGGAAAACCCAGTTGAGGCCTGAGGTACCTCCCGGATTGCAAACATAAGGTAGGGTAGTAGGATGTCCCAATCCTTCCCATCTCGACTTACCACTTTCCTTATCATTGCCTTGAGGGTTCGGTTAAACCTTTCTACCAGCCCATCAGTCTGTGGATGATAGACTGAAGTTCTCAGGGTATGTATATGGAGCAGCATACAGAGGTCCTTCATTAGCTTCCACATAAATGGGGTACCTTGGTATGTTAATATCTCCTTTGGTAGCCCCGCTCGGGAAAAGATCCCCACAAACTCTTTAGCTATCGTTTTAGAGGGCGTGTTCCTTAGAGGGCTTCTGGGTAGCGAGTAGCATAATCCAGAACGACATGTATATATTGGTGGCCCCGGGCTGTCTTCTTCAGGGGTCCCACAAGATCCATGGCTATTCGCTCGAAGGGGACCTCTATGATGGGAAGGGGTACTAAAGGTGCCCTCAGGTGGGAATAGGGACTGTGCAGCTGATACACCGGGCAGGACGCACAGTACCTCTGCACTTCTTCATGTACTCCGGGCCAGAAGAATCATCGCAGGACCCGTGCCAGGGTCTTCTCTACCCCCAAATGCCCCCTAAAAAGATGACTATGGGCCAGACTTAATACAGCATTCTGGTGTTTTTGAGGTACTAGGATCTGCTGTACCTTCTGCCCCTGTACTGGTGCAACCCGGTATAAGAGATTCTTCTTCATTATGAAGTAGGGTCCTGGTCCCTGGGTTTTCCCTTCCAAGGGACCCCCATCTATTTTGGTCACCTCCTTCCTAATGTTGTCGTACCTTGGGTCTTCAGCCTGGTCCCGTCCAAAATTTCCTCTCCCGGGGCTAATCTGCGCGAGATCTAGGGGGCCAGTCTCTGTTGCCTCTACTGGTTCAGAGGTGTTAAGGTGTGGATCAGACTTGGGTGCTTCTCCCTCCTGGGTGGCCTCCTTTTCAGCTGCTCAGGTCCGCCTGAGAGGTGACCCTCTGACTTTGGCTTTGGGGCAGCATTCGGGTTCCCAAGGCCTTAGCTGCCCTTCTTTTCCTTTTCATCTTTCTATGCTGTCTGTGAGTGGAGAACAAATCTGGGGATATTTCAGAGAAGGTTGATGGTTGACTGTCTTCTGTGGATGCCTCACTACTTTCAGGATGCCTCACTACTGTGGATGCTTCCCCCTTTCTCCAATTCCCCTACCCGGAGTAAGTCTCCAAACCCTGGGAAGTCCCTCCCTATGAGCACTGGGTATGGGAGTTTAGGGACTACACCTGTTGCTACCTCAATAGTGTTCCCTCGAATCTCGATTTTTACTGGGATGGTGGGGTAATAACCAACTGTCCCATGGACTCATGTTATCCCCATATGCTTAGCCCACAGCAGCTGACTACGCTTCACAAGCTTCCCCGAGACAAGCGTGATAGCCCTCCCCAAATCAACCAGTGCTGTGGTCTCTACCCCATTTAGTTTCACTGGCCTAGTGTACATATGTGGGGTTAGTGAGACCCCCACAAGGTGGATTAGGGAGCATGGGTCTGCCCAATTCCCCAGGTTACACTGCATAGGCTCCTCGGCATTGGGACACTGTGCAGCTATGTGTCCACACTCCCCGCAGGCGTAACATCTGTATGGAGCCCTAAGCATTCCCCGGTCTCTTGCTTTGGATAGTCTAACATCACGATCCTCTTCTCCCTCAGTGCTCTGACTCTTTATGGCTTCTGGTGGGCCTTCAGCCCCTCTCTTTTTCCACCTGGGTTCTCCTGGTGGCCCAGTCACCCGAGCTCTAGGGCTTGGTGCTGCTAGTTTAACCCAGGGTGCTTCTTCCTTAACTGGTCAGGTCAGCTCCCTCGCCGTCATAGAATCATAGAATATCAGGGTTGGAACAGACCTCAGGAGGTCATCTAGTCCAACCCCCTGCTCAAAGCAGGACCAATCCCCAACTAAATGATCCCAGCCAAGGCTTTGTCAAGCCTGACCTTAAAAACTTCTAAGAGTTTCACCACCCTCCTAGTGAAAAAGTTTTTCCTAATATCCAACCTAAACCTCCCCCACTGCAACTTGAGACCATTACTTCTTGTTCTGTCATCTGCTACCACTGAGAACAGTCTAGAGCCATCCTCTTTGGAAACCCCTATCAGGTAGTTGAAAGCAGCTATCAAATCCCCCCTCATTCTTCTCTTCCGCAGACTAAATAATCCCAGTTCCTTCAGCCTCTCCTCATGAATCATGTGTTCCAGTCCCCTAATCATTTTTGTTGCCCTCCGCTGGACATTTTCCAATTTTTCCACATCCTTCTTGTAGTGTGGGGCCCAAAACTGGACACAGTACTCCAGATGAGGCCTCACCAATGTCAAATAGAGGGGAAGGTCACATCCCTCGATCTGCTGGCTATGCCCCTACTTATACATCCCAAAATGCCACTGGCCTTCTTGGCAACAAGGGCACACTGTAGACTCATATCCAGCTTCTCATCCACTGTAACCCCTAGGTCCTTTTCTGCAGAACTGCTGCCTAGCCATTCGGTCCCTAGTCTGTAGCGGTGCATGGGATTCTTCCGTCCTAAGTGCAAGACTCTGCACTTGTCCTTGTTGAACCTCATCACACCCCGTGTCAGCAACTGACCCCTAACCCCTGTCCAGCCCACCCATTTTGGTGCCCTCCTCCCCTGCCTGCAACCTAGCGAGGAGGAGTGCTCGACCTGCTTCCCCTTTCCCCTCCTCCTTTTGGTGTCTCCCCTTCCCTCCCTGCTCACGATGGCGGGGGACGTGATGGGTGGGGCCCCTCCATCAGCCCCAGCTACCCTCCCCCGCCTGCCCCTCCGTCACCACCCCAAGCCTCTACCTCCGCTGCCACTGCCAAACCACCTGCGACCGCACCCGCGGTGACCTTCACTGCTGCCACGTCCCTCGACCCCTCAGATTCTGGGGGGAGCCCCCTCAGCGGGCTTGAAGGGCCAGGGTAAGAAGAAGGGGAAGGATCCTGCTAAAAAGACCAGGCCCTCCATGGCAGGGGCTGCCCCACCACCGGCCGCGGCGTCCCTCCCTGCTGTTCCTTCCACCAGCTCTGCGGGTGTCCCTCCCCTGGACCCCAGGGCGTACACCCAGGTGGCAGCAGCCCCCCTGCCTGCTGCTACGTCATCTCTCCCACCCACTGCCTCCATCTATGGCGGCCAGGGCCCCTTTCCCACCATGATCAGGAAGCACGGCGTCTGTTGCCTCCTGGTGCCCACCTCGCCCCACGTGGAGACCTACGTGTGGGTGTTGGCGAGGGTGGTAGGGCCCACGGCCATTGTGGCGGCCTCCAAAATGTATGGCAAGGTTGTCTTCTTCTTAGCATCGGAGGCCACCGCCTAGGAGGCGGTGGAGAAGGGCCTGACAGTGCGGGGGGGGTCATCCCCCTGGAGCCGCGAGAGAACCTGGGCGTCCTCCTGGTCCTGACCTCTGTCACGACCTTTCTTCCCAATCCCGCCCTGTTACCCACCCTCTCCACCCTGGGGAAACCCATCTCCATTATCAGCCCTCTCCTGTTGGGCTGCAAAGACCCCACACTCCGTCACGTCCTCTCGTTCCGCCAGCAAGTGCAGCTTCAACTGCTGCCAGCGGCACGTGACGGAGAGGCACTCGAGGGGTCATTCCTGATCCCCTACCAGGGGGCCCATTACCGGGTGCATTATTCCACGGGGAAGGCCTGGTGCTACCTCTGCCGGGCCATGGGGCACGTCCAGAGGGACTGCCCCCTGGCCCAGCAAGGGGGGGCATCCGGGACCCCCGGAGCCCCGGCAGGGCACCGGCCACATCATCGCCGGTGCCCCTGGCTGCCCGGCGCCCAGAGCCGCCCCTCCTCCTCCTCAGAACACCAGTGCTCCCGCTTGGGCCCAAGGGGTGCTTCCCCCAGCCTGCCCAGACGAGTGGGAGAGCCCCACCTCTGCTGCCTGCAATCCAGCGGGGCCCCTAGAGGAGGTTGTGGCAGGAATACCACCAAGCATGGGAGAGGGCCCGCCCCAGGGGGAATCTTCCCTCCCTCATGCCACCCCACCGCTGCCTCCCACAGTCCCTGAGCCATCAACCCTGCCCCCCGACCCACCCCCTGTTAGCCCCCCCCCCCCCCCGATGATGCCATGGAGGGCTGGGCCCTAGTCCTGGGGAAGCGGGACAAGCAGAAAGCTCGAGCTCCGCTCCTTTCCACCGATGCGGAAGCCCCCCGGAAGACAAGAAAGGGGGGCATCGATGCCGAGCCTTCTGCCTTGCCCGTGGGTGCGTTCCATCCACTGGTACCAGCTGGGGAAGACGTGGCAGCACGGGAGGGCAGTACTGCCCCTCCATTGGAGTCCCTTCCCTCCAAGGCCCCCGATAGAGCCCCTCCTGCTCCGTTACCATCTGGAGCCCTTGTGAGCTCCGAGGCGAGTGTTGCTTCGGGCACTGAGGGGGAGAACTCCCGGGTGGTGGAAGGAGAGCTCCCTTCCATCTACGACGAGATCAAGGCCCTGGGTCTGATCCCGGTCAGCCAGGGGGAGGACAACCCTCTGCCAGCAGGTCTCAATCTGCGTGATCTCACCCTGGCCCCCTCTTCTCCATGCTCCCTCCCCCTAACTGCCGTTTCCGCTCCAGCCTCCGAGGGTTCCCTGAGTCCTCCATCTGTCCAGCCAGGGGTGGCACCCTGCTGACGGCCTCCGAGCCCACTGAGGTGACAACCGGTGCTGTGTGGCTGGGACCTGAGCCCCACGGGCTGTCCCTCGTGGCTACTGAAGATGCTGTGGCTACTACGCCGGCCATGGTGCCAGAGCCCGGCATCACGGAGGACCCCCTTCCCACCCCCCAGCTCCCTGAGCTTGATTGAGAGTGGCCATTTTCCAGCGGCCCGGCTACTGTGGCCCAGGATCCTGCCTTTGCCCCTCTCCCTGACTCTGCTCCCGATCCCTGCCCTGCTCCTATTCTGGATCCCTGCCCTGCCCCTGATGTCAACCCCATCCTTGTCCCCTCCACCTCCCATGACATCATTGCCACCCCTGGGGCCATCATCTCCTCACTCCCAGAGGATAACCCCCAGGGAGCGGCCTCTGTATTTTCCTGTCCCAACGCACCAGGGGCTGCTATCTTCCCTCCGCCGCCCGCAATTGAGCCAGGGTTTGAGTGGGGCCACATGGCGCCAGCCCATCAGGCGCCATGTCGGGGGTCTGCCCCTTGCCTGCCCATTTTGGTGGAACATGGGACTGTGTCAGTGGTCCCTCCAGAGGAAAGCCAGGGGCTAGTGACCCAGGCCTTCCATACCCTGCGAGAGAAACTGCGGGAGTTCCTTGAGGACGTCCCTGGCTCCTGTAACAAGGTGCAGTTCGCTCTCCAGCGATGGGGGGACTTCCATCAAATCCTCTGGGCTGCGAGGGCCCTCATGCAGGAGGGTAAAAGGACCGGGAAGCAGGCCGCCACGGCCTACCAGCAGGTCCGCCTCTTCCGTGACTCCTTACTCACCTACGGGGTAGGTCTTGGATTGTTGCGTGGCCCGTTGGGAGCCGCGAGCATCATAGAATCATAGAATATCAGGGTTGGAAGGGACCTCAGGAGGTCATCTAGTCCAACCCCCTGCTCAAAAGCAGGACCCATCCCCAATTAAATCATCCCAGCCAGGGCTTTGTCAAGCCTGACCTTAAAAACTTCTAAGGAAGGAGATTCCATCACCTCCCTAGGCAACGCATTCCTGTGTTTCACCACCCTCCTAGTGAAAAAGTTTTTCCTAATATCCAACCTAAACCTCCCCCACTGCAACTTGAGACCATTACTCCTTGTTCTGTCCTCTTCCACCACTGAGAATAGTCTAGAACCATCCTCTCTGGAACCACCTCTCAGGTAGTTGAAAGCAGCTATCAAATCCCCCCTCATTCTTCTCTTCCGCAGACTAAACAATCCCAGTTCCCTCAGCCTCTCCTCTTAAGTCATGTGTTCCAGACCCCTAATCATTTTTGTTGCCCTTCGCTGGACTCTTTCCAATTTATCCACATCCTTCTTGTAGTGTGGGGCCCAAAACTGGACACAGTACTCCAGATGAGGCCTCACCAATGTTGAATAGAGGGGAACGATCACGTCCCTCGATCTGCTCGCTATGCCCCTACTTATACATCCCAAAATGCCATTGGCCTTCTTGGCAACAAGGGCACACTGTTGACTCATATCCAGCTTCTCATCCACTGTCACCCCTAGGTCCTTTTCCGCAGAACTGCTGCCTAGCCATTCGGTCCCTAGTCTGTAGCTGTGCATTGGGTTCTTCCGTCCTAAGTGCAGGACCCTGCACTTATCCTTATTGAACCTCATCAGATTTCTTTTGGCCCAATCCTCCAATTTGTCTAGGTCCCTCTGTATCCTATCCCTACCCTTCATCATATCTATCACTCCTCCCAGTTTAGTATCATCTGCAAATTTGCTGAGAGTGTAATCCACACCATCCTCCAGATCATTTATGAAGATTTTGAACAAAACCGGCCCCAGGACCGACCCCTGGGGCACTCCACTTGACACCGGCTGCCAACTAGACATGGAGCCATTGATCACTACCCGTTGAGCCCGACAATCTAGCCAACTTTCTACCCACCTTATAGTGCATTCATGCAGCCCGTACTTCTTTAACTTGCTGACAAGAATACTGTGGGAGACAGTGTCAAAAGCTTTGCTAAAGTCAAGATACAATACATCCACTGCTTTCCCTTCATCCACAGAACCAGTAATCTCATCATAGAAGGCGATTAGATTAGTCAGGCATGACCTTCCCTCGGTGAATCCATGCTGACTGTTCCTGATCACTTTCCTCTCATGTAAGTGCTTCAGGATTGATTCTTTGAGGACCTGCTCCATGATTTTTCCGGGGACTGAGGTGAGGCTGACTGGCCTGTAGTTCCCAGGATCCTCCTTCTTCCCTTTTTTAAAGATTGGCACTACATTAGCCCTGCTGGTGAGGATCCCCCCCAGCCCTCCTCATGGTACCTCTCACCATCGCAACGTTGAACACCCGGGGCTGTAGGATGGGTCTCCGCAGGCGCCAGGTGCTCTCCTTCCTTCCTTCGGGAGGGGGGTACTCTGTGGTTTTCCTGCAGGAGACCCATATGGATCCGGCCGCCGAAGATAGCTGGCGGCAGGAATGGGGGGACAGAGTCTACTTTTGCCATCTCACAGTTCGTATGGCTGGAGTGGCAACTCTGTTCTCCCCCGACCTACGGCCTGAGGTGCTGGGGGTCACCGAGGCTGTGCCAGACCGCCTGCTGCACCTCCGGGTCTGTATGGAGGGGCTCGTGGTCAATCTTGTCAATGTCTATGCCCCGACATAGGGCCCGGAGCGGCTGCGTTTCTTTCAGCAGGCGTCCGCCTTCCTTGGCACTTTGGATCCTCGTGAGTGCCTGGTCCTGGGCGGGGACTTTAATACTACCCTTGAGGAGCGGGACCGCTCGGGGATCGAGCAGTGCCCAGCCGCCACAGATGTCTTCTGGCAGATAGTTGACCATCACTCCCTGGTGGACGTCTCAGCGCAACCACCACCCGGACGACGTCTCGACGTTCATCTTTGTCCGGGTGGAGGCCCATCGGTCGCGCCACTCCCAGTTGGACTGCATCTACTTATCAGGTTCCACCTTTCACAGGCCCATTCCTCCAGCATCCGGCTGGCTCCATTCTCCAATCATCATTTAGCCACCCTGACGGCCTCTCTCTGCGCAGAGAGGCTGGGGCCGGCCTATTGGCATTTTAACACAGCTTGTTGCAGGATGTGGGCTTCGTGGTGTCCTTCCAGGAGTTCTGGCTGGCCTGGCGAGGGCAGCGGCATGCCTTTCCCTTGGCGCAGCGGTGGTGGGACCTGGGGAAGGTGCGCGCCCGGCTCTTCTGCAGTGACTACACCCGGGGCGCCAGCCGACAGAGGGATGTGGCGATAGAGCAGTTGGAACAGGAGGTCTTAGAGCTGGAGAGGCGTCTGGCCACCAGCCCCGAGGATCCAGCCCTCTGCGGGCCATGCCAGGAGAAGTGGGAGGAACTCCGGGCCCTCGAGGACCATCGGGCCCCAGGGTGCCTTTGTTTGATCCCTCATCCGCCTCCTTCGGGAGATGGATCGCGGCTCCCGCTTCTTCTATGCCCTGGAGAAAAGGAGGGGGGCCAAGAAGCATGTCACCTGCCTTCCTAACACCTGCAGAGTGCTCTGGGACGGACTCCCAATGGTCACCGTGGGTGACCGAGACCGGCTAGAGATTCCTCTCACTCTGGCTGAATTCTCGGAAGCCCTCCGCCACGTGCCCACCAATAAATCTCCGGGCATGGACGGGCTGACCGTGGAGTCCTACCGCGTGTTCTGGGACATCCTCAGCCCAGACCTAGTCACCGTCTGGGCCGAGCCTTTGCAGAGTGGGGTCCTCCCTCTTTCATGCAGGCGAGCCGTGCTCACCTTATTGCCGAAGAAGGGGGACCTCCGTGATTTACGATTGGCTAGGGTCCTTGCTGGCTGACGTGATCCACCCAGACCAGACCTACACCAGCCCGGGCCGCACCATCTTTGACAACCTGTATCTGGTCCGGGACCTCTTGGAACTCGGGTGTAGGGACAGTCTGTTGTTCGCCCTCCTGTCCCTGGATCAGGAGAAGGCGTTCAACAGGGTGGATCACGGGTATCTCCTGAGCACTCTGCGAGCATTTGGCTTCGGACCCCAGTTTGTGGGTTTTCTTCAGGAGCTGTATGCCTCCGCAGAGTGTCTGGTCAGGCTCAACTGGACCCTGACATAACCGGTCAGCTTCAGGCGAGGAATACGGCGGGGTGCCCCCTCTCGGGCCAGCTGTACGCTCTGGCGATTGAGCCTTTCCCCTGTCTCCTCCGCAGGAGGTTGACGGGGTTGGCACTGCGGGAGCCGGAGCTGCGGCTGGTCCTGTCAGCGTATGCCGAAGATGTGCTCCTCATGGTCCAGGACTCAAGTGACTTGGCGTGGGTGGAGGCTTGCCAGGCCATTTACTCAGCAGCCTCCTCCGCCCGGATCAACTGGGTCAAGAGCTCTGGCTTGGTGGTAGGGGACTGGTGGCAGGCGAGCTCCCTCCCACCAGCGCTTCAGGCCATCCGGTGGAACGCGGGTCCGCTGCTCTATCTCGGCGTTTACCTTTCTGCCACGCATCCTTCTCTGCCGGAGAACTGGCACGGTTTAGAGGGCAGGGTAGTAGAGCGGCTCCGGAGATGGACAGGACTACTCTGGTGTCTCTCCCTTCGAGGGAGGGCACTGGTGCTTAATCAACTAGTCCTGTCCATGCTCTGGTACCAGCTCAACACCCTGGTCCTGACCCTGGGTTTCCTGGCCAACCTCTGGACATGGATTCTGGAGTTCTTCTGTTCAAGACTGCACTGGGTCCCTGCAGGGGTTCTCCATGTACCCCTGGAGGAGGGAGGGCAGGGCCTGAAGTGTCTGCACACTCAGGTCCATGTCTTCCGCCTCCAGGCCCTGCAGAGGCTCCTTTACAGTGCAGGTAGTCTAGCGTGGAGCGTACTGGCACACGCCTTCCTGCGCCGCTTCTGAGGGCTCCAATATGACTGGCAGCTCCTTTATCTCCATCCAAGAGGTCTTCCGCGAGACCTCTCTGGGCTGTCGGTCTTCTACCAGGACCTCCTCTGGACCTGGAAACTGTTCACAGCAACCAGGTCTGTGGCGGCCTCCGTGGGGGAAGATCTCCTTGCGGAGCCCCTGCTACACAACCCCCAGCTCCGTGTGCAGGTGGCGGAGTCCCCCTCGGTGCGCCAGAGGTTGGTCTTGGCAGAAGTCACCGGAGTCGGAGACCTCCTGGACTACGACCGGGGAGACTGGCTGGATCCCCTGACGCTTGCTCAGTGCATGGGGCTCTCCAGACCTTGTACTCCCCTGTACATACTTCAGGAGGTGAGGGCCGCTTTTCCGCCCGCTGCTCGGGTTTACCTCGACCGGGCCCTAAGGGAGGGCGTGCCCCTCCACCCCAGGCCCTCCAGACCTTTTCATCGGGCCCCTGCCCCATGGGCCCAACCGACCCCCCCTGCCCCTTCACCGTGAGCCGGCTACACGAGCTGCAGCTGGTCCGTTTCCAGACCACACCAAGGAAACATCTATACACGCTCGTGCTCCACACCCTTCACGTCCTCACCCTTGCGTCCCGCCCCGACACAAAGTGGTGGGACCTCCTGCCACCTCCAGAGGGTGAGGAGCTCAGGTGGGCCGGCCTATATTCCACCCTGGTCCCGAGGCCCGCCGGGGATATCAGTTGGTGGCTCCTTCATGGGGCCATGAGCATGGGTGTGTACTTGGCATGGTTCACCCCAATCCCGGACACCTGCCCCTTTTGTGGCGTGAGGGAAACCCTGGCGCACGTCTACCTGGAGTGCACCAGGCTGTAGCCCCTATTCCAGCTCCTCAGGAATATTTTGTTAAGATTTTGGTTGCACTTTTCCCTTTACCTCCTTATCTATGCACTCCCTGTCTGTGGCCCCACTAAGTCACGGGATCTCCCTGTCAACCTCCTCCTGGCCCTAGCTAAAATGGCCATCTATAAAACCAGAGTGTGGAGGTTGGCCAATGGAGCCTCCTGTGACTGTGGGGCCTATTTCTGATCCTTCATCCATTCATGCCTCCAGGCAGAGTTAACTCTGGTCGGCGTCCACTGACTCCCTTGACGCCTTTGAGGAGCAGTGGGCGCTGTTCGGGGTTCTCTGCTCGGTGTCCCAGTCCGGTTCCCTTTGTTTGACCCTTTGACCGCGCTCCTGTCCCTGTTATTCATTAGTTGTCCCCCGTAATTATTTGGTTTTCCAGGTCCTGTGGACCCGCCTCTTAGGCTGGGGGGGGGGGAATCCTTTAGCAGTGGGCAGGCGAAGCCCACTTCCTGGATCCCAATAAGATTACTCTCCTATAGCCATCTGGCCTGACCCTGTCACAGCATTCAGAAACAAAAGTGTAAGTTAAAAGCTGCCACAGCAGGATTTGAACCCCATGTGCGGCAGGTGCTTTTTCTTATTGAAAGGGACAGCATTGAGAGTTGTTTGTTTTTATAACTCTTCCTGCAGGCTATGGGTTTCAATAGTTTTCCTTCACCTTTGATGGCAACTTTTAGTTTGCCTGTACATAGCTTACTCCAGAGCAATTAAAAAGCATCCCAAATCTGCCTTTTCCCTTCCAAATGAAAGTTAAAGTGACTATATACAATTCCAATTAAACTGATGGATCAGGCTTACTTTTCATCTTTTGAATCAAGTCATTTTTCATGAAAATTTTTCTTGAAAGCCTTGAAATTTGAGATGAACAAATGAATCACAGAAGCTTCAATGTTTGGTTCAAATAAAATACCCAAAAGCTTGAGGGTCTGATTCTCTACTGCTCTGCGCCTTCGGTAGTTCTTTTCCTCTATGAAAAATGAATGCATTTTGATTTGATAGCATTTGTTTCCTGCTTTGTACAGGTGTAAAAGACCACACAACTTTAAAGGCACTGAAGTATTAGGCCCTGGATGTAGGACTGGCTGAAAACTTCCATCAAATGATTTTCTCAACAGAAAACTGGATTTTCCACTAAACTGTCTTCACCCACCCTCAAATGTTTTATGGGGGTCCCATAGGGCTCTGTCTTTGATCCTCTTCTCTTCTCTTCTTCCTCTACTAGGACTCGGCAATTTTTTTGTGCTCAACTATTTTTTACCAAAAAATGCAGATTTAGATTGACCAAAACAATTTGTGAATTTGGGTCAATTTTGGCAATTGTTTCATTCAGGAAAAAATATTCAATTTTCAGTTACAGAAAACAAAATAAAAAATGGTTTTAATCTGCTTGACATAATTTTGGAATTTTCTACTGAAAATTTCAGTTAAGATGATTTTTTAAAAAAAATTAATTAAAAAAATTTGGGGGAAAAAATCCCTATTTGCTGACTAGCTTAATTTATAGGCAGCTGTACCTGTATGCTTATCAAATATGTGGCCAGGCTATGTCTATATACCATTTACCTCAACAAAACTGGACTGGAAATCTTGCAAGAAGTGATATTCTTCTAAATAGTTCTTGGGTACTTCCTGCTGCTGAACAGGCCCAATCTATTAGAAGGATAGCATCTCTCCCAATGCAAACCCATACCCAGTTAGAATCAAGGACAGGGATACACACCAGCAAAAAGTAGTGAGTGAAAAAATTAATCAAACTTCACATTTTGCGTATGTCTATTCTGCAAACAGAGGTGTGATGTGGCATAGATAGCCATATCTACGCTAGCTTTCTTTCTCTCTGTCCCATTGAATGTTCCACTGTGGGTAAATACTTCAATAGTCATTGGGCCAGGGAGAGAAAGAAAGCAAATGGGAATGATTTTGTAGTCTAATGGTTAGAGCTTCCAAACTGGGAGACCCATAGTGTATCAGGTCCAGAAGGAGAGACTGAAGGAGCCTCATATTGGAATATCCCATAGCTCAGTGGGTAGATCACTCTCCTGAGAGGTGGGGGACACCTGTTCAAATAATTTCTCTCCGTCTGGTAGAGAGTGAGGGAATTAAACTTGTGTTTCCCATATCCCTAGTGAGTGCTCTCACCACTGGGCTAAAATTTATAATGTTGCCACCTCTGCTCCTCCCTCCCTCCCTCTTAAGAATTGGGCCTGACTCTGTAGGCGCCCTCTGAGCATGCCTATGTGATTGGGCCCTGCATGCAACTTAGGCAACTGAATGCCTGTGTTCCCCTCGTGAATGGATCGCTCTGGGGCTTAATCTGGAGGTAGGCCTCCAGGTGCCCAGAGTGAGACGGCAAATCATGTTCCCAAAGGCAGAAACATAGGTGTTTAGGGAACTTTTATGCTGAAAAACTTAGGTGTGGAGTGAGCTTAGGTGCCTAAAGCATTCAGTGAGTTTTGTGGACCACAAAGGAGCCAAAATTGGGAATTAGGCATCTAAGTATTTTAATGGATCGCACCTGTTTTGCCTGAATCAGGAGGGCAGGATTGGGCCCAGTCAACAGAGGATTAGATAAGGGAGGCAGCTCTTATGAAACCAAAATTTGTTCTGATGGGCATCGCCCCATAAGACTGGAGAATCACATTCCATGTGCAGATATTCTAAAGCAGTGGTTCTCAACCAGGAGTCCAGGGCCCCTGGGGGCCGTGACCAGGTTTCAGGGGGTCCACCAAGCAGGGTAGGCATTAGACTTGCTGGGACCCAGGGCAGAAAGCCAAAGCCCCACTGCATGAGATTGAAGCCCGGGGGCCCAAGGTCTACCACCCAGGGCTGAAGCCAAAATCTGAGCAATTTAGCTTCACGGGAGCCCCCTGCGGCATGGGGTCCTGGGCAATTGCCCTGCTTACTACCCCCTAACACTGGTCCTGGTTTTTATATGCAGAAAAAACAGCTGTTGTGGCATAGGTGGGCTGTGGAGTTTTTATAGCAAGTTGGGGCGGGGACGTCAGAAAGAAAAAAGATTGTCATCCTCTGTTCCAATGCACCACATTTTGAATCAGACAAAACTGGAAATCACCCCAAGCATCTACAAAGAGGATGAGCTTCCTCCCTATGCAGAAGGTCTGTACACATGTTAGGCCTTTAAAACCAAGCTGAAGGGGTTCAAAGGGCCTTGAATGTGACTCCTGATCATCACAGTAGCATAAAGGTTATGAGAAATATGCCTTATCTTATCTATAGGATATATACACTGTAGCAGATTCACATTCTTATAATGTTGTGTTATACTTAAAAATGAAAATTATTAATAAAATAAAGCTTGGTTATAATAGAGCAGTAGAAAAACACACAAGAAGTTTATGATTTTCTGCAGTCTATAATTTAAAAATCCTCATATACAAATATTTTCCTGGACTGTAAATCATATTTTAGCTGGGAGCAATTTTTTCCCTGCAGAAATATAACCTGCTAAACCCGCAAAGTTTGTTGTGAAAGCTCTAGCTTAACTAGCATGGGCACTGTAATAATAGACACATCTGTGGTTAATCATGTTTTAATCAGTCATCAAAGTTGTGTCATGTTCAGTGTGTGCAGCAAGATATCCTTTTCAGCTGAACATATAAGCAAAAACACATGCAATTCTTACTGCCTGGACTTTCTACTTCTCATAAAAACATACAGTATTTATTTGCACATTTAATTTTTATTGCTATTTACAGCTTCAATGTTGCGTGTGCTAGAATCCTGCTTTGATTATAACAAAAGACAGTCATGCAACACTTAGGCTGGCCTTTGAAAACAGCATGCCATGAAAACATGTCTTCATGGAGTTGGTGTCAAGTTATTGAAAAGGATGATGTACTTATGCCTTTAAAGCTGGGCTAAATGTGGTGAAGTCAGGGTCTGGATGGAGGTACTTTCACATGGCTAGAGAAAAATGTGTTTATAACGAGGGAAAGATTAATATATTTTGCTCTTGTGGAAATATATATAGTGAATCATTCAGCCAGGCAATTAATTGAATGTCCACGGTTGTAGTGTCTTGGGTTATAAATATATTGGTAACATGCATAGAAAGGACTCTTTTGTAAGCCACCACATTTCTGTTCACATTCCTTAATTTTAAAAACACTTACATTAATTTTCAAGTAACAAAAAATAAAATAAAAATAATAGTAGAAACAACAAAGCTGGATAGGCAGTAGAGAGGCAAAGTAGCCAGCTGTTGATTAGACTATCTAATGAAATGTAATCAGCAGATCCAATCAGCGGGACTATTGTGTGAACCAATTTACTAACACGCATATAAGGGTTTGCAGGATCAGGTCCTGGAGTAGCATTTGCTTGATGGAACACAGTCATTCTAACATAAGGCCCTAATCAAAGCCCCTCTTTTGTTCATAGTGTATGCTGAAAGAGAATTATAAGTAGAATCATAGAATCTCAGGGCTGGAAGGGACCTCAGGAGGTCATTTAGTCCAAACCCCTGCTCAAAGCAGGACCAATCCCCAATTTTTGCCCCAGATCCCTAAATGGCCCCCTCAAGGATTGAACTCACAACCCTGGGTTTAGTAGGCCAATGCACAAACCACTGAGCTATCCCTTGCCCCCTGTTGAGTAGTGCAATGCTCAGTTGGAACAACAAAGGCACACTTTTTGGAATGTTTTCTGCTCCTCTGGCTACAATGGGAGTTTATTATGAGATCTAAATACACCCATAGCTCACAAATGTATCTACACATTGCGATTAGTTTTTGGCAATAACTATGGCAATAGATAACAGAAAATGAAAGACCAGTAAATTTATAAAATGCCTTTGCCATGTTGCATATGAAATATTGTTGTATATGGGCCATGGCTTAACCACAGAGCAGCGTCTTTGGGTCTAGGATGCTCTCTCAACTCATGGCCTGAGCTCCAACATAGAAACCATTAAAACATGGGACTCGAAGAGACCTAAAGAGGTCTCCAGTCCCCTGCACTCAAGGCAGGACTAAGTATTATCTAGACCATCCCTGATCAGTGTTTGTCTAACCTGCTCTTTAAAGCCTCCAATGATGGAGAAAGAAAAGGAGTACTTGTGGCACCTTAGAGACTAACAAATTTATTTGAGCATGATGGAGATTCCACGATCTCCTTGGGCAATTTATTCCAGTGCTTAACTACCCTCACAGTTAGGAATTTTTTCCTAATGTCCAACTTAAACTTCCCTTGCTGCAATTTAAGCCTATTGCTTCTTGTCCTATCAACAAAGGTTGATGAGAATATTTTTTCTCCCTCCTCCTTGTAACAACTTTTTATGTACTTGAAAACTGTTATGTCCACTCGGTCTTCTCTTCTCCAGACTAAACAAACCCAATGTATTAAATCTTTCCTCATAGGTCATGTTTTCTAGATCTTTAATCATTTTTGTTGCTCTCCTCTGGACTTTCTCCAATTTGTCCACATCTTTCCTGAAATGTGGAGCCCAGAACTGGACACAGTACTACAGCTGAGACAGTATGAGCATGCAGTAGAGCAGAAGAATTACTTCTCATGTCTTGCTTACAACACTCCTGCTAATAAATCTAAGAATGATGTTTGTTTTTTGCAACAGTATTATACTGTTAACTCACATTTAGCTTGTGACCCACTATGACCCCCAGATCCTTTCTGCAGTTATCCCTTTCCTAGGCAGTTATTTCCCATTTTGTATGTGTGCAACTGATTGTTCCTTCCTAAAAGGTGTACTTTGGATTTGTCCTTATTGAATTTCATCCTATTTATTTCAGGTCATTTCTGCAGTTTGTCCAGATCGTTTTGAATTTTAATCCTATACTCCAAAGCACTTGCAACCCCTCCCAGCTTGGTATCATATGCAAACTTTATAAGTGTACTCTCTCTTCCATTATCTAAACCATTATGAAGATATTGAACAGAACCGGACCCAGGCCTGATCCCTACAGCACCACACTTGATATGTCCTTCCAGCTTGATGGTGAACCCCTAGCCTCCAATGTGTCTGTATCAATCCTGTCTCTATGTTGTTATGACCATTTAATATATAAGCTATCCAATATCACATAAACCCTGTGAATAACATTTAAAAGATCCCGTCTTTGTCTTGCATTTACTGGCACGGTTTCAATCTGTTCACATATGTCCTTTCATTCATCTGCCCTGCACAGTATATACTACAGTCAGATCACTTTCCCAGTTAGTCTTTATCCTTCTTTCCAAACCATGTTTGTTTATTAGTTAATGATATAGATTAGTGACTTTCTTTTCAGCAAGTTCCTTAATGATAAATTGCTATTCTAGTGAGTTAAACTCCGGATCCTCTTCTCATAACAGGGACAATAGTGACTCTCAATAGCATTAAAGCCTTTACAAAGCTCTTTAGAGCTTCTTCCTACTATCATTCTGAAACTAGTTATTAGTAGAGTGAAAAAGATTCTGTTTTAGAATTAGAGCATGTCCTTGGCTTCCTGTATTTTCTTTCTCTGATGGGGCAGCTGATCAAACATAAGAATATTATGTTGAGATTTTAAAATCCAATCTTAAGAGTAGAGAAAATTCCAGCATTGACCTATGCTTGGATTTTAGGTTTTATTATTTTACTGGTACGTATGTGTGTTGGCAGCAATGTTCCCTCTATTTTTTCCCATACATGTGTGGAAATAATTTTGTTATGTGCACCAGTAAGGAGGTGATGTGTGGTGTGGTGAGGAGTTCGGAGTGTGAGATGGGAGCTCAGGGCTGGGGTGCAGGGGGTGAGGGCTCTGGCTGGGGATGCGGGCTCTGGGGGTAGGGCTGGGGATGAGGGGTTCTGGGTGCGGGAAGGGGCTCAGGACTGGGGCAAAGGGTTGGGGTGCAGGAGGGTGAAGGCTCCAGCTGGGGGTGTGGGCTCTGGAGTGGGGCCAGGGATGAGGGGTTTGGGGTGCAGCCTGCCCCAGGGCCACGGAAGGGAGAGAAGACTCCCCACAGCCCTCTCTCCCTGCAGCAGCACCTGGTCTTGGTGAAAGAGGAACCTCTCCCTGCTGCAGCAGCTCCAGGGCTGGGTCCTGGGGAGAAGCTTGATAGGCTGCTGCATGAAACTTAGGTTAGCAGGGGTGTTCTTTCCCCATATGCACAGCGACAGGACTGGCTACTGGCCACTTTAGAATCCTGAACCTACTATTTCCCCTTTTCAGGGATTTGAATTCTAAATTAATATCCAGTAGATTAGGGCCCAAAACAGATCCAGGTTTGGATGGCAAACCACCCCTAAGTTTAAAAGTGTTTGAATTTGGCTCATTATAAAAATACAGCCTAGTGAAAAAAATTGGTCTTGGTTCAGGATTTTGATCCCACAACATTGGGCAGTATGACTTCACATTTTAGGTTGATGTTTCTCTGTTACCTAGTCATTACACCCCTCCTTTAGATAATCAGAATTGTCATAAACCCATCTCCTCATCAGTACATTTTTCATGAGTTTGGAACTCTGCTAAAGAATCCTGCAAGCCCCTTTCCACCAGAAAATGCCAATAAACACTGCAATACCACTGACAGCCAGAAGGGGGCGCCAGGAAGTGAGTTAGTTTATGCCATACTATTTTTATACCTTTTCTTTTAAAAACATCTATTGCCTGGCTGTTGAAGACTGAATGCCTAAGGGAGCATAACGGAGAAGTTGTACAATTGACCAAGGAGGGGGAAGGGGGAGAAAGATTGCTGGTTGAGGTCTCTTAAATTTAAGCTGTCTTGTTCAATGTTTTATTCCTCAGACTCTTTCATAAGAGAAGGGCATTATCCTGCCCCCTCATCATATCTTAAGTCCCATTGCTTGGTTCTACATATTCATTCTGCAGACCAGACCTAGCTGGACTCTTAATGTTGATTTTCAGTATGTCTTGGAACACCAGGGAAGTTCCAGAAGACTATATGAAAGCATATGTTGTGCCAATATTTAAGGAAGGTAAATGGGATAATCCTAGTAATTAAATGCCTGTCAGTCTGACATGGATCCAAGGAAAAATAATGAAGCAATTGATACAGGACTTGATTAATGAAGAACTAACAAGGGGTAATATAATTAATGCCAATCAACATGTCTTTATGGAAAATACATTTTTGGCACTCTAACTTGATATCTTTTTTTGATGAGACTACAAGTTTGGTTGATAAAGGTAACAGTGTTCATGTAATACACTTAGACTTCAGCAAGGCATTTGACTGAGTACTGCATGACATTTTGATTAAAAAATAGAACAATATAAGATTAACATGGCACACATTAAATGGATGAAAAGCTGGCTAACTGATCAGCCACAAAATGTAGTTGTAAATGGGGAATCGTCATCATCGAGCAGGTATTTTTCCAGTGGGGTTCTACAGGCAGAGGTTCTTGGCCCTACGCTATTTTTATTTGTGACCAGGAAGAAAACATAAAATCACCACTGATAAAGTTTGCAGATGATACCAATACCGGGGGAGTTGTAAATAATGAAGAGGACAGGTCACTGATACAGAGCAATCTGGATTGGTTGTTAAACTGTGTGCAAGCAAACAATATGCCTTCTAATACGGGTAAATATATACATCTAGGAACAAAGAATGTAGGCCATATTTACACAATGGGGGATTCTATCATGAGAAGCAGTGACTCTGAAAAAAGTTGTGTGGGTCATGGTGGATAATCACCTGAACATCATTTCTCAGTGCAATGCTAATGAAATCCTTGGATGCACAAACAGGGGAATCTCAAGTAGGAGTGGTGAGGTTATTTTACCTCTGTATTTGGCACTAGTTTGACTGCTGCTGGAATACTGAATCCACTGAATCCAGTTCTTTTGTCCACACTTTGAGTGTGTCTACACTACGGAATTAGGTCGATTTTATAGAGGTCGATTTTTAGAAATCGATTTTATACAGTCGATTGCATATGTCCCCACTAAGCGCATTAAGTCAGCAGAGTGCATCCTCACTACCATGGCTAGCATCGACTTACGGAGCGGTGTACTGTGGGTAGCTATTCCACAGTTCCCGCAGTCTCTGCCACCCATTGAAATTATGGGTTAAGCTCCCAATGCCTGGTGCGACAAAAACCTTGTCTCGGGGGGTGTGGGGGGGAGTTGGGTACATGTTGTCAGTCACCCCTCCCTCCGTGAAAGCAATGGCAACAATTGTTTCACGTCTTTTTCCCATGCAGACCCACCATACCACGGCAAGCATGGAGCCCGCTCAGCTCAGCTCACCGTCACCGCTGTTGTTGTGTCCTGGGTACTAGTGTCAGCAGATAGTGCAGTAGGACTGCTAACTGTCATCATCCGCTGCAACTCTGCTCTCCTGCTCTTGTAAATGAGCTCAGTCTCAATAGCAAATTTCTCCATGTTGTCGTCATCCACTGCTTCCGCTGCAGCTCTGCTCTCCTGCTCTCCTGGTGCCATGAATCCACCTCGCAGGTCCTCTCGTCGTTCTGTATACATATCTATTCTCCTGGCATCTGTCGTCATCCACCACTTCTGATGCAACTTTGCTCTTCTGCTCTCTTACAGATGCCATACCACAGCAAGCATGGAGCCTGCTCAGATCACTGCTGCTGTTGTGAACATTGTAAACACCTTGTGCATTATCCTGCAGTATGTGCAGAACCTGCAAAAGCAGGCGAGGCGGCGATGACAGCATGATCACGATAATGATGAGGACATGGACACAGACTTCTCTCAAAGCATGGGCCCTGGCAATTTGGACATCATGGTGGTAATGGGGCAGGTTCCTGCCATGGAATGCTGATTCTGGGCCCAGGAAACAACCACAGACTGGTGGGACCACATAATGTTGCACGTCTGGGATGATTCCCAGTGGCTGTGAAACTTTCACATGCGTAAGGGCACTTTCATGGAACTTTGTGACTTGCTTTCCCCTGCCCTGAAGCGCAAGAATACCAAGATGAGAGCAGCCCTCACAGTTGAGAAGTGAGTGGCAATAGCCCTCTGGAAGCTTGCAATGCCAGACAGCTACCGGTCAGTCAGGAATCAATTTGGGTGGGTAAATAAATCTACTGTGGGGGCTGCTGTGATCCAAGTAGCCAACCAAACACTGAGCTGCTGCTATCAAGGGTAGTGACTCTGGGAAATGTGCAGGTCATAGTGGATGGCTTTGCTGCAATGGGGTTCCCTAACTGTGGTGGGGCAATAGACGGAACCCATATCCCTATCCTGGGACCGAACCACCTTGGCAGCCAGTACGTAAACCACAAGAGGTACTTTTCAATGGTGCTGCAAGCACTGGTGGATCACAAGGGACGTTTCACTGACATCAACGTGGAATGGCCAGGAAAGGTGCATGACGCTCATATCTTCAGGAATTCTGGAGCATGGAGTTTGAACAGCTGCAGCAAGGAACTTACTTCCCAGACCAGAAAATTACCATTGGGGATGTTGAAATGCCTATAGTTATCCTTGGGGACCCAGCCTACCCCTTCATGCCATGGCTCATGAAACCATGCACAGGCACCCTGGACAGTAGTAAGGAGCAGTTCATCTATAGGCTGAGCAAGTGCAGAATGGTGGTAGAATGTGCAGCTAGGTGCCCTGTGCATCAGAGTAGCTTTGAAAACCAGTTTCATGACTGGCCAGGCTACGGTGTGACAGTTCTGTTTGTTTCTCCTTGATGAAAACCCGCCCCCTTGGTTGACTCTACTTCCCTGTAAGCCAACCGACCTCCCCCCTTCAATAAAGTCATTAGTGTTTCAAAATCATGCATTCTTTATTAATTCATCACACAAATGGGGGGAAAACTCACAAGGTAGCCTGGGAGGGGTGGGTGAGGAGGGAAGCACCGGGTGGGGTGGTGGATGAGGAGAGGCGGGAAGGACAAGGCCACACTACAGCTCAAAACTTATTGGATGTCAGCCTTCTGTTGCTTGGGCAATCCTCTGGGGTGGAGTGGCTGGGTGCCCGTAGCCTCCCCCCATGCATTCTTGGGCATCTGGGTGAGGAAAATATGGAAACTGGGGAGGAGGGCAGGCAGTTATACAGGGGCTGTAGCGGCAGTCTGTGCTCCTGCTGCCTTTCCTGCAGCTCCACCAGATGCATGAGCATGTCAGTTTGCTCCCCCTTTAGCCTCAGCATTGCATCCTGTCTCATCTCATCGTGCTCCTCCCTCCTCTCATAGCATTAATTTAACGCTTTCCTGGACTCTGCCATTGTTTGCCTCCACACATTCTGCTGAGCTCTTTCAGTGCGGGAGGACTGCATGAGCTCTGAGAACATTTCATCGCGAGTACATTTTTTTTGCCTTCTAATCTGTGCTAGCCTCTGGGACAGATATGATTGGGGGAACGTAGAAACATTTTCAGATTTGGGAGGAAAAAAAAGGGAGAGTAGTATTTTAAAAGATACATTTTAGAGAACAAAGGGAAGACTATTTCACACTGAATCAAGTGATTCACATTACGTAGCACATGTGCTTTTGGTACAAGGTCGCATCTTGCCTCTTATATTGAGTGCCTGCCGGTTTGGTGTGAGACAACACACACGCTCGGCTGGGCAACAGAATTCAGCTTGCAGGCAGCCATGGTAAGGCAAAGGGTTTCGACTTCTTCAACCTTCATAACATGTGGGAATGGTTTCAAACAGCAGTGCCCTCCTTTCCCATACCAAGCAAAGCCCATTGGGTGGGCCATTTCAAAGGAGGGGCTGCAGTTTTAGGGTGAATGTGCAGCACAACCCAACCCCTCCCCCCCCAATTATCTGGGATGATCGATTCACACACACACACACACACCCCACCGTGTGGCTAGTATCAGGGAAGATCCCTGTCAGCCAAACGCGAACAGCTCAGCATAAATGGGCCTCCCCCCACCACGTGTAAACAGTGGGGATGATTTCTTTGCAGCCAAAGGCAAACAGCCCAGCAGGAACAGGCACCTCTGAATGTCCCCTTGGCGTGGTAAAGTGTCCTACCATGGAGGATGGAATAAGGCTGCCCTCCCCAGAAACCTTCTGCAAAGGCTTTTAGGGTACCTTCAGGAGAGCTTCATGGAGATGTCCCTGGAGGATTTCTGCTCCATCCCCAAACACATTAACAGACTTTTCCAGTAGCTGTACTGGCCACGAATGCATCCCAAGTCTTCAGGGAAAGTTACTCATGAAACACGCTTGCTTTTAAACCCTGTTTGTTATTAACAAAGGTACACTCACCAGAGGTGCCTTCTCTGGCTTCATGGTCCGGGAGCCTGCCTTGGGAGGGCTGGGAGGATATTGGCTCCAGGGTGATGAACAGCCAGTTCCTGGCTGACGGGGAGAAGAGTTTCTCAGCTTGCCTGCTGTGTGCTATCCTCAACCTCCTCCTCATCATCATCTTCCTCATCCACAAAATCCTCATCCCTGTTGCGTGTGAGTCCCCCCTTGCAGGTGTCCACGGACAGTGGTGGGATAGTGGTAGGGACACCTCCTAGAATGGCACGCAGCTCATCATAGAAGCGGCATGTATGGGGCTCTGACCCGGAGAGACCATTTGCATCCTTTGTTTTTTGGTAGGCTTGCCTCAGCTCCTTAACTTTCACGTGGAACTGCTGTGTGTCCCTGTTGTAGCCTCTGTCCATCATGCCCTTGGAGATTTTGGCGTATATATTGGCATTTTGTCTTTTGGAACGGAGTTCTGCCTGCAAGGATTCTTCTTCCCATACAGCGATCTGACCCAGTACCTCCCATTTGGTCCATGCTGGAGCTCTTTTGCAATTCTGGGACTGCATGGTCACCTGTGCTGATCAGCTTGCCACGCTGGCCAAACAGGAAATGAAATTCAAAAGTTCCCGGGGCTTTTCCTGTCTACCTGGTCAGTGCATCTGAGTTGAGAGTGCTGTCAAGAGTGGTCACAATGGAACACTCTGCGATAGCTCCCGGAGGCCAATACCATCGAATTGTGTCCACACTACCCCAAATTTGACCCAGCGAGGTCATTTTAGCACTACTACCCTCGTCGGGGAGGAGTACAAAAATTGATTTTAAGAGCCGTTTAAGTCGACAATACAGGCTTGGTCTTGTGGATGGGTGCAGGGTTAAATCAACCTAACACTGCTAAATTTGACCTAAACTAGTAGTGTAGACCAGGGCTTCAAGAAGGACTAATAAAATTGGAGTGGGTTCACAGAAGAGGCACGTGAATGATTAAGAGATTAGAAAACATGCCTTATAGTAATAGCCTGAAGGAACTCAATCTATTTTGTTTCCAAAGAGAAGGGGATGTGACTTGATCACACTCTATATGCAGCTAGATGGGGAACATACATTTAACAATGGGATCATCAATATAGCAGAAAAAGGTAGCCAGAAGTTGAAACTAGACAAATTTAGATGGGAAATAAGATGTAAATTTTTTAACAGTGAAAGAAAATAGCCAGTGGAACAACTGAACTTAGGTCATAGTGGATTCTCCATTACTAACAATTTTAAAATCATGATTCGATGTTTTTCTAAAAGATCGGCTCTAGGGGAAAAAAATTGGAGGGGGGCCGGTGTGGAAGTTCTATGGCCTGTGTTATATTTCCAGTCCAATTTGGGTGTGGAGTCTTGAACATGAAGACCAAAAGAGACAGAATTTCTTTGAATGATGTATATTGGAATATTTGATGCTGAGCAACCTCAAGCATGTGAGTAGTCCTAGAGATTAAGGGAAACTGCTCAACCTGCTTAAAGCTAAGTATGTGCTTAAGTGCTTTGCTGTGCTGAAAGCATACCGCTCAGTACCTCACAGGCTCAAGCCCTAATAGATTTGAGGCTGATGAGTATTACAGTAAAGAGCATAGCTGAAGAAAAGATTTGCAGTGGGGGAGGTTTAGATTGGATATTAGGAAAAACTTTTTCACTAAGAGGGTGGTGAAAAACTGAAATGCGTTACCTAGGGAGGTGGTAGAATCTCCTTCCTTAGAGGTTTTTAAGGTCAGGCTTGACAAAGCCCTGGCTGGGATGATTTAACTGGGAATTGGTCCTGCTTCGAGCAGGGGGTTGGACTAGATGACCTTCAGGGGTCCCTTCCAACCCTGATATTCTATGATTCTATGATTCTATGAAAAGAGTGAACAGTATGGAAATATTGCTGCAGATACTAACTTGCTATGTTGCTTTTTCAGGGCAAGTGCAGTGCGTATCCTTAGCACAAAGTAAAAAAAATGTTTGCTACAGTAGTCGCTGTGAAAGTCATGCATATTGTGCTCCTACTTCATCACACACTGCATTCATTTACAAAGACGTCCTGAACATCAAAACCAAAAGACACTTAATTTCTTTGAATGCTCCAAGCATCTAATGCTTTGAGTGCCACTTCACAAGCTAAAGTGCAAGAAAGAAATAAGTAATTAATCAATAATAACCTTTAGGTTGGGCATTCCTGGCAGTTAATCCAGCCATTAACCCAGTAGAGTTTTGCTCCTGAGAAGCCCCAATCCAGACATTGCCTTGCAAGTATTTAAAATAAAGTAATTACCATTCTGATGTGTTGAAAAGTTAAAAACTGAACTGCACATTGCCATAGATACAGTGTTCTATTTACAGAACTGGTCTTTCCCTAGCAGTTAAAGGCCGGTATAACTAATGGGACTTCACTCTGAATGTTTCATTAGGTTTATAATTGATGTACTTTCCTATACAGGAAGTACTGAGGTAAATGTTATTTAGTTATCTAAGGCTATTGGTAAGTTTTAAGGGAAAATACTGTATACCAAAGTGTCTTTACATATTCTAGTTCTTATACTGCTCCTATTTCCCCAGTATCTGCCAATCAGTGCACAGGGATTCTGTACAGTTAGGCTGAAACTGCCTGGGGCTTGCAGACTTTGTCCAATGCATTGCATACCCATGCAAGAACTGGTTAAGGAGTTAAACCAGGTTTGCTAATATTTTTGTCAACACCACTAGATAGCTATCTAATAGATTATAGGTTTATATTATTTGAGTTAGTTAGTCATCAGACAACCACTGGGTATTAGTGGAAAATGTGAGTCCCCAAACATTCATGAACTTTACCATGAGTGTTTGTTGGTTCAAAAATTCATACTAAAGTTTGGCATCCATTATTCTCCTGTTTTAAGTGTTGTAATCATCACATCAAGGGCCAGAAACAATACTACATCGTTCAGGTAGAAATCACACACCACAAATATAGAATAAGGAATCACCAAAGCAAACAACCCATAGGATGTCAAATATCGGGGGTAGCCATGTTAGTCTGTATCCACAAAAACAACAAGGAGTCCGGTGGCACCTTAAAGACTAACAGATTTATTTGAGCATAAGTTTTCGAGGGTAAAAACCTCCCTTCTTCAGATGCATGGAGTGAAAGTTACAGATGCAGACATACATATACTGACACATGAAGAGAAGGGAGTTACCTCACAAGTGGAGAACCAGTGTTGACAGGGCCAATTCGATCGGGGTGGATGTAGTCCACTCCCAACAATAGATGAGGAGGTGTCAATTCCAGGAGAGGCAAAACTGCTTCTGTAAGGAGCCAGCCACTCCCAGGCCCTATTCAAGCCCAAATTAATGGTGTTAAATTTGCAAATGAATTTTAGTTCTGCTGTCTCTCTTTGAAGTCTGTTTCTGAAGTTTTTTTGTTCAAGTATAACTACTTTCAAATCTGTTATAGAATGTCCAGGAAGATTGAAGTGTTCTTCCAATGGCTTTTGTGTGTTACCATTCCTGATGTCCGATTCGTGTCCATTTATTCTTTTACATAGGGACTGTCCGGTTTGGCCAATGTACATGGCAGAGGGGCATTGCTGGCAGATGATGGCATATATAACATTAGTAGACATGCAGGTGAATGAGCCTCTGATGGTGTGGCTGATGTGGTTGGGTGCTCTGATGGTGTCACTGGAGTAGATATGGGGACAGAGTAGGCAACAAGATTTGCTACAGGGATTGGTTCCTGGGTTAGTGTTTCTATGGTGTGGTGTGTAGTTGTGGGTGAGTATTTGCTTCAGGTTGGGGGACTGTCTGTAAGAGAGGACTGGCCTGCCTTCCAAGGTCTGTGAGAGTGAGGGATCATTTTCCAGGATAGGTTGTGGTACGTTGGTAATGTGCTGGAGAGGTTTTAGCTGGGGGCTGTACATGATGGCCAGTGGTGCTCTGTTATTTTCCTTGTGGGGCCTGTCCTCTAGTAGGTGATTTCTGGGTACCCGTCTCGCTCTGTCAGTCTGTTTCCTCACTTCCCCGGGTGGATATTGTAGTTTTAAGAATGATTGATAAAGAGCTTGTAGGTGTTTGTCTCTGTCTGAGGGATTGGAGCAAATTCGGTTGTATCTTAGGGCTTGGCTGTAGACAATGGATCGTGTGATGTGTCCTGGATGGAAGCTGGAGGCATGTAGGTAAATATAGTGGTCAGTAGGTTTCCGGTATAGGGTGGTGTTTTTGTGACCATCACTTATTTGCACTGTAGTGTCCAGGAGGTTGATCTCTTGTGTGGACTGGTCCAGGCTGAGGTTGAAATAGGATGAATATTCTTTGTCAAAATTCTTTGGATAAACACTTACCAATGACAATACATTAGAAGAAATTCAAGATTTGTTTGTCCAAAATTCATCACCTAATTAGCAAATATTATTCTTACTAAGTAGTATGAAAAGAGCTCCAGCTGTCACACGTGTTCTATAAGCATTGGTTATACCAGCTGATTGCAAACCTTGGATCTTTTAAATAACTTCATGCCAGAAACCTAAAAGCATTGCAACTGCACTGGATCAGCTGGGTGTCCTCATCCCATCATACAATGCAGTGTCTAGGGCTTGTATATTAGTCAAATCCCCCTTTTTTCACCAACAGTGTCAGACACTGTGAGATAGGTGATTCAGAAATCTCAGCATGCCATGGTACAAAGACGGATGTAAGGGAAAGTGGGTGGAGAGGTGCCATAAAATTCATTTCAAAAACACACTAAATCCTAGGAAGAAGAAATTAATTAATGTTCATCTTATAGCTAAGGCACTGGACTGGCACTCAGCATTCCTTGCTTTGCCACAAGCTTTCTGTGTGACCTTGGGCAAGTCACTGTGCCTCTGTTCCCCATCTGTGAAAAGGTGATAATCCTTCTTTTCTCCCATGCTTTGACTATCTTGTCTATTTAGACTGTAATGTCCTTAAGCCATGGTCTGTCTCTTATTATGTATCTGCATGGTGCAGAACACAATGTGGTTGGACTGGTCAGAAACAAAGCCCAACCCAGAACATGTTTCAGAAGTTATATAACTATAAATAATAAATCCATTTGAGAAATATTAAACTGCCCACAAAACAACACCCACCCACTCTTTAAAGCCTATTTAGAGGGTTTAAGTTGGATCCAAATAGTACATAGATTTAGTGCTGGTCTTCTGCATGGGGGGAGGGGAGTTTTCTCCAACAGAAAAAAAGTCTAAGAGATCAGTGGCTCACAGCTTCCTGATAATAGGAAAGAGTGAGAAAGGTAGTGGAAAACAATCTATGACCCCTACCTCCTTGGATAGAGCTCAGTCATATCAGAGGATCTGGGCCTAGAAATCTCGGCTATGTCTACACTCACAGTGTCACATAAAGTACAGATACTGCACACCCAGCTAGTAGTAGGCATCCTTCAGTCTCGAGAGACCATGGATATGTGCCCTGAGAAGTAAAGAATTTTGGTTTTATGGCAGCTGTCAAGGTTCCTCCCCCACTCTGAACTCTAGGGTACAGATGTGGGGACCTGCATGAAAAACCTCCTAAGCTTATCTTTACCAGCTTAGGTCAAAACTTCCCCAAGGTACAAAATATTCCACCCTTTGTCCTTGGATTGGCCGCTACCACCACCAAACTAATACCGGTTACTGGGGAAGAGCTGTTTGGACGCATCTTTCCCCCCAAAATACTTCCCAAAACCTTGCACCCCACTTCCTGGACAAGGTTTGGTAAAAAGCCTCACCAATTTGCCTAGGTGACCACAGACCCAAACCCTTGGATCTGAGAACAATCAAAAAGCATTCAGTTTTCTTACAAGAAGACTTTTAATAAAAATAGAAGTAAATAGAAATAAAGAAATCCCCCCTGTAAAATCAGGATGGTAGATACCTTACAGGGTAATTAGATTCAAAACATAGAGAACCCCTCTAGGCAAAACCTTAAGTTACAAAAAAGATACACAGACAGAAATAGTTATTCTATTCAGCACAGTTCTTTTCTCAGCCATTTAAAGAAATCATAATCTAACACGTACCTAGCTAGATTACTTACTAATAGTTCTAAGACTCCATTCCTGGTCTATCCCCGGCAAAGACAGAACATAGACAGACACACAGACCCTTTATTTCTCTCCCTCCTCCCAGCTTTTGAAAGTATCTTGTTTCCTCATTGGTCATTTTGGTCATGTGCCAGTGAGGTTACCTTTAGCTTCTTAACCCTTTACAGGTGAGAGGATTTTTTTCTCTGGCCAGGAGGGATTTTAAAGGGGTTTACCCTTCCCTTTATATTTATGACAGCAGCTGTGGCTGAAGAGATCCACTCAAAAGAGACAATCTCTGCTGCATCAGACCCATTTAAAGCCTTGGGTCCAACTTCAAAGAAGACATCCCCATTGAAATCAACAATAGGGGAAACAATCAATGACCACACCTAGCAGATGGATCACTGGATAGAACACTACTCTGAGCTTTACTCTTGTGAAAACATTGTTACAGGTGGAGACATCAACATCATCGAAAGCCTGCCTGTTATGAACCAACTCGACGATGAACCAACTGTCGAGGAGCTTAGTCTTGCCATAGATAGCCTCCCCAATGGAAAGGCCCCTGAGAAAAACTGCATACCATCAAAGGGAGAGAGAGAGAGAGAGAGAGAGAGAGAGACTATGTGAGCTGGCTGCTGGGGAAGTCTCAGAAACTGTGCACTGGCTCTTTAAGAAAGGCACTCACTCACTCACTGTTCAGATTGCAGCAGCTCCAAATCCTGAGCAAGGCTGTCCCCTCTCCGCTGCTCTGCAGAGATGGGGTACAGAGGCAGGGGGAGGGGAACACCCTGACATCAGCACTCCCCGCCCCCTCCCCCCCACTCTGCACAGCCAGCAGGAGGGTCCCGGGAGCAGCTGCAGGACAGAGCAATATGGCTTCAAAGCAGCAGGAGAATGGGCATGTTAGGGCGCTTATTCCTTCACCCGCTTCCTTCCCTGGTCCTTTTCGCATGAACAGAGAGCAACAATACCCGAAGTCCAAAGGTGCAAACAATTCGATGTTTATTGGGGTGAACTTCCAGCAAGCATGATTCCAGTTTCCTTTCTTAGTGACCTTCCCAGCTCTGACACCACAAAGCCTTACACCTGTGTCCTTGTTCCCATTCCTGCCCTTAGCCAAACATGATTCCAATTTCCTTTCCCCCATTCCCTGTTCCCATTTCCCCCTTTAGCAAAACATGATTCCAATTTTCTTACCCACATTCCCTGTTCCCATCTCCCCCACCCACACACCCACCCCCTCACTTCCTGATTGACTGCAGACTATATAGTAAAACTTGAGTTCTGCTTAGCTATACCTTAACCAATCATTTTCCTGAAATTTAACTAACCAATCCTAACATATTGTAACATGATTATGTAACCAACTATATCCCACCACCTTAATTAGTTTACACCCAGCAAAATTAATTATACAGCAGACAGGAACAATCGCAGAACCAGATAGAGATTATACAGACAAACAATAGCAAAGTGGGAACTATAATGACAAAACAATACAGAAGTGAGGATTTCACATCCCAGCTATTGATAAGTGTGTTCTTGCCAGACAGGATGCTATCAAACTAAGTTTCCTTTTACATTTTCTAGGCACTTCCCTTTCTCTGGAGGTGATAGGCACTATCAGGACAGGATTGTATTCCTAACAGCCCAATAGCACCTTCTTTCAATGTGACTAGTTTGGAATGTGAGGATGTGACCGGTCACTTCCCAGTTTATGGCTGCCTGTTGCTTAGCCAAAGGCCTTAGCCTAATAACAGGGCCTCAGACTATCACAGTAAGAGAAGGCCCTTACACCGGCAGACAGTGATTTTGATTCTCTCTTTTATCTCTCTATAACTAGACAAGTGATAAGAATACGCCTAAATTCTTAGAGTATAGGCCTTTACAGACAGACCTGAATATCTATATCCTAACAGGGCACCTGAACACATGCTGACAGATATGTGTGCTCTACTAATCAACTGGCCGGCACTTGAATCTCTCCTGGGCAGCTGCCCAACTGCACAGCTTAGAGGGAACAGAGGTGACAACCCACACAAAAGCCCATCTCTAAACCTCATTGACAGTTTTTCCAAAGCCTGCCAAGTCTTCGTGCTCACTGGATGACTGGAAAATGGCTAATGTGGTGCCCATCTTTAAAAACGGGAAGAAGGAGGATCCTGGGAACTACAGGCCAGTCAGCCTCACCTCAGTCCCTGGAAAAATCATGGAGCAGTTCCGCAAGGAATCAATTCTGAAGCACTTAGAGGAGAGGAAAGTGATCAGGAACAGTCAGCATGGATTCACCAAGGGCAAGTCATGCCTGACTAATCTAATGGCCTTCTATGACGAGATAACTGGCTCTATGGATGAGGGGAAAGCAGTGGACATGTTGTTCCTTGACTTTAGCAAAGCTTTTGACATGATCTCCCACAGTATTCTTGCCAGTAAGTTAAAGAAGTATGGGCTGGATGAATGGAATGGATGATAAGGTGGATAGAAAGCTGGCTAGATTGTTGGGCTCAGTGGTTAGTGATCAATGGCTCCATTTCTAGTTGGCAGCTGGTATCAGTGGAGTGCCCCAAGGGTCAGTCCTCAGGGCAGTTTTGTTCAATATCTTCATAAATAGAAGATAGATCTTCATCTGGAGGATGGTGTGGATTGCACCCTCAGCAAGTTTGCAGATGACACTAAACTGGGAGGAGAGGTAGATACGCTGGAGGGTAGGGATAGGATACAGAGGGCCCGAGACAAATTAGAGGATTGGCCAAAAGAAATCTGATGAGGCTCAACAAGGACAAGTGCAGAGTCCTGCACTTAGGACAGAAGAATCCCATGCACAGCTACAGACTAGGGAGCGAATGGCTAGGCAGCAGTTCTGCAGAAAAGGACCTAGGGGTTACAGTGGACAAGAAGCTGGATATGAGTCAACAGTGTGCCCTTGTTGCCAAGAAGGCCAATGGCATTTTGGGATGTATAAGCAAGGGCATTGCCAGCAGATGGAGGGACGTGATCATTCCGCTCTATTCGACATTGGTGAGGCCTCATCTGGAGTACTGTGTTCAGTTTTGAGCCCCACACTACAAGAAGGATATGGAAAAATTGGAAAATGTCCAGTGGAGGGCAACAAAAATGATTAGGGGACTAGAGCACATGACTTATGAGGAGGACTGAGGGAACTGGGATTGTTTAGTCTGCGGAAGAGAAGAATGAGGGGGGATTTGATAGCTGCTTTCAACTACCTGAAAGGGGGTTCCAAAGAGGTAGTGGTAGCAGGTGACAGAATGAGGATTAATGGTCTCAAGTTGCAGTGGGGGAGGTTTAGGGTGGATATTAGGAAAAAAATTTTCACTAAGATGGTGGTGAAACACTGGAATGCATTACCTAGGGAGGTGGTGGAATCTCCTTCCTTAGAAGTTTTTAAGGTCAGGCTTGATGAAGCTTTGGCTGGGATGATTTAGTTGGTGATTGGTCCTGCTTTGAGCAGGGAGTTGGACTAGATGACTTCCTGAAGTCCCTTCCAACCTTGATATTCTATGATTCTATGATTCACCATACGCCTAAAAGGATGAACATAATGTGTCACGGAGTTGAAGAAGCACCCTCCATCAAGATCAACATCTATTAATTTGAAATGGTGAATGAGTTGGTGAATGGGGTCCACCACCGCAGTCAACCTCTCACTAGAAATGGAACTCAAAATCCACATTGGAAAAGCCACCTCCAGAATGTCTAATGTGAGCAAGAGAGTATGGCAAAACAACAAACTGATGGAACGCACAAAGATCTGTGTGTATCGTGCCTGTGTTATCAGCACACTTTTGTACAGGAGCAAGGCGTGGACCTTATACTCTCATCAGAAAAAGTATGAGAGGGGTAGCCGTGTTAGTCTGGATCTGTAAAAGCAGCAAAGAGTCCTGTGGCACCTTATAGACTAACAGACATACTGGAGCATAAGCTTTCGTGAGTGAATACCCACTTCGTTGGATGCATGTAGTGGAAATTTCCCCATCCAACGAAGTGGGTATTCACTCACAAAAGCTTATGCTCCAATATGTCTGTTAGTCTATAAGGTGCTACAGGACCCTTTGCCCCTCATCAGAAAAAGAGACTCAATAGCTTTCACATGCGTTGCCTTTGTTGAATCTTTGGAATCTCCTGAAGGGACAGAGTCACCAACACTGAGGTGCTCAAGCGGGACCCCAGCCTGACTAGCAACCTAGGAAAGAATGTTAGTTGTGTGAATTGTTGCCTGGTATTCTGCCAGGCTTTGTCTTATCAGCATTCAGCACAGCTGTCTCCTGTGTAGGAGGGGAACAAACCCCACTGAAACATGAGAAGGAGAGATAAAATGAGAGCAGTGCTAAGAAAGACTTCCTATATTACTTAGACTCTGAACTTTCCTTCAGCTAATGCATCCCCAAATTCACCTCAGGTCAAATAACTGGCAGCATACAGTATGCTCTGCAAATAAAGCAGTAACACACACAGAGCTCTGTTTATCTGTTGCAGAGGAGATGTAGTTTAAATGCCCTGTACATAATCTTCATTCATTTTCATTTCATCAGTGAGAGGCTGCTGTCTCCTGCTGTAGATTCTCTGTCCCTCAGAGCAGTGAACTATGCAGCGAGTATCTACCTTTTTAAAAGTAACATTTCCCCCTAACTGGTGTATGATAACACACAGAGAAAGTTGTTTTCTTCTACTCCAGTGGAAAAGAGAGAGAACAGTTACACATGTTAACTATCCAGAGAAAAAGATACATATTTCCAAACATTACTCCCAAAGAAAGGGGGACCAAGATAGGATCTCAGGGGAGAGAGTCAGAGTTTAACAAATGTCCTCAATGTGGAACCCAAAGTGGGAAAAGTTGGACAAGGACAAATAAAAAAGATCTGAAAGAGAGAGACAGTTGACGGTAATACAAAAATAAATAGACCATTGCATCACCAGTAACAACTGTTGGGACTTCAAGTTAAAAATCAAAAGCCTTCTTTAGCCATCCTGCTAAAACAGTGGCAGTATCACATAAATTCAGAGTTGGATGGGGAGCTCTCACTTTCTGCTGCAGTGTAGATTATTCAGACCACAGGGGTGATACCAGCTTTACCTCCAGGGATAGGATATGCCAACCGTGGGCTGCCCCTCTGATTCCATGTGACCTTGTTTGCCTGAATCACATAGTGGTGTTACTATCAGGTTGGAGGGAAGCTGAGCCTCCATCCTTCCAGGCAGAAGATGAGCATTTGACACCAGCTGCTCAAGGAAACACATTACTAAGGGGAACTTGTGGCACCTTAGAGACTAGCAAATTCATTTGAGCATAAGCTTTCGTGAGCTACAGCATCCGATGAAGTGAGCTGTAGCTCACGAAAGCTTATGCTCAAATAAATTGGTTAGTCTCTAAGGTGCCACAAGTACTCCTTTTCTTTTTGAGAATACAGACTAACACGGCTGCTACTCTGAAACCTGTCATTACTAAGGGGTACATTCCTTTTTTAGATTTTGCTTTTTCACAGGTACATAAGTGCCTTTCCAGGCAATCCATAACTTCTACTCCAAGGAGCACTTTGCATACATTTCTTCTAGATTGTACTTTTGATGTGCACAAATATGAGACTTTCAGTATCAAGTTTTTATAGTACAATCAGTGTTAATGACTGAAGCATGAGCCGTATACTCAGCTTCACTCTTTCATCCTAACAGCTCATATTTTTATTAGAGCCAATTATTCCCCTTTTGAAAAACAGATGAATGTCACAGTTTTATTCATCTTTTCAAATCAATGTTTTGGAGATTTCATAGCCCATCTATGTTGCTTGAAACCTTCAAGCCAGCTCTTTTCAGTCACCTGACTTAGACCCTGATTCATCAAGCTATTTAAGGGAGTAACTAACATTAAGCATATTAATAGTCTAATTGACTTTAATGATTCTACTCAGATGCTTAAAATTAGGCACATGCTTAAGTACCTTGATTAATCAGAGCCATATAGAATTTACAGGGCATCATAACTTCAAGGTTTTCTCTTGCATCAAGCTATCCTGGTTCTCTTCTCATAGACACCAGTCTGCAATAGGGTAACAGACTTTAATGGAGTTACTCCTGATTTACACTAGCAGAAGAGACAGGAGAAGCAGGCCCAAATGTATTTATCATATGGCTCCATGCTTTGCATGTAGGACAATATCTGTGGCAGAAAGAAAGAAATAAAGAGGATAAATAAATGGATTGTGCAGTAAATCTCATACATGTGGGTCAGATGCCTCAGCTCCAAATACACGCATCCACAGTATAGATAAAAGTGCAGGGGAAAGGCAGGAGTAGCAGCTAGGATCCTGTGCGTTAACACAGTTTACAGATTCAGCTATCCCCATCACTAGCCTACTTTTACCAGAACACCCCATCTCTGCTATGTGGCTCTCAAGATTTGCAGCGTCCTTCTGTGCAGGCTTCTGCAGCCTGGTCCTCCCTGCACAGCAGAAACATGGCATTTCTGCATGCATTTCTGCAGCATCCAGATTTCTAAAGATATTTAGGCTCCTAAAGATGCAGATGGGGGTGCCTAGTGGGGTTTTCAAAAATAACCAGACACCTCTCTGCTTCTTTAGGCATCTAAATACTTTTAAAATTCTGTCCCCAAGTTCTCTGAGGCAGGAATTGTCATTAATTCTATGTATGTGCAGCACCTAGCACAATGCAGCCCAACCTGCTTGTGACCTATATGCACCACTACAGTATAAGTGTTAACAATTTCTGTCAGGCTTTTAACATTGCTGGTGGGGAGCAGATTTCATACATGCAGTTGCATAAAGTTGCATAAGTGACTGTCCTTGTAAATGTACTCATGTCATCTCCTAGGTTACTGTGACGCATACTAAACCAAAAGCAGCATGGGATTTAGCCCACACATACAGTAATACTTTTGGACTCACAAAATATCCATGTCTCAAAAAAAATCATATTCTTTGATGCATACTGCGTCTGTCGCTGCACAAAGCTGATTGTCAGCATGGGTCAAGAGAAGAAAGGCATGTTTGACAACTGCTTTTTCAGCTACTTTTTTAAAATGAATCTCCATGAGGATCACCTTTCTTTAGATTCACTTATACCCGCTCCTATCTGCCATGTCACAGGATATTATGAAACACAACCTGACCACTGAATCAGGGGCAACCTGTTAATAAAGTGAAAGCGCACATGAAGCTTGTTAAAAACCAAAGTTGAAAACACATGTGGCAGGTTTGGGGTCAAATGTCCAGAGTTCTTCTTTGAATATACCACACTGGGCATGCCAAAGAAAGCATTTTGCTTCCTGTGCAGCACTCCCAGTCCCTGGGGACCTGGGAAATAAAAGATCTGAACCAGGGGACTAAGTCCATCTCTTTCATACGCCAGTGCAACAGCAGCAGATCAGCTAGGCCACAAAATTTGATAGGGACCTCCCCCCACCTCTTCAAGTTTGTATTATAGCATGAACCAGGTGTTAATTATGGGTAGAAACAAACAGGTACATTTCAAGATGATCAGCAAAATCATAGCTGATTCAACCACTTCAAGTTTATCATCCCAATAAAACATGTCATACAGATGTTCTGTAATTCACTGTCTATTTACACAGGTTTGTATGCAGTGTTGTTGTAACCATGTTGCTCCCAGGATACTAGAACAAGGAAGGTGAGGCAATAACTTTTATAGGACCAATTTCCATTGATGAGAGAGTAGGGTTGCCAGCTGTCCAGTTTTCGACCAAAACATCAGGTTGAAAAGGGACCCTGGCGGTTCCAGTCAGCATCACTGACCGGGCCATTAAAAGTCTGGCTGGCAGTGCAACAGGGCTAAGGCAGGCTCCTTGCCTGCCATGGCTCCACTTGGCTCCCAAAAGCAGTGGCATGTCCCCCCTCCAGCTCCTAGGTATAGGGGTAGCCAGGGGGCTCCACATGCTGTCCCCACCTCAAGCACCAGCTCTGCAGCACCCATTGGCTGGGAACCCCAGAACCCGCAACCCCAGCTGGAGCCCTCACCTCCTCCCGCATCCCAACCCCCTGAGCTAGCCCAGTGAAAATGAGCGAGTGAGTTAGAGTGGGGAGAGTGGGGAAGGGGTGGGAGGAAGGAGTGAGGAGGGGTGAGGCCTTGGAGAATGGGTGGTCCTTGGAGGAGAGGAGGGGCAGGACAAGGGTGTTCAGTTTTGTGCAAGTAGAAAGTTGGCAACTCTATGACAGAGACAAGCTTTTGAGCTTACACAGAGCTCTTCTTCACCCACCCACCCACCTTGTGTCTCTATTTACACAGGTGTCACTCTCACCCAAAGTGAAACTTTTTATCTACTGAAACCCTTAGATCTCATTGTTGGGGCAGGTTCACTATTTCTAATGGCTCAATAAATCATAGAAGGGGTGTAGTCTGACTCCTGTGCATACATGAAATGACTAATAATGCTAGAGAGAATTACATACATATTGAAGAGCAAAAAGGCCCCTTAGTGCATGCCCTCAGGCCATATAAGTGATGCTCAACTCTGCTTAGTTTCTAGCAGTGAAAAAAAATACCTCAAGCATCTCCAGTGAGGGAACCAGACATGTGAACACCCATTGACAATAATGGAATTGCTCTGAATGACCTATAAGGAGACTAATTCTTTAGCTTTTAGGATTTCCTCACAACGTCTTACAGGCTGGAAGTAAGCACCGATACTGGTGAGTATGCTGGTTCTGTACATTGAAGGCTAATAGTGTTTGGGATTCTTGTTACTGATATAATAGGGGGTGTCTTATTAATGGCCCTATTTCCTAAGATGTATGTCTACTCTATTCAGAGAGGAGAAGTTTCCGTGGCTTCACTCTGAATGCCTGTCATGTTGCCATGCATAGCTCCCTTAAGCCTCATCTTTTTCTTAGCTTAGCAGCCACAGTGTTTATGGACTTTTTTTAGAAAATCTTTACTTATTAAGAGATTACTTCTAATAATTTGTGGGGAAAATTAGATAAGACAACTGCTAATGTTCAGACATTAGATGTTGATACCTTCAAAAGGCTGATGGAAAAAATCTTGCTATGCTGCATGACCTCTTCAATTTTTTCTCCTGCAATGTAGTTTGTGGTGTGATGTCACCATAAGTAACTTTTTCACTTCAAGACTTGGCAAGGATCCAGATGGTTTTAAAGTCACTTGCTCAGGCAAAAGAAGAATGGTATGTTTGGGATGAAATTATCCTAAAGGGCATTGTTGCAATTAGAGAGATGAATGACCATGGGCTTTATTTAGAACACTAGGTACACATTCCATATCGTTATTCTAAGCAACCCAGCTCACACTGCTAGGTAGTATAATGTTACTGAGTCAATACCTGCAAAACCATTTCTAAGTGAGGGGCCACTTTAACTCCATATTTATTTTTAACTCCATGTTAAATAACTGTTTAGTACAAAAAAATCTTTCCTAAGTAACCTTAATTTCTTCTGCCCCATGCCGCCAAACAAATCACAGTTGTACTTAAATTCATAACAAGGTATTTTACAAGGAGGGTGGGAAGAGGGATAAAATTGAGATTAGGAAATGTATTTTACAGTTAGAAAGAGTAGACATGTTAGAGATACATACTGCTCAAATTTTCTTTTAAACAGCAAGGCAACATTTTATTTGCTGCTGCCTGCATATTAAATCTGTACTTTCAAATGTGTTACTTATTTATGTTTTCTATGCTCTCTGTAATAAAATTGTGTTTCATCTACACACAATCATATATATATATATATATATATATATATATATATATATAGTTATGTGGAGTGGTACTGGCAACTACATCCATCACAAACCTTTGAGTTTGAGTGTGAATGCACCCTTCAATAACTGAGTCTGACAGCTATGTTATATCAGACCCCCCCCCACACACACATACACACACCTAATAAAAAGGGGATGGGGGCTGTGGACATACCCAGGAGTTTGGATTGAGAGAGCAGAGGGCTTTTGCTGAGTATTGTGTGTGCAAAGGCAGAACACACAGCAGAGAGAGAGAGAGGGGCAGAGGCAAAAAACAAAAACACACCAAACACACCAAGAAAGAAAAGCAGTAGCTGGTGAGCACACTGTGACCCTGGGAAAAGATAGAGAGCGCTTCTGGGTCTGTTATTGGCTAAAAAGGCTTGGGTCTGCAAACGACAAAACCGCTCCTTTCATTCTTGGTTCCTCCTGCATTCAGAGAAGCAGGACTTTGTACATTCTTTATAAATACACAAACACTGCATCAAAAATACCCGACTACCACCAATTCCTACTCCCAAATGGAAAAAACCCAAGCACCAAACTTTGACTAGCCATTCAGGTCAAAGAGTGGCAACAGGGACCAGTTTTCCAATTTCTAAGGAGAGATTGTTAGCTGGTATTCCTGTTGAACCAAGATGGAACATGTAATGGAGGTGTGCTTGCAGAAATATAAACAGGCCAGCAGGAATTAAAACAAGACCTGGAAGTTTATGAGCAGGGGCTCAGAGATGGCTTGCAGGCTGAATGAGATCCATGTTGAAGCAACAATGACAAAATGGCCTAGATAGATTGGGAAACCCAGCTGCAACACACCCAGGGTTGAATTGTTAAACAGATTCATGAGATGACCAACAATCTGACTTCCATAAACCAGTTTGCCATGAAATAGTGGAGACCAAGCAAGCTTTAGCAAATTTGTAACTTGCTAACAGATATGAGCAGCAATAAATTATTTAAGGAGTTGAAAATTCAGCTGCAGAAGGAAATCAAAGGGTCAGAGATCACAGTGGAAGGCAGATGCGTGGATGAGGAATTAAGCCAGTTAGAAGACTTGGATAAGACCAGATATTTAACAGTTTTCTACCCTATTTGTAATCCACTAGGCCCAGAGGAGAGAGGTTGGGCTGTCCCAGTTTAAATGATGCACAAGCCAACTATCTTTTAAGGAAAATCTCCCTGGGAGGTTTATTTGATTGACAGGAGGACAGCCATAAGGAACCACCAGATGATCTACTCTGACCTCATGCATATCACAGGCCAACTATACCTGCACACTAAACCCAACCATGGAAATTAGACCAAAGTATTACAGCCCACAGGAAACTAGACTATAAGCAAAGAATAGGAGGGACCAAGGTGCACCAGTGCCAAGGCCCTTACAATGGCAGGGAAATGATTAAGTGAGATATACCCATATAATCCCAGCAAGTAATCCACACACTGCAGAGGAAGGTGAACAACCCTCAAGGTCATTGCCAACCTGACTCAGGGGAAAATTCCTTCCTAACCCCACATCTGATGATCAGTGAGACCCTGTCCTGTGAGCAAGATCCATCCAGCCAAGCACTTAGAGAACGCTTTGTTCTACTTTAGAGCCATGGCCCTCCCCATCTAATGTCCCATCTCCAGACGCGGCCATCCCTGATGATGAGTTTTAAAAAACTCAGAATACATTGGGGGGAAAATCCCTTCCTAACCCCTCAAGTGGTCATCTGAAACCCTGAAGTGTGAGCTTTGAGAAACATAAAACACAAAGCGGAAATGAGCCCCAGGGTTGTTGAATCCTGCTCCCTAGTATCACAAGCAACCCTGTCATACAGTTGCACTCAAATTTATTCCGCTCTCTTTTAAAACTAATTGCCTCCACAGCTCCTATTGGGAGGCTGTTCCAGAACCTTACTCCTCTGATAGTTAGAAACCTTCTAATTTCTATCCTGAATTAATGGCCAGTTTATATCCATTTGTACTGGTGCCAACATTGTCCTTTAGGTTAAATAGCTCTTCACTCTCCCTGGTATTTACCCCGGTAATATATTTATAGAAAACAATCATTTAGTCTCAAAGCCTTCTTTTTGGTAAACTAAACAAGTTTAAACTAAACTTCCTCAGTTTGTAGCAGGAATTCCTCATTACTTGCAAAACCAATTCTAAAATTGCATCATATTTTGTTGGTTCAGTGATGACTTGATGTAGAAAACCATCTATTACATACAGGAATAAGGGGGCCCTACAAGGATAAGTACCATTTATTCTCCACTCTATATCCAGGCAGAATCTCCCATTATGGCACAGTGCCCCCAAGTACATGTCTAATAATGATAAAGAGATCACTATCCTTGTCTGGAGTCTGACCCTGAGTGTCTATAGCAAACCTCTAACACTATCCCAGTAGAACCTCTTTTACAACCCTTCCCTAAAGTGATTTTGGCCAAAACAGATTCCGTTTGTTCATACTAATCACTTTATATTTCTTTACAGTGTACCACTTAGTTGATATATGACCCTATGCCAACACCTTTACACCACTCTCCTAAACAGCACATACCTTTCAATACCCTTATGAGTCATCAGTGCTATTCCACCGTGTGTCTGTAATCCCTATAATATCTGGATTGACCTCCCGCACCAGGAGTTCCATTTCCTCCATTTTATTGCCCAGACTCCCGGTATCTGTGTACAAGCATTTCTGTTGTTTCCCTAGGACCTCACTCAGTTCAGTTCAATTCAACATTATAGCTCAAATGAACATCTGGGGTAATGGACATAACACGGGGTTTCTAGCAGCCAGCATGGATACCCCAGTTCTGATAGTGCTGCGAAACCTGCTTCCAGAAAAGAAACTGAGTTATCCAGAGCTGGTACAAACCCTTGTCATGTTGTGTGGAGCTAGCCATCAATCTGAGCTTGCCAGGGCACAGCTTTAGAGCTAGAAGGAGAGGGAAATGCTTTTTTTTGCCTCTGTTTTCACTAACAAGGTCAGCTCCCAGACTGCTGCGCTGGGCATCACAAAATGCGGAAGAGATGGCCAGCCCTCTGTGGAGATAGAGGCGGTTAGGGACTATTTAGAAAAGCTGGACGTGCACAAGTCCATGGGGCCGGAAGAGTTGCATCCGAGAGTGCTGAAGGAATTGGCGGCTGTGATTGCAGAGCCACTGGCCATTATCTTTGAAAACTCGTGGCGAACGGGGGAAGTCCCGGATGACTGGAAAAAGACTAATGTAGTGCCAATCTTTAAAAAAGGGAAGAAGGAAGATCCTGGGAACTACAGGCCAGTCAGCCTCACCTCAGTCCCTGGAAAAATCATGGAGCAGGTCCTCAAAGAATCAATCCTGAAGCACTTGCATGAGAGGAAAGTGATCAGGAACAGCCAGCATGGATTCACCAAGGGAAGGTCATGCCTGACTAATCTAATCGCCTTTTATGATGAGATTACTGGTTCTGTGGATGAAGGGAAAGCAGTGGATGTATTGTTTCTTGACTTTAGCAAAGCTTTTGACACGGTCTCCCATAGTATTCTTGTCAGCAAGTTAAGGAAGTATGGGCTGGATGAATGCACTATAAGGTGGGTAGAAAGCTGGCTAAATTGTCGGGCTCAACGGGTAGTGATCAATGGCTCCATGTCTAGTTGGCAGCCGGTATCAAGTGGAGTGCCCCAAGGGTCAGTCCTGGGGCCGGTTTTATTCAATATCTTCATAAATGATCTGGAGGATGGTGTGGATTGCACTCTCAGCAAATTTGCGGATGATACTAAACTGGGAGGAGTGGTAGATACGCTGGAGGGGATGGATAGGATACAGAAGGACCTAGACCAATTGGAAGATTGGGCCAAAAGGAATCTGATGAGGTTCAATAAGGATAAGTGCAGGGTCCTGCACTTAGGACGGAAGAACCCAATGCACAGCTACAGACTAGGGACCGAATGGCTAGGCAGCAGTTCTGCAGAAAAGGACCTAGGGGTGAGAGTGGACGAGAAGCTGGATATGAGTCAGCAGTGTGCCCTTGTTGCCAAGAAGGCCAATGGCATTTTGGGATGTATAAGTAGGGGCATAGCGAGCAGATCGAGGGACGTGATCGTTCCCCTCTATTCGACATTGGTGAGGCCTCATCTGGAGTACTGTGTCCAGTTTTGGGCCCCACACTTCAAGAAGGATGTGGATAAATTGGAGAGAGTCCAGCGAAGGGCAACAAAAATGATTAGGGGACTGGAACACATGAGTTATGAGGAGAGGCTGAGGGAGCTGGGATTGTTTAGCCTGCAGAAGAGAAGAATGAGGGGGGATTTGATAGCTGCTTTCAACTACCTGAAAGGGGGTTCCAAAGAGGATGGCTCTAGACTGTTCTCAATGGTAGCAGATGACAGAACGAGGAGTAATGGTCTCAAGTTGCAGTGGGGGAGGTTTAGATTGGATATTAGGAAAAACTTTTTCACTAAGAGGGTGGTGAAACACTGGAATGCGTTACCTAGGGAGGTGGTAGAATCTCCTTCCTTAGAGGTTTTTAAGGTCAGGCTTGACAAAGCCCTGGCTGGGATGATTTAACTGGGAATTGGTCCTGCTTTGAGCAGGGGGTTGGACTAGATGACCTTCTGGGGTCCCTTCCAACCCTGATATTCTATGATTCTATGATTCTATGATTCTATGAAAGAAGAAACCCCATCTGAACAGAAAAAAGGACCTGCAGAGGTTTGTGCTCCTGGCATACTCAGATACAACCAAGGCCTTCTAGGATAGACTTCAAGGGACCATTTTATAGATATACAGCTGGATTTGGCCTCGCAGATCACAATCTGCAAGAGGAAGCCAAAGACACTCTCAGAGGCTGTGGAATTTGCCATAGAACAAATTTTTTTCTTGCAGCCTCCTTGCAGCAGTTCAACATAAGAACATAGGATCATAGAATATCAGGGTTGGAAGGGACCTCAGGAGGTCATCTAGTCCAACCCCCTGCTCAAAAGCAGGACCTAATCCCCAACTAAATCATCCCAGCCAGGGCTTTGTCAAGCCTGACCTTAAAAACCTCTAAGGAAGGAGATTCCACCACCTCCCTAGGTAAATCATTCCAGTGCTTCACCACCCTCCTAGTGAAAAAGTTTTTCCTAATATCCAACCTAAACCTCCCCTACTGCAACTTGAGACCATTACTCCTTGTTCTATCCTCTGGTACCACAGAGAACAGTCTAGATCCATCCTCTTTGGAACCCCCTTTCAGGTAGTTGAAAGCAGCTATCAAATCCCCCCTCATTCTTCTCTTCCGCAGACTAAACAATCCCAGTTCCTTCAGCCTCTCCTCATAAGTCATGTGTTCTAGTCCCCTAATCATTTTTGTTACCCTCCACTGGACTCTTTCCAATTTTTCCACATCCTTCTTGTAGTGTGGGGCCCAAAACTGGACACAGTACTCCAGATGAGACCTCACCAATGTCGAATAGAGGGGAACGATCATGTCCCTCAATCTGCTGGCAGTGCCCCTGCTTATACATCCCAAAATGCCATTGGCCTTCTTGGCAACAAGGGCACACTGTTGACTCATATCCAGCTTCTCGTCCACTGTAACCCCTAGGTCCTTTTCTGCAGAACTGCTGCCTAGCCACTCGGTCCCTAGTCTGTAGCGGTGCATGGGACTCTGCACTTGTCCTTGTCCCATAAGAATGTCCATACTGGGTCAGACCAATTGTCCATCTAGCCCAGTATCCTGTCTTCCAACAGTGACCAGTGTCAAGTGCTTCAGAGGGAATGAATAGAACAAGCAATCATTGAATGATCCATCCCTTGTCATCCATTCCCAGCTTCTGGCAAACAGAGGCTAGGGATACTCAGAGCATGATGTTGCATCCATACCCATCCTGGCTAATAGCCATTGATGGACCTATCCTCCATGAACTTATCTAGCTCTTTTTTGAACCCGTTATGGTTTTGGCCTTCACAGCATCCCTGGCAAAGAGTTCCACAGGTTGACTGTGCATTGTGTGAAGAAGTACTTATTTATGTTTGTTTTAAAGAGGTTGCCTATTAATTTCATTGAGTGACCCCTAGTTCTTCTGTTATGTTAAGAAATAAATAACATTTCCTTATTTACTTTCTCAAGATTTTATAGACCCCAATAATATACCATCGTAGTCATCTCTTTTCCAAGCTGAAAAGTCCCAGTCTTTTTCATCTCTCCTTGTATGGAAGGTATTCCATATCCCTAATCATTTATGTTGCCCTTCTCTGTACTTTTTCCAATTCTAATATAACTTTTGAGATGGGGCAACCAGAACTGCATGCAGTATTCAAGGTGTGGGTATACCATGGATTTATATAGAGGAATTATGATATTTTCTGTCTTATAATCTATCCTTTCCTAATAGTTTCTAACATTCTGTTTGCTTTTTTGACTGCTGCTGCACATGGAGCAAATGTGTTCAGAGAACTATCTACAATGATTCTAAGATCTCTTTCTTGAGTGATAACTGCTAATTTAGACCCCATAATTTTGTTTGTATAGTTAGGATTATGTTTTCCAATGTGCATTACTTTGCATGTATCAACATTGGATTTCATCTGCCAGTTTGTTACCTAGTGATCTGTCATAAATATAAAGGGAAGGGTAAACCCCTTTAAAATCCCTCCTGGCCAGAGGAAAAATCCTCTCACCTGTAAAGGGTTAAGAAGCTAAAGGTAACCTCGCTGGCACCTGACCAAAATGACCAATTAGGAGACAAGATACTTTCAAAAGCTGGGAGGAGGGAGAGAAACAAAGGGTCTGGGTCTGTCTGTATGATGTTTTTGCCGGAGACAGAACAGGAATGGAGTCTTAGAACTTAGTAAGTAATCTAGCTAGGTATGTGTTAGATTATGATTTCTTTAAATGGCTGAGAAAATAGCTGTGCTGAATAGAATGAATATTCCTGTCTGTGTGTCTTTTTTGTAACTTAAGGTTTTGCCTAGAGGGATTCTCTATGTTTTGAATCTAATTACCCTGTAAGGTATTTACCATCCTGATTTTACAGAGATGATTCTTTTTTACTTCTATTAAAAGTCTTCTTGTAAGGAAACTGAATGCTTTTTCATTGTTCTAAGATCCAAGGGTTTGGGTCTGTGGTCACTTATGCAAATTGGTGAGGATTTTTACCAAACCTTCCCCAGGAAGTGGGGTGCAAGGTTTGGGAGGATTTTGGGGGGGAAAGACATTTCCAAACCATGTTTTTTCAGGAACCCAGATAAAGTTTGGTGGTGGCAGTGGAAGTCCAAGGGTAAAATAGTTTGTACCTTGGAGAAGTTTTAACCTAAGCTGGTAAAAGTAAGCTTAGGAGGTTTTCATGCAGGTCCCCACATCTGTACCCTAGAGTTCAGAGTGGGGAAGGAACCTTGACATGACCCAGTTTTGTGAGACTCTTTGAAACTCTTTGCAATCTGCTTTGGACTTAACCAGATCACAAGAAGAGGACGCAGCTGCTATGGAAGAAGATGGAAGCTGATTGCCATGATCCCTATAGGTATAGTTCTATGTCTAATGTGCATGATGAAAGGGGGGATTCTAATCTGGTTCACACCTGTATTGACCAATTACATTAACTGATGAATTTGGTTTATAAAAGATGGTAAATTGAGAGTAATGCAAAAATTAAAGGAAACAGTTCAATTAAATGCTGGTACTATGACAAAACTGGCCACAAATGGGATTGTTATAAATTATGGCTGCCAATTAATCGCAGTCAACTCACGCAATTAACTCAAAAAATTAATTGTGATTAAAAAAATTAATCGTGATAAATCACAGTTTTAATTGCACTTTTAAACAATAGAATACCAATTGAAATTTATTAAATATTTTGGATGTTTTTCTACATTTTCAAATATTTGATTTCAATTTACAACACAGAATACAAAAAGTATAGTGCTCACTTTATATTATTTTTATTACAAATACTTGCACTGTAAAAATGATAAGCAAAAAAGAAAGTATTTTTCAATTCACCTCATACAAGTATTGTAGTGCAATCTCTTTCGTGAAATTGCAACTTACAAATTTAGATTTTTTTTTTACATAACTGCACTCAAAATCAATATAAAACTTTAGAGCCTACAGGTCCACTCAGTCCTGCTTCCTGTTTAGCCAATCACTAAGAAAAACAAGTTTGTTTACATTTACAGGAGATAATGCTGCCCACTTCTTATTTACAATGTCACTTGAAAATGAGAACAGCTGTTTGCATGGCACTGTTGTAGCTGGCATTGCTAGGTATTTACATGCAAGATATGCTAAACATTCGTATGCGCACTCATGCTTTGGCCACCATTCCAGAGGACATGCTTCCATGCTGATGATGCTCATTAAAAAAATGCATTAATTAAATTTGTGACTGAACTCCTTGCGGGAGGATTATATCTCCTGCTCTGTTTTACCTGCATTCTGCCATATATTTTTGTGTTATGGCAGCCTCAGAAGATGATCCAGAACATGTTGTTTGATTAAAGAACACTGACTTTTGACAAAATACAAAGAAGGTACCAATGTTAGATTTCTAAAGATAGCTCCAGCACTTGACCCAAGGTTTAAGAATCTGAAGTGCCTTCCAAAATCTGAGAGGGATGAGTTGTGGAGCATGTTTTCAGAAGTCTTAAAAGAGCAACACTCTGATGCAGAAACTACAGAACCTGAACCACCAAAAACAAAAAATCAACCTTCTGCTGATGGCATCTGATTCAGGTGAAAATGAACTTTTGTCAGTCTGCACTGTTTTGGATCATTATTGAGCAGAACCCTTCATCAGCATGGAAGCATGTATTCTGGAATGGTGGGCGAAGCATGAAAGTACATATGAATCTTTAGCAGATCTGGCACAAATATCTTGCGGCGCTGGCTACAACAGTGCCATGTGAATGCCTGTTTTCACTTTCAGGTGACATGGTAAATAAGAAGAGGGCAGCATTATCTTCTGAAAATGTAAACAAACTTGTTTGTCTGAGCAATTGGATGAACAAGATGTAGGACTGAGTGGACTTGTAGGCTCTAAAGTTTTACATTGTTTTATTTTTGAATGCAGTTGTTTGTTTGTACATTCTACATTTTTAATTTCAACATTTATGATAGAGATTTCACTACAGTACTTGTATTAGGTGAATTGAAAAATACTATTTTTTTACAGTGCAAATATTTGTAATAAAAAATAAATGTAACCCTTCTACCAGACAGAGCCAGCAGCAACAAGTGCCGGGTTCAGTAGCGAGGGGTTCCTTTTCAACAATACAATACAAAACTGTCTCAAGCCCCCACCAGTGACCCGAGACAATTACACATCACCCCCTGGGCACCTCTAAGAGGCAATACTTCCCCTCTTGCGAGCATAGAGTCTGAGTGTAGCAAAACCTTTTAATAAAAGGAGGGAATTAACTCAGCATTCAACTGGGAAAACACTGCAACTAGGGTTCATAAACACAAACCATGAGCAAAAGACATGCCCCCCAGTAAGTTGGGCAGTGTCCTTTTCACCTCAGCATCTTAAGTCCAGCAACCCAAAAGCCCCTTTAACGTACCCGACCCTTCTCTGTTGCTGTCCTTCATAGAATCCTAGAATATCAGGGTTGGAAGGGACCTCAGGAGGTCATCTAGTCCAACCCCCTGCTCAAAAGCAGGACCCATCCCCAATTAAATCATCCCAGCCAGGGCTTTGTCAAGCCTGACCTTAAACTTTTAAGGAAGGAGATTCCACCACCTCCCTAGGCAACGCATTCCAGTGTTTCACCACCCTCCTAGTGAAAAAGTTTTCCCTAATATCCAACCTAAACCTCCCCCACTGCAACTTGAGACCATTACTCCTTGTCCTGTCCTCTTCCACCACTGAGAATAGTCTAGAACCATCCTCTCTGGAACCACCTCTCAGGTAGTTGAAAGCAGCTATCAAATCCCCCCTCATTCTTCTCTTCTGCAGACTAAACAATCCCAGTTCCCTCAGCCTCTCCTCATAACTCATGTATTCCAGACCCCTAATCATTTTTGTTGCCCTTCACTGGACTCTCTCCAATTTATCCACATCCTTCTTGTAGTGTGGGGCCCAAAACTGGACACAGTACTCCAGATGAGGCCTCACCAATGTCGAATAGAGGGGGACGATCACATCCCTCGATCTGCTCGCTATGCCCCTACTTATACATCCCAAAATGCCATTGGCCTTCTTGGCAACAAGGGCACACTGCTGGCTCATATCCAGCTTCTCATCCACTGTCACCCCTAGGTCCTTTTCCGCAGAACTGCTGCCTAGCCATTCGGCCCCTAGTCTGTAGCTGTGCATTGGATTCTTCCGTCCTAAGTGCAGGACCCTGCACTTATCCTTATTGCATAGCTCTGCTCCTCTCCACCAGCTTATCTGCTTGCCACTTACCACACCTCTCCACCAGCCTCCCTGCTGGGCACTTGCTACACCTCTCCACCAGATGCCCCCCAACACACATCCGTGACCAGTGCAGTCCCAGAGTTCAGAGGTTCAGCCTCAGAGTTCACATCCCACCCTGTGTGGAAGGTGGGGGGGCAGTAAGGAGGCACCTTATACACTGCACTCACTCGTTGCCCCAACTGCTGATTGCCACGCCTCTGCATGGCTCTGCTCCTCTCCACCAGCTTCTCTGCTTGCCACTTACCACACCTCTCCACCAGCCTCCCTGCTGGGCACTTGCTAGGCCTCTCCACCAGCTACTCTGCTGGCCACTTGCTACACCTCTCCACCAGATACCCCCCCCCCCAACACACATTTAACACAGCTCTCAGTAATTCCAGCTGTTAGTGCACACTGTTAGTGCACACTGGGAAGTCTCTTTCAATAGAGACACTGTCTCAAAGTAACTCTAATACTTAGGTACCAGTGATTTCAGCTCTGCAGTATGTAACAAGACTCTCAGCTGAGTCTAAATTAGATCTTTTATTATACCACAAAGAGAGGAAAGAGCAAATGGTGTCTAGGACCCATAAACAGAGCACCAGATACAAGTATCTACCCACACCATCTTTCAACTCACTGGGATTCGGAACCCATGTCCCCTGCCTAGAGAGTCCCATTCAGTTGAGGGTGAGTCCCTCCATTGGGGTATATCAGGTACAGTTCTGCTGCCCTCAGTTCACACAACAAGGATAACAACCCTTTATTAGTCCTGCCCCAATAACAAGGAGACTGGAGATCTAACACCAGCCACAAGTGATCATCTGGGCAAGCAATCCCATCATGCTGAGGACCTAGGCAGGGTGGGTGTGTCCATGCAAATGAGATCAGCTTCTGAAGTGTTTTTCCACAGCTCACCACTAGATGTCAGGGGAGAGCTCATTCAGATTCTGCTAACAAAGTGAGTACTGTACACTTTGTATTCTGTGTTGTAATTGAAAACAATATATTTGAAAACGTAGAAAACATCCAAAAACATTGAAATAAATGGTATTCTATTGTTTAACAGAGCAATTAACCGTGCAATTAATCACTATTAATTTTTTTAATCACCTGATTAATCGTGATTAAATTTTTAAATCACTTGATGGCCGTATTATAAATTTAAGATAGGCCAAGACAGTCTGCTGCAAGTGTCTTGAAAGCCTCTCTCGTTGTTCAGGAAATGGCGGTACACCAAGCTGAAGGCGCAAACCCTACAGTTTTTGTTAGGTGTAAGCAGTTAAACGATAATGGAAGTGTGGATATTGGGAGCGCAATAGGATGTGTAAAAGCACAGCACTGGTTGATATGGCCTCAGACATAATATTTGTTAGACCAGAGATGGTAAAAAGGCTAGGAAATAGGGAATCCAAAACTAAGCCACCTAATTGGTCTCAAATGGAGACAGTGACCAAAGCAAGGCCATCAGACCAAATAAGGGGAAAATTGGGTTTGAAGATTTGGCCTCTGGAATTTGAACAAGAAGTCTAGATGGCTGAAGTAGTGCATACGCTAATAATTGGTTTGGATTTCATTATGCCAAGAAATATGTCTTACATATTCTGTCTGTGGAAATCTCCCAGGTGAGTCAAATGGCTTGTAGGCTATTGGTTTGCAGTGAACAAGTTGTCCTGCCTCCAGGGGCAGATGCCATTATAACAGCTATATGCTGTAGGTAGTTTTCCAGCCAGGGAAAGATGTGGAGTTGTTGAAACCAGGTTAAAGAACGAGGATCTCAGGGGAACCTTGGCTGCTAAAGCTCTGAATGTGCTAGATCAGCGGTCGTAACCTTCTGCACACGGCGCATCAGGATAATCCACTGGCAGGCCACAAGGCATTTCATTTACATTGACTGTCCACAGGCACAGACCCCGCAGTTCCCAGTGCCCGTGGTTTGCTGTTCCTGGCCAATGGGAGCTGTGGGAAGTGGCAGCCAGCACATCCCTGCAGCCCATGACTTCCTGCAGCTCCCATTAGCCGGGAACAGCAAACCACAGCCACTGGGAGCTGCGGGAGGCTGTGCCTATGGACAGTCAACGTAAACAAAATGTCTCACGGTCCTCTAGCTGATTACCCTGATGGGCTGTGTGCCAAAGGTTGCCGACCCCTGCTCTACACTTTCCTCAACTTCTTCCCTTCATTGAAGCTTCCTTCTGCTCTTTATAGGTCAATCACTCTGATTTCTCTCAGGTGGGGTGCTGGCTTAGCTTCAGGCTGTCCAGTCCACAGGGCAAGTACCCTGTTATAGAAGTTTCTGGCATGCAACAAATAGCAAAAAAGGGAAACAATTTCAGTGGGCAGCAAGTGTGAATTAGCATTTTCAGACTTGAAAAAGGCTCTTGTGACTGCTCCTGTCTTGGCTTACCCATGTCTCAAAACCCCTTTCTCAATGGATAAAGAAGCTAGTGCTTACAGTTTGAGGGAAAGAATTTCAGTGCAACTGGCCCATCCCTCCTCCTCCAAATCTGAGAATGTAGCTGTGGAAGTTGAGACTGGAAAAGTTCTTACAGAATTCAATTCCCCATTGAAAGAGAATGGGCAGGGTCTGCCTCAGCCAGAATATTCTACATAAACAGTAGTCATTCCTCAGGAACTGACTGGTGGTTGAAAGAAAATCCAACAGGGAGCAAAAAATCCAACAGGTGTTTAGGTGGGAATAAATATCTATTTAGTTTGGTGATGTGAGGACACATTGATAACAAGACTGTATACATACGTAGATAGTTAACCTTGTATCAGTTTTAATTTGTTAAACCGTTTTCTCTTTGGGATGGGTCATACAAGGTGTCACCATTTTAGACACCATGATGGCAGGTAAAGCTAAAATGGGAGTGGGGTGTTATGCTATTAGGTCCTGGTGACTGCATTGATAACAACCCTCTGAGATTGTAAATGGGACCCTTCTCCTATTATCTTTTGAGGGATGGAAGCTAGGAGTGTGTCCTCTCCCCCACCCCCAAATACCATGATTCATATGGAATGAAAGGGAAGTATTGTCCCCATTCAAACATCTTAACCAAGGGCCAGACAGCAATGAGTAAAAGCCTGGGGAAGGGTTGAGTGGCCATGTAAATGGTATAGTACCCTCTCATCTGGGATTCTTCCCCCTCAGAACCCACTGATATGCCTTCAGCTTGTGAGGGCTTCATAGCACAGAGCTGGTATCATACCGCAGCTGGGCCCAGGAGCTGGACAATAGCAAACAAGTGAAAATAAAATTGTTCTCCTTATTTCTAAAAGATATGTAGCCAGACCAAGTATTTTATTGATTGTATTGCTGGTTTCCATAGCAACAGATGTAGAGCAGTTAATTAAGATCAAGGGTTAGCAATGATAAAAATTGGAATTTTCAGTGCTTCATCTATCATGAATATTCAAATTAGTTTCCCTAACAAAATATCTGTTGGACTGAAATGGTGATGATTGAATCATTTTAACAAAAATAAATGAAACTTGTTAAAAAGAGCTTAATGCTGATATATTTGGTCTTGGTTTATCCCTTTAGAAAACATTTTTGGCTTTGATAATCAAACCAAAAGACAATTAGAAAAATGTGGGGAATTTGTATATTATCACAGAAAGATCCTTGTGATCAAAAGTACTTTATTGTAATCTGCTTGTCAATAAGCATTTTCATTAATTTATTCAACCAAAGCCCCTGAATGTTTTCACAGCAGCTAAAATATTGGTTTAGCTGGAAAAGAGCCACTTCTTTGCCTCAGACCTCATTATTCCCATTAACTCAGCCTGCTGCATGCAATAATGGGATGGTCACAGCAATTGGCTTGGCTTAATGGTGAAATCCTAGCGGATCTTAAACATAAAAAAGAAGCTTACAAGAAGTGGAAGGTTGGACATATGACCAGGGAAGAGTATAAAAATATTGCTCGGGCATGTAGGAATGATATCAGGAGGGCCAAATCGCACCTGGAGCTGCAGCTAGCAAGAGATGTCAAGAGTAACAAGAAGGGTTTCTTCAGGTATGTTGGCAACAAGAAGAAAGCCAAGGAAAGTGTGGGCCCCTTACTGAATGAGGGAGGCAACCTAGTGACAGAGGATGTGGAAAAAGCTAATGTACTCAATGCTTTTTTTGCCTCTGTCTTCACTAACAAGGTCAGCTCCCAGACTGCTGCGCTGGGCATCACAACATGGGGAATAGATGGCCAGCCCTCTGTGGACATAGAGGTGGTTAGGGACTATTTAGAAAAGCTGGACGTGCACAAGTCCATGGGGCCGGACGAGTTGCATCCGAGAGTGCTGAAGGAATTGGCGGCTGTGATTGCAGAGCCATTGGCCATTATCTTTGAAAATGCGTGGCGAACGGGGGAAGTCCCGGATGACTGGAAAAAGGCTAATGTAGTGCCAATCTTTAAAAAAGGGAAGAAGGAGGATCCTGGGAACTATAGGCCAGTCAGCCTCACCTCAGTCTCTGGAAAAATCATGGAGCAGGTCCTCAAAGAATCAATCCTGAAGCACTTCCATGAGAGGAAAATGATCAGGAACAGCCAGCATGGATTCACCAAGGGAAGGTCATGCGTGACTAATCTAATCGCCTTTTATCATGAGATTACTGGTTCTGTGGATGAAGGGAAAGCAGTGGATGTATTGTTTCTTGACTTTAGCAAAGCTTTTGACACGGTCTCCCACAGTATTCTTGTCAGCAAGTTAAGGAAGTATGGGCTGGATGAATGCACTATAAGGTGGGTAGAAAGCTGGCTAGATTGTCGGGCTCAACGGATAGTGATCAATGGCTCCATGTCTAGTTGGCAGCCGGTGTCAAGTGGAGTGCCCTAAGGGTCAGTCCTGGGGCCGGTTTTGTTCAATATCTTCATAAATGATCTGGAGGATGGTGTGGATTGCACTCAGCAAATTTGCGGATGATACTAAACTGGGAGGAGTGGTAGATACGCTGGAGGGGAGGGATAGGATACAGAAGGACCTAGACAAATTGGAGGATTGGGCCAAAAGAAATCTGATGAGGTTTAATAAGGATAAGTGCAGGGACCTGCACTTAGGACGGAAGAACCCAATGCACAGCTACAGACTAGGGACCGAATGGCTAGGCAGCAGTTCTGCGGAAAAGGACCTAGGGGTGACAGTGGACGAGAAGCTGGATATGAGTCAGCAGTGTGCCCTTGTTGCCAAGAAGGCCAATGGCATTTTGGGATGTATAAGTAGGGGCATAGCGAGCAGATCGGGGGACGTGATCGTTCCCCTCTATTCGACATTGGTGAGGCCTCATCTGGAGTACTGTGTCCAGTTTTGGGCCCCACACTACAGGAAGGATGTGGATAGATTGGAGAGAGTCCAGCGAAGAGCAACAAAAATGATTCGGGGTCTGGAACACATGACTTATGAGGAGAGGCTGAGGGAGCTGGGATTGTTTAGCCTGCAGAAGAGAAGAATGAGGGGGGATTTGATAGCTGCTTTCAACTACCTGAAAGGGGGTTCCAAAGAGGATGGCTCTAGACTGTTCTCAATGGTAGCAGATGACAGAACGAGGAGTAATGGTCTCAAGTTGCAGTGGGGGAGGTTTAGACTGGATATTAGGAAAAACTTTTTCACTAAGAGGGTCGTGAAACACTGGAATGCGTTACCTAGGGAGGTGGTAGAATCTCCTTCCTTAGAGGTTTTTAAGATCAGGCTTGACAAAGCCCTGGCTGGGATGATTTAACTGGGAATTGGTCCTGCTTCAAGCAGGGGGTTGGACTAGATGACCTTCTGGGGTCCCTTCCAACCCTGATATTCTATGATTCTAATTCTCTGATTTGTCCCCATTGGGGAGGAGGGGTGTAAGAAAAAGAGAGAGATACAAGGGAGAGACTCTCTTGCAGCATGGCCTGATAGTGGAGGGGGGAGGGGGGTCCTCGGTCCTTTTTCTCCCTCTTCAGCAAAAAGATCACAAAATTGACAGGTCCGCAGTATGGGTGAGGACAATGGACTCTTTGTGTTTGCCAAGGGCCAACTAAGAGTGAGTATGATTAAAAAGCTGATGGTTAAACAAGAAGCTAGGGTTCCTTTTGCCATATGCAGTTTGCTTGCTCATGCCCTGAATTGATTCTTAGTGCCTCAGACTCAGTATGTTGAGCTTGCTCTCGAGTAAAAGCTTCCCCAGACTACAGTAATAGAAACAGCTTTTCAAAAAGGTTTGGAGTACTCACCCTTCTTTTCACTGTGTAAGAGCTGCATCCTCATTGTAATGCCAGGTCACAGAGCTATAGCTTCTGGACTGGTAGCACAGAATTCTATGTAGCACACACTGTAAGAGATCTAAGCTTAGACCTAGACTCAGTGCTTCAGTGCCTAACTCTGTAAGATGCTGAGCAATGCAAAGACATCAGCTGAGTCTCAATGAATAAGATGCAGATCCCAAAAGGAGTTTGGTTCACAGTAGGGTGACCAGACAGCAAAAGTGAAAATTCAGGATGGGGTGGGGGGTAATAGGAGCCTATATAAGAAAAGGACCCAAAAATCGGGATGGTCCCTATAAAATCGCGATATCTGGTCACCCTAGTTCACCGAAGCATCTCATTCAAACATTGAGAGGCCTCCTCCAAGGCCATTAATTGTCTGTCTCTGCATAGTCACCCAACAGAGCCTATTTCCCCTGATTTATTATGCTGCTAACAGCATGGCATTAACAGTGCTGCCTGAAATCTCCCTCCATCATTGAAGTTTCCTCAGAAAGCAACTTTGCTTCTGTTCTGACTTCAGCATATATTGGATCACCTGGCATATTACTCCCTGTGACAAAGCTCTGTCCTTGTCTCTGTGGGTCCCATGTTTCCTGGTGGATTTCGCTAGCCTTAGAGACTCACTGTGACCCTCCATGTAGCTCTTCTCTCTCTAGAGGCAAGGGTCACAGCTTACTGAGCCATTTTTATCATAAGCCAGCAAGGGAGGTGAGGAGAAGCAACCCTCCCTCTCACAGTCTCTGTTGTCTCCCAGTCTCAGTGATTAATCGGGGAAGGGAGAGGGGAGCCCGGGCCCACCCTCTACTCCAGGCTCCAGCCCAGGGACCCTGATAGGAGCAGCTATGGTAGCTGACTTTTTGGAAATAGGATGTGTACAATTCCCTGGGCCACTTCCCCACAGCAGCCCCCACTCAATATCTCCTTCACCGTTACCTCAGAGCCTCCTTCCTTGCTCCTGATATGGATTTGTACTGCTTAGTTCTTCCAACAGCGTGGCTTCCTCCTACAGCTCCTGACATGCACACCTCACCTACTAACTGGGAGGCTTTTAACTAGTTCCAGCCAGCCCTTGATTGGCTTCATGTGTCACAATCAATCTAGCTATCTCCACTGCTTTCTAGAAAGATCTTAATTAGCCTTGATTAACCTGGAGCAACTGGCCTTACTCCGTCAAACTCCCGAACCCATCAGTTACCATCTCCTGTGGGGTGAGGCAAGATAGCCTATGTTCCTGTTCTGTTTCAGCAGGATCAGCATTCATGTCGTGCTCTCTGTCATTATCTGGCCTGGGCCAGGGAAGCTAATGATTCAACCAGTGATCCAAATTCTGCGATGAATCCTGGTCACATGCCTACTGAAGCATGTTGTGCATATGCTAAGAAGAAAAAGCAGGACCCAATAAGACTACCTTATGAATTGCTCTGAGAGTGCAGTGTAAAAGACCTAGAGAAAAAGTAGAAGCCTGCAGAATCAGATACAGGATTGGGAGTCGGGGTGCAGAGAAAGCCAGGAAAGGCTCTCCTTCTCTCCAGCACTACCTATACCCAGGGTTATGTAAGTGAAACCCCCATCCAAGGCCACCAGATGCCATGCAGCTTCACCATTACCCCCATCACACACCAACTGTCACCCTGATCAAACTGCTTATATACTATCCCTTTACCCTATCACTTGCTTACCTGGTCTGTTAGATCCCCAGTCCTGGAAAGACTTATGCCCAGGCTTGTCTGCACACACTAAGAACTGTCTCAGTGTCTTCAATAGAACTTCTCTCAGTGCATGAAATAAAATACATGTTTGTAGGATCCAGGCCTTAGACTAAGCTCTTCAGGTCAAGGACTGTCTCTTACTATATGTTTGCAAAGTGCCTAGCATAATGGGCTGCCTCCTGCCATCTGCAATCATGGCTGATACCTGTAGGACCTACCATAATGCAAACAACAGCAATTACAATAATTTCACATCATGGTGTTTCTAAGATACACATTTCTTAAAAGGCAGGAGCACATTTTGTTTGTGCAATGTATTTAAGGGTCATGATGTAGTCTCATCTAAAAGGTTTCAGTGGCATAGGTTTAAGATAGGGGTCGGCAACCTTCGGCATGCAGCTCATTAGGATAATCCACTGGAGGGCCGCAAGGCATTTTGTTTATGTTGACCATCCACAAGCACGGCCTTCCACAGCTCTCAGTAGCTGCGGTTCGCCGTTCCCGGCCAATAGGAGCTGTGGGAAGCAGTGGCCAGCACATCTCTGGGGCCCCCGGCTTTCCACAGCTCCCATTGGCTGGGAACAGCAAACTGCAGCCACTAGGAACTGCGGGGGCCGTGCCTGCAGATGGTCAATGTAAATAAAATGTCTCACGACTTGCCTGTGGATTACCCTGATGGACTGCATGCCGAAGGTTGCCGACCTCTGGTTTAAGATGTGTGCAGTGGCACGGGGAAGCTCTGAATGAACTATGCAGGGCTTGCAAAAGACATGTGTCATGGAGTGCGGGGGAGTCAGGGCCCTGCACCTACCACTTCCTGTGATTCACCGTGACTCTCAGCCAGCCAGTAAAACAGAAGGTTTATTAGATGACAGGAACACAGTCTAAAACAGAGCTTGAAGGTACAGAAAACAGGACCCCTCAGTCAGGTCCATCTTGAGGGGTAGGGAGCCCAGACCCCGATTCACTGTTCCCTCTAAGCTTTGCGTGTATGCGCATGCACACAGATCCTAAACCTCATGCACATGGCAAAACACAGTGCTCACAAAAAATGAAATACTACATCAGAGCCAGGCCAAAATATCATTTACAGGTGACTTTTGACATTGTTCACCTACCATCTGTCAACACAGCCAGATTTTACTAGCTGGCAAGGGCGGGAAAGGGAAAGGATGTTAAATTTCCTTTTTCTAAGTATTTAAAAATGATATTTATAAAATAACATAGTATTAAGCTATTATTATCACAAATTGCAAATTAAAACTTTTTAAATATATAAACATTTTACTCGCTTGAGCGCATTTGCCTCATGGCACACAAATTTGAACTCTGCTTCAAAAATTTGCACAGAAGAAATTTTTTGCGCACACAGCCTGTCAAAAATTAGAGGGAACATTGCCAAGGTTCCCCAGTCAGCTCCAAACTAAAACTCCCTCCAGCCCCTCCTCTGTCCTTTGTCTCTTTCCCAGGCAAGGAGGCCCCCTGATCTCTTTGTTCTCCAACACCTTCAGTTGGCATCTTGCAGGGGAGGGGCCCAGGCCATCAGTTGCTAGGAGGCAGGGTGTCGGTCATTCTCTGTGTAGACCCTTGCACAACCCTGCCCTCTAGGGCTCTGCAACAATCACACACTCTTATGCCATCACCTAGGTACTTAAGAAATACATAGGGGAAACTGAGGCACCCACACAGTGTTCAGAGAAAACATTAAGAACATTCCCACTTCATCACAACATGCCAACACAACTTTTATCACACATCAAGTATTCTGTAGGGGACATATGTCAGAGAAAAAATATTGTATGAATGTTTAAGGAAGTTTTTAAAAAGTTATTGGGACTGTTTTTCATATCCCTCTGCCTAGAAAGTCAGGTGGCTTAATTAACAAACATACAGAGCTCAGAGAGAGAGCCATAAAAAAGTGACCTAAAATAGCTTCTGTATATATGTAAACATGTCAAGAATTTAAAGTCTTATTTCAGCCCCTTACAGGGCTTGAAGCAAGTCCCAGGTTCACTGAAAGTGAGACCCTCCCCTACCCAAAAAGTAGAAAGCACCCAATTCTAGCTCTTCAGATATTGTACATTAAAGTTATAATTTTTAAAAGTGAGAAAATTTAAAACCAAACACGGTGTAGGGCAGAACCCTGCCAGCATGAGCCTATGACCAGTGTGAAAAGGACCTAGGGATTACAGTGGATGAGAAGCTGGATATGAGTCAGCAGTGTGCCCTGGTTGCCAAGAAGGTCAATGGCATATTGGACTGTATTAGCAGGAGCATTGCCAGCAGATCAAGGGAAGTGATTATTCCCCTCTATTCGGCACTGGTGAGGCCATATCTGGAGTGTCCAGTTTTGGTCCCCCCACTACAGAAGGGATGTGGACAAATTGGAGAGAGTCCAGTGGACGGCAACAAAAATTATTAGGGGGCTGGGGCACATGACTTATGAGGACAGGCTGAGGGAACTGGGCTTTTTTAGTCTGCAGAAGAGAAGAGTGTGGGGGGGGGATTTGATAGCAGCCTTCAACTACCTGAAGGGGGGTTCCAAAGAGGATGGAGCTCGGCTGTTCTGAGTGGTAGCGGATGACAGAACAAGGAGTAATGGTCTCAAGTTGCAGTGGGGGAGGTCTAGGTTGGATATTAGGAAAAACTATTTCACTAGGAGTGGTGAAGCACTGGAATGAGTTACCTAGGGAGGTGGTGGAATTTCCATCCTTAGAGGTTTTTAAGGTCCGGCTTGACAAAGCCCTGGCTGAGATGATTTAGTTGGTGTTGGTCTTGCTTTGAGCAGGGGATTGGACTAGATGACCTCCTGAGGTCTCTTCCAACCCTAGTCTTCTATGATTCTATGATCTGAGTTCAGGGGGAGGAGGCAGAATTCTATGCTGGGGAAAGAACCAAGGAAAAAAAACCCAGGCCAGCATCATGAGAAGGTGTTGAAAGATGTGGAATGCTGAGAGCAGTCCAGGAGGAGAGGACTGTCTGGGAAGAAGGCAGGTGTACTGGTCAAAGTATGAAAAATCCATTTATTTAACAGTCCCAGGATTTATTATACAGCTATAACCTCCATTTATGTGGCATTGAATGAATGAAAGGAAGAGAGACACACACATGTTGACAGAGGCACATTTTGAGGCCTATTTGAACCGGATTCACCAATCAAAATGTACTAAATCCTGGATTTAAACAGTGCTACAAGAGTCCAAAACTCTGGACAGGATTGTAAGGTTACCATCCAGCCAACTAAGCGGCAGAATGGAGTTGTGCTGCAGCAGCAGTACAACATGAACCAGACTAACCCCAAGAATCAGAATTGCTCCATGCTACCGTGGAGAGGTCATTTATACCAGCCCTTTCACTGCCACAGGTTACTTCCCCATCTGCACTGGCTCCAGTGTGCAGTGCCGGGTTTACAATGGCGCCAGTGGCTCCATGGAGCTGGGCCCATGCTCAGAAGGGGCCCTGGCCTGCTTCACTTGCACTGCGCCTCGAGACCCTGCTCCTCCCTCCACCCACTACTTGCTCCTCTCAGCCTGCCTGCCGGCTGTCCGAGGGCTCCTCTACACCCCCTGGCCCCTTCCCCCTGCTCCTCTCTGCCCCCTGGCAGGACCACATTGCACCTCTGGCTTCAGGCCTGTGTGGCCTTGCCTGTCTCCCTGGAGCTGAGCCGCCTGGGACAGGTGCAGAAGCCTGGCCAATCTCAGCCTGGGGAGAGGGAGAGCGGACAGTGGTGGGGGCTTGGCTGGGCCCCTCCACGCAAGTGCATCTTGAGGGAGCCCAGCAGGGCAGGCCTTGTCCTGGCTGATCGCACCACTCCTGAAGGGACAGAGCAATTCCCGGCCCCAGGGCCACCCCTGGCTGTGCTGCCAGCTCAGCCCAGCAGACACAATCACCTCCCGGCAGGGCCGGTGAGTGCAGTTGGGAGGCAGGGCATGAGGGAGCAGGTCTGTGCGGAGTCTGGGGCAGGGGTGTTGGGCTGTGAGGGGGCAGGGAAGATGTGTGTGTTGGAGCTATAGGGAGTGGGGGTTCTGTGGGAGGTGCTGGGCAGTTGTGGTGAGTCTGTTGGCAGGGGTGGTGTTGTGCAGGGCGCTGTGCATTTCTGGGAGAGGTTGGAGGGGGTGCTGGGCATAATGGGTCCAGGGAGGGCTCTGGTCATAGGGAGTCGGGGGGGTGTTGGGTGGTGGGCTCTGTGGTGTGGCATGGGCCTGCACCCCGAGGGGAAGGGGCATGCTGGCATCACAGGTCCACTGTGCATCTGGCAACTGCTGGTTTGTAAATAGTACCCTCACACTGGGCTGGGCGGAGCGGGGCTGCCCCTGCCATGCCATGCCCCTGGCTGGCCCCTCTGTCTGGGGACTGACCTCCCCACGCCATGCTCCATTGCCTCCATGGGGGCCCAAAAATATGTTTGGCGCCAGGTACACAAAAGGTTAATCTGGCCCTGGCAGTGTGTGACTGTGCACACTCCCCACCCACTTACATTGAGGAGGCAGAGTAGAAGCCTGCCAGCTGCTGCTTTCCCTAACCTGGAAACTGCTGCAATGAACATAGTCCTCTATCCAGGCATGTAAGAGGGTTTGTTATTGAGCCCTCTGCTGGAGAATTAAAGATCTTAAATGGCACAGATTTCAGATAGACACCAACATATTGTTATTAATTCCGCTGGTTATTTTATTATCGGGGAGGCTGACACAGGCCCTACTGGCACAGCTGTTGACTTTAAGGGCTGAGCTTCCCTGACAGAGTCTGGGTAGGATGCTGTGTTATGCACAGCCAGTTGGAACCAGGCACCAAATAAAACAGAGGTCTTGCAAGCATTGACTACTGCAGTGTTACCCGCAACGCTTTCCATTATAATATCATAGGTTTCAGAGTAACAGCCGTGTTAGTCTGTATATGCAAAAAGAAAAGGAGTACTTGTGGCACCTTAGAGACTAACCAATTTATTTGAGCATAAGCTTTTGTGAGCAACAGCTCACTTCATCGGATACAAATAAATTGGTTAGTCTCTAAGGTGCCATAAGTACTCCTTTTCTTTTTATAATATCATAGAATTTCAGGGTTGGAAGAGACCTCAGGAGGTCATCTAGCCCAAGCCTTTGCTCAAAGCACGACCAATCCCCAATTTTTGCCCCAGATCCCTAAATGGCCCCCTCAAGGATTGAACTCACAACCCTGGGTTTAGCAAGCCAATGCTCAAACCCCTGAGCTATCCTGTTTTTGGTTGCCTATACCTAAGCCCCTTCACTTTCAGTTAAAACTAATTTTTACCGAAAAATTCCCAGGTTTTACAGAAAGGAAATCGAGGCTCAGGTGATCTTTAGTGGGATTCTGCCTGTTCTGCTTGTACCTAGAGAAGGGCAACAAAGGTGTGACAAGATTATGACTATCAATAGATGGCTTAGGCAGTGGTGCTATAAGGAGGGCTTTGGGATGTATGGCCACTGGGAGGTGTTCATGGACAGAGGACAGTTCTCTCAGGATGGACTTCATCTGAGTAGGGAAGGAAAGAGACTTCTAAGATGGAGGCTGGCACAACTGATTAAGAGGCCTTTAAACTAGGAATTTGGGGGAGATGGTTGGGAGATGTCCAGGTAATCTCCACGCCGGATTTTAGCATTGAGAGGGAAGAAAACAAAGTAAGAAAGGATACAGCCGTGGGTAGGAGAATGGACATAAGGAGGAAGGGCAGTGTGGATACCAGTCTAATAGGTCATACTGACTGTAGAAAGACAGTGCCTAATGGGGTACAGAATGTAAGTGAGGCCAAACATCAAAAATTAAGATGTTTGTACACTAATGCGAGGAGCCTAGGTAACAAAATGGAGGAACTAGAGCTACTGGTGCAGGAAGTGAAACCAGATATTATAGCGATAACAGAAACATGGTGGAATAGTCGTCATGACTGGAGTACAGGAATTGATGGGTATGTGCTGTTTAGGAAAGACAGAAATAAAGGTAAAGGTGGTGGAGTAGCACTGTATATCAATGATGAGGTAGAATGTAAAGAAGTAAGAAGCAATGGAATGGATAAGACAGAATCCGTCTGGGCAAAAATCACACTGGGGAAGAAAACTACTAGAGCCTCCCCTGTGACACTGCTTGGGATGTGCTATAGACCACCAGGATCTAATTTGGATATGGATAGAGCCCTCTTTAATGTTTTTAATGAAGTAAATACTAATGGAAACTCTGTGATCATGGGAGACTTTAACTTCCCAGATATAGAGTGGAGGACGAGTGCTAGTAATAATAATAGGGCTCAGATTTTCCTAGATGTGATAGCTGATGGATTCCTTCATCAAGTAGTTGCTGAACCGACTAGAGGGGATGTCATTTTAGATTTGGTTTTGGTGAGTAGTGAGGACCCCATAGAAGAAATGGTTGTAGGGGACAATCTTGGTTCAAGTGATCATGAGCTAATTCAGTTCAAACTGAATGGAAGGACAAACAAAAATAAATCTGTGACTAGGGTTTTTGATTTCAAAAGGGCTGACTTTCAAAAATTAAGGAAATTAATTAGGAAAGTGGATTGGACTGAAGAATTTATGGATCTAAAGGCAGAGGAGGCCTGGGATTACTTTAAGTCAAAGCTGCAGAAGCTATTGGAAGCCTGCATCCCAAGAAAGGGGAAAAAATTCATAGGCAGGAGTTGTAGACCAAACTGGATGAGCAAGCATCTCAGAGAGGTGATTAAGAAAAAGCAGAAAGCATACAGGGAGTAGAAGATGGGAGGGATCAGCAAGGAAAGCTACCTTATTGAGGTCAGAACATGTAGGGATAAAGTGAGACAGGCTAAAAGTCAAGTAGAGTTGGACCTTGCAAAGGGAATTAAAACCAATAGTAAAAGGTTCTATAGCCATATAAAGAAGAAGAAGACAAAGAAAGAAGAAGTGGGACCGCTAAACACTGAGGATGAAGTGGAGGTTAAGGATAATCTAGGCATGGCCCAATATCTAAACAAATGCTTTGCCTCAGTCTTTAACAAGGCTAATGAGGATCTTAGAGATAATGGTAGCATGACAAATGGGAATGACGATATAGAGGTAGATATTACCATATCTGAGGTAGAAGCGAAACTCTAACAGCTTAAATGGGACTAAATCGGGGGGCCCAGATAATCTTCATCCAAGAATATTAAAGGAAATTGGCACATGAAATTGCAAACCCATTAGCAAGAATTTTTAATGAATCTGTAAACTCAGACTCCCTCCTCAGGCTCTACGCTACCAGCACTCCCAGCTACCTTCGAGACACCACTGACTTCCTGAGGAAACTACAATCCATCGGTGATCATCCTGATAACACCATCCTGGCCACTATGGATGTAGAAGCCCTCTACACCAACATTCCACACAAAGATGGACTACAAGCCGTCAAGAACACTATCCCCGATAATGTCACGGCTAACCTGGTGGCTGAACTTTGTGACTTTGTCCTTACCCATAACTATTTTATATTTGGGGACAATGTATACCTTCAGATCAGCAGCACTGCTATGGGTACCCACATGGCCCCACAGTATGCCAACATTTTTATGGCTGATTTAGAACGCTTCCTCAACTCTCGTCCCCTAACACCCCTACTCTACTTGCGCTATATTGATGACATCTTCATCATCTGGACCCATGGAAAAGAAGCCCTTGAGGAATTCCACCATGATTTCAACAATTTCCATCCCACCATCAACCTCAGCCTGGTCCAGTCCACACAAGAAATCCACTTCCTGGATACTACAGTGCTAATAAACAATGGTCACATAAACACCACCCTATACCGGAAACCTACTGACTGCTGTTCCTACCTACATGCCTCCAGCTTTCACCCTGACCACACCACACGATCCATCATCTACAGCCAAGCTCTGCGATACAACCGCATTTGCTCCAACCCCTCAGACAGAGACAAACACCTACAAGATCTCTATCAAGAATTCTTACAACTACAATACCCACCTGCGGAAGTGAAGAAACAGATTGATAGAGCCAGAAGAGTTCCCAGAAGTTTCCTACTACAGGACAGGCCTAACAAAGAAAATAACAGAACGCCACTAGCCGTCACCTACAGCCCACAACTAAAACCCCTCCAACGCATTATTAAGGATCTACAACCAATCCTGAAGGATGACCCAGCACTCTCACAAATCTTGGGAGACAGGCCAGTCCTTGCTTAGACAGCTCCCCAACCTGAAGCAAATACTCACCAGCAACCGCATACCACACAACAGAACCACTAACCCAGGAAACTATACTTGCAACAAAACCCGTTGCCAACTGTGTCCACATATCTATTCATGGGACACCATCAAAGGGCCTAATAACATCAGCCACACTATCAGAGGCTCGTTCACCTGCACATCCACCAATGTGATATATGCCATCATGTGCCAGCAATGCCCCTCTGCCATGTACATTGGTCAAACTGGACAGTCTCTACGTAAAAGAATAAATGGACACAAATCAGATGTCAAGAATTATAACATTCATAAACCAGTCGGAGAACATTTCAATCTCTCTGGTCATGTGATTACAGACATGAAAGTTGCGATATTACAACAAAAAAACTTCAAAACCAGACTCCAGCGAGAGACTGTTGAATTGGAATTCATTTGCAAATTGGATACAATTAACTTAAGCTTGAATAGAGACTGGGAGTGGCTAAGTCATTATGCAAGGTAACCTATTTCCCCTTGTTTTTTCTTAAACCCCCCCCCCCAGATGTTCTTGTTAAACCCTGGATTTGTGCTGGAAATGGCCCACCTTGATTATCATACATATTGTAAGGAGAGTGATCACTTTAGATAAGCTATTACCAGCAGGAGAGTGGGGTGGGGGGAGAGAAAACCTTTTGTAGTGGTAAACACCCATTTTTTCATGCTTTGTGTGTATAAAAAGATCTTCTATACTTTCCACAGTATGCATCCGATGAAGTGAGCTGTAGCTCACGAAAGCTTATGCTCAAATAAATTGGTTAGTCTCTAAGGTGCCACAAGTACTCCTTTTCTTTTTGCAAATACAGACTAACACGGCTGTTACTCTGAAACCTGTAAACTCAGGGATTGTGCCGTATGATTGGAGAATTGCTAACATAGTTCCTATTTTTAAGAAAGGGAAAAAAAGTGATCTGGGTAACTACAGGCCTGTTAGTTTGACATCTGTAAGGTCTTGGAAAGCATTTTGAAGGAAAAAGTAGTTAAGGACATTGAGGTCAATGGTAAATGGGACAAAATACAACATGGTTTTACAAAAGGTAGATCGTACCAAACCAACTTGATCTCCTTCTTTGAGAAAGTAACAGTTTTTTAGACAAAGGAAATGCAGTGGATCTAATTTACCTCGATTTCAGTAAGGCATTTGATACTGTGCCACATGGGGAATTATTAGTTAAATTGGAAAAGATGGGAATCAATATGAAAATTGAAAGTTGGATAAGGAATTGGTTAACAGGGAGACTACAGCAGGTCATACTGAAAGGTGAACTGTCAGACTGGAGGGAGGTTACCAGTGGAGAGCCTCAGGGATTGGTTTTGGGACCAATCTTATTTAGTCTTTTTACTACTGACCTTGGCACAAAAAGTGGGAGTGTGCTAATAAAGTTTGTGGATGATACAAAGCTGGGAGGTATTGCCAAATTAGAGAGAGACCAGGATATCATACAGGAAGATCTGGATGACCTTGTAAACTGAAGTAATACTAATAGGATGAAATTTAATAGTGAGAAGTGTAAGGTCATGCATTTAGGGATTAATAACAAGAATTTTAGTTATAAGCTGGGGACGCTTCAATTAGAAGTAACAGAGGAGGAGAAGGACCTTGGAGTATTGGATGATCACAGGATAACTATGAGCCGCCAATGTGATATGGATGTGAAAAAAGCTAATGCAGTCTTGGGATGCATTAGGCGAGGTATTTCCAGTAGAGATAAGGAGGTGTTAGTACCGTCATACAAAGCACTGGTGAGACCTCACCTGGAATACTGAGTGCAGTTCTGGTCTCCCATGTTTAAGAAGGATGAATTCAAACTGGAACAGATACAAAGAAGGCCTACTAGGATGATCCGAGGAATGAAAAATCTGTTTTATGAAAGGAGACTCAAGGAGCTTGGCTTGTTTAGCCTAACCAAAAGAAGGCTGAGGGGAGATATGATTGCTCTCTATAAATATATCAGAGGGATAAATACCGGGGAGGGAGAGGAATTATTTAAGCTCAGTACCAACGTGGACACAAGAACAAATGGATATAAACAGGCCATCAGGAAGCTTAGACTTGAAATTAGACGAAGGTTTCTAAACATCAGAGGAGTGAAGTTTTGGAATAGCCTTCCAAAGGAAGCAGTGGGGGCAAAAGACCTATCTGGTTTTAAGATTAAACTCAATAAGTTTATGGAGGAGATGGTATCATGGGATAATATGATTTTGGCAATTAATTGATCTTTAAATATTCATGGTAAATTGGCCCAATGGCCTGTGATGGGATGTTAGATGGGGTGGGATCTGAGTTACTACAGAGAATTCTTTTCTGGGTATCTCGCTGGTGAATCTTGCCCATATGCTCAGGGTTCAGCTGATCGCCATATTTGGGGTTTGAAGGAATTTTCCTCCAGGGCAGATTGGAAGAGGCCCTGGAGGTTTTTCACCTTCCTCTGTAGCATGGGGCACAGGTCTCTTGCTGGAGGATTCTCTGCTCCTTTAAGTCTTTAAACTACAATTTGAGGACTTCAATAGCTCAGACATAGGTGAGAGGTTTATCACAGGAGTGGGTGGGTGAGATTCTGTGGCCTGCATTGTGCTGGAGGTCAGACTAGATGATCATAATGGTCCCTTAATATCTATAAATCTATGAATCTATGAAAAAGTTATTATTCATTTTTTTCTGATTTTCACCCTACTTTTGTATCATTGAAATATATAAAAATAACTTATTTTATTAGGAAAATACAATACGTTGTATGAGATATATGTATTACGATAATACTTTAGTCTGTGTATACATGCAAAGCTGCCTGTTGACATAAGGCTATGTATTAGTCTAGAAGATACACACAATACACAAACAGGCATGCGCACAGACTCTGTGCATCTGAATGTACTGATGAATCTCATGCCCACCATGTACACATCTCAGTCTGTTAGCAGATTACAGTTTAAAGATTTGACACACTAAAAGGGGAGGAAAATGAAAATCTGCATCAGAATACGTTTCAGAACACAAGGAAGTATTTGAAAGATTAAAAAAAACAAAAACAGGAAAAAAGGATGAAGATGAGTGTATGCGCTGCAAATGGTGTGGCCCAATTATTCAGTGTAAATATTTATCGGATAATCGTTCTAAATCTACAACAGCAAACTGTGTATTCAAATGAAAAGTTTTATTTGGGGATTAGAGAGATATTGTTTTCTTAAACTCAGAGGTGGCATTGTGTTTTGAGTTCTGTTTTATTTCTGCAGCAAATCACATTGATTAACAGAATTCAAAGCATTAATCTACTGAATACTTTGCACCCCGTCTTTCTGTCCACCAAAATAAACCCTGATATTTACCCAGAAAAATTAATAGTTTTTTGCATTGATTTTCACCTGTTTTTGTTGTTGTGGTAATAAACACTGATAAATTCCTGGGAAAAATTAAATAAAATAAAAACTGAAAATGAAGGGCCCTACCTATAACTTTGCTACTTGGACTCACATCTTTCTGCATCAGGTTCAATCTTTTCAGAGACTTTCAGGCAAAATGGTGGAGCTGTATCTGAGATCAACAGTAGGGGAAAGATATGTTGTTTTGCCATTAAAAATGTGTCAGGTTTTTTGTGAGAAGGTCTAACTTCCCAATGCGTTGGAACAGGTATTGGAATTTTGTGAGAGTGTTAGGATTTGTGTCACAGACGTGTCTTCTGCCCTCCTCCTAAAAATCTGCCCAAATTAAGCCATTATAAACCTGTGGAAAATCTCAGTTTACACATGCAAAGTAGAGAGAGACTTCTTCTAATTTAGCAGCTGAAGTTTCAGAGCATTCTGTATGTACTGAGCATGATCCAACCCCTCACGCTGCTGTGTGGCCAAACTGCAAACAAGTGCCATCCCCACAGAGCAAATGAGCATGCTCCCTCCAGCCCAGGGCTACAGAGGCTCAGAGGAACTTTCCCAGTAATTGCTACTCCAAGGCAGGGCAAGGCCAGGCACAGGAACTGGGATCAAGGAGCCTGTCTCTCCTGTCCTCTCAATGACCTGCCTGCTAGCTTCCAGGCAGAATGGAAGAAGCACTGACTCAAATGTAGGGGAACAAGAGCCAGACTGAGGTGACGGGAAAGGAATAGATTGGGACAAGAAGTCTGGTGCAGTCTGGGACTGGAGGGAGGGGAGAGGGAATCTGAAACTGGGCTTGAGATATGAAGGTTGGGATTGGCTGGGCAAGGAGACTAGAAGTCAGGGAGGGGAGGTTGGAAGTAGGAATCAGGAAAATGGGTGAAGGGTGTTACCAGATTTGCCCATTACTTTGGGGTATGCTCATTTATTAGGGTTACTCCTATGTGGGGGTTGGGTTCTGTAATTCTATCAATGTACTGTTTGTGTCACTTGTGTTCTCATACAGAGCTCTACTTCTTCCTGCTGCAAGTTCCCTCCCAATGGAGCTCTCCTAGGTTCCCCAGGGCTGGGTTCTTCCAGCCCCAGAATCAGATGAACACACACAGAGAGACATTAACAGAGCATGTCTGAGAGGACCAGGTTAATCAGCACTCCCAAGCTGACACCTTATATGTCCCTGGACTCAGCAGACTGGGTCGAGTAGCACTTCCAAGCTGTCACCCTCCTATGCCGTGGGCACTGCACCGGAATAGAGCACACCTGAGCAGGCTGCGTCGAGCAGCACTTTCAGTCTGCCACCCTCATATGCCTCGGGACTCAGCAGACTGGGTCGAGCAGCACTTCCTAGCTGCCACTCTCATATGTCCCAGGTTCAGCACGTCCCTATCCCCACTTTCGTGTTACAATTGTTCTAGTAGTAACCCACTTCATGAGCAAACTCCACAGGATTTTTGGGTGCTGGACGGATCTTTTAGCTTAGATATGAGAAGCATTGCTTCAGAGTGAATGAGGAATCCAAAAAACACCCATGAGGGGGAGAGAGTGAGAGAGAAGAAACCAGCTTAACCATGAAAGTTATTTATTGCCAGGTAATAACCATAGGGGAGCCAAACAAACAAAACAGTTATAATATTAAACATAACTTAGATTTGATTATATAAGTCAGGTTTAGAAAACTATAACTGATCACACAAGTCAGGGTCAGAAGGCTATACCGAGAGAGAGAGAGCTGGGTTCTCACCATTCCGTGAAGCTTGAATCGACTGGGGATCCCAGGTGGTGGTGGTAGTTGAGGGTCCAGAATGCTGGAGACAGGCACAGCCCCCAGCACGATCAGTCAGGAGAAGATGATTTCCCAATGGAACTTATGCAGATTTTGGATCCAGGCATCAGAACACTTACTTGAGCATGGGAAGGGGTTTTTGTAAGGAAACAACAATGGTTCAAGGGAGAACACTAGATTTGTTTATGTGTAAACTGATGACTCAAGGCAGTATACCAAAGTTGTTTTGTTCAGGCTAGACAATAGGAACTGATCATTCCTGGCTATTGGCAGTGTTCTTTGAAGGGAGCTCACAATGCAATTAGGGAGCTTCACTATTCTGGATACCCATAAAGGGTTTATTACTAGAATTGGTCTGATAATTACTGAGCTGGGTGTATGCGGGCATGGGTTCATTAAAATCTGGAGCAGAGATCCCCCATCATGCAGTGCTTCCCTGCTTTTCTGGTCTCAGAGTTCCATACGGTTCTTGCCTTGGAATCTCTGTTCTCCATTCTGTATGCTAATGTGGATGCCTCATTGTTTCATCTTCAATGCAAATGAGGCGAGGGGAGTTTCATTAATCCTGTCACCCTTGCCTGAAGGGGTTTAGGTGTATCTTCCACTGCCTTTTAGTTGCTTTTTGTAAATCTTAGGATCATAGAATATCAGAGTTGGAAGGGACCTCTGGAGGTCATCTAGTCTAGCCCCCTGTCCAGAGCAGGACCAATCCCCAACTAAATCATCCCAGGCAGGGCTTTGTCAAGCCTGACCTTAAAAACTTCTAAGGAAGGGGATTCCACCACCTCCCTAGGTAACTCATTCCAGTGTTTCACCACCCTCCTAGTGAAAAAGTTTTTCCTAATATCCAACCTAAATCTCCCCCACTGCAACTTGAGACCATTACTCCTTGTCCTGTCATCTGCTATCACTGAGAATAGTCTAGATCCATCCTCTTTGGATCCACCTTTCAGGTAGTTAAAAGCAGCTATCAAATCCCCCCTCATTCTTCTCTTCCATAGACTAAACAATCCCAGTTACTTCAGCCTCTCCTCATAAGTCATGTGCTCCAGCTTACTAATCATTTTTATTGCCCTCCACTGGACGCGTTCCAATTTTTCCACATCCTTCTTGTAGTGTGGGGCCCAAAACTGGACACAGTACTCCAGATGAAGCCTCACCAATGCTGAATAGAGGGGAACGATCACATCCCTCCATCTGCTGGCAATGCCCCTACTTATACATCCCAAAATGCCATTGGCCTTCTTGGCAACAAGGGCACACTGTTGATTCATATCCAGCTTCTCATCCACTGTAACCCCAGGTCCTTCTCTGCAGAACTTCTGCCTAGCCATTCGGTCCCTAGTCTGTAGCAGTGCATTGGATTCTTCCGTCCTAAGTGCAGGACTCTGCACTTGTCCTGGTTGAACCTCATCAGATTTCTTTTGGCCCAATCCTCCAATTTGTCTAAGTCCGTCTGTATCCTATCCCTACCCTCTGGCGTATCTACCACTCCTCCCAGTTTAGTGTCATCCGCAAACTTGCTGGGGTGCAATCCACACCATCCTCCAGATCATTAACGAAGATATTGAACAAAACCGGCCCCAGGACAGACCCTTGGGGCACTCCGCTAGATACCAGCTGCCAACTTTCTTCTTTCTTTCTTCTGATTGGTTTTGTTTCAAGCAGAGGCTGGTGGGGGAAGGTCTTTCGTGAGTCAGACAGGTTGAGTACTGTGCCCTGGCTCCCCAAGAACACAGAGCTGATAGGTAACAAGTCCCCCTGTTGATGGGGTGCTGAGTGAGTATGCCCATCACCTCCTTACTCCATGGTACCGGGTCTGATCTTCAATCCATTGCAGCCTCCGCTTCAGTCATTGGATCCAGGAAACCAGTAGAACCAGACAAATTGCTAGTATTATTTGGAAACCGATGATCACAACAATGGGCTGAAGCATGATATTCAAAAGACCTGTTGCACTAGGGCTCCACCCAAGCAAAGTCTCTCACCAGGAGTGATGGCCTCTGTTTTTAGCTGTAGTTGCTAACCTAGAGATCTCCTGGTTGTGGTGTTGAATCTTGAGTTTGCCATTCTCCCCCAAAGTTCGTAGCTTCTGCAGCTCAGTTTGTAAGGAGGGATGAGTTAATAGTCCCTTAATGGCAGTCAGACCCATTCCCAGTGAAATGGGGGAAGCTCCTTGTAGAGCTCAGGGGAGGCTTTCAAATGTTGTACAGTCCATATAGGCACAGTAAATTTAATGTCACAACTAACAATAGTGGTTACATTACAGAAACAGCAATTAACATAAGGCACCCTGGGTTGAATCAAATGACCATTAATCAATATAATATCATATTTCGTTGTTACACACACACATGCTTTACCAACATAGATAATAACAAACCCCTCTTCCTGGATAACAATGAAGGAACAAGTATGAGGGGGTAGCCATGTTAGTCTGTATCCACAAAAACAACAAGGAGTCCGGTGGCACTTTAAAGACTAACAGATCTATTTGAGCATAAGGTTTCGTGGGTGAAAACCTCACTTCCTCAGATGCATGGAGTGAAAGTTACAGATGCAGACATACATATACTGACACATGAAGAGAAGGGAGTTACCTCACAAGTGGAGAACCAGTGCTGACAGGGCCAATTCGATCAGGGTGGATATAGTCCACTCCCAACAATAGATGAGGAGGTGTCAATTCCAGGAGAGTCAAAGCTGCTTCTGTAAGGAACCAGTCACTCCCAGTCCCTACTCAAGCCCAAAGTAATGGTGTTAAATTTGCAAATGAATTTTAGTTCTGCTGTTTCTCTTTGAAATCTGTTTCTGAAGTTTTTTTGTTCAAGTATAGCTACTTTCAAATCTGTTATAGAATGTCCAGGAAGATTGAAGTGTTCTCCCACTGGCTTTTGTGTGTTACCATTCCTGATGTCCGATTCATGTCCATTTATTCTTTTACGTAGGGACTGTCCAGTTTGGCCAATGTACATGGCAGGGGGCATTGCTGGCAGATGATGGCATATATAACATTAGTAGACATGCAGGTGAATGAGCCTCTGATGGTGTGGCTGATGTGGTTGGGTGTTCTGATGGTGTCACTAGAGTAAATATGGGGACAGAGTAGGCAACAAGGTTTGCTACAGGGATTGGTTCCTGGGTTAGTGTTTCTGTGGTGTGGTGTGTAGTTGCGGGTGAGTATTTGCTTCAGGTTGGGGGGGCTGTCTGTAAGTGTGGACTGGCATGTCTCCCAAGTTCTGTGAGAGTGAGGGTTTGTTTTTCACGATAGCTTGTAGATTGTTGATAATGTGCTGGAGAGGTTTTAGCTGGGGGCTGTACGAGATGGCCAGTGCTGTTCTGTTATTTTCCTTGTGGGGCCTGTCCTGTAGTAGGTGATTTCTGGGTACCCAGAAATTAAATGAAGGAATAGTGAAACTTATTCCCTGGTTGTGGTAAGAAGTATTTGTCATGTTCCTCCAAAACTTCGTCTTCACGGATATAGCCCAAACCTTCTTTTCTCCTACCCTCTTTTACATTTACTTTGTTCCACACATTATCTTTCTGCCAGGCCCAAGTGTTAGGTTCTCTGGAGTACATTACTGAGTTATCATTAATCTGTAATCCCAGTAGGACTACTGGGTGGATTACTCTAATTTCTTTGCCTGCAACAGTTATCAGGAATAACTGCAAGCTTTGCTGGTGGTGATTGTATGAAGAGTTAACTAGTCTCCACCAGGGCCAGAGGACTAATTCTTCCTCTGTTATCCGTTTTCATGCCTGGCCACTACCCTGTATCTTTAACCCTATTTAAAGTATTCTGGTTTCCTCAATGCTCTTGCTCGTGCACAAACTGAATCAGGTCCCCCCGTACCTGGCCGGGGACTATCCAGTGCCTTTGACCATCTGAATCCACTGCCCACCAGACATCTCCAACCTACTTAATCCTGTATTTTCCTGTGCAATATTTCCCTGTTTTAGCTAAGGACGGATTTCTGGATCCGCATTGTGAAGTGTGCTGTCAGGGTTCCCTCCCCACTCTAAACTCTGGGGTACAGATGTGGGGACCCGCATGAAAGACCCCCCTAAGCTTATATTCCACCAGTTTAGGTTAAAAACTTCCCCAAGGCACAAATTCCTTGTCCTTGGACGGTATTGCTGCCAACACCAAGTGATTTAAACAAATATTCAGGGAGGGGCCACTTAGAGCCCTATTCCCCCCACCCCCAAATATCCCCCCAAGCCCCTTCACCCCCTTTCCTGGGGAGGCTTGAGAATAATATACCAACCAATAGGTTAATAAAGTGAGCACAGACCAAATCTCTGGTTTTTAGGACACTGAAAATCAATCAGGTTCTTAAAAGAAGAATTTTATTTTTAAAAAAGTAAAAGAATCACACGTGCAAAATCAGGATGGAAGATAACTTTACAGGCTAAATAAAAAGATTTAAAACCCAGAGAATCCCCTCTGACTTTGTTTCCCAGTTACAAAACAGGAATAAAATTACCTCTTAGCATAGGGAAAATTCACAAGCTAAAACAAAAGATAATCTAATGCATTTCCTTGCTATTACTTACAATTTCTGTAATTTTATATCCATCTTTTTAGGATCTTTTTAGGAGATGTTTTTTCCTGCTTGGTCTCTCTCTTTTCCCCAAGAGAACACACCACAAAAAGAGTACAAACAAAAGCTCCCCCCCTCCCCCGGCCCACAACCCCCGATTTGAAAGTATCTTCTTTCCCCATTGGTCCTTCTGGTCTGGTGCCAATCAGGTTAATTGAACTGATTAACCCCTTACAGGTAAGTGATTCTGTACCTCTGGCCAGGAGGGATTTATGTTACTGCATACATAAAGATTGTTACCCTTCCCTTTATATTTATAACAGGTACTTAAGCCCAAGGTATCTATTCCTTTGCCTAAAGTTTTTCCCCAGGTAGTTACTGCCTCTATTTGTTCTACCTGGTCTGTGTCTCTACTGTGGTTACTAGTAGCAGCAGCTTTGGCTAAGGCATTAGCTCTGTTGTTCCAGTGTGCTTCTTCTGTGTGATTTTTCTGATGTCCCTTGGTGTGAGTCACCCAGGTGTCCCCAGTTTTTTTCTTGATAACCTGTTTATCAGTGGGTCTCCCTCTGGAGATCCACTGAGGACTTAGAATGTTTACGGATGCTCCAGTGTATGCTAGCAATTGGGCTAATATCCCTGGGTTCCCCACTGTAGCCCTCACAGTGGGTCTGTCCCCTACGTCGCACTGAAGTCTTGTGATCAGCTTGGAAGGCCCACAGGGAACTGGGCACCCCTACTAACTGGCCGACCCCCTTGAAAGCCTCCACTCAGAAGTGGGGGCAGGGATATTGTTTTGACAGGGTGTGGGCGTGGGGGACACACTCCGTACCGGAGCAGTGGGCCGAGTGGGGGCTCCCTGCATTAACTCTGTTCTCCGCATGACCTGAGACAAAGCATTAATCAGGATGCTGAGGGGCTGACGATCATATTTTCCCATATCCTCCCCTAATTTCATCAGCTCCATCCAGATCATGTTTCTAAGGGCTTCCTTGGGTTGGTGCTGCCCAGGGGTGTGGGAGGTAGGGGTATTATAATTGGGAGGGCAAGTGGCAGACTGAGGACCATTATTCACAAATGTGATAGCCTGTACTGGTTTTGAGGTAGTCTTTTTGTTGATTTGTCTTTTTAAGATGCTAGTCTCTCACAGAAAATCCCCTGCCTGTTTGATTTTTGCCACTAGTTCATTTCAGGTTAGGTATTCTATGTCCACAGCCCCCATGGTCATTTCTGTCTGAGAATTTAGTCCTGCACAAGTGCTCTGTACTAATTTGAGTTCCTGATAATGGGAAGTGATAATCCCATTATCTTCTGTCTGGGGTAATGAATGAGACAGAGCTGCCAGCATCTTGTTTCGAATTAGGTAAGTTTTGGGGGCCTCTCCTGGTTTCTGCTCTTCCATTATATATAGTTTCTTGAGGGAAGAAGCAGGCAGTAATATTTTGAGAGTACTTATCATCCATTCCCGGGGTCCAGTGGCAGTCCGCTCCCAAGAACCTACACCTATGTCCAGAGCATCTACATCACAAGGAGAGGTGCATAACTGAGCCAATTGGGTTAAGTCCATGCCATCAGCAGAGGGGTACATTTGCCAAATGCGAGCCAGCCATGCCACGGCAGTGTCATGGTTCAGTGGCCCCAGTCTCTCAGCAATAGCCTTGGCCTGACTAGGAAACCATCTTTCTACGTCCGTGACCAGCTCCATTGTGGGAAGATCGGCTCCTGCAACTATGTGTTTAACCTCCCTTGTGGAAACAGGAGCAACATTTGTTAGGATATAACAAAGGCCTATACTCTAAGAATGTAGGCGTATTCTTATCACTTGGCTAGTTCTAGAGATATAAAAGAAAGAATCAAAATCAGTGTCTGCCACTGTCCGCCAGTGTCCTTCTCTTACTGTGACAGTCTGAGGCCCTGTTCTTAGGCTAAGGTCTTTGGCTAAGCAACAGAGGCAGCTATAAGCTGGGAAGCAACCGGTCATCTCCGCACATTCCAAACTAGTCACATTGAAAGAAGGTGCTATTGGGCTGTTAAGAATACAGTCCTGTCCTGATAATGCCTATCGCCTCCAGAGAAAGGAAAGTGCCTAGAAGATGTAAAAGGAAACTTAGCTTGATAGCATCCTGTCTGGCAAGAACTCACTTATCAATAGCTGGGATGTGAAATCCTCACTTCTGTATTGTTTTGTCATTATAGTTCCAACTTTGCTACTGTTTGTCTGTATAATCTCTGTCAGGTTCTGCGATTGTTCCTGTCTGCTGTATAATTAATTTTGCTGGGTGTAAACTAACTGAGGTGGTGGGATATAACTGGTGACATAATCATGTTACAATATGTTAGGATTGGTTAGTTAAATTTCAGGAAAATGATTGGTTAAGGTATAGCTAAGCAGAACTCAAGTTTTACTATATAGTCTGCAGTCAATCGGGAAGTGAGTGGGTGTGGGGGGGAATGGGAACAGGGAATGGGGAAATTGGAATCATGTTTGGCTAAGGGCAGGAATGGGAACAGGGACACAGGTGTAAGGCTTTGTGGTGTCAGAGCTGGGAAGGGGGATACTAAGGAAGGAAACTGGAATCATGCTTGCTGGAAGTTCACCCCAATAAACATTGAATTGTTTGCACCTTTGGACTTCGGGTATTGTTGCTCTCTGTTCATGCGAGAAGGACCAGGGAAGTAAGTGGGTGAAGGAATAAGCCCCTAACAACATTATGTATGTGTGGCCAATCAGGGTGAATGGGTTTTTGGGGTCAGCATCAGGGGGTATCTCTATTTTCCAAGGGGGCTCCAAATTGCAATCCTCTCTCAACCTTACAGCCGCTACTACCCCCTTATAGGCTCTAAATTGGGCATGCAATTTATTAATCTCTGCCTCACACTTCTGATGGCCTGCTGCTGCCTTGGCTGCCTTGTTCTCATCTACAAGGAAATGAGTGACTGCTCTCGCGTCTTCTAACAAACTTTTGGTGTGTGTTAACTCTTTTCTATCCTGTTCTGCATTTCTGCTGGCCTTGTCTCTCTCCTCTTGCATATTTCTAAGTACAGTCACCATTTTAAGCTTTTCTGCTATAAATTCATATCCGTCTGTCTCACATTTGTTCAAACACTGTTATAACTCATTTTTCTCCAGCTCCAGTTCCTGCCTTCCCTTTATCATTTCAGCCATGTCCAGACATGCATCAAATAATGTCCATGCAGCAGCCGCATCCTTTTCGCTACCCCATGGCTTAAAGGTTGTGCAATATTGTTCAAAGCTCACACTCGCTTCAATCAGGGGATGCTCACCCTTTAAGAACCCCTTTTCCCAGTGGCATTTCCCCTTCTTCATTACCCATCTCTCTAACTTGCTGGTTTTCTCCTGTCTTCAGCGAGCAGCCAAGGGTTTATTTTCAGCCATCTCTACTTCCCTTATCTCAGTAATGATCCCTACCAAAAGCCCCTTCATGCAGTCACAGCACTGCTCTAAAATCTTTACTTTTAAGGCACAACTCTTTAACTCCTTATTGCACGGTCCTACAGTTATTCTAAGCACGATTCTTAACTAAAAAGTTACAGGACATTACCAAATATTCTATGAGAGCGGGCCCTTGCTAAAGGAGCTTAGTCTGAAAAAAGAAGAGACAGTTTGTTCAGGTCTGTACCTGAGTTTCCCCACTCTGAAGCAACTACTCAACAAGTACCATGTTGGGTCACATGCTGCCTGTGTTCCTCTACCAATTTGCTACCAGATTTCCCCATTACTTTGGGGTATGCTCATTATTAGGGTTAGTCTTCTGGGGCGGGGGTCTGTAATTCTATCAACGTACTGCTTGTGTCAGTTGTGTTCTCATACAAAGCTCTACTTCTCCCTGCTGCAAGTTCCCTCCCAATGGAACTATCCTGCAGGACCTAGGTTCCCCAGGGCTTGGTTCTTCCAGCCCCCGAATCAGATGAACACACACACACACATTCATAGAGCACGTCTGAGAGGACTGGGTCAATCAGCACTCCCAAGCTGATCCCTTATATGTCCCTGAACTCAGTCGGCTGGGTCGAGCAGCACCTCCAAACTGTCACCCTCCTATGCCATGGGCACTGCACCGGAATAGAGCACACCTGAGCAGGCTGGATCGAGCAGCACTTTCAATCTGCCCCCTTATATGCCCCTGGACTCAGCACATCCCTATCCCCACTTTCACGTTATGATTGTTCTAGTAGTAACCCACTTCATGAGCAAACTCCACAGGATTTTTGGGTGCTGCGGGGATCTTTTAGCTTAGGTATGAGGAGCATTGCTTCAGAGTGAATGAGGAAGCCAGAAAACACCCATGAGGGGGAGAGAGTGAGAGAGAAGCAACCACCTTAACCATGAAAGTTATTTATTGCCAGGCAATAACCATAGGGGAGCCAAATAAACAAAATAGTTATAATATTAAATTTAATTTAAATTCATTTATAAAAGTCAGGTTTAGAAAACTATAACTGATCACACAGTCAGGGTCAGAAGGCTATACCTAGACAGAGAGAGAGAGAGCTGGGTTCTCACCACTCTGTGAAGCTTGAATCCATTGGGGGTCCCAGGTGGTGGTGGTAGCTGAGGATTCGGAGTGCTGGAGACTGGCAGAGCCCGCAGCACAATCAGTCAGGAGAAGATGAAGTCCCAATAGAACGGACACAGATTTTGGATCCAGGCATCAGAACCCTTACTTCAGCATGGGTAGGGTTTTTGTAGTGAAACAACATTGGTTCAAGGGAGAACACTAGATTTGTTTATGTGTAAACGGATGGCTCAAGGGAGTATACCAAAGTTGTTTTGTTCAGGCTAGACAATAGGAACTGATCATTCCTGGCTATGGTCAGTGTTCCTGGGAGGGAGTTCACAATGCATTTATTACTAGAATTGTTCTGATAACTACTGAACTGGGTGTCTGTAGTGTGACTGGGCAAGGCCAGATTGCTCTAAAAAAGTAGTGAGAAACAGGTATGTTAGCCCCAGGCTAAACAAATCCCTGTTACCATGGTAACCAAATGGCAGTTGCTCCAGATTAATCAAGACCCCTGGGGCCAATTAAGATCCTTCCAGAAAGCACTGGAGACAGCTAGGTTGATTGGGACACTTGAAGACAATCAGGGGCTGGCTGAAACTAGTTAAAAGTGTTAGGGGGCTTATTCCTTCACCCACTTACTTCCCTGGTCCTTCTCACATGAACAGAGAGCAACAATACCCGAAGTCCAAAGGTGCAAACAATTCGATGTTTATTGGGGTGAACTTCCAGCAAGCATGATTCCAGTTTCCTTCCTTAGTATTCTCCTTCCCAGCTCTGACACCACAGAGCCTTACACCTGTGTCCCTGTTCCCATTCCTACCCTTAGCCAAACATGATTTCAACTTCCTTACTCCCATTCCCTGTTCCCATTTCCCCCTTTAGCAAAACATGATTCCAATTTTCTTACCCCCATTCCCTGTTCCCATCTCACACACCCACATGCCCACCCACACCCCGTCACTTCCTCATTGACTACAGATTATATAGTAAAACTTGAGTTCTGCTTAGCTATACCTTAACCAATCATTTTCCTGAAATTTAACTAACCAATCCTAACATATTGTAACATGATTATGTAACCAATTATATCCCACCACCTCAATTAGTTTACACCCAGCAAAATTAATTATACAGCAGACAGGAACAATCACAGAACCAGACAGATTATACAGACAAACAACAGCAAAGTGGGAACTATAATGACAAAACAATACAGAAGTGAGGATTTCACATCCCAGCTATTGATAAGTGAGTTCTTGCCAGACAGGATGCTATCAAACTAAGTTTCCTTTTACATTTTCTAGGCACTTCCCTTTCTCTGGAGGTGATAGGAATACAATCCTGTCCTGATAGTGCCTAACAGCCCAATAGCACCTTATTTCAATGTGACTAGTTTGGAATGCGAGGATGTGACCGTTCGCTTCCCAGCTTATGGCTGCCTCTGCTGCTTAGCCAAAGGCCTGAGCCTAAGCACAGGGCCACAAACTGTCACAGTAAGAGAAGGCCCTTACACCAGCAGACAGTGATTTTGATTCTTTCTTTTATACCTCTATCACTAGCCAAGTGATAAGAATACACCTAAATTCTTAGAGTATAGGCCTTTACAGACAGGCCTGAATATCTATATCCTAACACTCCACCCCTTTTTTTTTCTTTTTCTTTTGGGATCCTCCTGCCCAGGTATCCCTGGAAAAGCATAGGACATATGGCGACACATTTCCTGATAGGGCCAAGCATCAAGGTGGAAGGTGTCGATATTCCATTTGTCCCACTGCCCCTTGTGTAGTATTGTGCCCTGCACCTTCTCTCATACGGGCATACCACACCTATTCCAATTAGTGTTCCAGACTTCCCATTAGAGTGGGCCTGAGAAGGTTGGGTCTGGGTTGTCTAGTACACTGCAGGGTTTGGAGGGCTTATTACATTCCTAATAGGTTATCTCCCTATGCAACATAACACAAGTACAGTTAACAATACAAAATCCACAGCAACACCGAGTCCTGACCACTGCAGTATGGTCCAACATCCAAGACACCCCCAGAACACTTCCTCTCCTCCTTCGACGGGGTCACGATCTTGTGTCCAGTTGCTGGCACTTGCAACAAGCTGCTCCTTCAAGTTTTGTATGCTTTTGTCTATATCACAAGTCCATTGAATGTTCACAGAGAAATGGGATATTGTCCAAACCAGCTTGACCACTTGGTATGGAATCAGGCAGTAAGCCCTGGCTTATTCACAGCAATAAGATTCACAGATCCATTTGTGCACCAAAGTCCATATAGCAGCATGTAGATGGGTGTAGTTTGGTTATGGGCTGGTGTAATTGTGCCCCCAGTAATATGTACATTCCCAGCAAAACACCTTATACACAGTACATCCAATTGTCCACCCCTTGCATAGGCCATTGATCCTGCTCCTCTATAGTCATAGGAGAGGGGCACATCCAAACATCTTCTATTGATTTACACTATTTTACACACACCTCCATTAATTCCCAGTGAGCTCCTCCCCTTTTCATTATTTCCATAGGGCTTGTGGGGGCCACCTTAGTTGCCATTCCATTTCCAGGTACCACGGTAGCTATTACACAGGTGCTGGCCTCCTAGTTGAGAATTTGCATTCCCATACACATCTTCCCCCCCCAAGGCCAGCCTTTGGAAGCCATCCCCCACCCACATCATGAGGTTTTCTGTTCATTAAAACACAACAATGCTAGCAACAAGACAAACACCACAGACAAACAACACAAAACATAGATCCATGGTATTCTGGGTTATTTTTCCCGCTGGCGCCAGCTTGCTTGTAGAGTGTCTGAAAAACAAAAGAAACAATTTCCTTCCCCATGGTGGGGACAGATTATTGCTTAATAATAATACCACTTTCTTTTACAAATGTCCTTGCTACTTGCAGGAAAAACAGAAGAATTACCTCCAGACTGTCCTTATTTTGTTCTATAGTCAGGCTAGTGAATTACCTCACTCACTGGTCATTTATGAAATTCATGAGATGGTGTACCTCAGTTTCCCCTCTTGTACAACAGACCAAGTTTGCAATAGTTTCTCTGCTGTACCAAGCTTTAAGTTTATTCTCAGGTAATAGCTGAGACACAGCTTCAGATTTTAGCACTGTACACACACACACACCCCTTAAGGTTAACCTGTCCCCCTTATTTTCAGGCTTGACTTGGTTTTTTTTCACCTCCCTTTCCTGAAGGGCCATAATCTGAGTCTTCTAGTAGCTTGTTTGCTGACTGGATGTATTCATTATTTGCAGCTCCTTTGTGCCCATCAGCTAGGTAATTTGCATTTACACACAGAGGCTTACTAGCTTGCTTTTGGATCCAAAGCTGTTAGCAGCTCAGACACTGTCTTAAAAGGGAAGCATTTTACTTCCACCCGAGTTCTGATTACTTTCCAGTTTCATCTCCTGCTCCAAAACACAGCGATCTGAAAAAGAAAGCACAACCTATTGTGGCTCCTTTTGGAGCCCTATTAGGATTTTAATGAAGTACCATGTTTTATTTGCATTTCTTTTACTCCTTTTCCAATATACACTGCACATGTCCTGGGAAAATGCAAATTCCTTCCATATAGTTTAACCTCCATAACATCATATTAGCCAAATTAATTTTACACAAGGTATAACTGCCTCCCCCATGCCTACAGAGTTTTCATGCAGAACCCACCAAAGCAACAATCTGATCCCCCAGAGCCATCCCAAGGCTCAGTGTTCCCATCATTCCTCCCCTTTTCCTTTTCTTTTACCTGTGCACACACACAAAATTCTGTTTTGCCTAACATCCCTTGCACTGTAATTACTCTTTTTACACAACTGTACCCCGATTACACTTCCATCTTGTACAACTAGACACAACCAGGGGCAGCCAAGTTAAGTTCCAAAAGAAACCTCTTCCATCCTTTAGTGATTTTGATTACATTACCCAATAGTCAAATAATTTTGCTCAGATTCTCTCTCTACCTGCTGCCTGCAGCAGTCCCTTATAGACCATTTCTGTGGGAAAAGGGCCCATTTTCCCTCAGAATAGCTATAAAGGCTTCTGTGGACAGAAGCATAGTGGTGATAGTAGCCACTCTACCTGACCCCCTTGGAAAATTTAATGACCAAGCTTCCATCCAATGTGACTGCACAGAGTTGCACATACAGTTACATTTATATAACTGGGTTTTATCATTAAACAAAAACTTCCTTCTTGACATCTCACATAAGTATCCAAAGTACCCTCCATTAAAACTTCAGAAAAACAAAAGAGTGTGGAAAGGCAGGTTGCACTTTGAAACTTTTATTTTTTTTTTCCTCTACTCCCCCAGGACCAAGTCTCAGATCCAGTCTCTAAAGGTGGTCTGTTAACTCTGCTTTTGACCTTAAACCCTTTTGTGCCAAATCATCTTTCACTACCCCTAACTAATTTACAACCCTTCAGCAGCCCTTGCTGAAGCAGCACCAAACTTGAAAGATTACTGGCAGCTTCCCATAATGCTGCCCTTACTTCAAACCTCTCAAGCAGACTGAAGTGCCTCTTTTCCCTGGGAGGCATTCAGTCCCGATGGGCAGGGACCTTCTTCCCCTACCCATATACCAAGGAGGGTGGGCTCCTCAGCCACCCCCCATACCTCTGGGTCCCCTAACACTTCCTCCATTTCCTTTTTAATCTTATCCCAGGTTGACCCCTGTACCTGGTATGGGCTCTGGTCCTCCCTTATCCATTTATCCAAAAAATCCTTTACCCTGGCTTGCCAGAACCCGCAACTACCATCACGAGAGTTCGCGATACCCCCTCCAAGCAGCTGCGCGGACTGTTGGGGAGGGGGACTTACAGGCTGCCACTCACCTATCCAATGCGATGCATCCGAGTCACCGGCACCAAGATGTTAGGGGGCTTATTCCTTCACCCACTTACTTCCCTGGTCCTTCTCACATGAACAGAGAGCAACAATACCCAAAGTCCAAAGGTGGAAACAATTCGATGTTTATTGGGGTGAACTTCCAGCAAGCATGATTCCAGTTTCCTTCCTTAGTATCCTCCTTCCCAGCTCTGACACCACAGAGCCTTACACCTGTGTCCCTGTTCCCATTCCTACCCTTAGCCAAACATGATTTCAACTTCCTTACTCCCATTCCCTGTTCCCATTTCCCCCTTTAGCAAAACATGATTCCAATTTTCTTACCCCCATTCCCTGTTCCCATCTCCCCCTTTAGCAAAACATGATTCCAATTTTCTTACCCCCATTCCCTGTTCCCATCTCACACACCCACATGCCCACCCCCACCCACGCCCAGTCACTTCCTCATTGACTACAGATTATATAGTAAAACTTGAGTTCTGCTTAGCTATACCTTAACCAATCATTTTTCTGAAATTTAACTAACCAATCCTAACATATTGTAACATGATTATGTAACCAATTATATCCCACCACCTCAATTAGTTTACACCCAGCAAAATTAATTATACAACAGACAGGAACAATCACAGAACCAGACAGATTATACAGACAAACAATAGCAAAGTTGGAACTATAATGACAAAACAATACAGAAGTGAGGATTTCACATCCCAGCTATTGATAAGTGAGTTCTTGCCAGACAGGATGCTATCAAACTACGTTTCCTTTTACATTTTCTAGGGACTTCCCTTTCTCTGGAGGTGATAGGAATACAATCCTGTCCTGATAATGCCTAACAGCCCAATAGCACCTTATTTCAATGTGACTAGTTTGGAATGTGAGGATGTGACCGTTCGCTTCCCAGCTTATGGCTGCCTCTGCTGCTTAGCCAAAGGCCTGAGCCTAAGCACAGGGCCACAAACTGTCACAGTAAGAGAAGGCCCTTACACCAGCAGACAGTGATTTTGATTCTTTCTTTTATACCTCTATCACTAGCCAAGTGATAAGAATACACCTAAATTCTTAGAGTATAGGCCTTTACAGACAGGCCTGAATATCTATATCCTAACAAAAAGCCTCCCACTTAGTTGGGGGACGGGGGTGTCAGGAGCTGTAGAAGGGAGCCACACTGCTTGAGAAATGGAGCAGTACAAACCTTATCAGGCAAAAGAAAGGAGGCCCTGAGGTAAGGGTGATGAAGATATTGAGGAAGTGGGGGCTGCTGTGAGGAAGTGGCCCAGGGAATCGTACTTGTCCTATTTCCAAAGTCAGCTACCAAGAGCTGCTACTATCAGGGTCCCTGGGCTGGAGCCTGGAGTAGAGGGTTGGCTCAGGCTCCTCCCTCCTCTCCCTGACTAATCACTGAGACTGGGAGACAACAGAGACTGTGTGAGGGAGTATAACTTCTCCTCATCTCCCTTGCTGGCTTACAATGAAAATGGCTCAGTAAGCTGTGACCCTTGCCTCTAGAAAGAGAAGGGCTACATGGAGGATCACAGTGAGTCTCTGAGGCTAGCGTAATCTTCCAGAAAGCGCAGGACCCACTGAGACAATGTCAGATCTTTGTCACAGTAGGTGTGGGTTCATTACCTTCTGGAGCAGAGATCTCCCATTGTGCAGTGCTTCCCTGCTTTTCTGGTCCCAGAATTCCATGCAGTTCTTGCCTTGGAATCTCTGTTCTCCATTCTGTATGCTAATGGGGATGCCTCCCTGTCCCATCTTCAATGCAAATGAGACTAGGGGAGTTGCTTTAATCCTGTCACCCTTGTCCAGAGGGGTTTAGGTGTGTCTCCCACTGCCTTTTCATTGCTTTTTGTAAATCTTTCTTCTGATTGGTTTTGGTTCAAGCAGAGGTTGAGGGGGAAGGTCTTTTGTGAGTCAGACAGGCTGAGTACTGTGCCCTGGTTCCCCAAGAACACAAAGCTGATAGGTGACAAGGGGTCTGGATGCTAGTTGGTGGGGCAGGAAACACTGAGATAGGACAAGGAACTGAGGACCAGGATGGGAGACTGGGACTGGCTGGATGACAAGGAGACAGCAACAAGGAGCTGGGAGAAGGCTGAGACTGGATGCAGAGCCAAAGGAGGGAAACTGGAAGCCAGTGGGTGTGGAAAAAATGGGAATAGAGTAGAGGAAAAAGACAGATTGGACAAGGAGTTGGGTGGGGGAACTGGGACTGGCTGGACAAGGAGACTGGGTCTCTGATGGGAAGCCTGGAAGGGGAGACTATGACTGGAACGAGAAGCCAGAGTAGTAGGAATGGCTAAAGGAGAAGAATGGGTCTGTGACAAGGAGCCAGGGGTGATGAAGAGACAGGACTGGGACAGATTGGAGGTGGTGGGGCAGAAGGGTCAGTGCCCACTAGAGACCACTCCCTCCCCAGGGTCTGAAACAGAACACAGGATTCCTTAGTCTCACCATTCTTCTGGTGTTAGCAAATATCTGTGAAGCTCACTAGCAAATGGGTGTGTCCCAACTCCTTTTAGTGTCTGTTCACATAGAAGTAATAGGTTTTCATCCTCTATCAATTACTTTATTATATCAAGTAGCACAGATCTGTGTTGTGGAAATAAAGGTTCTAATCCTGATGGTGACTAATGTGGGTGTCAATATGACCCCATATAATGGGATTTTTTTCCACTTTGCTTTATTAAAAAGCAAGGAAATCACATACAAGAGTCTTTAATTAAATGATCAAATACTATTTTCCCCCACAAGACCCTTGCCTCGTTCAGTACATTGAATGGATGGTACTCAATTATTGAGCATTACTCAATATTTTGTTTTATCCTAATTGTTCAATATGTGGCCCCAGGGCTTTATTTATTACACACTGTTCAAACCCTGCTGTTAATGTCCTCATGGGCTTTTCAGCAGCTCTCATCAATATAGTATGAGTGCTTCCTAAATATAAGTCAATTTATCTTCATAGTACTACTGTCATGATGGGGTAATAGCCCCATTTCACAGATGGGGAACTGAAGCAGAGAGAGATTAAGGGTCACTAATTTTGTACCCAATTTGAGAAACATAGGACCTGATTTTTCACAGTACTTTCACTCATTGCCATAGAATCTGGGAACTCACACAAATCTCTTCCTGTACAAGTTATCCCTTAGTAGGGATATAGGACTCTTCTCCTATTCTATAGTCCCTTAATAGAAGGGTCAAACTTCAAGTGGGGTGGGGCCCAGAGCATCCATTATGAACATATCAGAAAGCTGCATTTCATCCAGGTATGTGCCATGAAGCTGGCAAGACTCAGTCCCAGCCTAATCTCTGGTAGAAGCTAGTTCTTTATCTGCAAGACCTCCACCAACATAGTTTTGTCCCTGGACACAGTAATGCACTGTTCTCTGTCACTTGATGTGTTCTATCAGAATACTACCAACATTCCAGAGTTTCCATTCAGAGGGATACCTCAGTACTTTTGGGAAAAAAAAGACTCCATTGAAAGGAGTCTTAGGTTGGGCACTAGTCACTTTGAACAATTTAGGCCATGGTCCCTACCTGAAGGAGTTTATGAGTGAAAGGTTTTCCACCCAGCTGTATTCCTAACCAATGCTACCCTTTCAGACTGCATAACTGTACCCTAGCATGACAATGATTTTGCAACATGCATAGCTTCTACCACATGGATAAATCTGGATGCTTTAAAAAGCCTACCATCTAGAGGGGTTAGATTTCTTTAGCATCTTTGCCTAACAGGATTCACTCCTCCCACCCCCTTGTACTTTTCCTTTACAATACAACTTTGAAAATAGTGAAGAGATTTTCTCTGCCATGCCCTTAGCTCTGACCTTAAGGACTATATCCTGTGGTGGTTCTATCATGGAACCTTCCCCCAACTCCCAGATTGACCTATCTACAGTTGTGGTGTAACAATTCTAGGCCTAGGGATGTACTGGCCGCCGCTTCTAGCAGCTCCCATTGGTCTGGAGCAGCGAACCGCGGCCACTGGGAGTCGCGATCGGCCGAACCTGCGGATGTGACAGGCAAACAAACCGGCCAGGTCCGCCAGGGGCTTTCCCTGCACAAGCAGCAGAACAAGTTTGGGAACCACTGACCTAGACTAACTGTACATTAATTATTTCTCAACAGGATACTTTAATAGTTTTGTGAGCATTTTCTTATGGGACCGCAAAAGTCTCTAGGATACATAAGTTTGAAATGTTTAATGAAATTAACTGTCAAGTCAATACAAACCTGCAAATTGAAATGCATACACTGTGAACAGATTGAATTCTCAAGGAGAATTCTGTAACATTTTAGAAAACAATATTTGCAAATCTCAGATTAAAAACAAAGATGCATACCTCCACAAGTATACTTTATACTATTTCAGCAACTATACTGAGCATTTCAGGAGCAGCAATGACCTCCACTGACATCATATAATTCAGAGCAGAATTTGGTCCATAATCCTAATGCAACAGTCTGAGCCAAGTTCCGCTCTCATATACAACTTTGCAACACCACTGACTTGAATGCATTTGATATTTAGCTTCTTGTATCTAGGATTCTTTCAGTAGCCTATACAAGAAGGATATTTTTCAATCATCCTTGCAGAGCTTTAACTATGAAAGACATTGATGACAAGTGTCCGGCGTTCCTCCACATACCTCTTTAGCAGTCTCTAGATGTTTTTAGGAAGTTAGCCTTCCTTTGGTGATTCTGTGAAATACCAGTCAGGGAACCATGAAAGTCTCCCCAGTTTCTGTTAGGTCCAGTCTTTCAGAATGGAAATGTGAACAGCTTTACATTTGCTGTTTTCAAAGTATACAAAAAGGAGGTCATACAGTCCACACTGGCCCATCTGAGCTCCTATTTTTTGCCTAGTATATTATGTGATTGGCATAATAGGTCCAATACCACCTGTCATATTTCCACACCTCACTTCTCATATGCTCATCCTATATTTTCATGCTACCATACATAGTGTTGTTTTGTTTGTCTGTCACTCATCACTCCAAATGAAAATGATAAATGCCCTATTGCCATGATCAGTGGCAGGAAGATACCATACATGTCCTTATCAGTGTATTCAACCATCTGCAGTTTCGCACTGTATAGAAAGCTGGTCTCCCCAGACATCTGCTTCTTTCATCCATTTGTTTTAGGCAGTCTATTTGTCTGTATTCGTTGTTTCATATGCTGCTGTGTCAAAATAATACAGGGCCCATAACAAAAGAATGGCTGTATGGAAACTGTCCCTAAACAAGAGGCATTCAGAGACCAGCTAAGGGAGAAACAAAATCCTCCCACCTCTTTCATTAGAATTTAAACATGGAAGACAGCCAGTCGGTGAAAATACCTACAACTAATATAATTGGCAAGTATCTATCCCTGCTCATTTGATTTTAGGATACTCATGAAAAAGAAATCCCTAATTTGTAAAAACAATTGTTCTTATTGACCATGTTAGATCCTCAGATTATTTAGAGTTACACATACTGACATACTGTCCTGGAAGACATTATCCCTATCCTCCACTAGATGCTGTTCAGACTAGATTGCGCCCAGCCCTGCATGGATACACAAAGGGGAAAGGAGGGTGCAAAGACTCAGCAGTGGCCAGGCCCAATTCTAGAGCTTGCACCCCCTGGAGTGCAAGGAGTAGATGAGTGGAATGGTGACTCCCTAAAGTGGGAGGAAAATGGCAGGATGAAGTAGTGGCCCCTTTGCACCCCCAGCACTGAAGATCCTGAATGAGAGTCAGGGACATGCTGTAACATTTCAAAAGGCATAGCTGTGGTTGCTGTCCCACTCCTCTGCTGGAGGTGTCATATCTTAAGCAGGAGCTCCAGCTTCAGTGGTGCTCCACCAAACTTCCCTCAGTGCAACCGGTGGCTGCACAATCATGATTCAACACGTTTTGGTTAATCATCAGAAATCACTGAGCATTTGTGCCATCCACAATGATACTGGTGTTTCACAAGAGCAGGTTTCTTTTGGGAGGACCTTTCAGAGAGAGTCTAATGATTGAAAGCATCAAGCAGCCTTGAGTCCATGTTCACTGCCTAAAATACATCAAGATCTGCTAGATGGGGCTCGCAAGAGGAGTTAAATGTAAATGCAAAAGTTTTACCATCTAGAGTTTCTCTGTGTTAGGGAGCCAGGCCTGAATCAGTACTTTAGCCCAGGCTTTATGGTATAATTTATTTGGGAAGTTATAGAATAAATTAAAATAAATCATAGAATCATAGAAAATTAGGGTTAGAAGAGACCTTAGGAGGTCATCTAGTCCAACCCCCTGCTCAAAGCAGGACCAACACCAACTAAATCATCCCAGCCAGGGCTTTGTCAAGCCGGGCCTTAAAAATCTCTAAGGATAGAGAATCCACCACCTCTCTAGGTAACCCATTCCAGTGCTTCACCACCCTCCTAGTGAAATAGTGTTTCCTAATATCCAACCTAGACTTCCCACACTGGAACTTGCTCCTTGTTGTGTCCTCTGCCACCACTCGGAACAGCCAAGCTCCATCCTCTTCGGAACCCTCTTTCAGGTAGTTTAAGGCTGCTATCAAATCCCCCACTCATTCTTCTCTTCTACAGTTTAACAAGCCCAGTTCCCTCAGCCTCTCCTCATAACTCATGTTCCCCAGCTCTCTGATTTTTTTTATTGCCCTCCACTGGACTCTCCCCAATTTGTTCACATCTTTTCTGTCATGGGGGGCCCAAAACTGGATGCAATACTCCAGATGTGGCCTCACCAGAGCCAAATAGAGGGGAATAACCACTTCCCTCAATCTGCTGGCAATGCTCCTACTAATGTAGCCCAATATGCTGTTAGCCTTGTTGGCAACAAAGGCACACTGCTGACTCATATCCAGCTTCTCATCCACTGTAATCCCCAGGTCCTTTTCTGTAGAACTGGTGCTTATCCAGTCAGTCCCCAGCCTGGGTGCATGGAATTCTTCCATCCTAAATGCAGGACTCTGCACTTGTCCTTGTTGAACCTCATCACATTTCTTTTGGCCCAATCCTCCAATTTGTCTGGGTCACTCTGGATCCTATCCCTACCCTCCAGCATATCTACTCTCCCTGCAGCTTAGTGTCCTCTGCGAACTTGCTGAGGGTGCAATCCATCCCATCATCCAGATCATTAATAAAGATGTTGAACAAAACCGGCCCCAGGACCGACCCCTGGGGCACTTCGCTTGATACCAGCTGCCAACTAGACATCGAGCCGTTGAGTACTACCCACTGAGCCCAACAATCTCGCCAGCTTTCTATCCACCTTATAGTCCATCCAATACATACTTTTTTAACTTGCTGGCAAGTATACTGCATAGGAGACTGTATCAAAAGCTTTGCTAAAGTCAAGATATATCACCTCCACCACTTTCCACATATCCACAGAGCCAGTTACCTTATCATAGAAGGAAATCATAATTCATAGCTGCCCAAGCCCAGAAGTCTCCAGCATCTTAACAAAAATAGCTTATAATATTATAATAAACAAAGGCAATATGCCTGTTCGTGAAATCTCAATAGGCAGTGGCATGAACAAACAACATAACCCCCCTAAACTGCAGTTGGAGTGAACAGGCCTGTGTGTGCCATGAAGAATTTCACAGATTAAATTTTCCATCATTGGGGAAAATCCAGAACCTTCTCTGTGACCACAGACCACCATGGCTTCCATGGAATTTCTCTGCTTGTCAGAGAAGAACAACATTTGAAGGTTCTATGCTCCTTCTGTATTGCACAGTGTTCAGCTCTGCAGAGGCTCCCTTTGCTTGGAGGTGAGTTTCAGCTAGGGCCAGAAGAGGAGCTTCGGTAGGGTTTGGGAATGTTCAACTATGGAAAGATGCAATCCAAACAGAGCCTTCTGCAGCCCCAAGGCTGTGCTAATGGCCAGGGAATGGCTGTGCTGACACTCCATAACCTGGGTGAGGATTCTTATATGGTATAATGGCTGAGCCTGTTTGGCAGCCTGCACATTTACACTATTGGAAATTTTCAAGAACAAAAAATGTGTAGCTATTTTAAAGCTACTATGGACCTGATTCTCCACTGCTACCTGTGTGAATCAAGATAATTCTATTGAAGTAATGTGGTATCAGAATCAGACCTGATGTTTTTGATGAAGGCCCTCATCAAGGCTCTGCTTATATCTGATTCTAATATGTTCTCGCAAAGTGGTACCAAACATTCAAATACATAGAAACATAGACATTGTGATATCAGATCAGACACAAGATTAATCTATTCCAGTATCATATTTCTGATAGTGGCAAGTATCTTATGCTCCAGAGGAAATATGAACCCTGACAAGGCACAACCTGCCCATGTGGGAATTTTCTTCCTAACCCCCTTAATTAGAGGCTGGCTTATGACTAACCCATGAAGATTTATAATATCCCTTTTAAAAAATTCTATCTTATATAGCTGTGGATGTTCTCATAAGTAATATATGTGTCTAATACTTCTTAAAAAAAATCCTGCTAAGCTCTTAGCCTCACTGACATATTGTGGCAATGAGTTCCACCAACTAATTATGTGTGGTGTTAAAAATGTTTCCTTTCAGTTTTAACTTTGCTGTCACAGAATCATAGAATATCAGGGTTGGAAGGGACCTCAGGAGGTCATCTAGTCCAACCCCCTGCCCAAAGCAGGACCAATCCCCAACTAAATCATCCCAGCCAAGGCTTTGTCAAGCCTGACCTTAAAAACCTCTAAGGAAGGAGATTCACCACCCCCCTAGTGAAAAAGTTTTTCCTAATATCCAACTTAAACCTCCCCCACTGCAACTTGAGACCATTACTCCTTGTTCTGTCATCTGCTACCACTGAGAACAGTCTAGATCCATCCTCTTTGGAACCCCCTCTCAGGTAGTTGAAAGCAGCTATCAAATCCCACCCTCATTCTTCTCTTCCGCAGACTAAATAATCCCAGTTCCCTCAGCCTCTCCTTATAAGTCATGTGTTCCGTCCCCTAACCATTTTTGTTGCCCTCCACTGGACGCTTTCCAATTTTTTCACATCCTTCTTGTAGTGTGGAGCCCAAAACTGGATATAGTACTCCAGATGAGGCCTCACCAATGTTGAATAGAGGGGAACGATCACATCCCCTGATCTGCTGACAATGCCCCTACTTATACAGCCCCAAATGCCATTGGCCTTCTTGGCAACAAGGACACACTGTTAACTCATATCCAGCTTCTCGTCCACTGTAACCCCAGATCCTTTTTCTGCAGAACTGCTGCCTTGTCCTTGTTGAACCTCATCACATTTCTTTTGGCCCAATCCTCCAATTTGTCTAGGTCCCTCTGTATCCTATCCCTACCCTCCAGCATATCTACCTCTCCTCCCAGCTTAGTGTCATCTGAAAACTTGCTGAGTGTGCAATCCACGCCATCCTCCAGATCGTTAATGAAGATATTGAACAAAACCAGTCCCAGGACTGACCCTTGGGGCACTCCACTTGATACCGGCTGCCAACTAGACATGGGGCCATTGACCACTACCTGCTGAGCCTGACGATCTAGCCAGCTTTCTGTCCACCTTATAGTCCATTCATCCAGGCCATACTTCTTTAATTTGCTGGCTTTCAGTTACATTAAAAGTCCCTTTGCTCTTATTTTCTGAGAAAATAAATAGTGGCACTCAATTTGCCTTCTCTATAAAACTGATCTTCTGGTATAGTTATATCACATTCCCTCTTGTTCCTCTTCTCTGCGAACAGTGCCAATAACTTTGTCCTCCCTCTTCATGTAGAAGATTTTTCCGTGCTTCTAATAATTTTCAACTTCTGTTCCTGAACACCCTGTTTCTGCTGTCCATTCCAAAATTGTGATCATCTACATTTGTTTACTGTACAGAGTCTCTCTATGCTGCACAGGAAGAGGCTGACTGTCTGGAAGGACCAGCTGGTTGAGGCATAAAGTGCTGTACATAGCCAGTGAAGGCTTATTATTTTATAAGACTTGTAACAAAGAATCAGAGAGGGTATTTATCCACTAAATGGAAAGTTATTACAGCAACCTGATGAAGAAAGGTTTGATAGTTATTTCAGAAATATTCTTGAAGCCTTCTGATTGTATGCAGCTGCATTAATAAAAGGGACCAATAGGATGCTAGGATGTCTTGTTAGGGGCATACAACAATAGAGTCTCCTTCCCACTCCCAATGAGTTGCAGATAGCAAATAATTACTGGCATGATATTACTTGTATTCCTTCCTCTTCAGTCCTTCCTCCCCCCGCATAACAATCTTTGCCCAATAAATGCATTCATATTAATTCTTATCTGCAGTAATTTATTGACTCCTACTTTTGGCAGAAAACATGCTTTAAGTCTGTCCCTGACAGTGTTGTGTTCACTCCCAACCTCCACACTTGGGGGAATGGAATAAGGGAGGAAATTCACAAAAAGGGTAGAACTGAGAAATTCAAGAAGGAAAAAAAATAAGCAGACCACTGATGCACTGTAAGTTAATAACCACAACAGACATTTTGACAAAGGAATAGTACAGGGCCCCCTCTTCTATGCTACTGCTAGCAGGCATAGCAAACTAGTTTCCAAACAACTTTGGAAACCAGCCCAGATTATCCTTGTGCTGAGGAAGAAATGCATATTGCATTGTTCAAGGGAGTAGTAAATAATACAAAGGGGTTAGCTAGAAATAAACAAATTGAACTGAGGCAACCATAAAAGCAAGGCAAGATGGGAAGAATAATTTTAACGCTGCCTAGATTTTTTGTAAAATAAAATGTTTTTCCCTTCAGTTACATTGAAGTAAACCAGGAACTGGTATAATAAACAGCATGGAAGACTGCTGTAACTGAAAGTAAAATCCAGATGCAGTATTGCCAGTGTTTAAAGAAAACAAAATGTGTTTTTGTTTAAATAAAGAATTTGGGATAGGTTTTTGTTTGTTTGTTTTTGCCTTTTGGTTTGCGCCTTTGGATACATGCTGCTGTTTACTTAGGAACCTCATCCAGGGACTCTTAAGAAGAGGAGGCCACGCATCCACTCCAGGAACAAAAAAAGTTTGTTTTTCTTCTGGCTGGGAAAGCCACCAGCTATATCTGTCCCTTAAGGTGAGGAGTCAAGAAAATACTTCTCTTCCCTCTAGATTCTGCTCTTTCAAATGTGATTGTTTAACAAAGGCTGTGAAACTTGCTAACACTGACTTAGTCACTGTAAAACAATGCATACATTAAGGTTTACTAAAGGGAATTGATTTTGAAGGCTGCTTTCATCCTGGGTAAACAGTCCTGCTTTGTCTCTTCCAGAAGTGGTTTATCAGCTTTGTAGAGTCATTTGTACACAAGCCTGAAAAGGGATTTGTGCTTTGAATAGATGAGGTTGAACCAGCATAGAGCTGAATTTGGCCCACTGCCTTCATTGAGGCCCATGAGGGAGTCTGCAAAATTGAGTGGCCAGAAATGAGGTGCGACTGCATATGGATGCTGAATTGTGCTTGCACTGCAAAAGAAAAGCTGCGAGATAAGGCCTGTATAAAATTCCCAAGCAAAAAACAATTTCATTAAGCTAGAGTTAAGGCTGTAAACATCTGTTAATTGCTTAAAGGGGGAGGGGGTTAAGAAAACACTGGAGTTTGCTCAAAAGTCATTAGGAAGACTGGGAATTTAAAGCTAAGATTATAGTAAAACAATCATTTGCATGGAAATGGATAGTTAAAGTTATCCAAACAACCTTAACTCTGTCCCCTCCTTTGCAAACATTTCACCCTCCACACCATACGTGCCTTGTATGGAAGAGAGGCATTTTGATTAAAGAGATTTTGTTAAGGAATTAAGCAAGTTCACAGTCTGTAGTTACAGCAGTCTTAAATCCACTCTACTTGCATAGCTTGCCTGTGGAGCTAAGGAACTCTGGAGTACATGGGTTTGCTATTGTACATATGCAGATTTTAAGGCCAAAACAGACCATATGATGATCATCTAGTCTAATTTCATGCATAATAGAGGCCACAGAATTTCACCCCCATCAGGCTTGTAGTGTCTGACTGAGCTACAAAATATCTTTTAGAAAGACATCCAGTCTTGATTTTGAGTGATGGAGAATCCACCCCATTCCTAGGTAAGTTGTTCCACTGAATAATCTACCTCACCATTAAAAATGTGAGCCTAGTTTCTAGAAGAACATACAATTCCCCTGCCAAACTGTGCCCCTGGTGTGTAAACCAGAGTACCTAATTTTTGGTACAGCTCTTAAGTGGTTTGTAGCCTTAGACACAACAACTCAATGTGTATGCTCTGTTTGACAATATCATAAGTAATAAAAATAGTGAGGGAGGCCCTTTCTTTCACAGGTTTCCCCTGTTGATTCCCTCTTGCCTATCCATGTGGCTCTCCCGTTCTCAACCCTTAGCTAACTTCTTACCCATCCATGCATTTTTTTCTTTACCACCCTTTCACTTTATTCAATTATTAATCACAGTTATTATGATAGAGCCTGAGAGCCAACCAAGCATGGGACCCATTGTGCTAAGTGCTGTATAAACACAGTACTAGACCTGGTCTAGGCAAGATCAAACAAAACTCTTCTACTGCCTCCTTACCTTGAATAGACCCAGTCACAGGCCTGCTTCTACCCTCAGGGTTGTGAGTTCATGATTTTGGGCAATCTCTGTGATATATGGGGATTTTTTTAAAAGTCCCAGCTCCTGGAATTAAGAGACTGAATGGAAATCTCAGGTCTCAGTGTGCAGAGAAGAGTTTGGACACATGACCCAAGAGCAACCTGAAGAAAAAGAACCCCCATTTTTAATTTTTTTTAACTAACATGATTCTTAAGCCCATCTCACAATTCTGAGACCTGACTCAAGAGTTTTGAGCACTTGTGAAGATGCAATATTGCCAACCGCCATTGGTAGCAGCAAGAATCTTCACTTGGAGGCTTGCAATACTCTTCCTTTATAGAACACCGAAGTCTTCAGAAAAAGTCTGTGACCCTCATTCTCTTCAAGCTACCCGATTCTCTAGTGGAAGAGTCCATGAAAGTTTTGCACCCCTTCCAGTGGGGGAAATTTTGAAAGGCAGCCCTCTCTGCTCCTAAGAGGCACAAGTTTCAGTAGGGTGGCTTTTGACCCTCTCCCCACTTCCAAGCACTATGACTCTCCAATGGCACACAGAAGGAAGCTTGATGAAGAGGACCCTCTGGACAGCAGAAATGTAAGGTGGAAGCTCTTGTCTTAACTCTATAAGAGCTGCTCCCCACAACCTTCCTGCAGGAAGAAACAGCTATTCTGGAGTGTCCCAGCAGCTAGCAGATTCCTGTGCAGTACTCCACTACTACAGAATTAAAATGCTTTTGCTTTGAAGTTACTTATGTATATTGCACAGTTCAGAACATAATAGATTTTAATGCAGCTAAAGCCCAGTTGGTCAAGTTTGTCAGACATGAGCACTGAATTTACATCTTCAAATACTGAAACAGGCAATCAGAGTTCCAAAACAGTAAGTCATTAACCTCCTTCATGGATGTAATGTTTGTGCAATTGGTGACGCAAACATTTTGTGAATTTGTGTTGGCTTCACTTACTCGTTTCCAGAAGTGTTTCTCCCCCCAATTTTCAATTGTCAAAAATTAAAAAATAAACTTTAAAAAGTCTTGAAATGGATTTTTCCCCCCAGTTTTTAGGAATTACCATTGATCTGAAAAATCTGTTATTTATCGAGGTCTACTGGGAAAAGTAGCCAGGTCTCCTGAGCCCCAGTCCAGTGCCCTCTCCACTAGACCACATGGCCTCAGGAGGAGGGAGATGCAAGTCATTTAATTGAAGTATTCCCATTCAAAGGATGGCTAAAGATTCAAATTAGCTCCTCCTTTTCACAAGCCAGTTCTCTTATTCCTCCTGGTAACACCAAGGTCAGCAGTGTTTTCGCCTGCAGAGGTTGGATAACAGAGAGAGGACTGCTCAGCAGCTGGCAAGTAAGAGATTTCAGTGCTCACCAATCTTACATAAACTCAGTACCACAGGACTATTATGGTTATATTATATATCAGTAAAAATACTAATTACAGAGGCCTATGCTGGAAACTGTTTCTTGGAACAATATGCCTAGAGCTAGCATGCAGAATGAGCTTGTGTTTTACGGGGAGACACATTCCCTGCTAAACAGAAAGAAACATACACAGAAACACACACAGACACACAGTTATTGCCATTTAGAAAAGATACAAGCTGCCAAAGCCACAGAAATGCCATCAATGCACAGAAATGCACAGGCTTTTACTGTTTGCTACTAATTGCAGGGGGGAAAAATTTACAAGCATTGCAAAGCATCTGCTATTTGTCCTTAAAAACTCCTCTCCATTTAGAAAGGAAGAGTTTCATTTTAACAGCCTCCCATAGCTTTTATGTCTTTGCTACAGCCAAGGCCATTCAGATGTATTATTTCTATATTGATCTTGTTGTGAAGCTCAACACAAAGATATAAGAAGCTGAGAGACCAGGTTGTTGAGCCTGTAACTCAGGATAAATTGCTATTTAATTCTTAGCAATTCTGGTTAAATTAAGGGTCACATTTTGTTCAAATGGCCTCTTTAATTGTGTTGGCAAAATCTGTGCAGACTAGAATTCCCAGGAGAAGGCAGCTCTATCCTTTGAAGGTACAAGGCCAGGGCCGCAGCTGGTATGAATCAATAGATCAATGCTAATTTACACCAGCTGAGGATCTGGCCCACTGTAGCTAAACATTTCCAGACTGTTTTAATCCATTTCCCTTCTGGAAGACACTAAGGATCAAATTTTCGAGCCACCACTCTAATTGTGAAGACCTTCTGAAATTCTTTGTAATTCTTATACAGCTTGGAATGCCTTATTCATTGCTGGGATGGATATTTTCTCCAATATGCATGATCCCGCTGCTCTTCCGCAGGCTGAGGGGCTAAATGTTCTCCCTGTTTAAAGAGACCTTCAAGGATTTTTATTTCAGAGGCTCTCTTAGTTAAAATGACATTCTTTTGAGGTGCATATCCATCTTTCACCAGCCAAGGATCTACCAATGTGATATATGCCATCATGTGCCAGCAATGCCCCTCAGCCATGTACATTGGCCAAACTGGACAGTCTCTACATAAAAGAATAAATGGACACAGATCAGACATCAAGAATTATAACATTCAAAAACCAGTCGGAGAACACTTCAGTCTCCCTGGTCACTCGATTACACACCTAAAAGTCACAATATTACAACAACAAAACTTCATAAACAGACTCCAATGAGAGACTGCTGAATTGGAATTAATTTGCAAACTGGACACCATTAACTTAGGCATTAATAAAGACTGGGAGTGGCTGGGTCATTACACAAAGTAAAACTATTTCCCCATGCTTATTCTCCGCCCCTACAACTGTTACTCACACCTTACTGTTAACTATTGGAAATGGGCCATCCTGATTATCACTACAAAAGGTTTTTTTCTCCTGCTGGTAATAGCTCACCTTAACTGATCACTCTCGTTATAGCGTGTATGGCAACACCCATTTTTCATGTTCTCTGTGTGTGTGTGTGTGTATATGTATATATATATATCTTCCTACTGTATTTTCCACTGCGTCCACTCCTGATGAAGTGGGTTTTAGTCCACAAAAGCTTATGCTCAAATAAATTTGTTAGTCTCTAAGATGCCACAAGTACTCCTTTGTTCTTTTTGATAATAGGGAAAGTGTCACTTCCCTACCCCACTAAGGTATTGTGAAAATAAATACATTAAAGGTTGCAAGGCACTAGGGCTTATCTACACAGGGAGACTCGGAAAAATTAATCTGAATTAGCTAAATATGTGAATTAGTAGTTAAACTGAACACATCCCATGAGTGGGCATTTTAATTCAGAATTAAAGTGGCTTTAATTTGGTTTATCTTAATTCAAGTGAATTCTGAATGAGTGCCTGCCCTTAGAAGCTCACACTCTAGGAGTATGTCTGCACTACAGACTTTACCGCGACACAGCTGTAACACTGCAGCTGCTCTGCTGCAAGGTCTCCCATGTAGCTGCTGTATGCTGACAGGTGAGTGCTCTCCCATTGACAGAATTAAACCATCCCCAATGAGCGGCGGTAGCTATGTCAGCAGGATAGCGTCTCCTGCCAATATAGTGCTGTCCAAACCGGTGCTTTTGTCGGTGAATCATAGAATATCAGGGTTGGAAGGGACCTCAGAAGATCATCTAGTCCAACCCCCTGCTCAAAGCAGGACCAATCCCCAATTTTTGCCCCAGATCCCTAAATGGCCCCCTCAGGGACTGAACTCACAACCCTGGGTTTAGCAGGCCAATGCTCAAACCACTGAGCTATCCCTCCCAAAAAAAATTATTTGGCCAGCTGTTAACCAGTGCTAGGAGAGGATAGAATATTTACCTTGCAAGCTAGCTACAATAGAATCATAGAATATCAGGGTTGGAAGGGACCTCAGGAGGTCATCTAGTCCAACCCCCTGCTCAAAGCAGGACCAATATGCAATTTTTGCCCCAGATCCGTAAATGGCCTCAAGGATTGAACTCACAACCCTGGATTTAACAGGTCAATGCTCAAACCACTGAGCTATCCCTCCCCACCAATGAAACTTATGTCGGTCAAGGGGGGTGTTTTTTTACCACTGACCAACAAAACTTTTATTGACAAAAGTGCTAGTTATAGACAAAGCCTTAGGGGTATGTTGACACTGGAGACCCTACAGCGGCTCAGCTGTACCAATGCAGCTGCACTGCTGTAAGATCTCTCGTGTAGCTGTTCTATGTCAATGGGACAGAGTTCTCCCAATGACATAATTAAACCACCCTCAAGAAGCAGCAATAGCTCTGTCGGCCGGAGAAGCTCTCCTGCTGACATAGCTCTGTGCATACTGCCACTTATGCTGGCAAAATTTATGTTGCTTGGGAGGGTGTTTTTTCACACCCCTGAGCGACATAAGTTTTGCCGACATAAGTGATAGTGTGGCTTCACTACTCACGGGCATAGAGTTAAGTACCTGCACAGATATTTGCAAGATGGGGACCATAAAGACTTCAGGGTCTGGCCCACTTTTGAAGCCATGGGGTAATGATGAGTGTAGTCTTTTCATCTACAGAGAACAGGAAATAATTTTGTATCTCATATAGGGTGACCAGATACCCCGATTTTATAGGGAGAGTCCCGATTTTGGTGTCTTTTTCTTGTAGAAGCTCCTATTATACCCCACCCCTGTCCCAATTTTCACATATGCTGTCTGGTCACCCTAATCTCATATATAATCTGGCACAACCATATGGTGCACAAGAGTCCAGAGGCATCAGGATGGTCTATAACTACCCTGTGGCCTGAACAAGCATAAAAGTTTCTCTCTCTCAAGGTCATTCCCTTGGGATGAGAGCAATTATCTCATATGTCATTCTCTGGGCACCAGCAACCCTGTAGTCCAGTTCTGGGGTACCATCTGTACCTCTTATCAAGTTCACCCGCTTCCTGGAATATAAAGCAATCCAAACAAATGAAAAATGCTTTCACAGCTTTCTTCCTCTTGCATAGGAGAGGGAAGCAATCTTCCCTGCCCTGCAGGCAACCTCAGCTCCCACTCTCCTGCACAGCTAACAGCCAAGGCTTAGTTCTTGGAAATTTCAACAGGAAAAAGACAGACCAGACATTCTTCTTCCTCAGAGGACTCAGGCAGGCAGCATTCTTAAGCTACACATCACTTAGTAACATAGGGACCAGGTTTGGAAGTTCTACCTTTGCTTTTTTGTAAACTGTGTTGAGTTCCTCCCTTTGAAGGACTCCACCCTTGTCCTGACAAGTCTCACAAGTGTGGCTGATTGGGACCACAGGACTTCTTTAACCCCTTCTTGGGGTGTGAGGGTTATCTGCCCCATCACAGCAAGTAAGGCAGACTCTGTGTTCTCATTCTTGAAACTGGCTAGCTGACTGCCTTGAGACAGCAGATAGGAAAGGGGGAGATGTATGTTTTAGTTAACAGTTGTGTCACGAATATTTTACTTCTTCAGGCAGAAGTTAGAGTCCATTATGGACTTAGTGGGCTTCTCTGCTTTAAACTTGATGTAAAATTTTAAAAAGTGCCTAAGTGTTGTGGAAGCCTAAGGGAGTGGGGTGCCTTGACATTTTTAGAATCATGATTCACTCATATAATGGAAAAAAAAAGATCTCTGCTGTTGTCACTACTGCCAGCTTCTGAGTCTGCATGTATATTTCTCAGATTAGAGGATTTTTGTTGCTGTTTTTGTTCCATTAACTTAGCTTTGTGAATGAGCTTTTCATGAAACTGAACAAGCATAGTTAGCATACATTCTGAGCAAAATAACAGCTTTTGTGGTGGCTAACTTATTCAGTTTTCCTCTTCACTCCAAAGACTGTTCATTACACTCCATAGTGATTCCACTGGATTATTTTTCCCTGGTAAACACAGATCAAATGCCACTTGCCATAGCAATATATCTTGAACAAATGGTTTGTAGTTGTAAGAAATCCAAATGTTCAGATGGATTAAATAAAAAGGAGGACATTTTGGGTGTTCTAAAAAAAACTTCCCAGGACGTGATATGAAAAAAATGACAGTCCTGGTTATACCGGGGGTTTTTAGAGGTCAGGCTTTAGAGGTTCTTAATGGTTTTTAAGGTCAGGCTTGACAAAGCCCTGGTTGGGATGATTTATTTGAGGATTGGTCCTGCTTTGAGCAGGGGGTTGGATTAGATGACCTCCTGAGGTCCCTTCCAACCCTGATGATTCTGTGATTTGATCATTTTACCCTACCCTGACACCTCCCCATTTCAAGATAAGTGTTGTGTAGGGCTCTGCACTGGCCTTTGCATAAAAGTGGATTTCATCACTGGGAGCAGTGTTTCTGCATGCTGCTGTCGACATATGCCACAGTTAGAAGGGAACCGGTGCCTCAAGTTTGATAGCATTACACAAAGTAAATGAGAAAAGAAAGCAGGTACAGTGCTCTGCAATGCTGGTACTGCTAGCTAGAGCTGCTGTGGGTAAAATTCTCACCCCCAGCAAAAATATGTTTTCACAGGTGCAGGAAGTGAAATTGTTTTTGTTCTCACCTCAGAAATGAGGGACAGTTTTCACAGATGGGAGGCTGTGAGTTTTGCACACTAATAATCAGAATGAAGGTCAATACTTCTGCTTTGTTCAAATGGCTGCGTGCACTGGGATCTAATTATATTTTATTACTATAACACATGCAGTGCTGATAAACAGCGTCACATTTCCTTCTCTTCCGCATAAAGGGCTATGTGATGGTCCTGAGACAGTGGAGTGCTGTGGAAAGTCAAAACTGGAATGTTCAAATAGTGATGGATGCACATAGCACAGCCCCAAGGGTGCTCAGCAATGCACTTGCTACACCTACGCAAAAGATTTATTTTGCCCTCTTCAGCCCCACTGTCCTCGTACTAACAAGGGGACCCTGCCATGCCCCCTTTGGGGTTTGCAATGTTGCCACCAGCTATAGCAGGACCCCTTATACCAGCATTGTGGCTGCCTTCTGCATGAGTACACCGGAGGAACATGTGGAGGGGATACCTGGCCTTTCACCCCTAAATGCACCTGCAGCAGGAAGCCATGTTGTGACCCGAGGATTATTAAGTCACGCACTCACATTTTGTACAATGCAGTACAATGTGTGAGGGTGGGAACTGCATAAGTGTGCAGAAATAAAGGTGTGAGGAATCTTCCCCCAAGGCCAAAGAGCCTTTCTACAGCCTTTACACCAATACACATATTAGATCAGGCTCGTAGTAAAGCTTGGAAAGACCAGATGATCCAGGTAGAAGCAGATCCTATTTAGGGTAATTATATGACACCCCCCACCCTATTACCATAACAGCTGAGTGCCTGTCAGTCTTTAAGTATTTATCCTCAGAGCACTCCTGTGAGGTACTATATCCCCATTTTACAGACAGGGAACTGAGTCATGGGGAAGTTATGTGACTTTCCCATGGTCATGCAGGAAGATTGTGGTGGAGCAAGGAATCCAATCCAGGATCCTAAGTGCCATACTAATGCCTAATCCCAGACCATACTTCCTCTCTGATTCTCTGTCTCTGAGTCTCCCAAAAAACTGCCAGGCTTGACTGCACCAAAACTACACCTGAGCTGGACTTTGCAGGGGTACTTGGCATCCTGCACCTCACTGACACTGCATTGGGCATCCATTGCAACAACAGAGAGGGGCAGGACTTGGGCCTATGTCATCATTTTTTTTGGTTTTGATTTTATTGAGGGTAGCCAAGGAGGGAGGATCCATGGAATACAGAAAGTTCCTCACTTAGGAAACATTTATAATAGAATGGTGTCAAAGCTGCTAATTCAGGATAGACCTTGACGAATACTAGTGCATTGTACACTATTTACCATTTCTTAGCATTGACTTCCTGCATGTTAACTAGACTATTAGAAATATATTAGGAATGTCACTAACACTACATAGTGCTGTCCATTGAAAAGTAGCAAAAACTCAAGGGAAACCACCACTGAACAGCAAAGGGAAGCTCCCAAGATGCTTTAACACTCAGAAGAGGAGCAGCAGCCATGACTTTTGCAAGGGTGGTCCTGTCCTTCTATGTAGATCAATGCCTGTCCTGATAAAGAAGCAAGGAGCTGCAGGCCATGTTTTTCTCTTAGCTCATTGAAGAAATAGATTCTTCCCACCCTTGCTTTCACACTACAGCAGAATGCTAACGACAACATGTTAGATTCTCCACTGGCAGAAATTGGCATCCTCTATTGACATCAGAGTTTTTCCAATGTGCACCAGATGAAGATCTGGGTGATGAGTAGTAGAAACAGCCTATTTCAGCCTTAACATTGCACTCCAAGTGATGACTTACATTTTTCAGGTACCAACTTCTCAAAAGATTTGGAACCAATGCTTAGTTTGAATATAAAGGGACTATTTCATTCACTGTTCTGCAGTCACTTCATTATACAGACTAGGGTTAAATAAGAATAGCCCCTTAGTGTAGGCAAAAATAAAGATACAAACTTATAGCAACCTGAGGAATTCAGCCTTAGGCACACCAATGTTATCATTGTTATCCACAGTAACAAGAGGGAATCCAAGTTCTTCTTAATGTTACCCTCCATAGGCGATTACTGTCCTGTAAACCCCACCCATTTCCCAAAATAGAGCAGTGTTGTCCTGCCTTTACATTGTCAATGCCCAGGACATTTATGAAACAGAGTTAAAAATGGAAATTAAAGTATTTCCTTATGACAAGTTATCCCAGGTGGTAGCTGTTTATCAGTCTACCAGATAGTGTGTTTTGACCCTACGATCCATGATGGAATATGACACATTATCTCCTTTCATACAAATGCTCATGAAGTAATTAAGTCCATTACAGTGATAAGGATAGGTCTGAGGTGACCAATGTCCAGTTTAATGCTTGTGAAAGGTTCCTGAGAGCAGAACTGTGAACTATACTCCTCTGTAGGAAAAATGGTACAGCCAAACAGTGCCTGCTTCCCCACCAATATGTCTCACCCCTGATGTGGACAGAGAATCTCTTAAGGTCAGAGGATTGTTTGCTCAATGCCCATTTAAGCTTTTACTCCTCTGCTGATGAGATCAGTTGTACAGATAATTTTGTGATATAAGCAATTGTTAGTAGGAACTACAGTGAGACCAAGTGGTTTTGCATAGACAACCAAACTTTTGCCACATGGTAATACTGTTATTACTTACCTGGGGAGGAATGAGACTTGTGTCCTAAAAAGGAAAGGCTTTGTGTACTATGACCAAATATCCCAGGCAACTGGTCTCCTTCCCAACTTGAAAGAATTGCACAGGAGTGATGTAGTGGTGGGAGTCTGCTATAGACCACCGGACCAGGGGGATGAGGTGGATGAGGCTTTCTTCCAGCAACTCACAGAAGCTACTAGATTGCACGCCCTGGTTCTCATGGGTGACTTTAATTTTCCTGATATCTGCTGGGAGAGCAATACAGCAGTGCATAGACAATCCAGGAAGTTTTTGGAAAGCATAGGGGACAATTTCCTGGTGCAAGTGCTAGAGGAGCCAACTAGGGGGGGAGCTTTTCTTGACCTGCTGCTCACAAACCGGGAAGAATTAGTAGGGGAAGCAAAAGTGGATGGGAATCTGGGAGGCAGTGACCATGAGTTGGTTGAGTTCAGGATCCTGACACAGGGAAGAAAGGTAAGCAGCAGGATACGGACCCTGGACTTCAGGAAAGCAGACTTCAACTCCCACAGGGAATGGATGGGTAGGATCCCCTGGGGGACTAACATGAAGGGGAAAGGAGTCCAGAAGAGCTGGCTGTATTTCAAGGAATCCCTGTTGAGGTTACAGGGACAAACCATCACGATGTGTCGAAAGAATAGTAAATATGGCAGGCAACCAGCTTGGCTTAACGGTGAAATCCTAGCGGATCTTAAGCATAAAAAAGAAGCTTACAAGAAGTGGAAGGTTGGACATATGACCAGGGAGGAGTATAAAAATATTGCTCGGGCATGTAGGAATGAAATTAGGAGGGCCAAATCGCACCTGGAGCTGCAGCTAGCAAGAGATGTTAAGAGTAACAAGAAGGGTTTCTTCAGGTATGTTGGCAACAAGAAGAAAGCCAAGGAAATGGTGGGCCCCTTAATGAATGAGGGAGGCAACCTAGTGACAGAGGATGTGGAAAAAGCTAATGTACTCAATGCTTTTTTTGCCTCTGTCTTCACGAACAAGGTCAGCTCCCAGACTGCTGCGCTGGGCATCACAACATGGGGAATAGATGGCCAGCCCTCTGTGGAGAAAGAGGTGGTTAGGGACTATTTAGAAAAGCTGGACGTGCACAAGTCCATGGTGCCGGACGAGTTGCATCCGACAGTGCTAAAGGAACTGGCGGCTGTGATTGCAGAGCCATTGGCCATTATCTTTGAAAACTCATGGCGAATGGGGGAAGTTCCCGATGACTGGAAAAAGACTAATGTAGTGCCAATCTTTAAAAAAGGGAAGAAGGAGGATCCTGGGAACTACAGGCCAGTCAGCCTCACCTCAGTCCCCGGAAAAATCATGGAGCAGGTCCTCAAAGAATCAATCCTGAAGCACTTACGTGAGAGGAAAGTGATCAGGAACAGTCAGCATGGATTCACCAAGGGCAAGTCATGCCTGACTAATCTAATTGCCTTCTATGATGAGATAACTGGCTCTGTGGATGAAGGGAAAGCAGTGGATGAATTGTTTCTTGACTTTAGTAAATCTTTTGACACTGTCTCTCACAGTATTCTTGTCAGCAAGTTAAAGAAGTACGGGTTGGGTGAATGCACTATAAGGTGGGTAGAAAGTTGGCTAGATTGTCGGGCTCAATGGGTAGTGATCAATGGCTCCATATCTAGTTGGCAGCCGGTGTCAAGTGGAGTGCCCCAGGGGTCGGTCCTGGGGCCGGTATTTTTCAATATCTTCATAAATGATCTGGAGGATGGTGTGGATTGCACTCTCAGCAAATTTGCGGATGATACTAAACTGGGAGGAGTGGTAGATACGCTGGAAGGCAGGGATAGGATACAGAGGGACCTAGACAAATTGGAGGATTGGGCCAAAAGAAATCTGATGAGGTTCAATAAGGATAAGTGCAGGGACCTGCACTTAGGACGGAAGAACCCAATGCACAGCTACAGACTAGGGACCGAATGGCTAGGCAGCAGTTCTGCGGAAAAGGACCTAGGGGTGACAGTGGACGAGAAGCTGGATATGAGTCAGCAGTGTGCCCTTGTTGCCAAGAAGGCCAATGGCATTTTGGGATGTATAAGTAGGGGCATAGCGAGCAGATCGAGGGACGTGATCGTCCCCCTCTATTTGACATTGGTGAGGCCTCATCTGGAGTACTGTGTCCAGTTTTGGGCCCCACACTACAAGAAGGGTGTGGATAAATTGGAAAGAGTCCAGCGAAAGGTAACAAAAATGATTAGGGGTCTGGAACGTATGACTAACGAGGAGAGGCTGAGGGAACTGGGATTGTTTAGTCTGCGGAAGAGAAGAATGAGGGGGGATTTGATAGCTGCTTTCAACTACGTGAGAGGTGGTTCCAGAGAGGATGGTTCTAGAATATTCTCAATGGTGGAAGAGGACAGGACAAGGAGTAATGGTCTCAAGTTGCAGTGGGGGAGGTTTAGGTTGGATATTAGGGAAAACTTTTTCACTAGGAGGGTGGTGAAACACTGGAATGCGTTGCCTAGGGAGGTGGTGGAGTCTCCTTCCTTAGAAGTTTTTAAGGTCAGGCTTGACAAAGCCCTGGCTGGGATGATTTAATTGGGGATGGGTCCTGCTTTTGAGCAGGGGGTTGGACTAGATGACCTCCTGAGGTCCCTTCCAACCCTGATATTCTATGATTCTATGATTCACTGGAGCCACCTTAATTGTGGAAATGAAGCTTTATATCAAGTATCATGTTGTGTTATTTCTTTCTGAATGTTACTTCTATTCTGCTTTTTGTATGGGAGTAGGGAGCACGGATTTGACAATTGCCATGGATTTGGCTGCTGCTAAAATGGAAAACACATGATTTTGTCACAAAACTGCAGCATTTCCAAACTTTCATACTTTGAAGAGTATATGGACCCCTAAGGAGCACTTTTATATGCTTTTTTATTTTAGATTAGTCTTGGAAAAATACAGTCAGAAAGGTCTAATACATTTTAGATGTAGTGGCTCCTCCCACCACTCCCAGTTTGCCTTCCCTCCTGCCCCACCCCCATTTTAATTTTTCCATTCACTTTTATTTATCTCATGACTTCGAAGAACTCCTCTTATGAGCAAAACCAGGTGTGATCTCCAAACTCAGACTAAGAATCAGAATTATGGGGTGAACAGAAGTGACTTTTTGTTTGAGTTCAACAGCAGCAGAAACTTGGGGCTGAATCATAGAATCATAGAATCATAGAATATCAGGGTTGGAAGGGACCCCAGAAGGTCATCTAGTCCAACCCCCTGCTCAAAGCAGGACCAATTCCCAGTTAAATCATCCCAGCCAGGGCTTTGTCAAGCCTGACCTTAAAAACCTCTAAGGAAGGAGATTCTACCACCTCCCTAGGTAACGCATTCCAGTGTTTCACCACCCTCTTAGTGAAAAAGTTTTTCCTAATATCCAATCTAAACCTCCCCCACTGCAACTTGAGACCATTACTCCTCGTTCTGTCATCTGCTACCATTGAGAACAGTCTAGAGCCATCCTCTTTGGAACCCCCTTTCAGGTAGTTGAAAGCAGCTATCAAATCCCCCCTCATTCTTCTCTTCTGCAGGCTAAACAATCCCAGCTCCCTCAGCCTCTCCTCATAACTCATGTGTTCCAGTCCCCTAATCATTTTTGTTGCCCTTCGCTGGACTCTCTCCAATTTATCCACATCCTTCTTGAAGTGTGGGGCCCAAAACTGGACACAGTACTCCAGATGAGGCCTCACCAATGTCGAATAGAGGGGAACGATCATGTCCCTCGATCTGCTCACTATGCCCCTACTTATACATCCCAAAATGCCAATGGCCTTCTTGGCAACAAGGGCACACTGCTGACTCATATCCAGCTTCTCATCCACTGTCACCCCTAGGTCCTTTTCCGCAGAACTGCTGCCTAGCCATTCGGTCCCTAGTCTGTAGCTGTGCATTGGGTTCTTCCGTCCTAAGTGCAGGACCCTGCACTTATCCTTATTGAACCTCATCAGATTCCTTTTGGCCCAATCTTCCAATTGGTCTAGGTCCTTCTGTATCCTATCCCTCCCCTCCAGCGTATCTACCACTCCTCCCAGTTTAGTATCATCCGCAAATTTGCTGAGAGTGCAATCCACACCATCCTCAAGATCATTTATGAAGATATTGAATAAAACCGGCCCCAGGACCGACCCTTGGGGCACTCCACTTGATACCGGCTGCCAACTAGACATGGAGCCATTGATCACTACCCGTTGAGCCCGACAATCTAGCCAGCTTTCTACCCACCTTATAGTGCATTCATCCAGCCCATACTTCCTTAACTTGCTGACAAGAATACTATGGGAGACCGTGTCAAAAGCTTTGCTAAAGTCAAGAAACAATACATCCACTGCTTTCCCTTCATCCACAGAACCAGTAATCTCATCATAAAAGGCGATTAGATTAGTCAGGCATGACCTTCCCTTGGTGAATCCATGCTGGCTGATGAATCCTCATCTGCAGCTGGTAAGCAGTGAGTGCAGCTGGAAAGGGAGAGCCACAAAGGAACAGTTATATGCTAGCCCCTGCACTACTGTGACAGAGATGGCAATTTTCTGCAATATTCTTGAAAGGCCTTATTTAGTTAGTTTATGTATTATTACGGGCCAGGACTGTAGATATCCTCTATAGTGGAGAGGTGTGACACATGTAAGACCTGGGAGTTCAAAAGACTGTATTAAAAATGTGCCAGATAAGTATGGACTTTTGGGACAATAAATGTTAAATGGATTCCTTGGGGAATCCCTAGGGAGAGATTAATGCAAATTTCCCAGCTCCGGTTTTGCAAAAACCTAGCCTTTTGAAGCTATGCCTGTAGGGAAGGATCATTGTCTGCTGATTACCTGTTACAGAAGGCCAAGATCAAAGGCCTGAGCTGTATAAAGATAATGGTTGATCTGCACTGTCTGTTCTTATTCTGGATCCAAATAGGAGGGTTTTGAAATATTAAAACCTCCCAAAGCCCTCGTTTGGCATTGAGGATGATCTCTGGTAAGGTTTTTAGCGTGAGTGTAGCTTCTTTTATGATTGTAATGGTTTCTCTGTATGCTTTCACTTTAAGAATAAATGTGTTTGCTTAGAGGGAGGCATGTGATAACTTATCACTGCAGGCAAAACAGTAGTAAAAGCCAAGCGCAGGCACTAGCCTTTTTAAGCAGGATGGCTTGCTGAGGATATTACAGTGTAAGGCAGGGAGCTGTGCAGCCTTAAATTCCCATCTCAGAAGAGAGTGAGACCCAAGAAAGGTGACGTGTGGGATCCAGAAGCTGGAAGTGAGTGCCCTTGGTGGACCACAGGGGGGAATACAAGGGCAGTCACCCTGAAACTATGACAACTTATCTCCAAGACTAGTTTAAAGTAACTAAGGTGCTTTTACAAACCTGGGGAATGGTGGAGAGCAGCATGCCCTGGTTACTTCCTCTCTGCCGTCAGCATACACCTGAGATGCACCATACATTTGCTGGAAGGGTATTCCTGCTCTGTGTTAGTCAGGGATTACCCCACAGTTGTGCTACACAGTTGTGTTTCTGTTTATCTACATAAAGTTACCCTGACCCAAAGCACATTGAAACTAATAGAAGTCTTCCTACTGGTTTGGGCCTGTCTCATTGTACTGTTGGGTAGCCCTAGGTGCAGAAGTGTTTTGGCATGTGGTATGCGGGCTGTAAGAATAGATTATCACAATCCTGGTCTTAAACTATAAAATATATGAATTGTCCTTATCTGATGTTCTTTGCCTTCTCTTAATAGAGACCCCTCCATGGTATGTCTTGTTCCTTGGCCATTTCTGTTTAGAACAAGTTTCCTGGGAATTTCCAGATTCCTTCTCCGTTTCTCTCTTTGTGATAGCTGTAATGTTTCCGTAGACACTCAGGCTACGTCTACACTACAGAGTTAAGTCAACCCAAGTTACGCCAATGATCCTAAACCTCTATAATTACATCACTTGTGCATGTTCACACAACATTCCTTCTGTCGGCAAAGCACATCCACAGTTGGTGCTCTAGCATCAACAGAGAGAGCAGTGCACTGTGGGTGGCTATCTTGCTGTGCTACTCTCCACCTTCTGTAGTTAGAAATTGTGGGAAGGTGGAGTGGATTGCAGTGCATCAGGGATGCAGACACAACATCATAGGATGCTATTTTTTCTGTTCCATCATTCCATGGGCTTCCGACTGTGTTTCACGCCATTTTTCAACAGCCCTGTTTACTGTGCATCCACCATCTCTGTCTGAAAGGATGGATCCTGCACTGCTCTCTACTGTTGTGGTCAGTGTTATGAATACAACATGGCTGATCATACAGTATATCAAGTAAGCTCCGAATTTGAACAGGAATCCATGGTGCCTGCTCTGTGCCATGGAAAGAAACAACACCAGATTACTTTTGGAATTTATGGAGCAGCTGCACACAGTGGACCATCACTATTGAGTTAGAAAAATAAGCACTGAGTGGTGGGATCACATCATTATGAAGGTCTGGGATGATGAGCAGTGGCTACAGAACTTTTGGATGCTCAAAGCCACCTTCTTGGAACTGTGTACGGCGGCTAGCCCCAGAACTGCAGTTCAAGGACACCAAAATGAGAGTTACCTTCTCGGTGAAGAAGCGCGTGGTGATTGCTGTGTGGAAGCTGGCAACTCCAGACTACTATCGGTCAGTTGCAAATTAGTTTGGAGCTGGGAAATCCACCATTTGGGGCTGCTTTACTGCAAATGTGCAGGGCCATTGATTTCATCCTGCTACAAAGGACTGTGACTCTTAGCAATGTGTGTGAAATAGTGGATGGCTTTACAGCAATGGGATTCCCTAACTGTGGCAGGGAGATAGATGGTACATATATCCCAATTTGGCCCTAGACACCTTCCGATGCAATACATCAGTAGAAAGAGATACCTCTCTATGGTATTGCAGACAACTTAGAATCATAGAATCATAGAATATCAGGGTTGGAAGGGACCCCAGAAGGTCATCTAGTCCAACCCCCTGCTCGAAGCAGGACCAATTCCCAGTTAAATCATCCCAGCCAGGGCTTTGTCAAGCCTGACCTTAAAAACCTCTAAGGAAGGAGATTCTACCACCTCCCTAGGTAACGCATTCCAGTGTTTCACCACCCTCTTAGTGAAAAAGTTTTTCCTAATATCCAATCTAAACCTCCCCCACTGCAACTTGAGACCATTACTCCTTGTTCTGTCATCTGCTACCATTGAGAACAGTCTAGAGCCATCCTCTTTGGAACCCCCTTTCAGGTAGTTGAAAGCAGCTATCAAATCCCCCCTCATTCTTCTCTTCTGCAGGCTAAACAATCCCAGCTCCCTCAGCCTCTCCTCATAACTCATGTGTTCCAGTCCCCTAATCATTTTTGTTGCCCTTCGCTGGACTCTCTCCAATTTATCCACATCCTTCTTGAAGTGTGGGGCCCAAAATTGGACACAGTACTCCAGATGAGGCCTCACCAATGTCGAATAGAGGGGAACGATCACGTCCCTCGATCTGCTCGCTATGCCCCTACTTATACATCCCAAAATGCCAATGGCCTTCTTGGCAACAAGGGCACACTGCTGACTCATATCCAGCTTCTCATCCACTGTCACCCCTAGGTCCTTTTCCGCAGAAAACTTGTGGATCACCAGGTCATTTCACTGATGTGAATGCAGGGTGGTCAGGGAAGATGCATCATGCACACATCTTCCGGAACACTGGCTTGTACAGAAAACTCCAAGCAGGGACTTTCTTTCCAGACCAGAAGATGTCGAAATGTTGTTGAATGTTAAAATGCCCACAGTGGTCCGGGGAAACCCAGCGTACCCCTTACTTCCATGGCTCTTGAAGCCTTACACAGGAAACCTGGACAGCAGCAAGGAGCGCTTCAACAATAGGCTGAGCAGATGCAGAATGACAGTTGAATGTGTGTTTTGCAGATTAAAAGTTCACTGGTGCTGCCTTTATGGCAGGTTAGACCTAAATGAGGAAAATATTCCCATGGTCATAGTCACCTGCTGAGCACTGCACAGTGTTTCTGAGGCTAATGGTGAAAGGTTTTCCCAGGGGAGGAGCATGAGGGCTGATTTTGAGCAGCCAGATACTAGGGCTGTTAGTCACAAAGGGAGGCACTTCAAATCAGGGAGGCTCTGAAGCACCATTTTGACAATGAGCACCAGTAATGTGTCATTCTACACAGCACTCCACCATGCTTTGTTAATTTGCCACCTTGCATGAAAATTTTGATGATTGCTTCCTGACTGTGATTTGTAGTCTGCAAATGTGCCAGTTGCCACTGTGTATTATTTCCAGTAGCAACCCCTGTGTGTAGGAGACAAATAAAGATTGCCTATGTTTCAGAGAGTGTTTTTTATTAAATAGCAATAAACAGCACACAGAAAATGTTTCGTTGAAAGGGACATAACACTGAGAAAAGCACTATCCCAATGGAGGGACCCATGCCTTTGTGTAACTCCAGCTATCATTTTGGAAGCTGTCCAAAGGGGTGGAGTGAACATGTTACTGCAAATGGCTGGGAACACGCAAAGAATGTGTGGGAGGGGTTGGCAAGCAGTTCTATATCGGCGGGGGGGGAGGGCAAGCTCGCATGTATTCTCCCTGAAGTGCCATTAGGCACTTCAGCATCTCCATTTGCTCCTCCATCACTTTTATCATCCCCTCCTGGCCCACTAAAATTCACTTGTGGCACTGCTTCCTCTCCTGCCCATTTTTAAATTTTCATCAACTGTTTCTCTCCATGCCCTGTGTTCTTGTTCTGCAGCATCAGAGGATTGCAGCATCTTACGGAACATGTCCTCCTTGCTGCTCCTTGGTGGCTTCCTTATCTGGCAGAGGTACTCTGCCAGTGTGTAAGGGGTTCCCCTGAAGCCCACATCTGCAGAAACACAAGAAACAATAAGCATAAGAAACAATAAATAGAAGCATGAGTGCTAGTGCAATACACCTATTTCTCACTGTCCTTTGGCAAACATACAGCTCGGCAAACACCCTAAACACGGTGAGTTCACCTGGGGCTGAACTCATGATTAGGCAAAGAATCTTGGTGGTTTTTTAAGGGGATCACCGCAAACGATTAGGGACAATATTGTAAATTCTGCCACCATTTTCCACAGATGGGGGGTCATTGAAGCCAATATCTTACTCCTGAGGGTAAGCAGCAATACGAGGATGCAGCTCCTGCATGCATGTGGCTTCAGACTGGTCAACTGTGTGCTGTTTGGTCCCTGCACAAGCGATTGCCAACTGGCACAGGAAAGTTTGCTACAAAGGAGGAAGGAACGAAGCAGCTCTGCCAAGGAACCTTCAGCAGAGGATTGGCGAGTACCTCCAGGAAAGTTTCCTAGAGATCTCTCTGGAGGATTCCTATGAAATCTCGGTGTGCATTAACACACTGTTCCTCAGGGCCCCAACTGTGTAGCTGCACAGAGGAATGTGAAGCAGACGCAACCACAACTAGACTTGTATATTTCTATCCCTTCGCCCATGTGATAAATGAAGAGGGGGGCACTCTCTTTGATGGACACCCAGCCAGCCAATTAGCTGTAAAATCCCTCTTGGTCTGTTCTCTGCTTGCGTTACCTGTAAAGGGTTAACAAGCCCACAAGTAAAATAAAAGGAGTGGGCACCTGACCAAAAGAGCCAATGGGAAGGTACAACTTTTTAAAACTGGGAAAGAAACTTTCCCTTTGTCTGTTGTTCTTTGGGCTTCAGGAACATGGAGCAATGCTATAAGCAGAAATGCTATGTAAGGTTTGAACCAGGTATGAAAAAGTATTTTCCATACCTAGAAGAAATAATTTGGATAGGGAACGTTTAGTTAGATGCTATCAGGTTTATTTCTTATTTTGGCTTGTGGATCTCCTCTGTACTAACTCCAGATGCTTTTATTTGATTGTAACCTTTAAGCTTAGTTACAAGATAGCTATTCGGGGTGCTTGATTTTTGGAATTGCTCTTTTAAAATCTAGCAAAAGCCTAAATTCCAGAGGTATTTTCTTTTTTCTTTGCTGCCTGAGAGGGAACAAGCACACCAAAGGAGCCAGGGAGTCCAACAAGCAGTTTATTTTTTTTTCTTTTCTAGCTTCGTGGCAACAAAATAATTAGGCTAGAGTAGGGCAGCCTGTGGATGAGGTTGAGGTCAGTGTAGGGAGCCAGGGTGGCTCCCCTCTGAACCAGAGGGTAAAGAGCCACCCTTGCAGCCTGAGTGGGCGGGACCAGGCCAAGCTTCTGCCAATCCCCGGAAGGGTGGGACAGGAAGTAAAAAGGGCAGGGCCCTCTGCCCAGTGAGGAGAGCACCGGGAGGGAGACAGACACAGGCTGCTGGCTGCTCCCTCGCGATCCTGCTGCTGACCCAGGCGAAGCCCTGGTCAAGGAGGAGCCTGACCGGGAGGAAGGCCTGGTGGCAACCAGGGCTGCCAGCTGCTGAATTCCCAGAGGACCTGGAGGGGCCTGACGGCAGCCAGGGCCAGCGTGAGTCCGATACCGAGGGGGAGTGGGAGTGGCCCGCAGCGGAATACCCGGACGAGATGGAGGGACCGGAGTGGCTCGCAGCGTAATACTCGGATGAGATGGAGGGACCGGAGCTGCCTCTATGGGGTGCACTACTGACTCTTGTCGGTGCTCCCCTGCCTCAGGGACGCACCACTGACTCCGGCCGGCACACCTTCCCCAGTAATTCCCCAATGCCCGGAAGGTGTGGCTGAGGCCTGCCACGGAGACCATAGCTCTCCATTGCCCCTAGGGGCTCGGAGGACCGACACCTGTCACAAGTGGTGGAGAATGTGGGCAGGCGATCCCAACCCCTGCCGAAAGGGGTTAATACGAGGGCACCTCTGAAGCTCCCCTACTGGAAAGATGGAGATGGAAAGGCTTATCAAGTTCCTGGCTGAAAGCCACCAACAGCAGCACCACCAACTCGTGCAGCAGCTGGGTGCCCATCAGCAGCAGTTGCTTCAAACCCTGGGGGCCCAGCACCAGGAACAGCAAACCCAGTGCTTCCAGCAGCTTGCAACCCTGTGGTCGGGCCATGGTGGTGCTCAACGGGAGCGGGCAGCCACCCCGACCCCTCCCGCCCCACCGATCCGTCTGGCCAAGATGGGGCCGGAGGATGACCCGGAAGCCTACCTAGTGACCTTCGAGTGGGTTGCCTCAGTGGCTGGTTGGGCGCCTGACCAATAGGCGACACTCCTCGCCCCATATCTGACGGGGTAGCCCAGAAGGCTTACCATGGGCTCCCAGATGATGAGGCCCACATTTATGCTCGAGTGAAAGCGGCTATCTTGGATGCCTTTGACATTACCCCGGAAACCTTTCGGTGACAGTTTCGGGAAAAGATCTACCGACCGGGCGCCAGACCCCGGGCGGTGGCCCAGGAACTGAAGGACGCGGGTACCCGATGGCTCCAACCTGAGCGTCGAACCGCAGCTTAGGTGACGGAACAGGTCATCCTTGAACAATTCATGCACATCCTCCCACCCCAGGGGAGGGCTTGGGTGTTACGGCACCGGCCACAAAGTCTGAGCTCGGCCGTCGTGCTTATGGAGGACTTTCTTGAGGCTGAGGCCCCGATAGGACCGGCCGCCCGCCCCCAAAACCTGGGACCCAATGCACACAAACTTGAGCGGAGGGGGCCCACCCCCCAAACCAATGCACCCCACCATACCCGACGACCAGAAGGCGGCAGGACCGAGTTTTCCCGACGGCCCAAGTCAACATCACTCTCCGGCCCTGGAGGCTTAACCCAACCACCAGGCCCCGGCCCACTCTGCGGCCCCACTGGTGCCCCCACGTGGCTGGCACGCCCAGAGGTAGGACCTTGTTTCTGATGTGGCGAGTATGGGCATCTGCAATGGGGCTGTCCTGCAATGGACTGCAACTTTGGCCTGGTGTGCCCTGGGGAGCGACGGGCCTGTCTGCCCTCCATGGCCAAACTGACAGCTCCTATGGAAGTCGCCGCGGTCCCCGTGGTGGGTCTAGTAGATTCGGGCTGTGGGCAGACCCTTGTCCGCCAGGCACTCTTCTCGGACACCAAGCGGACCGTCGGGGAAGTACGGATTCAGTGCATCCACGGAGATGTAAAATCGTACCCCACGATGCGGGTCCCCATCACGGTGCATGGAGTGACTCAGTTGATGAATGTGGCGGTGGCGTCATCCTTCGCCTATCCAGTGATCCTGGGCCGTGACTGGCCAGACTTCGTCGAGGTGCTCCAATCCCTACCCACCAAAGAGGCATTCGAGGGAGCCCCGCCTGAGAAGAAGACAGGACCTGACTCGAGCTCCGACTCTGGAGCTGAACCAGGCCCCACCCCCGGGCAGGATGGCCGGGAAATGGCGGGTCCCCCTCCTGACCTGGTGGACTTTAGCCAAGATCAAAGGGAGGATCCTACGCTCCGGTTTGCCTATGAGCAGCTGGCCCGGGTGGATGGTGAGGTCGTGGAGGTGCAGCGCATCACCCAGTGGCCCAGGTTTGAACTCAACCACGAGCGGCTCTATCGCCTTGACCGAGACCCCCAGACCCAAGAGGTCCGGACCCAGCTCGTGGTCCCCCGCATCCATCGTCGGGTTGTCCTGAAGCTTGCACATGACATCCCGGCTGCCGGCCATTTAGGGCAGGAAAAAACTGCGGCCAGGGTCCTGGCCAGGTTCTTCTGGCCCGGCGTCCACCGTGAGGTGAAGGAGTATTGTGCATCGTGCCCGGACTGCCAACATGCAGCCCCGGCCGGGGTACAGAAGGCCCCCCTGGTCCCGTTACCAGTCGTAGGTGTGCCATTTGAGCGGGTAGCAATGGACCTGGTCGGGCCGTTCCCAAAAAGCAAGGCGGGCCATCAATACATCCTCGTCCTGATGGACTACGCCACCCGCTTCCCAGAGGCCATCCCCTTAAGAAGTATCACTGCCCGCACTATCGCTGTGGAGCTCGTGAAGATCTTCGCAAGGGTGGGCCTCCCACGGGAGATACTCACTGATCAAGGGACCAACTTCACGTCTAAGCTGTTCTGCCAGGTATGTACCCTACTGGGGATTAAGAAATTGCAGACCTCGGTCTACCGTCCCCAGACTGACGGGTTGGTTGAGCAGTTCAACTGGACCCTGAAGGGGATGTTGCGGCGTTTCCCCATCCAGGACCTCTGCCAGTGGGACCAGCTGCTTCCTCCTTTACTACTGGCAATTCGAGAAGTCCCACAGGCGTCCATGAAGTTCTCCCCATTCGAGCTCCTCTATGGGCGGCGACCCCGCGGGGTGTTGGGCCTCTTGAGGGAGACTTGGGAACACAACCCATCCACAACACAGGGTCTCTTGCAATATGTCTTACAACTGCAGGGACGGCTGGCGTGGGCGGGCGAGCTCGCGAGGGAGAACTTAAACACCGCCCAAAGAGCCCAGGAGCAACACTACAATCGGGGCACCCAGGCTCGATCATTCGGGCCAGGGGACCGAGTACTCCTCATGCTCCCCTCGAAGGAATCAAAGCTTTTTGCCCGCTGGCAGGGTCCGTATGAAGTCCTCCGCCAGGTCAGGCCGGTAACTTATGAGCTTCGGCAACCTGGTCGCCATAAGGAAAAGCAGATTTATTATGTAAACCTCTTAAAACCTTGGTGGGACCGGGAAGGGCTCCTAGTGGCCCCATATCCCCCCGAACCAGAAATGGGGCCCCAACCACCTGAGGAGTCAGATAATGGTGAACCCCAGCTAGCAGAGACACTCACCGTCGAGCAGCGAGAACAGGCACTCTGCTTAGCGAGGGCATTCCCCAAGACGTTCACCACGAAAGCGCCAGGCGGACTACGCTCACCTACCATGTGATCCAGATAGAACCCGGGGTGGTGATCTGAGAGACAACCCGGCCATTGCCTAGGTGAATGCGGGAGGCCGTAGAGGAGGAAGTTCAGGAGATGTTGGAGCTGGGTGTTATTGAGCCCTCCCTGAGCGAGTGGCAGAGCCCCGTCGTCCTCGTACCAAAGCCCGATGGGAGCTGGCGGTTTTGCATTGACTTCCGGAGGGTCAACGCCATCTCAAAATTTGACGCCTATCCGATGCCCCGCGTCGATGAGCTCCTCGACCGGCTCAGGAAGGCCTGTTATATCACCACTTTAGAACTCACCAAAGGGTACTAGCAGATCCCCTTGGATCCCAGGTCTAAGGAGAAGACCGCGTTTGCCACCCCTTCAGGGTTATACCATTTCACCCGGATGCCTTTTGGCCTACATGGGGCCACGGCAACCTTCCAGCATTTGATGGACCAGGTGTTGCAACCACACACGAAATACGCGGCGGCCTACCTGGACGATGTGGTCATCTATGGCAATAACTGGGAGGAACATCTTAACCAAGTAGCAGCAGTCCTCCAGGACGTCCGTGCAGCCGGGCTGACGGCCAACCCAAAAAAATGCCGAATCGGGCAGGAGGAAACGACTTACCTGGGATACACCTTGGGCTGGGGACAGGTCCGCCCCCTCATCAGGAAGGTCCAAGCACTCCAGGAATGTCCGGTGCTGACCACGAAGAGGCAAGTACGTCAATTTTTGGGCTTAGCTGATTATTACCTGCGGTTTGTACCCCACTTCGCAAGCATTACGACCCCGCTAACGGAGCTCTTGACCAAGGACAGTCCCCACCGGGTGCATTGGTCCTATGAGTGCGAGACGGCCTTTCGAACTATCAAAGACCGGCTGTATAGCGATCCAATCCTCTTCAGCCCCGACTTTCATCTTCACTTTATTGTCCAGACAGATGCCTCCCCAATAAATCGCACCTGGAGCTGCAGCTAGCCAGAAATGTTAAGAGTAACAAGAAGGGTTTCTTCAGGTATGTTGGCAACAAGAAGAAAGCCAAGGAAAGCGTGGGCCCCTTACTGAATGAGGGAGGCAACCTAGTGACAGAGGATGTGGAAAAAGCTAATGTACTCAATGCTTTTTTTGCCTCTGTTTTCACTAACAAGGTCAGCTCCCAGACTGCTGCGCTGGGCATCACAAAATGGGGAAGAGATGGCCAGCCCTCTGTGGAGAAAGAGGTGGTTAGGGACTATTTAGAAAAGCTGGACGTCCACAAGTCCATGGTGCCGGACGAGTTGCATCCGAGAGTGCTGAAGGAATTGGCGGCTGTGATTGCAGAGCCATTGGCCATTATCTTTGAAAACTCGTGGTGAACCGGGGAAGTCCCAGATGACTGTAAAAAGGCTAATGTAGTGCCAATCTTTAAAAAAGGGAAGAAGGAGGATCCTGGGAACTACAGGCCAGTCAGCCTCACCTCAGTCCCTGGAAAAATCATGGAGCAGGTCCTCAAAGAATCAATCCTGAAGCACTTGCATGAGAGGAAAGTGATCAGGAACAGCCAGCATGGATTCACCAAGGGAAGGTCATGCGTGACTAATCTAATCGCCTTTTATGATGAGATTACTGGTTCTGTGGATGAAGGGAAAGCAGTGGATGTATTGTTTCTTGACTTTAGCAAAGCTTTTGACACGGTCTCCCACAGTATTCTTGTCAGCAAGTTAAGGAAGTATGGGCTGGATGAATGCACTATAAGGTGGGTAGAAAGCTGGCTAAATTGTCGGGCTCAACGGGTAGTGATCAATGGCTCCATGTCTAGTTGGCAGCCAGTATCAAGTGGAGAGCCCCAAGGGTCGGTCCTGGGGCCGGTTTTGTTCAATATCTTCATAAATGATCTGGAGGATGGTGTGGATTGCACTCTCAGCAAATTTGCGGACGATACTAAACTGGGAGGAGTGGTAGATACGCTGGAGGGGAGGGATAGGATACAGAAGGACCTAGACAAATTGGAGGATTGGGCCAAAAGAAATCTGATGAGGTTCAATAAGGATAAGTGCAGGGTCCTGCACTTAGGACGGAAGAACCCAATGCACAGCTACAGACTAGGGACCGAATGGCTAGGCAGCAGTTCTGCGGAAAAGGACCTAGGGGTGACAGTGGACGAGAAGCTGGATATGAGTCAGCAGTGTGCCCTTGTTGCCAAGAAGGCCAATGGCATTTTGGGATGTATAAGTAGGGGCATAGCGAGCAGATCGAGGGACGTGATTGTTCCCCTCTATTCGACATTGGTGAGGCCTCATCTGGAGTACTGTGCCCAGTTTTGGGCCCCACACTTCAAGAAGGATGTGGATAAATTGGAGAGAGTCCAGCGAAGGGCAACAAAAATGATTCGGGATCTGGAACACATGAGTTATGAGGAGAGGCTGAGGGAGCTGGGATTGTTTAGTCTGCAGAAGAGAAGAATGAGGGGGGATTTGATAGCTGCTTTCAACTACCTGAAAGGGAGTTCCAAAGAGGATGGCTCTAGACTGTTCTCAATGGTAGCAGATGACAGAACGAGGAGTAATGGTCTCAAGTTGCAGTGGGGGAGGTTTAGATTGGATATTAGGAAAAACTTTTTCACTAAGAGGGTGGTGAAACACTGGAATGCGTTACCTAGGGAGGTGGTAGAATCTCCTTCCTTAGAGGTTTTTAAGGTCAGGCTTGACAAAGCCCTGGCTGGGATGATTTAACTGGGAATTGGTCCTGCTTTGAGCGGGGGGTTGGACTAGATGACCTTCTGGGGTCCCTTCCAAACCTGATATTCTATGATTCTATGATTCTCAGGTGTTGGGCTTGGGGCGGTCCTCTCGCAGGAGGTGGATGGGGAGGAACACCCGATTGTTTACCACAGTCGAAAGCTGTTCCCCAGAGAACGGAACTACTCCGTCGTGGAGAAAGAGGCCCTAGCCGTTAAGTGGGCAGTCGATGCTCTACGTTACTACCTCCTCGGGGCCCCCTTCATACTGGTTATGGACCACGCACCCCTGAAGTGGCTTAATAAGCTGAAGGACAATAATGCCAGGCTGATGAGATGGTATCTCGCTCTGCAGCCCTATGCCTTCACAATTCACCATCGGGTGGGACGAGACAACGCCAGTGCAGATTTCCTATCCCGCCTCGGAGAAAGTGAGGACGCCAGCTCCGAAGAGCAGGAGCTGGATTTGAGGGGTGGGGTATGTAGGGAGCCAGGGTGGCTCCCCTCTGAACCTGAGGGTAAAGAGCCACCCTTGCAGCCTGAGTGGGGGGGGCCAGGCCAAGCTTCCGCCAATCTCCGGAAGGGGAAGGGTGGGACAGGAAGTACAGAGGGCGGGGCCCTCTGCCCAGTGAGGAGAGCACCAGGGAGGGAGACAGACACAGGCTGCTGGCTGCTCCCTCACGATCCTGCTGCTGACCCAGGCGAAGCCCTGGTCAAGGAGGAGCCTGACCGGGAGAAAGGGCTGTGGCAACCAGGGCTGCCAGCCGCTGAATACCCAAAGGACCTGGAGGGGCCTGACGGCAGCCATGGCCAGCGTGAGTCTGATACCGAGGGGGAGCGGGAGTGGCCCGCAGCGGAATACCCGGACGAGATGGAGGGACCGGAGTGGCCTGCAGCGGAATACTCGGACGAGATGGAGGGACCGGAGCTGCCCACAGTGGAATACCCGGAGGAGATGGAGGGACCGGAGCAACCCGCCTAAGAGACCGGGTAGGAAGTAGCCCAGGGGCCGAACTACATCATGGGGTGGGTGTGTTTGGTCAGCGGGCGTGGATGGCCCCGCTGACCCAGTGGCGGGACTTTCGCCTCCCGCCACTGCCAGGGCCCTGGGCTGGAACGCAGTGGAGTTGGGTGGGCCTGCGTTCCCCTACCCTGGTGCTCCCCTGCCTGAGGGGTGTGCTACTGACTCTTGCCAGCGCTCCCCTGCCTGAGGGGCGTGCTACTGACTCTTGCCGGTGCTCCCCTGCCTGAGGGGCGCACTACTGACTCTTGCCGGTGCTCCCCTACCTGAGGGGCGTGCTACTGACTCCGGCCGGCACACCTTCCCCACTAATTCCCCAACACCCGGAAGGTGTGGCTGAGGCCTGCCACGGAGACCATAGCTCTCCATCGCCCCTAGGGGCTCGGAGGACTGACACCTGTCATAGTCAGGCACTGAAACCCTAGAGAAACCAGTCTTCCCAAAACGGCATGCCAAGGAGAAGATAGACCCAGATCAAGCCCAGACATCCAGCTCCATGACGGAAATGAAGGGAGGGGATGGAGGAAACTTCCCAGGAGGGAATGGACAGCCCTCCCCCGACCAAGACCCAAGTGCCAAGCTGGAGGGATTCCCTTAACCCAGACCCAGTTCTGACTGTGGAAGGCAGTGATTTCTTCCCACAGATGATGTGCTTGGAAGCAGAGGACAAAAAAAGAGGCAAAGTGCTTGGAGTTGGAAGCGGAGAGAGGAGACAGCCGAAGCGCATGGAGGTGGGAGCAGAAAGAGAGTTGAAGCACTTGGAGGTGGAAGCGGAAAGAAAGGCAAAGCACTTGGAGGTGGAAGCGGAAAGAAAGGCGAAATAGTAGGAGGCAGAAATGCAGGTGAAGTGCTTGGAGGTGGAGTTAGAGGTGAAGCGCTTAAAGCTGGAAAATGCTAAGCTGAGTCCACCAGGTAATCCTAACAGTCCTTCTCCAGGTACTGCTCCCCATTCCAATAAATTCCCCACATACAAGGTAGGCGATGATACAGAGACCTTCTTAGAAAATTTTGAAAGGGCCTGTCTTGGGTACAACACCCCTATAGACCAGTATACGGTGGAGCTGAGGCCACAACTCAGTGGAACCTTAGCAGAGGTGGCAGCTGAAATGCCTAAAGAACACATGAACAAGTATGGACTTTTAAAACAAAAGGTCAGAATTAGAATGGGGCTAACTCCTGAGCATCCCCGTTGGCAGTTCAGAACCCTAAGGTGGAAACCAGATGTGGCATTTTCCTGACACGCCTACCACATTGTAAAAAATTGGAATGGCCTGGATATCAGGAGCAAGTGTTAAATCTCTGGACGATCTGGCTCTTCTAATGCAAATGGAGCAGTTCTTAGAGGGTGTTCCTGAAGAAATAGAAAGGTACATTCTAGATGGAAAGCCCAAAACCGTAATCAAGGCAGGGGAGATTGGAACCAAATGATTGGAGATTGGAGGTGGCGGAGAAGAAAGCTAGTAGCAGTTGGAGTGGATACCAGAAGGGGCAACCTGAAACAACACCCCACCGCCGGGGTCAGCCCAAAGCCGCACCTCGCAAGGAGGAGCCCTGCACATAGCCAGGGACACCACAGATGCCCTCTTGTCCCACCACCCCACTCTCCAACTACCCACCTCATCCCAGCCCACAGTCAGCTGGGCAATGCTTTAAATGTAATGAGCTGGGGCATGTGAAGGCCAACTGTCCCAAGAGCACCATCCGACTACAACGCATCACCCCAGAGTCCCACCAAGAGCCTTCAGGACCAGATGTCTCGCAAATACCGCCAGAGCAAAGGGAAACTGAGTGTGGGCGGGAGGAAGATTACTGCATGGAGAGACACTGGAGCACAGGTGTCAGCTATCCACCAATCCCTGGTGAACCCCAAATTCATCGACCCCGAGGCCCAAGTGACGGTGCAAGCTTTAAGGCCAGCTCTTTTAACTTGCCTACATCCAGGTTGCCTATCCAGTACAAGGGCTGGTCAGGAATATGGACTTTTGCTGTCTATGACAATTATCCCATTCCCATGGTGCTGGGAGAATACTTAGCCAAACATCTGAGGCTAACAAAAAGGGTGGGGAGGTCATCTGCAGCCAGGCTAAACAGGCCTCCATACCTAACTCCATTCCTGAGCCTCCTACAGGGTCCCAGCCAGAGGTGATGGAACCAGACTCCAGACCAGAGTCTATGGCAGCAGTTATAAATCCAGTTCCTGGGACCCAGCCAGAACCAGCCCAAGGATTGGAACTGATGGAGCAGTCAGCACCAGAGTCCATGCTTTCAACCCCACCAGAGTTAGGGGAGCCAGCACCAAAGGGCGCCACAGAGCCTGCACCTGCAGCAGCAGCTAAGCTGATGCAAGAGGCTCAACCGGAGCCTGAAATACCACCTAGTGCACCAGTGGAGATCGGTTCAAAGGAAATGGAAACAACCCCATCACCTGCATCGCTTCCAGTGGGACCAGCCCAAGTCCACAACCCAGTGAGGGACTAATGTCTCCAGCATCAAGGGCCAGTTCCAGGCAGAGCAGGAAGCGGATGAGAGACTCAAGGGAGCTTGGATGGTGGCACAGAGCAATCCACCATCTCTCAGCTCTTCTAATGGGTCCAGGTTTGTTATAGAAGGAGCACTCTTATACAAGGAAACCCTTTCTAGCGGCACAAGGAGAACTGGCATCCTCAGAGACAGTTGGTAGTTCCAACTAAGTATAGGAAAAATCTCTTAAGCTTAGACCACAATCACCCTAGTGGCCCTGCTGGGGTGAACAGGACAAAGGACCGATTGGGGAAGTCATTCCACTGGGAGGGGATGGGCAGGATGTTTCTACCTATGTCTGGTCTTATGAGGTGTGCCAGAGGGTGGGAAAGCCCCAAGACCAGGTCAAGGCACCTCTCCAGCCACTCCCCATCATTGAGGTTCCATTTCAGCAGGTAGCTTTGGATATTCTGGGTCCTTTCCCTAAGAAGACACCCAGAGGAAAGCTTTACATACTGACTTTCATGGATTTTGCCACCCGATGGCCGGAAGCAACACCAGGGCTAAAAGCGTGAACCAGGCATTAACAGACATTTTTGCCAAGGTAGGTTGGCCCTCCGATATCCTTACAGATTCAGGAACTAACTTCCTGGCAGGGACCATGAAACAGCTTTGGGAAGCTCATCGGGTAAATCACTTGGTTGCCATACCTTTCCACCATCAATGGCCAAGTGGAAATGTTTCATGGGACTCTGGGGGCCATGATACGTAAATTCGTGAATGAGCACTCCAATGATTGGGACCTAGTGTTGCAGCAGTTGCTCTTTGCCTACAGGGCTGTACCACATCCCAGAATGGGATTTTCACCTTTTGAACTCATTTATGGCCATGAAGTTAACGGGCCATTACAGTTGGTAAAGCAGAAATAGGAGGGGGTTACATCTTTTCCAGGAACTAGCATTTTGGACTTTGTAACCAACCTGCAAAACACCCTCAAAAACTCTCTAGCCCTTGCTCGAGAAAACCTACAGGATGCTCATCAAGAGCGAAAGGCCTGGTATGATAAACATGCCAGAGAGTGTTCCTTCAGAGTAGGTGACCGAGTCATGGTCCTGAAAGGACTCCAGACCAATAAGATGGAGGTATCATGGGAGAGGCCATTTATGTCCAGGAGCGCCTGGGAGCTGTTAATTACCTCATAGCATTCCCAGACCCTACCCTAAGACCTAAAATATACCTTGTTAATTCTCCAAAGCCCTTTTTTTCCGGAGAAATCAAGGTTCTCCAGTTTACAGCCCAGGAGAGAGACAATGCTGAGTGGCCTGAAGGAGTCTACTATGATGGAAAAAGCAACGGTGGCGTGGAAGAGGTGATCCTTTCCATGATCCCTGGGCATAGGCAGTGACAGCAAATCCAGGAGCTGTGCACCAGCTTTGCACCAATGTTTTCAGCCACCCCAGGACAGACAGAACGGGCGTACCACTCCATTGACACAGGTCATGCTCACCCAATTAGAGCCCAACCCTACTGGATGGCTCCTCAAGCCAAAACCGCAATAGAAAGGGAGATCAAGAACATGTTACAAATGGGCATAATCCAGCCCTCTGAGAGTGCATGGGCCTCTCCAGTGGTTCTGGTTCCCAAACAAGATGGGAAAATCTGCTTTTGTGTGGACTATCGTAAACTAAATGCTGTAACTCACCCAGAAAACTATCCAATGCCACACACAGATGAGCTATTGGAGAAACTGGGACATGCCCAGTTCATCTCCACCTTAGACTTAACTAAAGGGTACTGGAAATTGCCTCTAGATTACCCAGCCAAGGAAAGGTCAGCCTTCATCACCCATGTAGGGTTGTATCAATTTAATGTGCTCCCTTTCAGATGGTGAAATGCACCCACCACCTTTCAGAGACTGGTGGATAACCTTCTGGCTGGATTTGGGGAATTTGCAGTTGCCTACCTTGATGGTGTGGCAATATTCTCAGATTCATGGGAAGAACACCTGGAACACCTCCAAGCTGTCTTCCAGCGCATAAGGGAGGCAGGATTAACCATTAAGGCCAAAAAGTGTCAAATAGGCCTAAACAGGGTAACATACCTTGGACACCAGGTAGGTCAAGGTACTATCAACCCCCTACAGGCTAAAGTAAATACTATCCAAAATTGACCTGTCCCTAAGTCAAAGAAGTAGGTCCAATCTTTCTTGGGCTTGGCCGGGTATTACAGATGATTTGTATCAAACTACAGCCAAATTGCTGCCCCACTGACAGACCTCACCAGGAATAAACAACCAAATGCAGTTCAGTGGACTGAGAAGTGTCAGAAAGCCTTTAACCAGATTAAGGCGGCCCTTATGTCTGACCCTGTACTGATGGCCCCGGACTTCAACTAACCATTTGTCATAACTACAGATGCATCTGAGAGTGGTGTGGGAGCAGTTTTAATGCAGGAAGGACCAGATCAACAATTCCATCCTGTCAAGTTTCTGAGCAAAAAACTTTCTGAGAGGGAAAACGACTGGTCAGTCTCAGAAAAAGAATGTTACACCATTGTGTATGCTCTGGGGAAGTTACACACATATATTTGGGGACCATGCTGCACTGAAGTGCAAAGTCAAAGAGACTAACAAAAAACTTCTTCAGCGGAGTTTAGCTCTCCAAGACTTTGATTTTAAAATACTACACATTTCAGGAGCTTCTAACAAAATGGCTTACGCACTGTCCCGGGAGGGTTTCCCAGAATTAGCCAGGTAAAAATGTCCCTGCATTCTAAGTCATTGTAGTCCTTGAAATGTAAAAAGTACTGTATAGTTCTTCGTATAATTATTAGTGAAATTAGAGGTGCATGTATCTTATTAACTCTGTTTCCTAAACCTCCACGAAGAAATCCCAGCCAGTGTGGACCCAACCTGAACCAGACTGGCCAGCACCATCTGTGATTTGAGGGCATGTGATACATGAACCGGGGGGGGCACCCTTTGATGGACACCCAGCCAGCCAGTTAGCTGTAAAATCCCTCTTGGTCTGTTCTCTTCTTGCGTTACCTGTAAAGGGTTAACAAGCCCAGAGGTAAAATAAAAAGAGTGGGCACCCGACCAAAGGAGCCAATGGGAATGTAGAACATTTTAAAATTGGGAATGAAACTTTCCCTTTGCCTGCAAAAAGAAAAGGAGGACTTGTGGCACCTTAGAGACTAACAAATTTATTGGAGCATAAGATTTTGTGAACTACAGCTCACTTCGTCGGATGCATTCAGTGGAAAATACAGTGGGGAGATTTATATACACAGAGAACATGAAACAATGGGTGTTACCATACACACTGTAATGAGAGTGATCAGGTAAGGTGAGCTATTACCAGCAGGAGAGCGGGGGGCGGGGAAATCCTTTTGTAGTGATAATCAAGGTGGGCCATTTCCAGCAGTTGACAAGAAGGTCTGAGGAACAGCGGGGGGCAGGGAGAGGAAATAAACATGGGAAAATAGTTTTACTTTGTGTAATGACCCAGCTACTCCCAGTCTTTATTGAAGCCTAAGTTAATTGTATCCAGTTTGCAAATTAATTCCAATTCAGCAGTCTCTCGTTGGAGTCTGATTTTTGAAGTCTTTTTGTTGTAATATTGCGACCTTTAGGTCTGTAATCAAGTGACCAGAGAGATTGAAGTGTTCTCCGACTGGTTTATGAATGTTATAATTCTTGACATCTGATTTGTGTCCATTTATTCTTTTACGTAGAGACTGTCCAGTTTGACCAATGTACATGGCAGAGGGGCATTGCCGGCACATAATGGCATATATCACATTGGTAGATGTGCAGGTGAACGAGCCTCTGATAGAGTAGCTGATGTGATTAGGCCCTATGATGGTGTCCCCTGAATAAATATGTGGACACAGTTGGCAACTGGCTTTGTTGCAAGTATAGGTTCCTGGGTTAGTGGTTCTGTTGTGTGGTGTGTTGTTGCTGGTGAGTATTTGCTTCAGGTTGGGGGGCTGTCTGTAAGCAAGGACTGGCCTGTCTCCCAAGATCTGTGACAGTGATGGGTCGTCCTTGATGATGCGTTGGAGAGGTTTTAGTTGGGGGCTGAAGGTGATGGCTAGTGGCGTTCTGTTATTTTCTTTGTTGGGCCTGTCCTGTAGTAGGTAACTTCTGGGTACTCTTCTGGCTTTGTCTATCTGTTTCTTCACTTCAGCAGGTGGGTATTGTAGTTGTAAGAATGCTTGATAGAGATCTTGTAGGTGTTTGTCTCTGTCTGAGGGGTTGGAGCAAATGTGGTTGTATTGTAGAACTTGGCTGTAGACAATGGATCGTATGGTGTGGTCTGGATGAAAGCTGGAGGCATGTAGGTAGGCATAGCAGTCAGTGGGTTTCTGGTATAGGGTGGTGTTTATGTGACCATCGCTTATTATCACCATAGTGTCCAGGAAGTGGATCTCTTGTGTGGACTGGTCCAGGCTGAGGTTGATGGTGGGATGGAAATTGTTGAAACCATGGTGGAATTCCTCAAGGGCTTCTTTTCTATGGGTCCAGATGATGAAGATGTCCTCAGTGTAGCGCAAGTAGAGTAGGGGCATTAGGGGATGAGAGCTGAGGAAGTGTTGTTCTAAGTCAGCCATAAAAATGTTGGCATACTGTGGGACCATGCGGGTACCCATAGCAATGCCGCTGATTTGAAGGTATACATTGTCCCCAAATGTGAAATAGTTATGGGTGAGGACAAAGTCACAAAGTTCAGCCACCAGGTTTGCCGTGACATTATCGTGGATAGTGTTCCTGATGGCTTGTAGTCCATCTTTGTGTGGAATGTTGGTGTAGAGGGCTTTTACATCCATAGTGGCCAGGATGGTGTTTTCAGGAAGATCACTGATGGATTGTAGTTTCCTCAGGAAGTCAGTGGTGTCTCAAAGATAGCTGGGAGTGCTGGTAGCGTAGGGCCTGAGGAGGGAGTCTACATAGCCAGACAATCCTGCTGTCAGGGTGCCAATGCCTGAGATGATGGGGCATCCAGGATGTCCAGGTTTATGGATCTTGGGTAGCAGATAGAATGCCCCTTGTCAGGGTTCCAGGGGTGTGTCTGTGCTGATTTGTTCTTGTGCTTTTTCAGGGAGTTTCTTGAGCAAATGCTGTAGTTTCTTTTGGTAACCCTCAGTGGGATCAGAGGGTAATGGCTTGTAGAAAGTGGCGTTGGAGAGCTGCCTAGCAGCCTCTTGTTCATATTCTGACCTATTCATGATGACAACAGCACCTGCTTTGTCAGCCTTTTTGATTATAATGTCAGAGTTGTTTCTGAGTCTGTGGATGGCATTGTGTTCTGCATGGCTGAGGTTATGGGGCAAGTGATGCTGCTTTTCCACAATTTCAGCCCGTGCACGTTGGCAGAAGCATTCTATGTAGAAGTCCAGCCTCTTGTTTCGACCTTCAGGAGGAGTCCACCCAGAATACTTCTTTTTGTAGTCTTGGTAGGAAGGTCTCTGTGGGTTAGTATGTTGTTCAGAGGTGTGCTGGAAATGTTCCTTGAGTCGGAGATCTCGAAAATAGGATTCTATGTCACCACAGAACTGTATCATGTTCGTGAGGGTGGAGGGGCAGAAGGAGAGGCCCCAAGATAGGACAGATTCTTCTGCTGGTGTCAAGGTTCCTCCCCCACTCTGAACTCTAGGGTACAGATGTGGGGACCTGCATGAAAAACCTCCTAAGCTTATCTTTACCAGCTTAGGTCAAAACTTCCCCAAGGTACAAAATATTCCACCCATTGTCCTTGGACTGGCCGCTACCACCACCAAACTAATACTGGTTACTGGGGAAGAGCTGTTTGGACGCGTCCTTCCCCCAAAAATACTTCCCAAAACCTTGCACCCCACTTCCTGGACAAGGTTTGGTAAAAAGCCTCACCAATTTGCCTAGGTGACTACAGACCCAGACCCTTGGATCTTAAGAACAATGAACAATCCTCCCAACACTTGCACCCCCCCTTTCCTGGGAAATGTTGGATAAAAAGCCTCACCAATTTGCATAGGTGACCACAGACCCAAACCCTTGGATCTGAGAACAATGAAAAAGCATTCAGTTTCTTACAAGAAGACTTTTAATAAAAATAGAAGTAAATAGAAATAAAGAAATCCCCCCTGTAAAATCAGGATGGTAGATATCTTACAGGGTAATTAGATTAAAAAAACATAGAGAACCCCTCTAGGCAAAACCTTAAGTTACAAAAAAGATACACAGACAGAAATAGTTATTCTATTCAGCACAATTCTTTTCTCAGCCATTTAAAGAAATCATAATCTAACACATACCTAGCTAGATTACTTACTAAAAGTTCTAAGACTCCATTCCTGGTCTATCCCCGACAAAGACCAGCATATAGACAGACACAGACCCTTTGTTTCTCCCCCTCCTCCCAGCTTTTGAAAGTATCTTGTCTCCTCATTGGTCATTTTGGTCAGGTGCCAGCGAGGTTACCTTTAGCTTCTTAACCCTTTACAGGTGAAAGGAGCTTTCCCCTGGCCAGGAGGGATTTCAAAGGGGTTTACCCTTCCCTTTATATTTATGACAGCTGGGCTAAGAGTATAGTTGGATAGATTAACAATATTGCTGTGTGGGTTAAGGGAACCACTGTTGTGGCCCCTTGTGGCATGTAGTAGTTTAGTGTCTTTTTTCTTTTGTAGAGAAGCAAAGTGTGTGTTGTAAATGGCTTGTCTAGTTTTTGTAAAGTCCAGCCAAGAGGAAGTTTGTGTGGAAGGTTTTTTTTTATGAGAGTATCCAGTTTTGAGAGCTCATTCTTAATCTTTCCCTGTTTGCTGTAGAGGATGTTGATCAGGTGATTCCGCAGTTTCTTTGAGAGCGTGTGACACAAGCTGTCAGCATAGTCTGTGTGGTATGTAGATTGTAATGGATTTTTTACCTTCAGTCCTTTTGGTATGATGTCCATCTGTTTGCATTTGGAAAGGAAGAAGATGTCTATCTGTATCTGTACGAGTTTTTCATTAAGTTGATAGATTTCCACTCCATATGGCTAAATTCAGTGCCTTGCATAATGACAGGTTTCAGAGTAGCAGCGTATTAGTCTGTATCCGCAAAAAGAAAAGGAGGACTTGTGGCACCTTAGAGACAAATTTATTTGAGCATAAGCTTTCATGAGCTACAGTTCACTTCATCGGATGCATTCAGTGGAAAATACAGTGGGGAGATTTATCAGCTACACTATCAGAGGCTCGTTCACCTGCACATCTAGCAATCTGATGTATGCCATCATGTGCCAGCAATGCCCCTCTGCCATTGGCCAAACTGGACAGTCTCTACATAAAAGAATAAATGGACACAGATCAGGCGTCAAGAATTATAACATTCAAAAACCAGTCGGAGAACACTTCAATCTCTTTGGTCACTCGATTACAGACCCAAAAGTGGCAATTCTTCAACAAAAAAACTTCAAAAACAGGCTCCAACGAGAGATTGCTGAATTGGAATTAATTTGCAAACTGGATACAATTAACTTAGGCTTGAATAAAGACTGGGAGTGGCTGGGTCATTACACAAAGTAAAACTATTTCCCTATGTTTATTTCCTCCCCCCACCCCCCGCTGTTCCTCAGACCTTCTTGTCAACTGCTGGAAATGGCCCACCTTGATTATCACTACAAAAGGTTTTTTTCCCCCCCACTCTCCTGCTGGTAATAGCTCACCTTACCTGATCACTCTCATTACAGTGTGTATGGTAACACCCATTGTTTCATGTTCTCTGTGTATATAAATCTCCCCACTGTATTTTCCACTGAATGCATCCGACGAAGTGAGCTGTAGTTCACAAAATCTTATGCTCCAATAAATTTGTTAGTCTCTAAGGTGCCACAAGTCCTCCTTTTTCTTTTTGCAGATACAGACTAACACGGCTGCTACTCTGAAACCTTTCCCTTTGTCTTTTGTTCTCTGGGCTGCAGGGTCACGGAGCAGCAATTCTATAAGCAGAAATGCTGTGTAAGATTTGAACCAGATATGAAAAAGTATTTTCCATACCTAGAAGAAATAAGTTGCATCGGGAATTTTTAGTTCTACGCTATCAAGTTTATTTCTTATTTTGGCTTGTGGATATCCTCTGTGTTAACCCCAGATGCTTTTGTTTGCTTGTAACCTTTAAGCTGAACCCCCAAGAAAGCTATTTTGGATGCTTGATTTTTGGAATTGCTCATTTAAAATCTAGCAAAAACATAAGTTCCAGATATATTTTCTTTCTTTTTGTTTTTAATAAAATTTACCTTTTTTAAGAACAGGATTGAATTTTTGGTGTCCTAAGAAGTTTATGCATATGTTGTTTGATTAGCTGGGGGCAACAGCTAATTTCCTTTGTTTTCTTTCTCCACTCTTCCCCAGAGGGTGGGGCTGAAAGGGCTTGAGGGTACCCCACAGGGAGGAATTCCCAAGTGCTCCTTCTTGGGTTCAAGGGTTGGGGTTTTTTTGCATTTGGGTGGTGGCAGCATTTACCAAGCCAAGGTCAGAGAAAAACTGTAACCTTGGGAGTTTAATACAAGCCCAGAGTGGCAAGTATTAATTTTTAGAATCCTTGCAGGCCCCCACTTTCTGCAGTCGGAGTGACAGAGTGGGGATTCAGCCTTGACAGCCCACTTCTAGCATATAACAAAGCAAAGGACAGCTCTACCTCATGTAACCGAGCACTCAACTCAATTCAAAATGATCACTTACCAGAGCTCCCCTCTCCTGCATCATGTGAACCAGAGCTGAAGTGCTGTGACTGGTTCAAACCCTCCGGGATGGAGAAGAGGTCCTGTCTCGCCATGGGACCCTGCCGCCTGTCCCATCTCATTATCCATCTTCACTTCCTCATCCACCACTTCATCCTTGGGGTTGAGTCCGCTGGCCGCTGTCTCCAACCCCGCCAAAGTATCCCCAGGGCTCTTGGTGGTTTGAGGTGGGGTTGCCTCTGAGGCTGGCGTCCATCTTCTTATAGAAGCAGCAGGTCTTCGATGCAGCACCAGAGCGACGGTTTGACTCCCTTGCCTTCTGCCTCAGCTCCTTTATCTTTACACAGCACTGATGTGTATCCTGTTTGTAGCCCTTATCCAACATGCCATGAGAAATCTGACTGTAGGTATCGAAGTTCCTATGACTGGAGCAGAGCTGGGACTGCATAGTCTCCTCTCCCCACAGACCAAGCAGATCCAACTCAGGTGTGTTCCAAGCGGGAGAGCATTTGGTGCGTGGAGATGCCATGGTCAGCTGGGAAGATGTGATGTGAGGTCTCCATGCCAAGCAAACAGGAAGTGGAATTTCAAACATTCCTGGTCCTTTAAAGTGGGAGGGGCAGATGGTTGTTTACCTGGCTGCAGAGCAATGGAGTTCAAATTGCTCACCAGACCAGTTATGATGGGCCTTTTGGGACACCTCCTGGAGGCCATTTATGGCAACATAACCAAAAACAGTGTCTACACAGACATTTTGTCAATCTAACTTTGCCACAACAAGCTGTACACTTCTCATTAAGGTAGTTTTATTTTGTCAGCAAAGCAGGAGAGTTTTGTCGGTGGAAAGAGCATTGTATTGTGTACAGTTCCACTGTTTTGTTGATGAAAACTGACTTTTGTCACCAAAATTCTGTAGTGTAGACAAAGCCTTTGAAATTATTACTTTTGTATCCTCAGATTCTGAAGCATTTAGCCAGGACTGATAGTATCTTAATAGTTGTTGTGCTGTAATAATTGCACAAGATATCCACTTATATAATCAACCAAGGAGAGAGTTAAAAAAAGTAAAGGTAAGAAGGTAATGGCTAATGTAATTATTTGAAGATGTATTTCACTTTGAGGTACTAAAAAAGTATTTGAGGCATAAAAGCCTGGAGAAGTTGACATTTCCAATGTGCTGTATCTAAGTATTTGACTGCAAAGTCATTCTTATCTTAAATCAAGTAATGTGTTCCCTAACCACCACTTCATATATAAATGGAAGACAGGAGAAGAGGTAGATGGAAAATGACCCAAGAGCAATCATGCAGCTGAAACACTAATTACTTATAAAGAAAAAAAGGTTAGAAGTATACTCCTTCAGGGCCTACTGGCATTGAAGTAAATGAGAGTTTTGCTATTGACTTCAATAGTAGCATGATCAGGCCCTTGGTATACTGGGATAAGAAGAATGATGTCAATGGTTCTTATAAATGACTGCTTCACCTTCTTACTTTGATCAATTTCACCTTTCTCCCAGCTGCATTGTCCTGCATGAAATCAATCTGAAAATTTCACAGATGCTGCACACTACTATTTCTAAACATAATAATGCCCGGGTGAAGGGTTAATATTCCCTGTATATCTCATACAAAGTATCATATGCAGAAACTTGCCATGCCAAAACTCCCTGTCAAAGTGCATTAACCATCGATGTGATACTGCAAACTTTCCTGTACATTAATGGACATGTACATAGTCCTGTTGACTTCAGTGAGACTATTCAAATGAAAGAGATCTATCCACACAAGCAAGGCCTTCACATAGTGGACCCCATGACCCACATGGTTGCTGTTATAGGAACCTCAAGGATTCTCTACTGTACACTGGCTGCGACCTGTATACTGCAAGCTTGAGGTGCAATTCCCATCTTATACAGATGTACTTGCACTAGCTCTGATGTGTGCTATCATGCTAAAAATACTAGTGTAGCCATGGTAGCACAGGCTAAGCACCCCAACTACAAATCCTCCTGAATCTTGAGGGTATGTGCTCAAGGAAGCTACTGCAGCTACACTAGTATTTTTAGCATGCAAGATGAGAGCTAGCACAAATATGTCCACACAAGCTTGGAGTCACACCCTCAGTTCATACTACACACATACCCTTATGTTCACCACTTTTACAAGATTAGGATTCATTTTGTACAAAGTATGCCTTGTGAGATATCATTTGAAAACTCATCATTCACTGATCATTATTGTCTTGGTAAAATATGTGTGGCAACATCGTATATAAAGTTATAAGATCCTACTGTATGATGTTACTAAGGCATATCCAAATCTGGGGAAGCAGCCCAAACCAGTTTCTCAGAAACAAAGCCTAGTCAACACTTCAGCCAGGTGTCAACAACATCAAATGTACTATCACCTGAGTAAGCGGCCATTATTTGGCAGGGAGAAGGGTATGAGCAAGAAATTTACATCTTGGCAGACAGGCTTGCTGGTATCTGAAACCCAGCTGGAGATGATTCTCAAAGTGAAAGAAAAGATATAACAATGAGAAACAGAGGACACAAATCACTTCTCTCCTCCCTTTCTCTCTGCTCACGGTATCAACAACACCTGAAGGAGCACTGATCTGGGGAAGGAGTTCAGCCAGTAAAAGTATGTGGTGAGAAAACCTTTTGCTTTGAATTCATTTAGCTTATTCAGTTAGGTATTAGTTTCCATTTTAGCTTTTATTTCTTTGTAACCAATTCTGACTTTTATGCCTCTTACTTGCAATCACTTAAAAACTATCTTTCTGTAGTTAATAAACTTGTTTCTTGTTTTATCTAAGCCTCTGTGTTGAGATTCAAGTGTTTGGGAACCTCCATTTGTATAGCAGTGTTTGTACATATCATTTTTTATTAATGAAATGACAAACTTTCTCTGAGCTTGTGTTGTCCAGAAGTAAAGAGCTGGGCAGTACAAGATGCACATTTCTAGAGACAAGTCTGGGCCTGGGAGTCTGCTGGTGTCACTCCGCAATATAATTCAAGAGTAGCTGGTATAGCCTATAAGGCTATCTTGCCTTTATTGTATTCAGGAGTAATTCAAGGAACCTACAGGCCTGCATTCTGTAAGGCATTAGCTGCATCAGTTAGCTTAGTTAGCATAAGGCTTGAAGCCTATGAACTTTGAACAGATAAACAGCCAAATGGAAAACTCCAAGTATTGGGGAGCTGAAAACAGAGTGTTAAAGGGGAAATTCTGACTACAGGAACATGAGTCCAACCACAAGAGTATCATGGCAATGAATTGACGTACATAACAGGTTCATGGTTACATCCGCAGATACCTAATCACAAGAGGGCCATGGCAATGAATTGACATATATGGTAACAAGTTCAAATCATTGATATACTAACCTATAGGAAAAGGCACTCCAACACTGGTAAGGTAAGGAAATAAAAATAAGGAAAAGGGGGAAAGCCCCTACTGAATATGCATCAGACATACTGGTGTCCACGTAACATATTATAAAATTTGCATCCCAGCCTAGGGGCAATAGGAGAGAGAGTGATGTAGCCCTGGGGAGGTGTCAGAATGATGGCCACTGGTGATGACTGGGAAGATGATGGTGATGAAGAAGACTATGGCTAACATTTTAGGTTGCTCTGCAAGGCATGGTGTGAGTATATGGATGTGCAGCTGTACATTGCATAGTAGCTCTGTCTACCTTACTGAGTTGGGGTATTTGTGACTGTGCTAAATGTATTAATAAATTATTTGTAAATATAGAAGAGTTCCTATAGTGCAAGTATTCCAGCTGTGCACACCAGGGTCCCCAACTATATACATAATAATTTTAATAATACTGGGCCTGCTCTTGAGACAAGAATCTATTAACCCACAAAATGATAACTGGGAATTCTTAAGTCATCAATACACAAACAATAGAGAAGGCTACACTGGCTATAAGAACTCATATATTCAGCTGGGAGTGATTTTGCATGCTAGAGGCTGTGGTTATCCTCACAGTGCAGTAGTGTAAGAATCACCCCAGACTGGAGAGGGGGGCACAGCTGTCCATAAGTCCAGACTGAACACTAGGGAATGTCACAATAACCTAAGGCTATGTCTACACTATTGGGAGGTGTGATTGCAGCATTTGTAGAGATACCCAAGCCAGCTTTAATCTAGCTAGATAGGGATCTGTACTGGGCCCAGTTCTATTTAATGTATTTATAAACAATTTGGAAAAAGGGATAAACAGTGAGGTGGCAAAATTTGCAGATGATACAAAACTACTCAAGATAGTTACATCCCAGGCAGACTGTGAAGAGCTACAAAAGGATCTCTCAAAACTGGGTGACTGGGCAACAAAATGGCAGATGAAATTTAATATTGATAAATGCAATGTAATGCACATTGTAAAACATAATCCTAACTATACATATACAATGATGGGGTCTAAATTAGCTGTTACCACTCAAGAAAGAGATCTTGGAGTCATTGTGGATAGTTCTCTGAAATCATCCATTCAACATGCAGCAGCAGTCAAAAAAGCGAACAGAATGTTGGGAATCATCAAGAAAGGGATAGATAATAAGACAGAAAATATCATATTGACTCTGTATAAATCCATGGTATGCCCACATCTTGAATACTGAGTTCAGATGGGTCACCCCATCTCAGAAAAGATATATTGGGGTTGGAAAAGGTTCAGAAAAGGGCAACAAAAATGATTAGGAATATGGAACAGCTTCTGTATGAGGAGAGAGTAATAAGAGTCGGACTTTTTAGCTTGGAAAAGAAGCAACTAAGGGGGGATAAGATAGAGGTCTATAAAATCATGAGTGGTATAGAGAAAGTAAATAAGGAAGTGTTATTTACTCCTTCTCATAATACAAGAACAAGGGGCCACCAAATGAAATTAATATGTAGCAGGTTTAAAACAAACACAAGAAAGTATTTTTTTCACACAACGCACTGTCAACCTCTGGAACTCCTTGCCAGAGGATGTTGTGAAGGCCAATACTATAATGGGGTTCAAAAGGAAGCTAGATAGATTCATGGAAGATAGGTCCATCAATGGTTATTAGCCAGGACAGGCAGGAATGGTGTCCCTAGCCTCTGTTTGCCAGAAGCTGGGATTGGGTGACAGGGCATGGATCACTTGATAACCTGTCTGTTCATTCCCTTTGGGGCACCTACCATTAGCCACTGTCAGAGGACAGGATATTGGGCTCAATGGACCTTTGGTCTGACCCAGTATGGCAGTTCTTATGTCCTCTAAAATGGACATGCTTATTTGGATTCCTTTGAAATTTGGTTGCCTCAGCACAGTGCAGGGTAGGCTTATGACCCAATTTAGGAGTTATTTGAGCAAATAGTTCCAGAGATGAACCCCCCACAGCCCTTTAAAAAAAAATGTTGAGGTTTTGTTTGTCTTTTTAAAAACAATTGTGCAGAACTAGAGACCAAACTATTGATGTGATAAGAAAAGGAATACTTGTGGCACCTTAGAGACTAACCAATTTATTTGAGCATGAGCTTTCGTGAGCTACAGCTCACTTCATCAGATGTATGCCGTGGAAACTGCAGCAGACTTTATATATACACAGAGAATATGAAAAAATACCTCCTCCCACCCCATTGTCCAGCTGGTAATAGCTTATCTAAAGTGATCATCAGGTGGGCCATTTCCAGCACAAATCCAGGTTTTCTCACCCTCCACCCCCCCCACACAAATTCACTCTCCTGCTGGTGATAGCTCATCCAAAGTGACAACTCTTTACACAATGTGCATGATAATAAAGTTGGGCCATTTCCTGCACAAATCCAGGTTCTCTCACCCCCTCACCCCCCTCCCAAAAACCACACACACAAACTCACTATCCTGCTGGTAATAGCTCATCCAAAGTGACCATTCTCCCTACAATGTGCATAATTAAGGTGGGCCATTTCCAGCACAAATCCAGGTTTTCTCACATCCCCCCCACCCCCATACACACACAAACTCACTCTCCTGCTGGTAATAGCTCATCCAAACTGACCACTCTCCAAGTTTAAATCCAAGTTAAACCAGAACATCTGGGGGGGGGGGTAAGAAAAAACAAGAGGAAATAGGCTACCTTGCATAATGACTTAGCCACTCCCAGTCTCTATTTAAGCCTAAATTAATAGTATCCAATTTGCAAATGAATTCCAATTCAGCAGTTTCTCGCTGGAGTCTGGATTTGAAGTTTTTTTGTTTTAAGATAGCGACCTTCATGTCTGTGATTGCGTGACCAGAGAGATTGAAGTGTTCTCCGACTGGTTTATGAATGTTATAATTCTTGACATCTGATTTGTGTCCATTTATTCTTTTACGTAGAGACTGTCCAGTTTGACCAATGTACATGGCAGAGGGGCATTGCTGGCACATGATGGCATATATCACATTGGTGGATGTGCAGGTATACGAGCCTCTGATAGTGTGGCTGATGTTATTAGGCCCTGTGATGGTGTCCCCTAAATAGATATGTGGGCACAATTGGCAACGGGCTTTGTTGCAAGGATAAGTTCCTGGGTTAGTGGTTCTGTTGTGTGGTATGTGGTTGTTGGTGAGTATTTGCTTCAGGTTGCGGGGCTGTCTGTAGGCAAGGACTGGCCTGTCTCCCAAGATTTGTGAGAGTGTTGGGTCATCCTTTAGGATAGGTTGTAGATCCTTAATAATGCGTTGGAGGGGTTTTAGTTGGGGGCTGAAGGTGACGGCTAGTGGCGTTCTGTTATTTTCTTTGTTAGGCCTGTCCTGTAGTAGGTAACTTCTGTGTATATTCTCTGTGTATATATAAAGTCTGCTGCAGTTTCCACGGCATACATCTGATGAAGTGAGCTGTAGCTCACGAAAGCTCATGCTCAAATAAATTGGTTAGTCTCTAAGGTGCCACAAGTACTCCTTTTCTTTTTGCGAATACAGACTAACACGGCTGTTACTCTGAAACCTGTATTGATGTGATGCGAGTCAAATTGGTATCAACCTGTCAAAACTGCAAGTTTTACCCAAGGTTGTGTAAGGCACCCTCTAAATCTTTGGGAGACCCAAACTGTGAATGGTGTTTAAGAACACATTCATTTAATTGCTTGTGCAGATGTGCAGTCTGGAATGATTACAGTATGTATGTGCTAATAAAAAACACTCTGAGGATTTTTATGCAGCCATTTTATTCTTGTCTGGGCAATTCGAGGAATGTACCCACATCATTGCCCCAATGAATCATAGAATCATAGAACTGGAAGGGACCTCGAGAGGTCATCGAGTCCAGTGCCCTGCACTCAAGGCAGGACTAAGTATTATCTAGACCATCCCTGACAGGTGTTTGTCCAACCTGCTCTTAAAAATCCCCAATGATGGAGATTCCACAACCTTCCCAGGCAATTTATTCCAGTGCTTAACCACTCTGACAGTTAGGAAGGTTTTCCTAATGTACAATCTAAACCGCCCTTGTTGCAGTTTAAGTCCATTGTTTCTTGTCCTATCCTCAGAGGTTAAGAAGAACATTTTTTCTCCCTCCTTCTTGTAACAACCTTTTATGTACTTGAAAACTGTTATCATGTCCCCTCTCAGTCTTCTCTTATCCAGACTAAACAAACCCAATTTTTTCAATCTTCCCTCATATGTCATGTTTTCTAGATCTTTAATCATTTTTGTTGTTCTTCTCTGGACTTTCTTCAATTTGTCCACATCTTTCCTGAAATGTGACGCCCAGAACTGGACACAATACTCCAGTTGAAGCCTAATCAGCATGGAGTAGAGCGGAAGAGTTACTGCTAGCTTACATGACCTGAATTGGCCTATGTCTTTTCATAATCCTGTTCACTTATGCTAAGTATCCCATAACACTTTGCCTGGCTAACATCAGCTTTGGCATTAGAAAATAAGAAGCTTCTCAAAGCCAAAACACATTAATATGCGGCCCCTATACAAACTGGGAAGATAGCTTTCAGACCGGTACTTGGAATGCTAGTATCCAAAACAAAGATAAGGAAGGTACGTAACAGCAAGTTAAGGAACTGGTGAGTTGAATTTTAGTGACATGGAAAGAGTTTTGTAACTTGTAAAATCATGCTATAAACCCTACTTGCTGAAATGTGTAACTTTAGAAACAAGCCTTCTTTGCAAGGTGAATTCAACAATGCTATACAAGACAGCTTCCCAGAAACTGGTACTGTATTGAGCCTTTTCTACCTGTACTATACTATTATTGACTTTTAGCAATAAACCTGACTGATATATTGCATAGACCAAATAACCAATATTTCATAATGGACCAAAGTGTGGTCAGGCAATTGACTATACAATTTACCAAAAGGTGGAACTGCAGTTCCCGGAAAATGGGAGCTGCGCAGCCGGTGCTTGTGGCAGGAGTAGCGCGCGGAGCCCCCTGGCTCCTCCACTGCCTAGGAGCTGCAGAGACACACAGAACCTGGTAAGGAGCCTGCCAGCCTCACCAACCCTCCCCCTCAGCACCAGCAGGGGTCTCGGGCCATGTGTCACTGCCCCCCACCCCCTTCCCCCCGCACCAGTGGGTGTCCCAGGCCTCACGCCGCTGCCTGTCCCCTCCCCGCCAGCACCAGTGGGGTACCGAGCCACCTCCCCCAGCACCTGTGGTGTCCCTGGACAGCCCCCACAAGAGCAGCTGTGGCCCCCTGCCCAAGTTTTAATTAGAAGTATATAGTAAAAGTCATGGACAGGTATGGGGCCATGAATTTTTGTTTACTACCCGTGACCTGTCCATGACTTTTACTGAAAGTACCCGTGACTAAAACATAACCTTACCCATTGGTTAACCATAGACCTTCATTCTGCCAAACCCACAGTTGTTGAAATATACAAGCTCTTCACTTCCTTTTTTTCCATTGAATCAAAGATAGCTTGAGAGTAATAATAGCAGTGAAGCCATAGCAGTGTGGGCAGCTGCACAGGCCTCACCCTACAAGGACCCTGAGTAAATACCTCGAGTCGCTGATCCTGCTTCACTGCTATTGTTACTCAGACTTCCATGCTGCAATTACACAACCCAACTGCAGCACTAACATACTCTAAGGAGCCATTCTAGCACCTGGAGATTGCTATCTTGTATACAGCCCTGCACTGTGGGCCTGGAGAGCAGTGAAATACGAACAGCAATGACTGTACGTCTCTATGACAACTTAGTACTCTCCTCCTTAGTACTCTCCTCTCAGACCTAGATTGCCAGCTTTCTGACTGCTTCATTCTTCCAGAAGGTTGCAAAGCAGCTCACCCACCCCAAGGGAGAACCAGGCTGTGGACCATCATTTTTAATCTTCTTATCCATAACTCTAGAGTAATAGCTGCAAGTTTTGTGCAGTTTCTTTTGTGACCCCCCCTGCAAGCCAGTCCTATCTCTTACAGCAAATGGTCCTCTTCCTCGGGTATTCCTTGGTTATGAGAAATGACCCTGCATCATTTGAACTGAGCCTGCTCCAGGAAGTAGCTTTCTCATCTTTTACACAGCACATTGAAGCACAAGGAGCTGCATACTGATGTGGAGAGCTGGAACCTGCAAAGTGCTGGGAAAAAGTCTTGCACATTTAAGTGCAACAGGAGAAAAGATGTTGATGAGGTAAGGGAGCACAAAGGAATTTTATTCTGAACTAATGAGAGCACAATGATTAATGATTGCTGAATAGTTTACAAGTGTTCCAACCTAATGACTGGAGTAAGGCCTAAGAGGTGAATGCTGGCTTAGTGCCTAACATGGTCACCACAGTTAAACCCATTCTCCAAACACCACACACACTTTTTTCCTTGTGTATTTGAGAATAAGGCCTTGTCTACACTGCAGAGTTTTGTCTGCAAAAGTTTTGTCGATGATCAAAAAGCGCTAAAAGAAAATTGATATTGCATCTTCACACTACTCTCCCTCTGTTGACAGAGTGTGCCCACACTTGGAACACTTGCATCGACAAAGGGAAGGGGGGAGAGATAGCTCAGTGGTTTGAGCATTGGCCTGCTAAACCCAGGGTTGTGAGTTCAATCCTTGAGGGGGCCATTTGGGGCAAAAATTGGGGATTGGTCCTACTTTGAGCAGGGGGTTGGACTAGATGACCTCCTGAGGTCCCTTCCAACCCTGATATTCTATGATTCTATGACAGTGAGAGCACAATGCATTGTGGGTAGCTATCCCACAGTTCAGCTTGCCACCTTCTGCATCTAGGACTTGTGGGAAGGTGGAGTGGATCACAGCACATCATGAGTCCAAGCTCAACATGCCATGATAAATTGCTTTCTGCCCCAGCACTCCATGTGCTTCTGTCTTCGGTTCGTGGCATTTTTCAATGGCCCTTGTTTGCTGTTTGCCCTGCTATCTCTGTGTGAAAGAATGGATCCCACAGTGTTCTACTCCAGTGCTCTGCTAGCTGTCAGTAACACATTGCAAATGGCAGTGCAGTTAATCATGAAGTTCCTAACTCAACAGTATTCACAGTTGCCTGAAGAGCTATCTGACATGGATAGGAGCAACATTAGATTACTTTTGGCATTTACGGAACAGTTGCACATGGTGGACTGTCATTTTGGGGCTCGGGAGACTAGCACTAAGTGGTAGGATTGTGTTGTCATGCAGGTCTGGAATGATGAGCACTGGATACAGAATTTTCAGATGAGGAGAGCCACCTTCCTGGAACTGTATGCTGAGCTTGCCCCAGCCCTGCAGCACAGGGATACCCAAATGAGAGCTGCCCTCTTGGTGGAGTAGCACATGGCGATCACAGTGTGGAAGCTGGAAACTCCAGACTACAATTGTTCAGTCACAAATCAGTTTGGAGTTGGGAAATCTACCACTGGGGCTGCTTTAATGCAAGTGTGCCGGGCCATTAATTTCATCCTGCTATGAAGGACGGTGATGATTGTGCGTGAAATAGTGGATGGCTTTGTGGCAATGGGTTTCCCTAACTACGGAGGGGTGATAGGTAGCACGCATATTCTAATTTTGGAACCTGACCACCTTGTGACGGAGTACATCAATAGGAAGGGGGTACTTCTCCATGGTGTTGCAGGTGCTTGTGGATCACCCAGGGCGTTTCACTGAGATCATCGGGGTGGGGTGGTCCAGAAAGATGCATGACACGTGTATCTTCAGGAACACCAGGCTGTACAGAAAGATGCAAGCAGGACTTCCTTTCTAGACCAGAAGATTACAATGAGGGATGCTGAAATGCTCATAGTGATCATGGGTGACCCAGTGTACCCCTTAATGCCATGGCTCATGAAGACTTACATGGGAAACCTGGATAGCAGTAAGGAGCAGTTCAACAATAGGCAGATTAGGTATAGGATGACTGTGGAATGTGCGTTTGGCAGATTAAAGGTATGTTGGAGATGCCTTTGTGGCAGGGTAGACCTTAATGAGGATAATATTCCCATGGTCATAGCCACGTGTTGTACTTTGCACAATATTTGTGACGGTAAGGATACAAAGTTTGCTCATGGGTGGATTGTTGAGGTGGACCGCCTGGCTGCTTATTTTGAGTAGCCAGATACCAGGGCTATTAGAGGGGCACTTTGGGGGGCAATTTGAATCACGGAGGCTTTGAGGCAACACTTTGAAAAGGAGAACCAGTAATGTATGTTGCTGTGCTTGGGACTGCAATGCTTAATGAAATCAAGTTTTGCTAGAAAGCACTTGTGATTTTTGTGGCCTAGGATTCCATGTAAGCAAATGATTAAAATGTTTGTGTATGTGTTGCTGTCACCTGCTATCACAATGTGCAGGAAACAAATAAAGATTACTTGTCATTCAAAAACTTTGCTTTTATTGCAAAGAAAACAACAATGCCACACAGAGAGAAATGCTTGGTGGTAGAGGAGGCACCAGGGGAACTAAGTTCCCTGTAAGATGTGTGGCTGGACGGGCACCCAGCAGGCTATCCAGTGCCATACAGTTCAGGTGTCCCTCCCCGCACTGTCGTGTGCTGCTCCTTCCCTCTGCCATGGAGCTGCCTCCCACTTGCTGTGAAGAATGTGGGGGGGAAGGAGAGAGGGATGCTAATGTCAGGGTGCCTCCCTCCCCCCACCCCTGTACTCCATCTCCACAGAGCGGGGGTCGGGGATGGACACAACAGGGCTCAGGACAGAGGGAGTTTGCTGGCAGCTGCTGCTGTGTCTGAACTTGCTGATCTACTTAAAAGGGTGGCGTACTTAAAGTGGGGTCAGTGTATTTAAAGGGGCAACAAGCATCTCTGTCTCTGTCACACACACACTCTGTCTTTCACACTCACCTCCCAACACATACTTGTATTGTTATTGTTGTTACTTCTTGATACTTCTTTCAAAATGTGTTATTTTAGTTTTTTGATTGATCTATGCATTTCATAATTTTTATTTCTCTCTTATGCTTTAATTTAATTCTTTGAGTATTGAGCACTAAAATGCCTAACTGGTCCTGGCTGGAGTAATTATCCCTATGGTAACTTTTAAAAAATATATATTACATCTATGTTTTTGGTTTCTTCTGGTGGTGCACATCCACACATTACCTTGATACGGTGCACATAACAAAATTCATTTTGCATATGGATGGAAAAAAATAGAGGGAATATTGCAGGGGAGGTGTGATTTTCAGAGCTGTGTGTAAGTCCAGCTATCATTTGAAAAGGTGTCCATGGGCATAGAGTGAACAGGAAAATGAGAAGTCCCAGAAAGTGAAAAGGACTGCATAGGAGGGCATAGGAAAGAGTTCCGAATGGCTGAAGGGGAAGGCAGGCATTCATCTACTCAGTCTGGAGCATAATGAGCAACATCAGCATCTTAGTTTGCTCCTCCATAAGTAATCATCCTCTCAGTAATGTTCTTAAGGAAGGCCTCAATTTCTTTTCTGTCCTGCCTTTTGATTTCCCTCCACTCCATGTATTCCCTCTTCTGCATCTGAGTATTGCAGCAACTCTCAGACCATGTCCTTCTTGCTCCATCTCAGATGCTTTTCTATCTAGCAGAGGTTCTCTGCCAGTGTGTAGGGGGTGCCTCTGAAGGCCACATCTGAAGAAACACAAGGACCAATCAACAGAAGCATGATTGTTAAGTACACACCCAGTATTGAAATAGTATACTAAAATACACCTCTAGTAACATACCATTCACTGTCTCACTGACCCTTGACAAGCACACATGTTGGCAAACATTCCGAGCATGTTGAGTTTACCCCAAGGTGGGGGGCATTATATATGGGGAGAAAAGCAATATGAAAAGATTATGGTGCAGTCAAATAGAGACAATATTCTAATTTTTTCTGCTCTTTTCCACAGGCAGGGAAAACAGATATCTCGCTCCTGTAACAGATATCTCACTCCTGAGAGTAAGCAAGGAAGCAAGGGTGCATCTACTGAAGGCTTGTGGCTTCCGACCCAATCCCTATGCTTCTTGCCTGTGTGCTGCTTTGGTCCCTGCGCAACTGATTGCAGAATGGTGCGGGAACATTTCCTTCAATGAGGGAAGGAACAAAGCAGCTCTGCCAAGGAATTTTCTGCAGAGGATTTCCGAGTACCTCCAGGAAAGTTTCCTAGAGATCTCTGGAGGATTCCCATGAAATCTGGTGTGCATCAACACCCTGTTCTGCCATACTGCTTAGCTGCACAGGAAGATGTCCAGCACTCAGAAACACAGCCATTCATGTACATTTCTATGCCCTCAACCCACCTCTGCACTACACAGAGCAAAATGACTTACCAGGGGTCTCCCATTCTGCTTCTTGCTCGCTGGCGTGTGATGCTGAAACTGGTTAGACACCTCCAAAGTGAAGAACAGTTCCTGACTGGACACACCACCGAGCAATCTCAATGTAGGCTCCACACAGTCATCTACCTCTACCATTTCATCAATGACTTTGTCTTCTGCGTTAGGTCCACTTTCCACCGACTCCAGCCCTGCCAAAGTATCCACGGGGCTCTTGAAGGTGAAAGTGGGGTCAAGGATGGTGTCAAACTCCTTATAGAAATGGCAGGTCTTCGGTGCAGCACTGGAGCAGTGGTTTGCCTCCCTCGCCTTCGGATACACGTGCCTCAGCTCCTTGATCTTTGCCAGGAATACTGGCACCTTTGGGATAATGGCCCTGGGACTTTGGTGTCCTGGTCACAGCCCTTTTCACACAAGCCTCGAGAAATCTGCCCATAAGTATTGAAATTCCTATAGCTGGAGCGCAGCTGGGACTGCACAGCCTCCTCTCCCCAAATACTGAGCAGACCCAGCAGCTCTGCAGTGGTGCAAGCGGGAGAGCGTCTGCTGAGTGGAGCCACCATTGTCAGCTGGGAAGATGTGATGTGAGCTCTCCATGCTGAGTAAACAGGCAGTGGAATTTCAAAAATTCCCATGGTTTTAAAGGGGGAGGGCTAGATAGTTGTTTACCTGACTGCAGGGCAGCACAGTTGGAACTGCTGACCAGAGTGGTCAGGAGGGTTATTGTGGGACATCTTCTGGAGGTCAATTAAAGGAATAAAATCAAGTGTGGTGTCTACACTGGCACTTTTTCGACAAAAGTTTTGAGCAAAAAGCCCTATGTCTCTTGTTGAGATGGTTTGGTTTTGTCACTGTGTTTAAATGTTTGGCTGCATGTGTGTGCTTTTCTGTGCAGACAGCCCAATGAATACAAGATCTGTTATGGTATGAAGGCACCGGGCCAGGTTTATTGTCGACAAAGCACAGTAATAGCACCTGGCAGACTCTACAAGGATACTAAGATATGTATGCCTGTGACAATGGGCACAGCTCAGTGAACAGTGGGACTTTCCATTCCCCCCAGGCTGGAGAAAGATACTTTCTCTGCGATACATCTTTATACTCTGATACAAAGAAGTTAGTACTGCCCCTCTGACATAGTTAGTTACTGCCCCCTGATGTGGCTAGTTATTACCTTGTCGTTCTTGATCAAAACATCTCTATTATGTACTGTCATCCTAGCCTTATCTTTTAGGGGAAGTCAGTATGTTCCTGTTATCCTTGGGGAATGCTTTTATACCATTCCTGATATCAGGATATTCTGGTACTACTTGATATCGGGATATGTTTGCGTGAGTACTCCATGCTTAGCACTTCTTAGGAATGTGTATTTCTGCAATATCAGCCCTGTTCTTGCCAGATTCTATGAGCAGGTCCTGCCTCATACCAGACCTCTGATACAAGGGCTTATGTTTCGGGCTTTCTTCCTACTACAGCTGACAAAGCTGAAGATTTTATTGCCAAAAGTGGCACAGCAGTGTTTACACCTCCACTGTTTTGCCACCAAAAGCTGTCTTTTGCTGACAAAACTCTGCAGTGTAGACAAGGGCTCAGAGAGTTAGGTCTTTTACTTTACTTTTTTTGTGCCATCTGTATTCTCCAGTCACTCTCTTGTGGACTCTGATGAGCACAAGACATGAACTTGCAGGATCACAGCAATGAAATGACTGGAGGTGTTGGGTTGCTTTATCCTAATACGCATGTTTCCCTTAGGTCACCTGGAATTGCACACTCACCAGCTAATGAACAACACTTAAGAAATATCCACTATGATGTGGACCATGATTCTCTGTCACAAACTCCATGTGCAATTCACATTTTAGACCTATATTTCATCATGGTATTTTGGTTTGTCTCCCAGCCAGTTTCATTTTATAGAAAAAATGCTAGTAATTTACATGAGAAATTCCCTTACTCACCCACATGCAAGGTGCAATAGCCAGGTTTGGTGCAGGATGTGCTGCATGGTCTGGAGAGAGGATGGAGCTGCAGCAAAGGTCACTCCTTAACTGACAGCCTCTGTTTCTGTTGGACTTGCCTACCCACCCATTATACATAAGTGTACATCCAATGGATCCACATCATTGCAGATCCATGGAAAACATCCTTGGCCCTCTCCTGCTACCTCTAAATCTCCATCTGTTGCCACATGTAGGGGGCCCCTCTGGACAGTGGCAGATTGAAGATTTTGCTGCCCTTAGGCCCTGAAATAATTGCCGCCCCCTCTCCCCCCCGCTGCAGCTCACCTCCGCTCCGACTCCACCTCCTCCTCCTCCCCGAGCGCGCTGAGGGACCGTGCGTGAAACAGCTTTGCAAAGGAGAGTGGAAGATGGGGGAACGTGGCACGCTCAGGAGAGAAGGTGGGGCCAGGGCGGGGATTTGGGGAAGGGGCCCAATAGTGGCAGGGAGGGGGCGGGGAAGGGGTGGAGATGGGGTGGGGCTGGGGGTGGAGGGCGGGAACCGGCGCCGGGGGAAGCAGCCTTTGGCTGCTATTATAAATTTGCCGCCCATGCAAATTTGCCGCCCTAGGACTAGTCCTTGTCGGCCTAGGCATTAATACACCACTGCCTCTGGAGCTCATTTGCATGGGGCACAAGGCAGAGCAACTTTCTGTGTGGTGTCCAAGTTCTGCCCAGCCATGTAGCAGAACGGCAGCACTTCTACTGTGACCAGAAAAGAGGAAGGAAGATTCAATCCTTAATGTCAGATATCCTCAAAATGAGTCTTTTCCTTCTCACATTTCAGTCAAAGGGAGTTTTGCTTCTCACTTCAATGTGTGTGGGAGCAGAACCTCTCTCTGTAAACATGTGTTCTTCAGAGACGTTTGTTGAAAAATGTTCTCCTAAATTAAAATACAAAAAACACAAATAATAATAATGAAATTGTATTGTATTAAAATATTAGGAAGGCCCCAAGCAAGATCAAAGCCTCATTGTGCTAGGCACTGTACAAACACATTGTCTGTGACTGTCCTTGCCTTGAAGCACTTACAATCTTGATAGGTGAGCCAGACATCAGGTGGGAGAAAGGAAGCAGGATTCACCCCATGTTACAGATAGGGAACTGAGGCACAGAGATTCAGTGCAATTTGCCCAAGGTCACACAGGAAAGTGGGAATTGAATTCAGAATTCCTGAGTGCGAGGGGAGAGCCTTAGCTGCAAAAAACCAATTTTCCTCTTCCTTTCATATGTTAAAGCACTTTGCACTCTTCATTTTCCAGGAGGAATAGCAAAAGCAAAGGCTGTAAATTGCCTCCGTGAAACTAGATTACACAGCCAAACAAAAATAAAATGATATCTCAGCAAGATTTTGCAACCTGCCTTGGGGAAAAAAAAAAGGTCTTTCCTCCTGAAGACATGTGAAGATTGGAAGGACTGGCTGAGAGAGTGAGCTGCAGTATGTATATGCATGAGATCATGCATTATTTAGGACATTCTGATCAGGATAAGCATGCTGAACACCAATGTGGAATGTTACCAATATTCATGTGTTGAATAATTCTTTCCTGTAAAAAGTATAATAATGCATTCAATTTTTTAGAATCCCCTAGCATTAATAGTAAATAAACCTGTGTGTTGCAAATAGCATATACATATAAATCTAATTATATTTTTCCTTGTTAAAATGATCAAGAAATAATGTGGCCCACTCAAGAGTAAGATGGAAGACTGAGTATATTTCCAGGGGCCTTCATTAATGTCTCCTGTTACAATCAAGTATAGTCTAGGAGTTTAGCAGATACATTGCTAAAATGAATGTATGGGCTAAAACTGTTAGGCCTACTCAGTGACCTAGTGGTTGTTCTTTACACTGACATGCGGAAGATTGAGATTAGATTTTCAGTCAGTGATTCTATTGCAGCCTGTTTAGCTCTTGTTGAGTTTTGTGCATCTCTCAACCAACACCTCTTTGACTGACAAAGTAAATAGCTCCATAGAGAGGCATATCATTGCTATCTTGAACTCATTGGTCAAACGGATGATTAGTGTGCCATACGCGAGGAAGAGGGAGAGTGTGTATAACCAAATAGGAAAAGTGAACTAATCCAAAAGCGCGCTCTCTCTCTCACACACATACACCCGCAAAGGGACTAGAAGGCAGACTCAAGCAAAAGGAAACAAGCATAAGAGCTGTTTGACAGAATGCACCCCTGCATTCACACCCTACATGCTATTGTAATAATCTTTGTACAAAATATACTTTGTAAGGTATCATTTGAAAATTAATAACTAGCTGGTCAATAATATCATGATGAAATATATGTAGCAACATTCGATGTAAAGTTATCTGTAATCACTCTTGAGGTGTGTTTACCAGACAAGTCTGGGGAGTGGATAAACCTGTTTTTCAAGAACAAGTTAAGTATGAGAGGGATAGCCGTGTTAGTCTGGATCTGGTGCCACAGGACTCTTTGCTGCTTTTAAAGAACAAGTTGACACCCCAACCAAGTGTCAAACCTGATGGTCCATAACCTATCAAGTGGCCATTCTTTGGCAAGTAAGAAGGACAGGAACAAACAGATCTGCATCTTAGCAACCAACAACATAAAACCTCCCCCACCAGATTCCATGTCTCCTTGCTCTGAGGTGGAAAGAATTTTATCTGGGGTCACACTCAGGAAAGTGCATGTCAAAGAGTGACTGAACTATAAAAGTGAGGAGAAACACCCTCCTAGGTGTTAAAAATAGCTGTTAGACTTTGGGAGCAGTTCCTGGCCTGAGAGTATGATCAGTAATATTACTGGAAACATAGGGTAATGGATTTCACTTTGAATCATGTCTAGTGTACTATAAGTTTAGAAAGCATTTTATCTTTTTATTGTAACCATTTCTGACTAATGCCTCATTACTTGTAATTTAAAATCTCTCTCAGTAGTTAATAGACTTGTTTTACTTTTTAACTGAAACTGATCCAAAGTTCGGAATTGTTTAGATAACTCCATTTAAAGTAGCAGACTGTTGTATGTTGATCCCCTTAAAGGGGCAATGGACCTAATACATCTGGACTTCCGAGGAGAGTCTGGACAGTGCAGAACACATATTTTTTCCGGGGAAATCTAGGACTGGGAGTGTGTTGGATCACCCTGCACATAGTAACCAAGGCTGCTGGAAGCCAAGTGTGACTGGTGTTTGCTGACAAGCTAGTGGGATCAGAGCTGCAGGACCAGGGCTGTGCCTATACACAGACACTGTATGCTGTCTGGCTGGCTGTCAGAAACCCAGGCTGAGAGCTAAAGCAGCAAGGCATTGTGAGAAACCCCAAATGGAGACAGCCCCTCACTGATCTGAATTACACCCTAGAATGTCATAAGATGACAAAATAGATTCATAAGGTCATCGATTATGATAGGAAATATCCCTTCACTGTGAGTTTTCTATGATAAATTGACACATAAACGACAATTAGTCTGGGATCTCTTATTTTCTATTACCCACCAATGTAGCTGGAGCTGTATTCTTAGTGCAGGGTGGGAAATGGTTTTTCTGTCCCATGAATATTTTTGAGAAATCCACATTTTTACCCCATATCAAATCGTGATGAGAAGTCAAAAATCTCAAAAATATTCACAAAGTGAAAAATTTAGTGTTTTCTCTCTTCATTTTGGGTCAATTGATACATGTTTCAAAGTGTTTAATTTCTATTGTGAGCTTTTTTTTTGTAATTGTTGTTATAATGATCTTAAATTTCAAAAGACGAAGTAATTTCAAACTAGAAAACCAGAAGTTTACATTTTGTAAATGTTTAAATGTTCAAAAGCTTTTCTCTCCACATTTTTTCAATGTGGGAAATTCGTCAACACCAGCTCTGTTTCATGAAGAGTTTTTATTTTAATGACTACATTTTTTGACAAAAATGATTAATTGAAAAGTTCCTGACCAACTTTATGTATTCATCATGCAGCAGATTTACATAGCCACCTGTTCTTGCCAATACAGTGAATGGCAAAATTCCCACTGATGTCAGAGAAGGGTGGTGAAGCACTGGAATGCGTTACCTAGGGTGGTGGTAGAATCTCCATCCTTAGCGGTTATTAAGGCCCAGCTTGACAAAGCTTTGTCTGGGATGATTTAGTTTAGCTTTGAGCAGGGAATTGGACTAGATGACCTCCTGAGGTCTCTTCCAACCTTAATATTCTATGGTTCTATGATTCGACCCTTCATGATAGCAGTTTTGTAATGTATGTAGATAGGCCTTGAATGTTATGTATGTTTGGTAGACACAGTTATCTGGACCTCATCGTGCCTGCGTGGTTCCTTTACTTTTCATATGTTGTGTGAAGAGTAGATACAACAGAGTGGCAGTGGTGGAGATCAGGGTTTGGGATGTCCAAAGATGATTCAGGAGCTGAGAGCAGTCAATAGGAACAATGGTGTTCGAGGGAACAAGGGGTAGCGTTGCAGAAAGTACTACCTGAGGTAGTTTGTTGGAGTCAATGGGGCGGGGGGGGTGGGTATTTGGGGGAAAGATACCCCTTTCCACCTCCCTTTGCAGGACACTGTTCCCTCATTCAGTCCACTCCTCAAGTCCATTCCCCCTGCTCACCTCATACCATGGGGCCCTGGGACAAGCACTCTTCTTCACCTTTTTCATCTTTAGCTTGGTGCCAGCTGGGATCCAGCACTGGGAGCAGCAGGGGATGAGAAAGAGAGGCAAACTGTCTGCCTAAACACATACCTCTGTGGCCAAGAGAGGGAGACACATGGTGCTCCACATTGCCTTCTTGCACAAGACCCCAGTGGTTATATGGGCAGGTGTGGCTGTGGGCACAAAAGTTGGTGACACACAAGATGCAAGACACTGGGCAGGTCTGCTGAGTCTGTGCTCTCATCAGTCATATCCTGTTGTATCGTCATGTACGTCAGCAAGAACTCTACTGACGTAAAACAGTGTGAAATCAGAATCAGGTACAAATTGCTTTTAGCCTTCACTTATAAAAGAGTATAGTCTTTAAGACCCTTTGGTAGGACCGGCTCTAGGCACCAGCAAAGCAAGCACGTGCCTGGGGCGGCACATTTCCAGGGGCGGCATTCCAGCCATCCTTATTTTTTCGGGGCAGTTGCGCTCTTGGAGCTGCGCCACTTAGACGGGGTGAGGGCACTGCGCCCCCGGCCGCAGCGGGAAGGGGAAGCCCCAGCCCTGGGATGCTGAGCTGCCAGGGCCCAGCCGTTACCTGGGGAGGGGAGGGCAAGTCCTGCCGGAGAGCCGTGGCTGAGCCGGCTCATCTGCGCGCTGGCTGCTGCGCTGCCTTGTGCCACCCCTTATATTGGGGCTTCTCTGCGCGGCCAGGCCGGGGAAGGGGGAAAGCCCCTGCAGGTGCTGGGAGAAGGTGACATCACTCACTCCGCTTCAGCACCCCTGCGAACCCAGCCCCACCTGAGTTTGGGGCAGCAAATTTTTTGCTTGGGGCGGCAAAAAGCCTAGAGCTGGCCCTGCCCTTTGGTGCAGGACTGAGGCTAGCCCTGTGCTAACAAAGTGCCCATGAAAGCTTATGGTCAAATAAATGGAGTACTTGTGGCACCTTAGAGACTAACCAATTTATTTGATTTATTTATCCGATGAAGTGAGCTGTAGCTCACAAAAGCTTATGCTCAAATAAATTGGTTAGTCTCTAAGGTGCCACAAGTACCCCCTTTCTTTTTGCGAATACAGACTAACGCGGCTGCTACTCTGAAACTGGTCAAATAAATGTTAGTCTCTAAGATGCCATAAGCACTCCTCATTCTTTCTGCTGATACAGACTAACATGGCTACCACTCTGAAAAAAGGACTAACTAGTTCTAACAGCTCATAAAAGCATGGAGCAGAGATGAAAAGTTCAAAGGTGATTACTAATTATATTATGCTATTTGCAATTTAACACATTTTCCTCAATAGCCTCTGTAATTGCAGGAATGGGGGAGGGAAGAGAATTACAATGCCCTTGCTTTGCTGCTAGAATCTATCGGCTAAGGTGAAATATATTTGGTTGTTCTAAAAGTCAAGAACTCCAAGGTCATCCTATGTACTAATTAAGTTACAGCAATCCATAACATTTAATTGGGGAAGATATGCACAGCAAACTTTTATTTACTCGGCTACTGTAAATTTTGCTGGATGTGCGCCACTTCTGTCCTTTTAAAGCAAAGACATTCTAAATATTGCAAAGCAACACATGCTGCACTGGCAGCACAGGCTAACACAGGGTTACTCTACATATCGTTCTACAGACTAAAGCAAAATAATCACACCAGTACAAACCTTTTCTGTAGATGTACTTGAAGTTAATCTGGTAATTTACTGAATTAAGCTGAATTGATATAAACAAGATTTTAATCAATTGAAGTGTATCTACATTATGGGTTTATACTAATGCAGCTAACTTGATTGAGTTACCCCGCTGCAAGATTTCTACTATACACAGCCCACAGTCTGAGATTTAATACTCCAAAACAAGAAGCCTTCACAAAATGGAGGAATAAAAAGCTACCTAATACTGCATAGCCTGGTTGTTTCTTCACTAGGCTCATAAACATGAAGGGCAGATTACACCGCCTGTAAGCAGGATGAGTAAGTACTGCATTCCTCTGAGTAGTCACATGGATTTGAGTAGTCCTGTTCTGAGTAAAGTACTATTCAATCTGATTAAGGCTGCCAATCTGGCTTCACGTATTTCCTAGTTTAAAAACAGACTTAGAGATGCCAAGAGATAGACATTAATATTTACCATACTTGAAAAGTAGACTTGATTTTTTATTGCCTTCTAACTTCTCCTTTTTTAGAGGTTAGAAGCAAGAAGGCTAGTCTGTGGTTAGTGTATACTTTTTAATTTTGTCAGGTGCTATGGATGTGGGTGCTATACAAGAACCTAGCTAAAAGGGGACTTTGGAGATCTGGATTTGATGCTCAACTCTGCTACAGACTTCCTTGTGACTTTGAGCAAGTCACTTAACCCTTTGGGATTGATAATTCCCCAATCATGATAGTACAGAGTGCACACTCTTCAGGATCTTCCCCATCCCACAAGGAGCATGAGTTGACCACCTCCACAGCACCATCTCCTGTGGACTCAAGACCCAGCCAAGAGCCCTCTGGTAAGGAGGAAGGCTGCAGGCATGCAAAAGATTGGCAGAAAGTGAAAGCTGCTTGAAGTTGCACTAAGGAACCTCTGTGCAATTTCTCAAAGGCAGCAGCTTTCAAGAGAACAAATCCCACCCCAATAGAACGACTGGGGAGTGAAGGATGCTCATGGACCTCCTTCAGTGGGTATATCCATAGAAGGCAGTGAACAGGCCTCTGTGTCCCAGATTCTCCATGTGTAATGTGGTAGTAAGATTGCTGTCCTATCTCACCAGTCTGTGGTATGGACCAATTCACTAATACCTGGAAATTTGCTCAGATGGAAGGTGCTAAATATGTGCAAAGTCTATCATTGTAACTGATAGGTCATCTGTGTCTTCCACAAAAGTTTGTCATTCACCTTGAATCCCACTGCAAAGCCACAAATCCGTCCATTACATGTTCATATAAATGCTCAAACTAAAGGGTCTCCAGGGGACTCTCTTTACATATAACAGAAAGATTATTACTGGTGGACCAAGACATTTCCTTGTATCACAAAGTGACTGGACAGGAGGTTTTCAAACACTGAAGACACTCAATTACTCCTACATTTCCAAAGCAGCACATGGACATTCAGCTTTCCAAATACCTATAAAGGGCTTGACCTTGCCAAAGTCAAAGTCAGCATGAATTGAAGGCACACAGATCCTGGTAGTATCAGGTCCAAAGTTAATGCATTAAAACAACATACACCATCCTGACAGTACAAGACAAGAGTGGCAAAACTGGGAGATCAACCCCACATTGTTCTTCGTTTTAAGAATTGTCAGAATGGAATGATTTATTGTTTCAGTTTAGTAACATTGAGTAATTCAGTACTCTGCCATGTAATATTGAATATGCAAGAGACTCAGAAATCAATGAAAGCTGTAAAAAATTAAGTAAATTATTTAGGAGTCTCTTTCATAGAGCATTTATCTCATACATGTTTTGGTTCTTTTTATCCACTAAGAATAAGAAAATACTTTACATGAGTTAATTCTTTTAAATCACATGTGATACTTTCTTGTATATTTTGAGGCTAAAAAGCTAATTAGCTTTAATACTGCACTGTTGTTATTTACTGCTTGATATTAGATCTGCTGATTTATTTCCTCCGAAGGCCAGGTCTAAAAAAGCCCTCTTTTTGCCAGTATAAGCTGCATCTACACTACAAACCCAGATACACTGCATCTGGATTTGTTGATCCAGCTATACTAGTATAGCTCTACTGGTCAAATTTTCTAGTGTATTCTCGGCTTCAGAAATAATGCTAGAACTTCAGGGTCAGCTTTTCAAGAGAGCTCAGTACCCAACAGCTCCCATTGTTGTCGGGGCAGCTGTTGGGTGCCTAAATGGCAGCTAAGTGTATTTGAAAACCTGATCCTCAAGACAGCTGCAACCCCAAAATACATTAAGTAAAAATATAGACCCAGATTGTCCTGGTCTTTGCATAGGTAAACAGGGGAGGTGGAGGGAGAAAAGGAACGAGAAAAATGAAAGGAACCTTCTTTCTCCTTCCACACCCTGTGTAAGGCTCAGTCATTTTCTAAGGGAAGTATGGGGACTGCTCCCAGGTCTCACACTTCCACAAGGGAGGCAGAGAAAAAGCAGAGCAGCTGCACTAGGGGAGCACCAAACCCCTAATGGTGCAGCCCAGCCTGCACCCTCCCTGGACACCAACAGACTTGGAAAGGATCACACTTCCCCCAGACACGATCCCTTTCCAAGTTCCAGGTGGGACAGAACAGTTTCCTAGTGTCCCCTTCTGAGAGCTGTGCCTTAAATATACAGATATATATATATATATATATATATAGTACACTTTGAATTATGACAATTTAGATATTTCACTCAGCAATTTTAGTTCACAGCCTGGCACTCTGGCAGGACAGTGAACATTATTAGGATTATTTTTATCACCATAGCCCCTAGAAACCCTAGTCATGGATCAGGACCTCATTGCGCTAGGCACTGTACAAACAGAACAAAAAGAAGGTTGCAGGCCCAAGGTTGCATTGCCAAATCTCTTAGCATTTTGTATGGTGTCCATTGCTGTAATATCAAAGCAGTTTATGTATCTTGTAGCATCAACTCGGCAGGGTAGCTGATTTCTTAACTTAAGATAGGAGTATTTTTGTTATCTTTACAATTCTTTATGATGTAAGCCTGTACAAATAACATCATTTTAAGGTCTGGCCCAATAGAGAAAAAAAATTTATAAGTGTGATGCCCTGCCGTACTGTACTGTGCCATGTTATGCTTGAACCTTTCACATGAGCGATCAGGCCTGATTCTGAGCATGAATATATGACAGGGTTGCCTGCAATAGAAGGGGACTGGAGTCAGTGAGGAGGTTCCTTCCAGTCCTATGTCCTGGTGATTCTAATCTCCTTTATGCCAGTATAACCATGAATAACTGTAATGGTGTCAATAGAGTTATATTGATGTAAACGAGATGCAAGTGAAGTCAGACTGCAGCCAGATGACTACTATAGCGTTATTCCAGATTTACATCTGTGGCCTTATCTAAGGAGATCTTAACTGAGGTGTTCTTAACAGTGTTGCCAAGTTGCAATTTTACTGAGAGTCTTGCAATGTGATTTTTTTAAAATTTTATTTTCAAGCCCCAACTGCTGGCATAAGGTTATTACCTGAAAATCTCAGCTTTTGTTAAAAAAAAAAAAATAGCCAGGGCTTGTCTAAACTCAAATGTTTTGCTGCTCTAACTATATTGGTATAGTTAAAGTAACAAGACACACAATGTGGACACAATTATCCTGGTATAAGTGTGCTTACACTGGTATAGCTTATTCCCATATGGAAAGCAAAATAAGCTAGCTCCGTACAAGGCACATTTATACAGCTATAAGTGTATCCACACTAATTGGTATAACTATATCACAAAACAAAGTCACACCCCTAACTGACATCATTATACCAGTATAGCTTTTCTAGTGCAGGCCAGACCTATGTTTCTAGCCATCTGTAGAGAAGCGGACACAGCACTGGATGTGGCATAGCAGTTTCTTCTGAGTTAGCACACCGTCGACTTCTTTCAGCAGCCCTGCGGTGGTATGTCTCTTCTCATAATTCAGCTTTCTGGTCAGCTCACTTGCAGCCCCTCCCACACTTTCCAGGGCAACAAAGTCACATCAACAAACAATTCAATGACCTTGTGTCACATCTTTGGCCCCTGGCTCTGGGCTCAGTGGTCCTCTTTATCTTCCCAGGCTGCATGGCCTCTTGGAGTTCACACTTTTTATGAGGTTCACAGCATTCCCACCCCATAAAGTCCATGGACAAATCTCAAAAGATAATATAAGCTTAAACCACTCCTGCCCTCCACAGGCTCAAACTTTCATTCCTCTTCAGTTTCTTCTGTGCTCCATTCCTCAAGTTTCATCCCTGGCGATCCAAGCCCTGCCCTTTCATCAGGGCTCACCACCAAAGCTTACTCCACCCCAACAGCTTCTCCATATCTCTCCTGGATCTACTGTCAAGAAAGATACAACAACATTCTTTCTCTGAAGACCCCTTCTACTCTGGGGTTCCTCATTTCATAGTCCCCGAGCTGGGACTCATCTTTAAGTGGGCCTCGCCTACCCTCCACATAAGTGAGCTTGCCAGCTCCAGTTAACTCTTTAAGAGCCAGAGTGAGATATACTCTCCATCATACCATTATAGTTGCAGAGAAAAGCTTGAAAATATGAACCCTAAACATTTCAGCACCAGGAAGCCAATCGAAAACACCAACATTTATTATTTTGTTAATCTTATGATTTAAGAAAACCTCACGATTTTTGAGTTTGACTCCTGAATTTTGAATGCTTGGGAATGGCAATACAGGAAGACTGCAAGGGACAGTGTGAACTTAAATATAAAATTTTGTACAACCAGGCTTTATTGTGGAATATTCCACAATTGGTTTTAAAATTACAATGAAAGCAATTAACAAAACAAAAAAGTCAAACACAGTGTTTGAAACCCAAACATTGCAGCACCAAGACCTTGAAAGTGAAACTGTCCATTCGTCTAAACAACTATGAAATAGCTGTCCTTGACTGCTAGTCTCCAGCCTGAGAGAGACGGTGGGTGAGGCAATGTCTTTTCTTGGACCAACGTCTGTTGGTGAGCGAGACAAGCTTGTGAGCTTACACAGAAGAAGCTCTATGCAGGCACTTTGGGGCATGGACCATTTCTCTCTGTGTTACTATGGTGCTGAGAATATTGCTTTTGCTAAAAATAAATAAATAAAGCTAATATAGACTCCCAAACTTGCTTTCAGACCTTACAGAGGTGCAATAAGATCACACTATGACCTTCAGTCTTCAAGGATCAACTGAAATATCTTTATAATTCCGTATGAGTTGGTACTTAAGCATTAGGACTGTAATTCTTTTTTGAAGACCAATACTGTGTTCTCATTCTTTTTGTGTCTGCTATCAATACCTTGGAAAAAAACCCTGATTTTCATATACGCTATTATTCTATGTGTTATTCCAAAACTATGATCTCACTCAGTATTCAGCTATCAGTTACCTGGTATGGCCTCTTCCATTTGAGAACATTTCTGAGTAATCTCTCCTAAAACACTTAAGATCTCTACATTATGGCATTTTTCCCCCAGAAAACACTTTAGATATAAATCACTTCTACTTACTTCTTTGGCCTTGAGTTTCAATATGGAGTTACCAATTGTTACATGCAGCTATTTAGACAAACACAAGTAAGGTCATCTGTGACCATTTTTATTTATGAACTTTTTAAGATCAGAGTCCATGTCTTCAGTCTTTGATGCCTATCACTTTAAAATCCAGAAGACTAAGTGATGGCACTTTAGAATGTTTTATTTTGCATCCAACCTTTATTGCAACTTGCAGTATTATGGAGACAAAGGGAGTCACTCCATAGATAATGTGGCAACTGAACTTCCATTTTAAGCCCAATTTTATCCCAGCTACATGGGACCTTTGCTTACTGAGAACGGATCTCAGGATCTAGCACAATATTTCCAGCAATTTCCACTGATGACACTTTTAGTCTTGACCAAATCCAGGAACTCATCAGTTTTTAATCTTCCAGCTGGATACCAGGGACTTCCGTATGAGGTGTGAAAGGAAAGTAGACTTGCAGACTAGCAATGCATTGTAAGCTGCTAGCGGGCCTCCCCAGCCCAGGAAGTCTTTCAGGCCCTACCTTCAGGGCATAGTTTTATTCCTCAAACATAAAACTTAGGCACAACAAAGCAGTCCCTTTGCAGTATAGGGATACAGCTCTCAGCGACTTTTCCCCTTTCCTCACTCAATGCTGAAACCGTCCTTTCAACCCCCTGCTTCAGGACCCATCTTTCTCCCTCCAATTGAGCTCACTCAGCCCCTTATAGAAAACACATGGCCCCTTTCCAACTCTCAGTTTGATAAAGAAACTGGGCTGGCTGGCCCCCCAGTCCTCTGGCCCTTAAAGGGGAAGGCCACCCTGTTACATGCATATTAACTTTGTTTTTTTTAACTTCGGACTTTGGTTTAAAGGTGGGCCCAAGTTTCAAAGTCTGGACTCAAATTTCCTTTAAGGCAAGGAGTGTTTGATTTCAAAGTTTCAATCTTGGTCCATCTTTAATTTTTTTGATGGAGGCTATGGGTTATGTTACCTGGCCCATTTCACCCATTCCTAGCTTCAGCTCATTTAGAGATCTGGCAGCACATGACATGCCAAAAGCTGTAATGTTGACAAGACATTTTCAAAATACTGCATATTTATAAGTGATCTAAATGTCAGGGAAATAGCTTCCTCCTCAACTGTGCACCTGGAACACTACAATCTCACAATAGTACATTCAAGGAAGACAAATATTTTGGCTGGGATTTCCGAGGAGCGTAAAAGAGTTAGGGCCAAAATGTTAAAGGTATTTTAGCCCCTAAATACGCAGAAATGCACTGAGTGGAATTTTCAAAAATATCTAGTTTCAGAGTAGCAGCCATGTTAGTCTGTATCCACAAAAAGAAAAGGATTATTTGTGGCACCTTAGAGAATCAAATAAATTTGTTAGTCTCTAAGGTGCCACAAGTACTCCTTTTCTGTTTTCAAAAATATCTAGGCACCTAACTCCTATTGATTTCAGTGGGGGTTGAGCACTTAGGCATTTTGAAAATTCCAGTAGGTGCATCTTTATGTGCTGAAACATCTTTAAAAATCTGGCCCTTAGGCATCTGACTTCCACTTATTCCAATGGGATCTGGGCACTTAACTCCACTAAGCGCCCTTAAAAATGCCAGTTTTGATTGTTATAAAGCATTGTTAAACAACGCATGTGTATGTAAAGGGGCACATAGTCTTTAGGTCAAAAACTGCAGTCCTTACTTAGACAAAATCAATGGGAGCTGAGTCCGGGTAATGACTGTCATATTTGTTGTAAGCAGTGTTGTTGCAATCATTTTGGTCACAGGATATTAGAGAGACAAGGTGGGTGAGATAAATCCTTTATTGGACCAACTTCTGTTGCTAAGAGAGACAAGATTTCAAGTTTACACAGAGCTGTTCTTCAGGTCCGGGAAATGTATTCAGGCCTTGTCTAAACTACAGAGTTTTGTCAACAAAAGTTATGTCAATGACCAAAAAGCACTATAGTAACATCGCTATTGTATGTTCACACTACACTCCCTCTGTCAGCAGAGCGCATCAACACTTGGTGCTCTAGCACTGATGGTAAGAGCAGTGCCCTCTGCTGCTAGAACTTGAGGGTTGGCAGAGTGGACCACAGCACATCATGGGTGTGGGCTCAATGTCCCATGATGCATTGTTTTCCATCCCAACATTCTACGATCTTCCTACTGCAGTTGGTGGCATTTTTCAACAGCCCCCGTTTACTGTGCGCCCACCATCTCTGTGTGAAAGGATGGATCCCACTCTGCTCTCTACTGCTTTGTTAACTGTTATTAACATGGTGTGTATTGCAGTGCAGTTAATCATGCAGTTCCTCTCTGAAGAGGAGTCAGAGTTCCTGAACTGCTGTATGCCATGGATAGAAGCAACATTAGATTACTATTGGCATTCATGGAGCAGCTGCATATGGTGAACCATCACTTTTGGGCTCATGAAACAAGCACTAAGTGATGGGATGGCATTATTACGCAGGTCTGGGATGATGAGCAGTGGCTGCAGAACTTTTGGATGCACAAAGCCACCTTCCTGGAACTTTGTGTAGAGCTAACCGCAGCACTAAAGCACAAGGACATCAAAACGAGAGCTGCCCTCTTGGTGGAGAAGCAACTGTTATGTGGAAGCTGGTGACTCCAAACTGCAATCACTTGTTGTCATAAATATAAAGGGAAGGGTAAACCCCTTTAAAATCCCTCCTGGCCAGAGAAAAAATCCTCTCACCTGTAAATGGTTAAGAAGCTAAAGGTAACCTCGCTGGCACCTGAGCAAAATGACCAATGAGGAGACAAGATACTTTCAAAAGCTGGGAGGAGGGAGAGAAACAAAGGGTTTGTGTCTGTCTGTAGGCTGCTTTTGCCGGGGATAGAACAGGAATGGAGTCTTAGAACTTTTAGTAAGTAATCTAGCTAGGTATGTGTTAGATTATGACTTCTTTAAATCGCTGAGAAAAAACCTGTGCTGAATAGAATGACTATTTCTGTCTGTGTGTCTTTTTTGTAACTTAAGGTTTTGCCTAGAGGGATTCTCTATGTTTTGAATCTAATTACCCTGTAAGGTATCTACCATCCTGATTTTACAGAGGTGATTCCTTTACTTCTATTTACTTCTATTCCTATTAAAAGTCTTCTTGTAAGAAAACTGAATGCTTTTTCATTGTTCTCAGATCCAAGGGTTTGGGTCTGTGGTCACCTATGCAAATTGGAGAGGATTTTTACCAAACCTTTCCCAGGAAGTGGGGTGCAAGGGTTGGGAGGATTCTGGGGGGAAAGACGTGTCCAAACTACATTTCCCAGTAAACCCAGTTAGAGTTTGGTGGTGGCAGTGGATATTCCAAGGACAAAGGATAAAATTAATTTGTACCTTGGGGAAGTTTTAACCTAAGCTGGTAAAAGTAAGCTTAGGAGGTTTTCATGCAGGTCCCCACATCTGTACCCTAGAGTTCAGGGTGGGGGAGGAACCTTGACACTTGTGCAGTCAGTTCAGATCATTGGGGCTGCATTACCTCAAGTGTGTAGGGCCATTAATCACATCCTGCTGAAAGGGATTGTGAAGCTTGGCAGTGTATGCAAAATACTGGATGGCTGTGCGGCAATGCGATTCCCTAACTGCAGTGGGGTGATAGATGACACGCATATCCCAGTTTTGGCACTGGATCATCTTGTGACAGAATACAGCAATAGAAAGTGGTATGTCTCTGTGGTATTGCAGGTGCTTTTGGATCACTAGGGTTGTTTCACTGACATCAACAAGGGGTGCTCTGGGAAGGTGCATGACTTACACATCTTCAGGAACACTGGCTTATACAGAATTCTGCAAGCAGGGACTTTCTTTCCAGACCAGAAGATTCAAATGGGGGATGTTGAAATGCCCAAAGTGATCCTGGGAGATCCAGTGTACCCCTTACTCCCGTGGTTCAGGACGCCTTACACGGGCAACCTGGACAGCAGCAAGGAGCGTTTCAACAGTAGGCTGAGTATTTGCAGGATGACTGTGGAATGTGCATTTGACAGATTAAAGGTGCACTGGCACTGCCTTTATGCAGGTTAGACCTCAGTGAGGAAAATATCCCCATGGTCAGAGCACCTTCTGTGCATTGCATAATAGTTGTGAAGATAAGGGTGAAAGGTTAGCTCAGGGATGGACTGGTATGGCAGATAGATGGGCTGCTGATTTTGACCAGCCTGACACTAGGGCTACCAGAGGGGCACAACAGGGGTTAATTTGAATAAGGGAGGCTTTGAGGCAACGTTTTGAGAATGAGAACCAGTGATGCATATTTTTATGCAGCAATCTGCCGTGCTTCATTAAATTAATTTTTATTAGGAAGAACTTGTGATGATTCATAGATATATGAACAGCCATAGTGGGTCAGACCAAAGGTCCATTTTTGTTCTTTCTCTTATAGGCGTGGCCTTCACAACATCCTCTGGCAAGGAGTTCCACAGGTTGACAATGCGTTGTGTGAAAAAATACTTCCTTTTGTTTGTTTTAAACCTGCTGCCTATTAATTTCATTTGGTGACCCCTAGTTCTTGTGTTGTGAGAAGCAGTAAATAACACTTCCTTATGTACTTTCTCCATATCAGTCATGATTTTATAGACCTCTATCATATCCCTCTCTTAGTTGTCTCTTTTCCAAGCTGAAAAGTCCAAGTCTTATTAATCGCTCCTCATACGGCAGCAATTCCAGACCCCTCATCATTTTTGTTGCCCTCTTTCTGAACATTTTCCAATAGCCCTTTTTGCACAAGCCATAAGAAATCTGCCATAGGTATTAAAATTCCTTTGTCTGGAACACTGCTGAGACTGCACAGCCTCCTCTCCCCAAATACTGAGCAGACCCAGAAGCTCCATAGTAGTTCAAGTGGGAGAGCATCTGTTGTGTGGAGCCACCATTGTCAGCTGGGAAGATGTGATGTGAGTTCTCCATGCCAAGCAAATGGGAAGTAGAACTAGAAACATTCCCAGGGCTTCAAAGGGGGAGGGGTGGATGATTTGTGTGTAGATGGAAGTGGGGTTAGGCTTGACTCTGAGTTCAAACCCAAGGCTTACATTCAGTGTGGACATATCCTAGGTCTTCCCCCTCCAGCTCTTGTCCTCAGCCTGTCTCCCTAGCTAATAGGTATATTTGGCTCTACCCTTTCTAGATATTAACATCCTTAGTGCTCCAAGGTCTTAAGACCCCAAAATCTCAGTGCAGCTCACTTAGCTGCTCTGGCAGTATTTTATGCGTATAGGGCCAGGCTGGGTGAATCTCTCTCTTTAACTATCTTCTTTCCCCAGCTAGCTCATCAAGAAGGTCAGTGGCAGCCAGGTGAGAAAGAGAGGGAAGACGAGCTACAATGAAGCTTTTTCTCCTCTCTGACCAGGAGCCTGTGGGGGACAACAGCCTTTAGTGGTGGAGGCAAGATCTAAAGAAACAAAACCCAACTTCTCCTCAGACTAAACCCTAAATTTCTGGTAGCTGGCCAGAAAAGCCAGTGATGCATCAGAGAAGCTGACACAAAAAGCCAATGTCTCTGCCAGCCAAAAGTTTGCGGATATGTTACCAGATTTGCCTGTTACTTTGGGGTATGCACATTTATTAGGGTTACTCTTTGGGGCGGGGGCTCTGTAATTCTATCAATGTACTGCTTCTGTCACTTGTGTTTTCATATGGAGCTCTACTTCTCCCTTCTGCAAGTTCCCTCCCAATGGGGCTATTCTGCAGGACCTAGGTTCCCCACAGCTGGGTTGCTCCAACCGTAGAATGAGATGAACACACACACACACATTAACAGAGTGTGTCTGAGTGGACCAGGTCAATCAGCACTCCCAAACTGACCCCTTATATGTCCTTGGACTCAGCAGGCTGGGTCGAGCAGCACTTCCAAGCTGCCCCCTCCTATGCCGCATGTTCAGCATGTCCCTATCCCACTTTCATGTTATAATTGTTCTGGTAGTAACTCAGTTGATGAGCAAACCCCACAGGATTTTTGGGTGCTACAGGAATCTTTAGCTTAAGTAAGGGGAGTGTTGCTGAAAAGCAAATGGGGATTCCAAAAACAAAAGAGAGAGAAAGAGAGAGAGGAAAGCAACCAGCTTATCCATAAAAGTTATTTATTGCCAGGTAATAACCATACAATGAGAGCCAAACAAACAAAACAGTTACAATATTAAATCTAGCTTAAATGTGACTACAAAAGTCAGATTTAGAAAACTCTACCTGATCACACAAGTCAGGGTTAGAAAGCTATACCTAGAGTAGAAAAAGAGAGAGAGAGAGAGTGAGTTGGGTTTTCACCACTCTGTGAAGCTTGAACAGGGCGGGGTTCCCAGGTGGTGGTGGTAGCTGAGGGTCCGGAATGCTGGAGACAGGCAAAGCCCCCAGCACGATTAGTCAGGAGAAGATAAAGTCCCAATGGAACTGATGCAGATTTTGGATCCAGGCATCAGAACACTTACTTGAGCATGGGAAGGAATTTTTGTAGGGAAACAACAATGGTTCAAGGGAGAACACTAGATTTTTTAAACTGATGGCTCAAGGCAGTATACCAAAGTTCTTTTGTTCAGGCTAGACAATAGGAACTGATCATTCCTGGCTATTGGTGGTGTTCCTTGGAGGAAGCTCACAATACAATTAGGGAGCTTCACTATTCTGGATACCAATAAAGGATTTATTACTAGAATTGGTCTGATAACTACTGAGCTGGATGTGTGCAGGCATGAGTTCATTAACATCTGCAGCAGAGGTCCACCATCATGCAGTGCTTCCCTGCTTTTCTGATCCCAGAGTTGAGTGCAGTTCTTGCCTTGGAATATCTGTTCTCCATTCTGTATGCTAATGGAGATGCCTCCCTGTCCCCTCTTTCATGCAAATGAGGCTAGGGGAGTTGCCTTTTCCTGTCACCATTGTCCAAAGGGGTTTAGGTGTGTCTCCACTGCCTTTTCATTGCTTTTTGTAAGTCTTTCTTCTGATCGGTTTTGGTTCAAGCAGAGGCTGGGGGAGTGGGAGGCTGTCCTTCGTGAGTCAGACAGGCTGGATACTGTGCCCTGGTTCCCCAAGAACAGAGAGCTGATAGGTAACAGTTAGTTGTCACTGATCTTGCATCCAATTGTAAAAGGATGTGTGACATTCACTCAGAGAACAGCTGCATATTTGCACCAATAATACCTAAATGTGCACAGTCAAAACTGGCTGGTTAGGTGTGCCTAAATATATATTCCTGATTCAGAACAAAACTAAAACTAGATGCATTCCAATAAGTAGTGTGACAAAGTTCCTCCTCTGCCTTGGTGGGTCCTGAGCTTATTGGCGGATTTGCTTGCCTCAGAGATTCACGGCAGCCCTCAGTTTGGCCACTTTTGCAAGTGGCTCAAACCTGCCGTTCACTCAGCTAACTTCATCACTGGTCAGCATGGGGAAAGGGAGGAGAACAATCCCCACAGTCTCTGCTGACCCACCTAGTGGGTCTGGGGATAGGCCAGGGACCTTCCCCTGGTGGGACCCACGGTCCAGGTTACCTTCTCTTGTCTCAAATAGGGAGTTGAGAGGGATGGGGGGAACCCGGGCCCACCCTCTACTCTGGGTTCCAGCCCAGGGCCCTGTGGATTAGAACTGTTCAGAGTGTCTCTTGTAACAGCTGTGTGACAGCTAAAAATCCCTGGGCTACTTCCCCATGGCCTCCTCCCAACACCTTCTTTATCCTCACCACATGATGACGCGTGTACTCCTCAGTCCTCCAGCAGCACACCTTCTCACTCCCTGCTCCTTGCACACCCTCCCCTAACTGTTGGGAGGTCCTTTTTAAACCAGGTGTCCTGATTAGTCTGCCTGCTGTAATTTATTCTAGTATGTTCTTAATTGGCTCCAAGTGACTTAATTATCTTGCCTGTCCTAATTGGTTCTAGCAAGTTCTTGATTGTTCTAGTGCAGCCCCTGCTCTGGTCACTCAGGGAACAGAAACCTGTTCATCCAGTGGCCAGTATATCTGCCTTCGACCAGACTCCTGTACCCCACTGGTCTGGGTATGTCACAGTAGATACAGAAACATCACTTACACTTTCATCAAAATACAAACAGCCTCTTCTATTTTCAAACCCCAATCCACCAAAAATAATCTTACCTCAAGCACAGTTTTGACGCTCAAAAGGGAGAAGTTCCAGAAACTCCATAAAGTCTGCTAGAGACTTGTTATCGCTATTGATTTTTACGCTCAAATACTGTGGTAACGGTGGCAGTATAAAACTGTAAAATAGAGAGAGAGAGGGCTAGAGAGATATCATTTAGTGTGGCATACCCGCACCGAAAGATAGAATGAAGAGCACACTCCTAGCTTTGATATTTGTGCCTGGACAGCAATAGATTTCACTGAAACCTAAAAGTGCAACTCAGGGTATTTCTGTACTACAATTATACAGCTGATTTAGGCTTGTGAGGTTTGGGCTAAGTGTCTGTTTAATTGAAGTGGAGATGTTTGGGCTCAGGCTGGAGCCTGGCCTCTAGGACCCTGTGAGACAGGAGGGTCTCAGAGCTTGGGCTGCAGCCCAAGCCCAAATGTCTGCATTGCAGTTAAATATCCCCTTAGCCTGACTCCGAGAGCCCAAGACAATTGGCATGGGCTAGGCACAGCTTTCTAATTGCACTGTAGACATATCCTCAGCTGGTTGGTTGGAATGTCTTTGTGAAAGGTTAGCATGAGAAAGGACCCTCCCTCTCTCTCACATACACACAACACTGGTGTCCTGTACCCCAGGGAGTATTGCTCATCTTGTTCAGAAAGATAGAAACGTGACAGAGGAGAGGGGAGATATATGAGATGCCAGTACCCCAGAACACAGGATAAATAGACAACAAATCGTCTGTCTAAAGCTAACGTAGGAAAAAATATTCCAGAGATTCCAGTCTGAAAAGTGGACACTCCATAACATTCTTGAGGAGCTAAAAAAGACTTGGAGAATAATGACGGTGCACTGGAGACAACACAGGTGTTAAACAATCAGCCTAGAAGATTCACACAGACGATAACGGTCTGCTTCATGTTACTCTATTAGCTCAAGTGACAAAGGTCTGTGCTCAGGAGCTTGATATCAGAACTCTGCTGATGACTCAAGCTGGGGGTCAGCATGGTTCCACATGATGGTATTTCTGTTTGTTCTGATCATTTTTTAAAAAATCTTAAGAAATTTGATAACAAACCAACAAACCAATGATAAAAATGTTAAGATTGCGAAGTCAAGTGCAACATTCCTATCTGATCCTTTTACAAGTCACTAAAATGAAAAGTTTCACAACTGGCCCTTAATTATGTGTTTCTTATGTTCTGAGTGTTAAAGATTGAGATATCAGACACCAGACTTGCAGAAGTGCTGAACACTTACAATTGCAGCTGCATTTTGAACATATAAAGTGCTATTAAATGATAAATAAGTATTCTGAAAAAAAATCAAGCCCTAGGTGTCACAAATTGGCCACCAAAAATTAGTGGACATGTGACAATTTTGACTTGAATGTCTTTAATCCCTAAATTCACCATTTGTAAATCAATTCTTCTCACAGGAATGTTGTGAAAGTACATTTATTAATGTGTGAAGCACTGATATACTATGGACAGAGAACCATAGGAACATCCAGGAGGAAAGTAAATAGTTCTGCAGTCAGGGAGGGTTTGATGGTGTATAGTAAACAAGGCCTGGAGGACTACACATTGAAAGATGAGACTAAAAAGATAGCAGCCCTGCAGTGAACACCATGCATCCTGTGCACTGAATGAGACAGGCATCTCTTAGAAAAAATAATTGATTTGTAAATAAGTAAATAATTGATTATTTTGGTTTTGGTCTCTTACCAAAAAATCTGTGAAAAAAATCTGGTTAAATTTAACCTGAAACCATTTTTCAGAAGAGAAAAAAAAATTCATTAAATAAAATTATTTGAAAAATATTTGTTCTGAATCAGCCAAAACATTTTGGGTCAATTCAAAATAAGGTCTTTCACATTTTTTGTTTCTGAGTGAACCAAAAAGAACACAAAACATTTTTTAAAAAAATTTCTGTTTTGATTCAGCTGCTTTCAAGTGTTTTTTACCCCTCCTCCTCCATAGTTGGTTTTTTTTTAAAAAAATGGCTGAATATCAAATGCCATTTCAAAATGGTCAAAACAAAATGTTTTTCCAGTTTTTTTTCCAGTGAAAGTGTTTGTTGAATTTGACCTGAATTTGTGAACAGTTTCAGAGCACCAAAAATGTAATTTTTAACCCCCCCCCCAAGTAAAAAAACCCACCCAGCACTAATGGCATGTCTATTGCTGAACACAGCACAACAGAACCCAATACAAGACCTCAACGGCAGAACAGGCAGATGAAGCAGGAACACCTCTCAACAGCTGCAAAGGCGGACGAAGGCTGCAATGGAGGAGAAACCCCCAGTTGTCTTGGACCTCCTTGCCACTGGCCACAGGTGCCTTGTCCACTAAGATTTCTGTGGCTGCTGGTGCACAACAGCTTCCCCACATTAAATTACTCATGTGCAGGCTTCTTTCACAGGAAGAACTTTTCCCCCAACCCTACCCATAAAAGTCCTGCGGTGATGAGTGAGGGGTGACGGGGACAGGTGAAGTGATCACCAGGAGTCCCTAGTCAGACCCACACATAGGTGGTGACCGCAAGATGTGCCACTGGACTGGAATAGGGGGGCATGTTCAGCAGCAGCGGTCATGACTGAAAAGGCCTTTTTAGGAACCCCTCTGCTCACCCCAGACAGGGAAGGGGCTAGAAAAGGTGCCCCAACCATAGGCTATCACACCATACCTGACTGGATAACCACATCTAGAGGGATCACTCCCAATGTGGTAGAAAAACAAAAATGTTTCTTGCAACTTGGAATGTCCTTACCCTGCTAGATGAATCAAAACGTGAAAGACCCAAATGCAGAACAGCAATTGTTGGCCAAGAACTCTCGAAGTACAACATTGACATTGCTGCTCTCAGTGAAACAAGATGTGCAGATGAAGGCCACTTGAGGGAAGAGGGCAGCGGTTACACTTTCTTCTGGAAAGGAAAACCAGCAAGCGAAAGACGAATACACAGTGTTGGTTTTGCAATCAAAAACCTTCCAGTCAACTGCCTGACTGAGATCCCCGTTGGCATCAACAAGGGCCTTATGACCTGCTGCATCCAACTGGTCAATAAATGACTATCATCAGTGCATATGCACCAACTCCTGATGCTGAAGTACAGAAAGAATTCTTCTACACTGACCTTGATAACATTTTGTCATCTATTCGAAAAACAGATACAATAATCCATTTAGGGGACTTTAATGCAAGAGTTGGCCGAGATTCTAACATATGGAGCAGCACCATTGGGAAGGAAGGAGTGGGCAAGACCAATTCCAATAGCATCCTTCTACTCAGCAAATGTGCAGCGCACGACCTTGTGATCACAAACACAATCTTAAAACAAAGCAACAAGTACAACACAACTTGGAAACACCCCTGCTCAAAACAGTGGCATCTCCTAGATTATGTAAGAACACAGGATCTAAGAGATGTCCAAATCACCCATGTTATGAGAGGACCCAATGATTGCTGGACTGACCACTGCCTGGTGATGTCAGTCATGTCCATCAAGATTGCACCGAAACATAGAAAGCAATCCAAATCACCCGGACGGCAATACAACATCCAAAGACTTCAATCCTCAGTGCACCAAGAGAAGTTCCAACAACACTTCAGTGAAAAACTGGCCATATACACACCTGGAAATGACAGCACAAGTGTTGAAGAATACTGGAAAGAGCTAAAACAGACCATCAATGACATTTGTGAGAAATCCATCGTCCTTGCTACCCGATACCATAAGTATTGGTTTGACAACAACAACATTGAGATTACAACCTTTTGGACCAGAAGAGAAAAGCTTTCTGCGACTGGCAAAACCAACCTTTATCTAGTAAGAAAGAGGGATCTTTCCATCAGCTCAAAGCTGAAGTTCAAAGGAGGATCCGAGAAATCAAAATCAAATGGTGGGAGGACAAAGCAAAAGAAACCAAATATTCACTGACAGACATGATATGCGGAGCTTTTTTTGTGAGATAAAGACCCTGTACGGACCAAGCTCATGTGGCCTCACACCTCTGAGATCCAACGACCCTTCTTAAAGATAACAAATCCATCAAAGAGCACTGGAAAGAACACTACCAAAAGCTTCTAAATTGAGAATCAACTGTGACTGATGACACCATCAACTCCATCCCTCAGCACCCAATCTGGGAAACTCTTGCCAACCCACCAACACCTGCACCAGGTCTTGATGGCATACCAGATGAAGTACTAAAAGTGAGAGGAGAAACACTGACTAACAAGATTCACTTGCTACTCCTCAAAATCTCGTGCACCGAAGAGATCCCTGCTGACATATGTAATGCTAACATCGTCACCATTTTCAAAAAGGGAGATAGGGCCAACTGTGGCAACTATCAAGGCTTTGCCCTCCTCTCCATCGCTGGGAAGATTCTTGCTAGAATCTTACTGAATCGCCTGCTCCCTCTTGCAGAGGAAGTAATTCCAGAGTCCCTGTGTGGCTTCAGACCATCACGAGGCACAACCAACATGATTTTTGCAGCCACGCAGATCCAGGAAAAATGTCAAGAACAACACCAGGAGCTGTATATGGCCTTTATCAATCTAAGCAAAGACTTTGACTCAGTCAACAGTGAGGCTCTGTGGAAAATCATGTCAAAGTTTGACTGCCCAAGCAAATTTATCACCATTGTAAGACTCCTTCACGACCAGATGACTGCCTCAATCCTGTGGCTCTACCTCTGAGCCCTTTGCCATCTGAACTGGTATAAAACAAGGTTGCATACTGACATCCACCCTTTTCTCCATTTTCTTAGCAGCTATGAAAACATTAACCGAAGACTATCTACCACAGGGCATTGGCATCCAATACTGGATTGATGGCAGTCTCTTCAACCTTTCTCATCTCCGTGCCAGAACTAAAGTAATATCGGCAACAATAACGGAACTCCAGTACGCAGATGATTGTGCTGTAGTTGCACACTCAAAGGAGGATCTACAAACAGCCCTTAACTGCTTCTCTGAGGCTTACAAAAGCCTAGGGCTAACTCTGAACATTGGCATAACAAAAGTTCTCCACCAGCTAGTCCCCAGTCAATCATCAGACCCAGCAAGGAAGATATACATTGACAAAAAAGAACTGGAAAATGTAGAATACTTTGCCTGTCTTGGCAGCCATCTCTCACAGAGGGCAGACAGAGATGTCAAGATTCAGCACAAAATTCGTTGTGCCAGCCTTGCCTTTGGCAGACTATCTCACCAAGTGTTCAACAATCACAAAATCAGAACACATACTAGACTTTTAGTTTGTAAAGTGTTGGTAATCCCAAATCTCCTCTATGGCTGTGAGATTTGGGTGACCTACAGAAAACACCTGGAACGCCAGCACCATCACTTTCTTCAGAAGATCCTCAACATAAAGTGGGAGGATTTTCGCACTAATGCCAATGTCCTCACAGAGGCCAACATCTTCAGTGTTGAGGCCCTGATTATCCAGCACCAGCTGAGGTGAAGTGAGCACATGCCTGATGTACACTTACCAAAACAACTGCTGTATGCCCAACTCATCAAAGGAGAAAGGAAATGGGGAGGCCAAAAGAAATGCTTTAAAGACACCCTCAAGATCAACATTAAGAGATGTGGCATCAACACCGCACACTGGGAGACTGCAGCTCAGGACAGGGATAACTGGAAAAGACTTGTCAGAAAGGGAACATCCACTTTTAAGGAAAATCACCTTGCCCTGGTCACAGAAAAATGCCAGAAAATAAAGGAATGACAACTGTCACACAGCAACTGTGGGCCAACCCTGTCTCCCAACACCACCTGCAGTGTCTGCCTATGAGCCTGTGGCTCAAGGATCAGACTCATCAGTCACAAAGAACCCATGAAAAATAAACCCTGTGAAAGAGATCATCCTCGACTGCGAGGGATCGCTGCTGCAGCCACAGGGGTGGCCAAACATTTTGGAGATGTGGTCAGAAATATTACAGATTGGGTGGTGGCTTTCCCGAGACTCTTCTTCTCTCTTACAGACACTGTGCTGCACAATGTAGTCCCATGTGGCACTCAAAACACTTACTCCTTTACATTAACATGGACTATGGAAATAGGACCCATGAATGAGTGCACAATATGCTAACCCCTCTACTGTGGACTAACACACTGTGTAAACAAGCTCAGATATTCCCAAATTCAGGAAGCAACTGCTACAGTTCTTGCACTTCTTGACAATGCAGTCATGTCTCTACTAGTCCCAGAATGTAAATTGTTGTGGATTACTGGATATCAGATTTCTAAATCTCTCAAGTCTACACTGGCATGACATTATTATGCTTAAAGATAATTTGCTGACCAGCAACCCCATGTTCTCACAGAATAACAGTGTTTTACTGTCATATTTGGCCTCCTATTTTCCTTGACTCGGGATATTGCAGCCCAGCTAGATCTGCTAAGATGTTGCCATGTGGACATCTACGCTTCCTGAAACAGAAGTGAAGACAATTCATCATGCATTTATTAAAAGAAAGGGCAGGAGCTCTGATCTTTCCAAAGGGAAAGAGTTTGAATCAGAAGTCTGAAAAAAGCCTGGGAGAAAGCCTTGAGAGGCACTGGGGAAAGGATCGCCACAGTGGTTCATACTAACACTGCACACAAAGAGAGAAAAAGGGTGTAGGTCCACCCAGCAGCTGATGAGGGGGGCTGAAGCCGAGAGTTTGGTTTTTTTCCTGAGGAGGATGTTTTAGTTTATCCTAGAAAGGGAATGTTTTTGGTTTGGCTGGAGGGCTAGAACCACCCACCCAAAGGGTAAACAGAGGCCCTAGTCAAAGCTGATGATAGCAAGGGAAGCAGCATTGCCATCTCCAACCATTCAAAAATCACGAGTCAGGCCACAAAAACCATGATTGGCTTAAAAATCAAGAGATTTTAACAAAACAACATGTTTGGGTTCTTATTATATGTTCCGGTTTCTGAGCTGTTAGGAGTCACTTTTGCAATCTTTTATTTGCAACCAGAGAGATTGAAGTGTTCTCTGACTGGTTTATGAATGTTATAATTCTGCGGAAGTGAAGAAACAGATTGATAGAGCCAGAAGAGTTCCCAGAAGTTTCCTACTACAGGACAGGCCTAACAAAGAAAATAACAGAACGCCACTAGCCGTCACCTTCAGCCCCCAACTAAAACCCCTCCAACGCATAATTAAGGATCTACAACCTATCCTGAAGGATGACCCAACACTCTCACAAATCTTGGGAGACAGGCCAGTCCTTGCCTACAGACAGCCCCCCCAACCTGAAGCAAATACTCACCAGCAACCACATACCACACAACAGAACCACTGACCCAGGAACCTATCCTTGCAACAAAGCCCATTGCCAACTGTGCCCACATATCTATTCAGGGGACACCATCACAGGGCCTAACAACATCAGCCACACTATCAGAGGCTCGTTCACCTGCACATCCACCAATGTGATATATGCCATCATGTGCCAGCAATGCCCCTCTGCCATGTACATTGGTCAAACTGGACAGTCTCTACATAAAAGAATAAATGGACACAAATCAGATATCAAGAATTATATCATTCATAAACCAGTCGGAGAACACTTCAATCTCTCTGGTCACGCAATTACAGACATGAAAGTTGTGATATTACAACAAAAAAAACTTCAAATCCAGACTCCAGTGAGAAACTGTTGAATTGGAATTCATTTGCAAATTTGGTACAATTAACTTAGGCTTGAATAGAGACTGGGAGTGGCTAAGTCATTATGCAAGGTAACCTATTTCCCCTTGTTTTTTCCTCCCCTCCCCCTCCCCGACATTCTTGTTAAACCCTGGATTTGTGCTGGGAATGGCCCACCTTGATTATCATACATATTGTAAGGAGAGTGATCACTTTAGATAAGCTATTACCAGCAGGAGAGTGGGGTGGGAGGAGGTATTTTTTCATGCTTTTTGTGTATATAAAAAGATCTTCTACACTTTGCACAGTATGCATCCGATGAAGTGAGCTGTAGCTCACGAAAGCTTATGCTCAAATAAATTGGTTAGTCTCTAAGGTGCTTTTCTTTTTGCGAATACAGACTAACACAGCTGTTACTCTGAAACCTCTCACAAATAGCTCTTTTGATGACAATAAGAATACTCATATGAGTCACTGCTCACCAACATAGTAAAAGTTGCACAAAAGTAGACCTGTAATTAAAAGAAAGTCCTGTCACTTTAAACTCTATTGTTTTCACCAGTTTCTGATAAATATCATATATAAAACAAAGGTAAGAGAAAAAACAAGGCAACATTTGTATTAAGAAACATTTTATTAACAAAACAGTAAATTCCACTTGCTTAGCATTTCCAATAATGGATAAATTGGCTTTGCAACAAATCAAAAAAATTTGTAAATATCTATCACAGAAAGCATTATAAGGTTAGGGCATTGGGCCTCTTTTTTGATTTCTTGGGGATGAAATCATTTCACATATTTTAGTGTTTTGTTAAAAAGGCAACACTATACAGTAATAGAAATGAAGCTATCTCAGTCAAACACTTTAGATTGTTATAGATATGGAATCCAATTTTTGTTAGGCATGTTAGGTATTAAAATGTTTAAAACATTTTAATTCAGTTATTGAAACTTCTGATACTCTTATACTTCTATGCATCTTCATTGTTAAATCATGAAATCAAAGAGAAAAAGGAGAACCTCCATAAAGAGTTGTAGATAACGTTTGCTTTTATCAGTTGTATTCCTTTTATTCCTTGATGTATTTATTTAGTTAAAATATTCACTTACTGGTATGTTAAATGCTTGAAAGATAGCGTGGTTGCACCGCCTAGGTTAATACAGTCAATATCAAGCTGGAAAGAAACATTTCAATCTGCCCAAACCATACATTGTACCATCTCAGAACTCTTATATACAGGTTGTCTTTGCCCTTCCATATACCTTTCAGTGCTGGAAATCTCAGTTCTGAACATTACCTGGCAGTCAACTTATTTTTTCCACACTGACTAAAAAAATCATGATTTTAATATTGATCTTGAATATACCTATTCCTTGTCTTCCCCAGGATACAGCTAAGTTACAAAGGTGGGGGAAGTGAAGAATGCCACAGGAGAACAATAATCTAATTTTTTTTGAATGGATTAAAAAAAATGTCGTGCAACCTCACTTTCACTTTCCGCAAACAATCATAAAAATAAAAATCCCATTACAAATATACTATGATACACACCTCAATTTGTTTGGCAACCACAATGGCATTCTCAGATACATGTCGTGTCTGTCCAAGATAGATCACTGTACCAGTTCCCACATTTTTCATCAGCTACAGTGAATAACACACAAGAAGATGTGTTGGCCCTGCTGTTTAAAGCTAATTTTAAATTCCATTTCCCTGTTTGCAAAGTGTGAATATCTATATTCCTCCTAGGAGGCCTTCCAATGATTCAGAAGATTTCTATTGAACTACTCTCTCTGTCTAATGTATTCTCTTTGTACCTCTGTATAAGTGATATGTTAACTCTATGATTTATTGCTGTGAACCCAATGAAACAATATTACTAAAACCTTAATGTATAAATCTATAACATTATGATATTTAATATGTTTAATTAATATATGCAGCAATTAATGTTATTTTAAAATATGATCACTGATCAACTTATATTTCATCGACAGGTTATGGTATCACGTAATACTATAGAATCAACTTAGCTTAAAATACTTTCTCATATGACAAAATGCACACCTTTGAAAAATGTTTAGCAAGATGTACCTCAAATCATTTATTTATTTATTCTTTAGGGGAAGGGGAATTCCTCAGTGAAAGTAATTTAAAGTGGTAGACCTTTTTAGGTCTCTTACCAACCAACTGTGTAGTAAAAGAATGCCAGATACACGCTGTATGATTCATATTAAGATTCACAAGTTATTAAATTTTTTCATAGTTTCCTAAGGAGCAAGATTTCTGTAAAGCAAAACAGACTACTCAGTGATTAAACCTTGATTAGAGCCTAAAAGTCACTTTACCTTGCTAAATGATAACTCATTTATGAATGTGGTACATTTATGGGAAAATCAGCGATTCTGATTGACTTTATTGATGTACATTGGGAGCAGGGGATGGAGACCGGAGGGGAGAGGAAAGTTACAATAGATATATATTTTTTGCTTTTTAATCCACTTCTTTCATACAAACTACTATAACTGAATTGCAACAGAATAGAGGCTGTACAGGTAAGAAAAAAATTAGCTGACTCTTATATACATTCATACACATCCCCTTAGTATAATCACTACACTGTAAATTTAAAAAAAAAGGAAGAAATTTGTGACAATTTATAGTGGCTGCAAAAAACTGAATTTATGTCTGTTGCTCCAGATGTCATAAAACTTTCTATATCTAGGAACACTTAGAACATTGAGTTTACCAAAAATGGCTGAAGAGCAGATATAGTTTGCATTTCCTATACAACAGGCTATAAAACATCACTTATCACAGTCCAGAAAGCACATATAGATGTGTTTTATATAAACATATGTAATAACATATTAAGCGTGCATGAAAATTTCCCAATGATTGCATCTATGCCCTCTTGTTTGTTTGCTTTTTGTGAAAATGTGCCTTATATTCCACATTTTTTTGTTTTGTTTTTGAAAATAAGGCCTCCATACTATTTCCTCACAACCAGAAAGGGGCTTTTTGAAAATGTTTTTACATAAGTCTTCAGAAAAGCCAGCACTTCATTTCAAATGCAAGTTTCCAATCACTGTTTCACTGCACCAGGTGGCAAACTTTTTATGTTTGCTTGTTGAGTCACCATATATAATGACAGTCTTCTCTGGCAATAAGACTAACTTACTTCTCAAGAAAGCGCTAGCACTTTGGCTAAATCCAGAATCATAGGTAGCTTCTTTTTTTTTTCTGTGTGTGTGTGTGTGTGTGTGTGTGTTTTGTTTTTTTATTTAGTCTGTTTCATATTGTGCCTTGATGCTGTAGTAATACTCCTTGCTTTATGAATGCGTGGTGTCATCATTGTCTCTCAGGAATGTTCCAGCAACATAAAGTCAGGCAGAGTAAATGAAAACACTGTGGATGTTTAGAAATGTATTGGCTCCTGTTTCTGAAAAACAAGAGCATGAAATGCTTGTTTTTAAAACAGTCTTTCCTTTCTGATTGCGTTCCCTGTCTTCTTTTTTTATGTGCTTCATAAAAAGTAAAGTAAATAAGTTTGTATTATGTCTCAGATAAAATGAAGACTATTTCTATACAAGTGTTCTCTTAGATGTTGGGATCAGACATAGTATTCCTTATCCTTATTTTTCTTGTTCTTGTTGGAACTTTTAGCACTGTTGGGCTGTTTTTCTTTAATCACAGCCCCATTGGACTGTGCTGAGTTACTGATGTAGTTTCGACTCTCATCTACATGGTATGAGCCTTCATCTCTGTTTCTGTACTTGTACATGGCATAAAGAAGGATTAGGATACACAGTGCCGCTGCTGCAACAATTCCAACCACCATGCCTGTTGTGCTGCTGGATTCTCGAATCACTTCCGCTGAGCCTGGGTATTCTCTTCCTCCTGCTCTGGTAGGATTTGCTGTAGGTAGATGACGAAACAAGGGAGAGGTTATTATTGAGTTTGCACACTGCAAATTTTCACTCAGATCTACCTGCTACAGCCATGTATCAGTCCAATAGCACTCACTTGTGCAGGCAAAATAGATGTCTGTCAAATGTACAGTACCAATGCCTCATGATCACTGAAAAGCACTGAAACATTTGGGTACAGATCTTGCAGCCCACTTCTTTTTCATGCCTATCAATTTGATTAAATGGGCTTTTAAAATAAAAGAAAAGTTCAGTTTAAACCTTAAAAACAAATTTGTCTTATTGCATTTATTTTACTGCAAAGAGTCCTTAAATGTTTTGAAATAATAGGTGCATCATGATAACAGAATATTGATGCTTGGAGGCAGATCCATTTTAGAAAACATCTCTCTCTAGTAAGAGAATTACAGGAAATATTCTGCTTGCAAAAGATTTCACGAATAAACTAATCTGTGCATGCAAAAAAGGCTAGTTTAAAATTATGGGGCCAGATTCTCAGCAGGATTGCTAAATATCTCACTACAGCCTGCATAACAAACTGTCTCCCTACATCTCCACTCCCTTCTCTGGCTTCACCCTCCTTTCATATTAAGTCCCTGCTACTTTTCTCCCTTTCAAGGTACTATGTAGCTCTGCCCTCTCTTCTCTAATCAATTTCTATGCCCCTGCTGCTCTGTATGCTCCAGCCAAACCTCTCTCTTATCTGCTCACTTTTCCTCTTTCATCCACTCCCACTTCTTTCAAGCTTCCCTTTATGGTTGAAACAGTCTCCCAAATAACAACATTAGCTTTAATAATTTTTTAAAATCTGTTAATTAAGGGCCCTATCCTCTAAATACTCACCCCTATTTCACGAAGCATTCAAGCTGATAGACCAGACTCTACTCTGCCTTATTCAGTTTTGATCTGCATTGCATTAACTTGTGTAAAGTCTTCTGGGCAGCAACTGGTATTTGTTTGACACTTTCTACCTCCTCAACATTGCTGTGCCTATATCAGTAGCACTAGTAATAGATCTTATTAATAGATTTTATTTATTTACTTATTGTAACTTCCTGAAAGAGAAGAGGTAGGTTAACACACCTGGAGTGTCTGTGTGTGTTTATGTACAAAGTGATCACCTTTTAAAACATACCAATTATGTCCTAGATAAAGGTGAGGTTACCTTGATATTTGCAGCATTCCCTATAATTATACCAGTACTTTATACCCCAGAGGATGAGAGCAGCATAGCCATGACACTTCCAGCCTGAGCTGGTTCCAAGAGCAAGAAAAAAAGATGGTGAATTGAACCTAGATATTCCACTGAGCAGAGCAGAATATTGTCATTAGGCAACCAAGCTGGCTCTTAAAAGCTGCTTTTAAAAATAATTATGCATGACTATAAATGCTGTCAGTATGATATAAATGTTAACTAAACTATTATTAAAAGCACTAGTATGAGAAAGCATGCATAATGCTAGATTTATCAGGTCTTCCCTCAAATCAGCATTTTATAAAAGTGCAGTAATTGTTGGCAAACCTTTTGCTAGAGGTGTACTAACTGACACTAGACTCTAAGCCTTCTTTAACAATGTGCAGACAAGATGTGAGACTCATTTTAAAAACATTTAATTAAGGGTAATGCCGCGCACATTATAAATATTGGTAAAATGATGGCAACAAATTCTGACAACCTGAATGGAAAACAGCAACCAGCTCAGGGCATCTGCAATTGGTTATGAAGACAGACAGACAGACAGGCACAAAACAAAAGACTTTTTTTGCTTGGTATTACTCACAATTTATTCATTTATGTTTTGTGTTCTTACTTTTAAAACATCACTTCCTGGCACAGTTACCCTATCCTAATCTATCTATCTATAGACGTATAGATGTAGATATAGATAGATATAGATATTACATTACAAGATGACATTTTCTTGTGCTGAAGGGACAGAGGCAGCACACTGAAAAGCCTAAAAACCACCAACCCTGGAATACATGTTAATGATTGTGCAGCAGTGGGTACTGTATGAATATAGTTTGGATGTTGGTACAATTGGCTTCAAAAGATCATAAGGTTTTATTATGTAGTGTTATAATTTTTATCAAAATAATATGCTTTCAAGGTGTATGCCAACTTTCTAAGTAATTGGAGTCCATCTCAAAGCAAACACTGACTACAATAGGCTCTGTTTCTTGATTGTACCTACTGTCATAGATGGAAATTCTCCTATCCTGAGTGTGTCACTAATTGTATTACAGAAGACAATGCACTGTCACTGAACAAAGCCCCTTGAGTATTTTTTTATTGAACTAAAATGAAACAAAGACTTATCTTACTATATGTGATTTCACAAAAGTTAATTTCTGCCTGAAAAGTAATGGAACCTACTGAATAAACTCTTGTCGCTACCTGATGGACTAAAAAGCTGTTCTTTCCCCTTCAAATACAGACATCTGTAATAAGTGCTGTCAATTAACTTCACTATTAATGTCCACTAAATGACATCTCACAGCTTGCTTATATGGGAGACCATTCTTTGATCACTGAAGCCTGAGGAAAGCAAATAAAGAACATTATTTCAAAGTTACCTAAACCCACTTCTTTTAAGTATATTTTCACAATTATCTCACCGACTCCATCTATCTGAAGAAGACACAACCATTTAATTAATATTCCTTAAACTTACTACACTTTCAAAGTGGCTCTTTCCTAATTTGGGGGTTGTGATTAAAACAAGTTATTTTTGTTTTATTTATGCTTTTGTAAAAAGAGTAATGTAACTCCCAGAGCAGCCATAGGGAGATGGAGCAGTGTCCATGGACTACCTTTGCCACTCTGAACAGATCTGCTTTTCTGTAGTCTCAGTCTCCTCAAAGACACTCAAAACTGTCACCCTAGTTCATCTATGAAACTGCAAAATAAAACCAATAACTATGCAGACTGTTTGGATTTCAGATAATAAAAATAAAGGTCACAAATCTTTAAGAAATAAAAAGCTACAAACAAAAATTGAAGCTGCCTTGATTGAATTTAGGATGGTTCAGCGAGGAGCAAAAGAAGAACATAAACCTGTGTGCATATCATCCCAGTGATAGGAAATGCCAGCCATGCCATCTTGCAGTGATCCTTTCTCAAAACAATTGACAAGATGTGTATATTGACTTTTCCTCATCAAGAGTCTTGCACTTTTAGGCGATCAATTTTGAATCCCTATTCTACCATATGTTTGAAAAATCTTGTATGAAATAATCATAATTGGCCACAGTTCTATACTGTGTCATTATGGATTAGAACATAATTATAATTCTTGGCTGCCCTTAAAAATGGTTTTACATTTAAAGGGAAAAATCTGACTATTTGCAGTGTCCAGTTTTCATTAATCCTGTAAAAAGAAAATTGGAAATGAAGGCTCCCCCAGCGTTTGTGAATTTAAACTAGCCCACACGTTAACAAACAAAACAAAACACAACCCCTTCTTCCCTTATTGTCATGCTTTCACACAAACAGAGTTCAGGAATTTACAAGAAAAGAATACATAAATGCTACATTTACAATGGGGCATGAACGCAATTATTTACATGCATGCAGTAATTTGCACTCTATGTGTGTGCTTGTTCTAGAGCCGCTGCAAACTATTTGTGGGATATTCAGATTCTGGTGAGCAAGATTCTCTGCTTTTATGAGCTCACTGCAGTTCACACATTAGACTGTGTCATTAGGAAGAGTGGTCTGAAAAAAATCCATGCACTCCCCCTGTTGCACTGGAAGGGAAGAGCAAGCATAAACCTGCAAGTGTAGAGAAAAGTAAAAGACCTTTTGAAATCTCTGTATTGGGTTTCTGGTGGAGGCCCGCCCATAGGCTCTGGGCTTGGGTGAGTTGTACGCTCTATCTGGACTTTTTGCTGCCAGACATGCCTGACGCCCTTGGGGTGGGTTAGAGCTCCATGCAGGTTTGGTTTCCTGGGAAGAGCCACTGGTTGTGGCTGGGCAGGTCGTGAATAGACCTGGGCAGTTCGTGGATAGACCTGGGTCCATGTGCCTGTATGAAAGTGAAGGTTGGCAGACCAGTGTGAGTCACAGGAAGAGAGTGCCCTGCAAAGTCAGAGGTGTCTCTAAAGCAAGCCCTGTGACTCCATCGAGCGGGCATTGCGATAAATGCCCTGACCTCGGCAGTTTCCATCTGCATGGCATGACCGGTGAGGGGCCTGTCTGGGTCTAGGAGTGTGTGATCCCATCCCTTCCATCCTCGGACGGTCTGTTTCCATACCCTCTTTCCTCCCCTGTCTCTAGCTCCCGCCCCGAAGGCGGCTTGACAAGCCACTGACTGGGCTGATCACCTCACCTGAAGCAACAGAGTATGTGGCACCAGCCGATGCTCTTTGCTGAAGGGAGGCTGTAAGACAGTTATGAAGACCCTAAACAAAATCTTCCCTGTGTGAGTGTGACGAGTGAATTGAGTTAAGTACTGGGGACCGGGAAATCCAAAAAGGATTCCCCTCTTGCCAGGTGAAGTACTGAGGGCTGGAGGATCCAAGAGGATTCCCCTCTCGCTAGGTACAGATGGGGGTTGGTGAGTCAAAAAGGATCACCGTCCCGCCAAAAGGCACACCGGCGTACTACATGTACGCAAATTATAGTCCTTTCACTTGCAAGTTTTCAGAGAAATGGAATTGGTATACCAGGGATGATCCGAAATTACAGTTTCCCTTAGAGGGAAGTTTCGACCTTGACAAGATTGTGCACCTCAAAGGCGCACTTCTTGCCAGTAATGTCAGACAAGGTCAGTTTGATGCATATTCCGATTTGTATGGGGAAACAGAAAAACGGCGCCATGAATCTCAAATGAGGAGTCTCAAGGACTCCCAGAAGATACTTAAAACACTATTAAAGAAGATAAGAGAAATTAGCTTTTCCCCAAACCCCTGCAGGCCAACAGCAGATATCTCTCTCTACACTTCAAGACCTTTTCGGGGTACCCCCACAGCTCCCTCTAAGGATCTTATAGATTTATGTTTAAAATGTAATAGGGGTGGGCAATATTCCTATTCCCCACCCCGTCTCTTCACCTCTGTCCATTTCTATTGGTCCTTTGTTTGACCATCATGCTTTCCTCCTAAGCCCTTGTTCACCTGTTAACCTTTTGGGAAAGGATTTGCTGTGTAAATTAAATTGTACAATCTATTGTACCCCAGATGGTATGTATCTGGATTTGCCTGGTCCCGCTCACAGTGAGGTCCTGGCAGTTTGTTTGCGGACGCTGCAAAACAGGAGACCGACCCCAACCCTTCCTCGTTGCAACAGGAATTGCTGGCTAAGGTCTCTCTCTCTAAGGTCTACCCCTTCCTGCTTCTCCACGTGGGCACCAATGATACTGCCAAGAATGACCTTGAGCGGATCACTGCGGACTATGTGGCTCTAGGAAGAAGGATAAAGGAGTTGGAGGCGCAAGTGGTGTTCTCGTCCATCCTCCCCGTGGAAGGAAAAGGCCTAGGTAGGGACCGTCGAATCGTGGAAGTCAATGAATGGCTACGCAGGTGGTGTCGGAGAGAAGGCTTTGGTTTCTTTGATCATGGGATGGTGTTCCATGAAGAAGGAGTGCTGGGCAGAGACGGGCTCCATCTTACGAAGAGAGGGAAGAGCATCTTTGCCAACAGGCTGGCTAACCTAGTGAGGAGGGCTTTAAACTAGGTTCACCGGGGGAAGGAGACCAAAGCCCTGAGGTAAGTGGGAAAGCGGGATACCACAGGAAGCACAGGCAGGAATGTCTGTGAGGGGAGGGCTCCTGCCTCATACTGGGAATGAGGGGCGATCAACAGGTTATCTCAAGTGCTTATATACAAATGCACAAAGCCTTGGAAACAAGCAGGGAGAAATGGAGGTCCTGGTGATGTCAAGGAACTATGATGTGATCGGAATAACAGAGACTTGGTGGGATAACTCACATGACTGGAGTACTGTCATGGATGGTTATAAACTGTTCAGGAAGGACAGGCAGGGCAGAAAAGGTGGGGGAGTAGCACTGTATGTAAGGGAGCAGTATGACTGCTCAGAGCTCCGGTACGAAACTGCAGAAAAACCTGAGTGTCTCTGGATTAAGTTTGGAAGTGTGTGCAACAAGAGTGATGTAGTGGTGGGAGTCTGCTATAGACCACCGGACCAGGGGGATGAGGTAGATAAGGCTTTCTTCTGGCAGCTCACGGAAGCTACTAGATCGCATGCCCTGATTCTCATGGGTGACTTTAATTTTCCTGATATCTGCTGGGAGAGCAATACAGCGGCGCATAGACAATCCAGGAAGTTTTTGGAAAGCGTAGGGGACAATTTCCTGGCGCAAGTGCTAGAGGAGCCAACTAGGGGGGGCGCTTTTCTTGACCTGCTGCTCACAAACCGGATAGAATTAGTGGGGGAAGCAAAAGTGGATGGGAATCTGGGAGGCAGTGACCATGAGTTGGTTGAGTTCAGGATCCTGACGCAGGGAAGAAAGGTAAGCAGCAGGATATGGACCCTGGACTTCAGGAAAGCAGACTTCGACTCCCTCAGGGAACGGATGGCCAGGATCCCCTGGGGGACTAACTTGAAGGGGAAAGGAGTCCAGGAGAGCTGGCTGTATTTCAAGGAATCCCTGTTGATGTTACAGGGACAAACCATCCCGATGAGTCGAAAGAATAGTAAATATGGCAGGCGACCAGCTTGGCTTAATGGTGAAATCCTAGCGGATCTTAAACATAAAAAAGAAGCTTACAAGAAGTGGAAGGTTGGACATATGACCAGGGAAGAGTATAAAAATGTTACTCGGGCATGTAGGAATGATATCAGGAGGGCCAAATCGCACCTGGAGCTGCAGCTAGCCAGAGATGTCAAGAGTAACAAGAAGGGTTTCTTCAGGTATGTTGGCAACAAGAAGAAAGCCAAGGTATGTGTGGGCCCCTTACTGAATGAGGAAGGCAACCTAGTGACAGAGGATGTGGAAAAAGCTAATGTACTCAATGCTTTTTTTGCCTCTGTTTTCACTAACAAGGTCAGCTCCCAGACTGCTGCGCTGGGCATCACAAAATGGGGAAGAGATGGCCAGCCCTCTGTGGAGATAGAGGTGGTTAGGGACTATTTAGAAAAGCTGGACGTGCACAAGTCCATGGGGCCGGACGAGTTGCATCCGAGAGTGCTGAAGGAATTGGCGGCTGTGATTGCAGAGCCATTGGCCATTATCTTTGAAAACTCGTGGCGAACCGGGGAAGTCCCGGATGACTGGAAAAAGGCTAATGTAGTGTCAATCTTTAAAAAAGGGAAGAAGGAGGATCCTGGGAACTACAGGCCAGTCAGCCTCACCTCAGTCCCTGGAAAAATCATGGAGCAGGTCCTCAAAGAATCAATCCTGAAACACTTGCATGAGAGGAAAGTGATCAGGAACAGCCAGCATGGATTCACCAAGGGAAGGTCATGCCTGACTAATCTAATGCCTTTTATGATGAGATTACTGGTTCTGTGGATGAAGGGAAAGCAGTGGATGTATTGTTTCTAGACTTTAGCAAAGCTTTTGACACGGTCTCCCACAGTATTCTTGTCAGCAAGTTAAGGAAGTATGGGCTGGATGAATGCACTATAAGGTGGGTAGAAAGCTGGCTAGATTGTCGGGCTCAACGGGTAGTGATCAATGGCTCCATGTCTAGTTGGCAGCCAGTATCAAATGGAGTGGCCCAAGGGTCGGTCCTGGGGCCGGTTTTGTTCAATATCTTCATAAATGATCTGGAGGATGGTGTGGATTGCACTCTCAGCAAATTTGCGGATGATACTTAACTGGGAGGAGTGGTAGATACGCTGGAGGGGAGGGATAGGATACAGAAGGACCTAGACAAATTGGAGGATTGGGCCAAAAGAAATCTGATGAGGTTCAATAAGGATAAGTGCAGGGTCCTGCACTTAGGACGGAAGAACCCAATGCACAGCTACAGACTAGGGACCGAATGGCTAGGCAGCAGTTCTGCGGAAAAGGACCTAGGGGTGACAGTGGACGAGAAGCTGGATATGAGTCAGCAGTGTGCCCTTGTTGCCAAGAAGGCCAATGGCATTTTGGGATGTATAAGTAGGGGCATAGCGAGCAGATCAAGGGACGTGATCGTTCCCCTCTATTCGACATTGGTGAGGCCTCATCTGGAGTACTGTGTCCAGTTTTGGGCCCCACACTTCAAGAAGGATGTGGATAAATTGGAGAGAGTCCAGCGAAGGGCAACAAAAATTATTAGGGGACTGGAACACATGAGTTATGAGGAGAGGCTGAGGGAGCTGGGATTGTTTAGCCTGCAGAAGAGAAGAATGAGGGGGGATTTGATAGCTGCTTTCAACTACCTGAAAGGGGGTTCCAAAGAGGATGGCTCTAGACTGTTCTCAATGGTAGCAGATGACAGAACGAGGAGTAATGGTCTCAAGTTGCAGTGGGGGAGGTTTAGACTGGATATTAGGAAAAACTTTTTCACTAAGAGGGTGGTGAAACACTGGAATGCGTTACCTAGGGAGGTGGTAGAATCTCCTTCCTTAGAGGTTTTTAAGGTCAGGCTTGACAAAGCCCTGGCTGGGATGATTTAACTGGGAATTGGTCCTGCTTCGAGCAGGGGGTTGGACTAGATGACCTTCTGGGGTCCCTTCCAACCCTGATATTCTATGATTCTATGATTCTATAAGAGAAACACCTGTGAATAACAGGAAAAAGCTTCAGAGAAGCAGCCATGTTAGTCTGTATTCGCAAAAAGAAAAGGAGTACTTGTTGCACCTTACAGACTAAGGAAGCTTGTTTTGATAGATTCCTAACAAGGCAAAATATCGATACAAAAGTATGTGTAACCAGTTGTACTTTTAAGCTATATAAGCTCCTGTATTTCTGTATTCGGCAGAGCAGCCCTGCCTGTCTCTCCTTGCAATGCACATTGCTTGAAATGAAGGGCCTCAGGCTGGTTCTGATCTAAACACAACACGTGGACATTTTTTCCGCCACAGATGTTTGGCTGCATGTGTGTTCTTTCAGCATGCTGTCCCCGCTCTACGCAGATAGCGGAGATAGCAGACTTTGATTGAATTGCCCAATAAATCCACAGACTAGGTTTTCAGTGAAGGAACTTGGTCAGGTTTATTGCCAACAAAGCACGGTATTGGTGCCCTACACTTGCTACAAATACATTCAAGGCATGTATGCCCATGACAAGGGACCGACTCAGTGAATGGTGGGACTTTCCATTCTCCCCTCGGCCAGACCCCAACACTCTCTCAGAGATACCTCTTTATACCCCAGTACAAACATGTTATGTATTGCCTCTCTGACATAGCAAGGTGCCACCCTCTTATGTATCTGGGTGCCACCCTTTGATGTATTTGGGTCCCACCCATTACCTTGTACATGTTCGTTCGAGCATAACATCTCTATTCATCATGCTGTCATCCTGACCTTATCTTTAGGATGGGTCAGTGTGTTCCTTTTATCTTTGGGGAATGTGTTTGGTATCAAGGTGTTCTGGTACCACCTTTCTGGAATGTATTTGTGTATGTATTCGTATGCCTTGCAATACTTAGGAATATGTGTTTCTGCTATATCAGCCCTGTTCTTGCCAGATTCTGTGAGCAGGCCCTGTCTCTTGCTCACAACTTAACTTTGCTTTATATTAGCAAGTTTTGACCATTACTTTAGCTCAGGCCTCATACCAGGTCTCTGATGCAAGGGCTTATGTCTCAGGTCCTCTTTCTACTATACCCCCTTCCTGCCCTCCACCCCGACCTTGGGACAGAGTGGGAGGCAGAAGAGGAACTCGGAGAGTTGTCTCATAGTCCCAGTGCTTCCCAAGGCCACTCTACGGATAGTGCTCTGTATGCACCACCTTTTGCTCGATACTCTGCCCATGCCCAAAGACACAGTCTACTCCATGTGCAAGAACTAGCACACAGTTAGCTACATAGCTGATCTGTACAGTAATCTCTAAAGTGAGACTACTGCATAATGATTCAACTAGAATGGAAGCTGGGTGTGTGTGTGAGAGAGAGCGAGAGAGTGATATGATAGTAACATATAAAGATGTTATTGTAATTAATGGTGCATCCAATCATGAGTTACATAGGACATGCCAATCTCATGCCAAAAACATTTTTATACTAGACCATACCATCATGTATTCCGCATATGACACATTTCACAGGGAAAAAACTATTTTAGAAATGTTTTTAAAAATTATTGGGGTTTTTGTTGTATAACTCAGCCTGTAAACTCAGATTCCTTACTGGGAGAGCACTAACATGTTTCAAACCCCTCTAAAAATGACCTAAAATAGCTTTGCTATGTATCAAAATGCCCCAGCTTTAAAGCCAAATATCAGGACACTTTTCAGAGCTAGGAGCAAGTGCTGGGTGTTTCGCTGGAAAACTAAAATTTTCCCCTTTGCATGGAATAAAGCACTCATTTCTAAGATTAATGGGCTGCAAGATATTGGACTCAAACAAGGGGTCAAGAGAAATCTTGGAAGCTAATATCTTATGTTTGTTGACTATCCACCCTGGAGTTTGGGTCAGTGTCATTTCTGGAAGAAATGTTTACTAATTGTTTAATGGTTGCTATTTGAAGCAGCTTTGAATGGCAAAATAAGTCTAGGGGGAGATGGATTAGTGGGTGCAAGTGCGAAAATCAACAGAGAACACTAAAGATATTGATTATGTGGTGCTTAGCATTACATTTAGCATACTATACATATTAGAGATGTCTGAAATATTTCACACTGAAATACTTTTAATCAAAAATAGCCTTTTTTTAAACTAGAACTTTCCACAAAACCAAACTGTTTTTTAAATTGTAATTTAATTTTGTTTTTTGATGGAAACTTTAAATGAAAATTAGCCTGTTGCTTTTACTTTTTTTCTTTTATGTTGCTGTTTTCACATTTCACCTTCACTCACTGTCACTGAAAACTATTTCCCCTCCCTTTATTTGTATGGTCCATCATAACTCTTTTTCCTTTGTTTTTTTTTCCAAACCTCTCTCTCTTCCACTCCAGTTTTTTTGTTTTCTGTCATGAAATCACTCTTCTTTCCTGTGTTCAGTTGTCAATCCTTTCTTTCTTTGTATTTGTTCCCTCATCAGTCATCATATCATTCTTTCTTTTCTATATTCAGTCATTTGTATTGCTACCTTCCCTTTTCAGTATTCTGATAGATCTTCGCTTTTTGATGGGGGAGGAGGAGAGATTGCATTGGAAATTTTGATTGATCAGCAAAGTCAAATGGTGGCTTTTATATAGTCAAATATTTCAAATTTGAAAATAAAATTTTTCAAATTTTCTTATTTTATAAAACTATAAAAAATGAAAATGAAATAAACTCCAATAACCTCAGTGGACATTTTTGAAACTGAAGCGTCAGTGTATTTTCAAAAAGAAAAGGAGTACTTGTGGCACCTTAGAGACTAACCAATTTATTTGAGCATGAGCTTTCGTGAGCTACAGCTCTCCCACCCCCACCCCCACCCCGCCGAGGTTTTTTGACCAGCTCTAGTCTATATTCTGCAGTCCTCAATAACTACTCTGCAATTAAGGGTGTATTCAATATCACATGGGAATTCTCCTGCAAAAGATCTGTTCCTGAAGAATGGCCAGGCTGATATCTAAGTAAAGAGCACAAATTATATTACTGAATAATAAAAGAGACCAGGGTGAAATCCTAGCCCTATTGGAAGTGAATGAGTGTTTTGCTACTGATTTCAAAGAGACCAGGATTTCACCCCATTTCTCTTTTTCCTCATCCAGTGTGCAGAGAGAATAAAAACTAATCAACCTTGGAGCAGGTGTTATGCATGGAAGAACAGAGCTGTAGTTGTTGTAAAGGGTGGAGAATTTGATGGTTACTTAGCGCTTAGGGTATAGAGCGACTAATGATTCTGGCTCATGAGCTGAGCCTGATGTGCTGGAACAGATAGTTCTATTCCTCTTTGCAGCTGTGGGTGATTCCGTGTAAATCTTGCTGTCACTAGGAAGCTATTACATGTAAAGGTAAGCATCTGTGCCTTAGATGTCATGTATAGCTTGAGTGCTAGTGCTCATGTACCTGAAGAGCACACCACACTCTAGATGCTTTAACTACTATAATGTGGAAATACAGAGAAAGTACACAGTACAGCCAGGAAGAAAAAGGCTCACACACACAATTTGCAAGCACCTTATATTTGCGCCCTGTCCCCCTTTGGAGCAGGGAAAGGGGTGTTATTGCCCCACAGCTGAGTCCATTTGACCACCCTTAGCCTCAGGATAGTACAAGCTAGGGGCCAGAGTCAATATGGCTGTCCTCCCCCACAGGGTGGTGTTGCCTAGTGGCCTGAGTCAATATAGCTACCCTTCCTTGCAGCGCTGAACAGTTTGATGGCTATTAGGGGATGGGCCACCATCCAGGGGGCCGTTGGCTGGGGTAGGGGCCAGGCTTGCCCTACTCCACCAGGTCTCAGCCCAGGGCCCTGTCAGTGGCAAGTGTACTCACCACTGGGTCAACAGGGATCTGACCAAAAAACAGTGACTTAGTTCCCAGTCCTACAACCAGACCAATGTCTAGTTCACCTGAGCTACTTCCTACTGTGTCTTCCAGTGGCATGGTCCACAGGTCTCCTGGGTCTCTGGGGTCTGCGGCCTGTGAAGCTCCCGATGGTTCCAACATTCCCTGGGTGTCTGGAGGTAGCTGAGTGTCTTTCTGGACCTTGGTGGGCTTGGTCTCCACAATCTTGGGCTTCAGCAGTTCCCAGGCATCAGCCCTGACTAAGCTGTGCTATTCCCTTTTATACTGACACTCCAGTTGGAGCGTGCCCAGCAGAGGTGAGGTGGCGTGGCTTCCTATGCCCAAAGTTCAGAGTTAACCTCTCCTTGTCCAGTGTACACCCTATCACACACCCATAAAACAGGTAACTATAGTTGTAGATACGGGTTCTGCATATGCTCATGTACAATTTGTGGGTGTAATTTAGTAAGGAAAACTTTGGATGCAGAGAAAGTAATGATTCTGGTTCATGTGCTGAGACCAATGTGCTGGAGCAGATAGCCACATCCTTCTTGGCAACTGTGGGTGAGTCCCCTGAAGCCTTGTTGTCCTGAGTAGATGTTGGTACCCACTGGGCCTGATTCTCATTTACTTTAAGGCTCTTGTACATGGCTCTGAGGGTGTAAAGGGGCTCTAAAGTAGTACAAATGAGAATTAGATCTGGTGTTTCTTCTCATTATTTTCATTTGGTTTTCTCTCTCTCTAGCATCTGCCTTATTTACTTTTGCTGCTCTCAGTCTATTCTAAAAAATAATGTTATTGTTTCTGACGTTAAATACCAGCAAGAAGTCTGCTCTCACTGCCTCCATTCTCACCTCTAATTTCTCCCTTGTCTGTTATTAGTAATGTCTTTGTTCACTTGGCAAGATTTTATTTTGGCCATTTTCTGGATAGTTTCCTTAAACTCTCACTGTTCTAACTATTCCTTCTTCCAAACAGTGTCTGAAACAAAGTAGAATCATAGAATCATAGAATATCAGGGTTGGAAGGGACCTCAGGAGGTCATCTAGTCCAACCCCCTGCTCAAAGCAGGACCAATACCCGACTAAATCATCCCAGCCAGGGCTTTGTCAAGCCAGACCTTAAAAACTACTAAGGAAGAAGATCCCACCACCTCCCTAGGTAATGTATTCCAGTGTTTCACCACCCTCCTAATGAAAAAGTTTTTCCTAATATCCAACCTAAACCTCCCACACTGCACCTTGAGACCATTAATCCTCGTTCTGTCATCTGCTACCACTGAGAACAGCCTAGATCCATCCTCTTTGAAACCCCCTTTCAGGTAGTTGAAAGCAGCTATCAAATCCCCCCTCATTCTTCTCTTCCGCAGACTAAACAATCCCAGTTCCCTCAGCCTCTCCTCATAAGTCATGTGTTCCAGTCCCCTAATCATTTTAGTTGTCCTCCGCTGGACGCTTTCCAATTTTTCCACATCCTTCTTGTAGTGTGGGGCCCCAAACTGGACTCAGTACTCCAGATGAGGCCTCACCAATGTCGAATAGAGGGGAACGATCACATCCCTCGATCTGCTGGCAATGCCCCTACTTATACATCCCAAAATGCCATTGGCCTTCTTGGCGACAACGACACACTATTGACTCATATCCAGCTTCTCATCCACTGTAACCCCTAGGTCCTTTTCTGCAGAACTGCTGCCTAGCCATTTGGTCCCTAGTCTGTAGCCGTGCATGGGATTCTTCCATCCTAAGTGCAGGACTCTGCACTTGTCTTTGTTGAACCTCATCAGATTTCTTTTGGCCCAATCTTCTAATTTATTATGAATGCTTAATAGCTCTGATTCACCACTGCATTACTCTAGCTTTGTGCCAGTGGAGATACCTTGGCATGGAAATTGTGCAGAGTGGTAACAATTCAGGCCCAGTACCTCAGCTATAAACTTTGCAATACTAACTGACAAAGCATTCTAATTCTTGTATTAACACATCAGTCAAAGCATATGAAATAACAAATGATGGGAACGGGGAAAGGTTTCATTTCACAAACAGATACACATACACATTACAGGGTAACGACAACATTGTTTCACTGCTGCCAAGAGATTGTTTGGGCCAAGCAATCCAGTACATAAGAAAATATATGCATTAGACATAGCCAATGAGCTTTAGGAGTAATATCAAAGTGTTGCTTGAGGGAAACAGTATGTCTGCATTAATATTCTATGTGCCTAAGCCTCTAGTAATGCATCATTTAATTTCAAAGACGCTGCAGCAATTCAGTTATTTAGACCTAACAAACTAAACACTCTACAGTTTGATTCAAGAGAACAGAAGTTACAATAATTTTAAAAGACCAACCCTACAAATAGAAAACATAATTTCTAGCTTTTGTTTGACTTCTAATAAGGGCCAGATCTTGCAGTCCTTACACAGAGCCCGATCTAATTCCCATGGAAGTCAATCGGACCCATTCCATTGATTGTTATGGGATTGGATCGGATTCATAGGCCATACTAAAGCAAACTCCTTTCCCTCTCCCCCCTTTATTTAATCAGACAAAACTCCATTGAATCAATGGAAGGTTTATCTGTGTCAAGATTAAGGATCTGACCCACAGTGACTTCTGTGTTTTACACAACATCTGAGATAATTACAGACCTAGGAGATCATTGTCACATGAGTGCATTTAGCATTTATGAAAAGTACTGGAAGACTGAATTTCTCTGTTTATCTGCAGATTCATGTAGTTCCATGGACAATGGCAATGCATGTTTCCTTATGCTCCCCTACTAATGTGCCTCCTTCCTGACCTGGAAGGATCACCCTACCTTTTCAGGAGTGAAAGTATAGATCATTCTTCACTGGAGATCACTGACCTGTTGCTGAGATGGCCAACAAAGATGCCAGAGCATGGACAAGTTTCCATGTCCCAATAATGGTCAAGATTAACTGGACTGAGACCTCTCACTCAGTCACAAATGTGCTATTACAAACAAAGGTAAATAAGATAAAAAGAGATAGATTGATAGAGAGATGGATTTTACATAATTTACCATGCCCTTAAAGCCTGTGCAATGCTATCTATTTAAAATATGTTAACAAACCCCCTGCAGATAATGCAGAAATGAAATTAAATAAAAATAAATACCAATTATCCTCTTTCTTAGAAATAAATCCTGTAGATTTTAATTCTAGATGACACCTGGATAGTAAAGACAAGTAATTCCTACTGTCCTATTCCATGAATGATGAATGCATCTGACTCTGAATGCTATGAAGATACAGGTACATACATGTATTGGTTAATAATAAATAATTGCAAAAGGTTTTTAATGACACAATCCCCACTCTCATATTTTAGTTGTGCAAGCACCATATATTGTGATACAGATCATTTTATTACCTGATGCAAAGTGAAATTGCTTCCTCTAAGAGACCATGGTCATGTATTCACAGGCAGGTGGTAGTGATCATTTGTTTTTAGATCGATGCTGTGCTTCATTCAATAATTGCTGTGCTTTGCATCAGACTTGTTTCTCTTTCTCTCAAGATAACAATTCTATCTTTTATGGCTCAAAGCTCTCTGCCTCATATACTTTAAATGAATTAAGTTGCTCTCTGCCTTTTTGTTTTATTATTGTTTCTCTACATTTTAAGGGTAATATTAGTAAAGAATTCTGGACGTCTCTGTAGCATCTCCTTCCTCCTGTTTTTTTTTCTTTTTCTTTTTCTTTTTCAAATTATGAATTTTAATGATTTTATTTAAAATCCCCACCGCCTCAACAATTGTTAGGATGAGGAGGATGGCAGAGCAGCTGCCTATATGGGCTGATGGCAGTGTTTTCTGAGAAAGGGGTGATGTTTTCTAGAGGAAGCATAGGAACAATACACCTTCCAGAAAATGGGTATTATATATAAACCCCTTAATGGACTTTGAGCCAAATCTTCTTCCCAGTACATTGCCCAAGTAACAGGACTGGGTCCTGGTCATCTCTGCAGGGCAGAAACCCCCCTCCTTGCTGGTTACAGAATGACAGCCCTACCACATCCTCAAGGCTGGAATATGCTCCCAGACTCGAACACACTCAGTGCCTGCCTCATGTAACTCCCATTTTTTCATATTATGCAGGGGCTGTGAGGGCTTCTAAAATCACTCCTGTTCCTAAAGAACAAGAGGAATCGTATTCATTTGCTGTGTGTAGGACACTTTATGCTCAAGAGCCCTGATTCAGGAAAGCACTAAAGCACATACTTAAATTCCATTGAAGTAAGTCAGTGGGACTTACACACATGATTCCAGCTGAACACCTGCTTATGTGATTTCCAAGGTTGGGGCTATGGAGTGGGAAGCATGGTTTGCTCCTTTGTCTGAATCAAGGGCTCCATCCATATTCCAATCGAGATATCCTAGATAACAGCACAATCTATAACAGCTCTGACTTTGAATTCCCTCACACCTGAGTCACAGAAATATGTTATTTTCCATGGTTTTAAAAAAGAAATAGAGCCTTCTTTCATGGAAGGGCAAGAATTAACTCCTTCAGCACCATTGTCTAATGTGTCCATTTGTGCTGATTCACTATTTATAATATGGCTGATTTGTATAAACTGTCAGAAAGACAGAATAAAGCTTTTGTCTAATCTGTGGAGAGTTTATGGGAATGGTACAAATTACTTGGGTTGTAAACAATTCTGGACAGGGACCATCTTTTTGGTGTATGTGTGTGTGTGCGTATAGAGTTCCTAGCACAATGGGGCCCTGATCCATGACTGGAACCACTAGGCAGGCACCACCACAATACAAATAATAAATAATCATTATTAAATGTGTGCCTGTCATGGGTATATATTGCAAAAGGACCTTGGTAACGCCCAACTCCAGCAAGTACTGCACAGCAAAATTCTGCCCTAAATTACACACGGAAGCTCCACCAAAGTCAGTGGGCTTGCATGGAGTATAATTCAGGACTTCAAGTGATTTCCATTGATCCTGATCCAACATTACTTAGCAGGCTTAAAATGTCAATGAGGTTAGTGGTGTTACAGAGGTGTAAAACGACTATGTGCAAGAGGAAAACCAAGCCCACAAATTCTGGTCCTAAGACGCATTTTAATCCATCTCTTATCCTATTTAACTGATCTGCCAGGGAAATGTAGGCAGGTAGGAGTAACGAATGTGCACTGCATACCACACACACTATTCTGCCTCCAAGACAAAGACTTTACCATGAGAGCTACCTGGATTCACTGAAATAAGTTGGTAGACCAGCTGGAAATAGTAGTGCTTCCACTTTTGATGTCTGACAATCCACTGCCTCCATATCTTTCACTCCTGAGTCTACATCCTACAAGGTGCTGAACACACGAGCCAAGATGCATGAACGTAAGCACACACTTAAGTACTTTGCTAGATTCAGGCCAGAGTGCTCAGCACCTTGCAGGATTGAGTCCCTGGTATCTATGGCCACATGTTAGATCCTCACATGGTAACATGCAAATCACTAATCCTGTTCCTCTGTTAGAACAAGAAATCAGTGTTGAAAAGGGGCCCTAAAAACTAGCTGATGATCTATGTTAGTGAACACTTACAAAACAAGATAGATCCAGATCTACCACTCCACTGAGCCAGGACCTGGAGGAGAGGGCAAATGGGGAAGTATTCATTAAAAAAGAAGATATTTTCTTCAGTTTCCAAAAAAGGAACAAGGGTGTTGAAAACAAAAATGGAGGAAAGGCAAGACTTACCTGTGTAAACCTAAAGAGAAGCCTATTTGTGCTAATTAATGATCATTAATGATCTGGATGATGGGATGGATTGCACCCTCACAAATTTGCAGATGACACTAGGCTGCGGGGAGAGATGATATGCTGGAGGGCAGGGATAGGGTCCAGAGTGACCTAGACAAATTGGAGGATTGAGCCAAAAGAAACCTGATGAGGTTCAACAAGGACAGGTGCAGAGTCCTGCACATACGACGGAAGAATCCCATGCACTGCTACAAACTAGGGACCGAGTGGCTGGGCAGCAGTTCCGCAGAAAAGGACCTAGGGGTTACAGTGGACGAGAAGCTGGATATGAGTCAACAGTGTGCCCTTGTTGCGAAGAAGGCTAACGGCATTTTGGGCTGTATAAGTAGAAGCATTGCCAGCAGATCGAGGGACATGATCATTCCCCTCTATTCGGCATTGGTGAGGCCTCATCTGGAGTACTACAAGAAGGATGTGGAAAAATTGGAAAGAATCGAGCAAAGGGCAACAAAAATCATTAGGGGACTGGAGCACATGATTTATGAGGAGAGGCTGAGGGAACTGGGATTATTCAGTCTGCAGAAGAGAAGAATGAGGGGGGATTTGATAGCTGCTTTCAACTACCTGAAAGGGGGTTCCAAAGAGGATGGATCTAGACTATTCTCAATGGTACCAGATGACAGAATGAGGAGTAATGGTCTCAAGTTGCAGTGGGGGAGGTCTAGGTTGGAAATTAGGAAAAAACTATTTCACTAGGAGGGTGGTGAAGCACTGGAATGGGTTACCTAGGGAGGTGGTGGAATCTCCTTCCTTAGAGGTTTTTAAGGTCAGGCTTGACAAAGCCCTGGCTGGGATGATTTAGTTGATGATTAGTCCTGCTTTGAGCAGGGGGGTTGGACTAGATGACCTCCAGAGATCCCTTCCAACCGTGACAGACTATGATTCTATGACCTAATTTAGAACTGAGCCCAATATTTTTAACTCTGCTCATCTGCTCCAATACTTCGATTAGCTACAGTGGCTTTGCTTTTATTTGACCCATTTTGGGCATATATTCACCTCTACATTTTTTTTTTAAACTTCAGTAGCTGCACACTAAATTCCAGCCCATTATAATTGGATCAAATGAGCTGCGTGGTGCTATTCCTAATTGAAACTCTATAGAAAGCTGTGGTCTGCAGAGCACCTGGGAGAAAGTAGAACAAAGCCTTTAATGTGCAAAGTGAAGATTTGCCAGCCATCAGCTTCACAGCTCATCAGGAGGAATTAGCAGACTATTCTGGGCCTTCTTTTTTGGACAGGTTTCTAGGAAACAAAATTTTTCCCAACTTGGTATACAAAACAAAATGGTAAAGTGTTTTATGCTTTGTGACTTCATTTATTGGATGAAGCAGCCAGGGAAATTTAGAGGATATTATTATTATTGTTATTATTATTATTTGAGGTAAGTAATGATTTGCAGAGGGGAATGGGGTGAGAATATATTGTAGAAAACATAACATGTTGCCTTTCCTTGCTAAACATAATGGAAATAAAATATGATCACTAAGTTTTGCATACTAATAAATTTGTTATGACTTCATCCAATTATGGCACATTTAGCAGTTTGTACTCCACAGTGAAATCTGCAATTATAATTTTTGTGACTTTATGTTCTAGACATGTTTATGGGATTGCAGTTTAGCAGCTCCTAATCCATGCTACATTTTTATATCCCATATAAAATTTGTTGCAAGTTGCATACTCACATTTGTTATTTAGAAGACAGGTGCACAGAAAGCAAAGCTGATGGTGATACACCAGGGCTAGCTAGCAGTCCTCAACTCTGCAACACATTTCTCTCAGGAGATGAAGCCCCAGTTTAAAAATAAATCTAGTTAACCAATAATTTAGCACAATCAATATATTTATAATAACCATCAACTGTACATAGAGCAGGCTGTTACCATTTCCTTTTCATTTATAGAAGGTTTTATCATTCAATTTGTAGACCTTAGCATTAAAGGGTTTTTTGTTTTGGTTTTTTGTATGGATCTCTCCTAGTTCTAGAAAGACCATACTGTTACTGCATTTATTCAATGAGCTTTTAAAAAAAAGATGTGTGCATGAGTGGAACTAAGAGCTTTGGCTTGAACTAGGCAAATTACGAACAAACATTATGTAAACATCCTCATATGGCTCAGTCAGTACACTTTAGCTGAGCTTGGTCCCTGTCCATTGTCACAGCATTCTTAAACAAACAGAAAATGAATAGCATCATTTGATGATGGTTGATCAGAAGAAATAGAAAAGCTAATGGACATAAAGCTATCAGCAAGGCTGTGTACAAACACCAATATTTGTATTCACTTCTGGGCTAGAATTAGGATAGAAATGATAACTTGTCACAAAGCTCTATTTCACTCATGCCTCCCCTACCCCCACCAGGTAAATGAGTGTGCAAGGCTCCAGGCCCATTAAGATTTGTGAGATCTGAAGCCTTGTGCCCCTGGATTAAAACAGTCTCAGAGACATGTCTGTCTGGTCTGTCAGTGACTGATGGTAAAATTTCAGCTGTAGGGCTGAGACACTGTAAATACATTTTCACTGCTATTGTTTCCTTTGGGGGGTGTGGCGGCAAATGTTTTAACACTAGATTATAGACGTAGAGTGGCCACCCAGGCTTGAATTTGCTAATGGGATAGTACTGCCTAATTGCATGGACCTAATTTAGCAGCTGGCTAGGGATGAGCTCAGAGCCACAAAAGAGAAGAATGTTATACAGTGTTGATCCATGATGGGCAAATGACAGAATTCCTATCCTCAAGAATTTGAAAATAAGAAGGAAATACCAGAATAAATTGTGGAAATTTATTTTCATTCTGAAGTGTACAGAAACCCTAGTCTCAATGTCTGTGTCCTGCCCATGATTTATAGCACCTTCGCAAGTAAAATGGTGTTCTGAAAAGAGCAGGAATTTTCAAGCTGATGCATTAGTCAGTTGGAAAGTACTAGTACTTTAGTCTTGGAATTTCATCTGTCTCGCCATAGACTGGTGTTCCTTAACATAACTCAGACTCCTTTGAAGGGACAGGAACTGTGACCCAGTGTGTCTTACCCCACTTTAAACCTTAGCAGACCAACCTGGCATGTACAAGTTCTTTAATGACCTAGTCTGTCATTCTATAGGGTACATATTCCCAATGACTACCCAGGAAGGAGGTGACTACAACAACCAATCACTAGGACAGGCACAGGCTACAACCTCATTCACCTTTATTGAAACTTCCCTTGAACAAGAGCATGTGGCTCTATATGACTACAATGGAAAATGCACATCTACATCTGAGGCCAAATCTGGCCTCTCATTTTTGACCAGACATAAAAGTCTCCTAGGGTGAAGAAAAATAATCATTGTGTTTCCTATATAGTTGCTCTGATGCACCAAAGATGAAGTGCCCCTTTTGGTTGTGCACCTTAATATACAGGCCATTGTTCAACTTTCCTCTGTTTGCACTTAGACTGCATACAGTAGTCACATATAAAATTTTACCCATTTTACTTCAGATAACTAAACTATGTTACTGCAAGTACTGAGATAGCACCAAGATATCTAAGGTGACTGACAAGTTAAATGCAACCAATACATAGTCCTAGTTAATAATAAGAGCTGTGACAAATACTGAACAATCAGGTACCCATTCAAAAGTGATGATAAAAGAACAACTCACACCCATCACATTCAAGGAAAAAGTTCACATTACTTCAATATGACAGCTGGGTTATTTTTAAGGTTATGGGCTATAATATTCCTTTTTAAAACAAATTTATTGTGGGGTTTGTTTCTTTCAAAATTGTGGTAAATACTTTTCCTTTTGGAGAGGGAATATATTATTTAACTCCATTTGTTTTATATATATATATACATTCACATGCATACACACAAGCACTGGAAGGTACTATTGAATCTGGTCTCAGGTCCTTACCACATTGCAAGGGTGTTCAGCTCAGGAGTACCAACAACTTGCTCCAATCTGCTAGCTTTGCAAATTGTCTCCTTTCCAATGGAGAGGATTGGTTATATTATATGTATATAAGAGAAGGCCCCTCATCCAATCTCTACCCACTGCTTAAGAAAAGATTTGCCAATTCAGATTATTGTCTACAGCATGCAAATATGAAATAAAAGAAAGGAATAAAAAAGTTGACTAACCTAACCCACCTGAGCTCGGCTCACAGGGATCAATATCCTCGTCATCACTGGGACATTCAGCTGAGGCCACCAGGATGTCATCTGTGGTCTGCAAAGAAAATAAAGTCAAGTAGATTCACTTAAACTGAGCCAGCATATGGTCAGATGATCATTAGCATATCTGCCATCACTCAGATTTATGTAAAGTCCTAAATAGCTGAGCATTTCAGCCTTAATATTTTATGATACAAAGATGCTCTCCATTTGTATTACAATGGGGATCTGCTTTTCTATACATTCATGTCATTTTTCAAAGGATTCTGTCAGATACCAAAAGCAGGCAATTGAAAATTTCATGACAATTCTCTTCAGCCATTTTGTTCTAACAAGAAAGAGAACATAGACGGACAAAGTACTTGCATTTAGATGTTATTCTTTTCTCTCTATGTCCAATATATAAACTATGAATATATACAGAAAAAACTGGGGGCATAAATCCCAGCCAAAACGGAGCATATTAAATTTATTGTAGTTGCAGACAACATCAGAGGTGCATCAATAGTTTTTCTGCAATAATTATACTTGCATTCTTAAGAGTAGCTACAGTACCATATCGACTGCTACAGAATATTTACAACTGCTCAGGAAAAAGACCTGACTATCATTTGCAGACAGCTGCATGAAAACATATGCTCAATGTATAGTCGTGGTCTAAAAAGCAAACAAAATGATAGGATGTATGAAGAATGGGTTAGAAAATAACACTGATAATATTAGAATCTCTTATATAAAAGGGAATTCTGTATCTAGTTCTGATAACTATATTTCAAAAAGGATACAGCAGAAACAGAATGGTTCCAAATATGGGTGACCAAAATTATTAGAGGTATTAAAGATTTCCCTAGGAAAAAACTGAATGGGGGGACTATTTAATTTGCAGAGGAGACAAATAAGAGGGTACATGATAGAGGTGTACAAAACAGTGAGTGGTACTTAGAAGTACTCCTATTTACCTTCTTATAGTACAACAAGAAGAGGACATTCAATGAATCTGAAAGCCAACCATTTAAAAACTGATAAAGAGAAATACGTCTTTATATAGTGTACAATTACTGTGTCCAGATCTTAGTTGGATTAAGACACTAATAGATATTTATAAACCCAATGAGAACATCCACAATTACATTAGAAATAGAAGAACTAAATAAGTGGCATCTACGTAAGTCAAACACTTAGGGTATGTCTATACTGCAGTTAAAAACCCGCAATGGACATTTGAAAGCTGACTCGGGCTTTGGCTTGCAGGGCTGTTTAATAGTGGTGTAGATGTTTGGGCTCAAGCTGGACACAATCCCAAGCCCAAACATTTACACTGCAATTAAACAGACACTTAGCTCAAGCCCTGCCAGTAGGGTGACCAGATGTCCCAATTTTATAGGGACAGTCCTATATTTGGAGCTTTGTTTTGTATAGGTGCCAATTACCTCCCCACCCCCATCCCAATTTTTCACACTTGCTGTCTGGTCACCCTACCTGCAAGTCCAAGTCAGCTGGCACGGGTGAGCTGTGGGTGTCTAACTGCAGTGTAGACATACCCTTAGTGATGTTGTTAAGAAGGAACTTTCTCCATCATCAAGTTAATCCATAATTGTCCATTTCAATGTTACTTGTACCTTCCCATGAAACACTTGGTACTAGCCAAGGCTGGAGATATGATACACTACATGGACCTCAGGATGCAGCTGGAATATAGTCATTCCTATGGTCCTATATGGTACTTATCCAAACTGTGAGATGCAAAATATATTCATCAGTGTGATATCTTACAATTAAGCACCTTTTCCAATGAATAAAGGGAGGAAATCTGTTCCATGTTCAGCTTTTAAACCTATGAGGAATATCACTTTGATGCAACACTTTTATTTCTCTACAGATGTTTGGCAATGTTGTTTATTCTTCTTCTAGTTGAAGTTTTACGGCTAAGAATGTTTATTAAAATAGGCTTATTCTTTGATGTGCCTCACAAATATTAAGGAGCATATGCTTACAACATGCTCATGAGGTAGGGAAGTGCTATTATCCCCATTTTACAGGTGGAGGACTGAGGCACAGGAAGATTAAGTGACTGACCCAAAGTCATATAAGAAGTTGATGGAAGACATCATAGTCCAGTGCCTAAACCACAGAACCACCCTTCCTCAGGGAAAACCACATTGTAAATCTATGAGATTGGCAAAGAAACTGGAAGATATACGAAGAGAGAGAGAGACAAAAAGACACGTAACCTTTTTTTGTATACCATATAGAAAAAATTGGAACTGTAGCCAAAAGGTAGCTACAAATATCCTAATACATTCCCAGGCAAAAAACAAAACAAAATATTTACTGAGACAACTGAAGGCTGCACATACCTCCCTCCATTTTTGAAAAATGGCCTAAGAAGACTCTGCAGCTGAAAACCAACCAACCATCCTTAAAAATGTGGAAATAAAAAGTTAAGCTACTGCTTTAAGAAACAAACAAAACTCAAAAAACATGGAAAATCAGCATGAGTCAATCAGACACTCTTAGCTGTGTCCACATAGTCTCATCTTTCCATCTACTTGTAACACTAAAGACATTCTCTTTGTGCAGTCTGCAGATGGCCAATTGAAAAGTTATGTCTGTGGTATGACACTTTGTCACCACTCTAACCTTTGCTCTTTCTAGCTAAGACCCATAAGTTGCATGCCTAAGAAGTTTCTATGTATTATTTTGATTCAACAATGTAACATTTGTACAAGTAGCAGGACATGGAATCTTAATGCATAGCAGGAAATGAGATTCTTCACTATTCTATTGGTATAATCAGGAATTGTTAAAGAATGTCTTTCGGCATGGACTATGCATGTCTCTAAAGAAGGTCATAATCTGAACAACCACTGTATGACTCATATGAAAGTGTGTGATGAATGGATAAAATTGTCTCTGGTTGTTCTGAGGGGAGAGCTGCAAGGGCAGAGTTAAATGTTCTTAGGTGATCTTAACTCTGCTTTTCTGTAGTTTGCAATGCACTTGAAATTATCAGAAAGAATTCTAAACTGTCAATGGGATTTTATTCCTTCTGCATCTGAAAGAATGAGGATGTTTTTCTGCATGTTTACTTACAAGGGATAAAAGTGGTTTTCTAATGTAGTTGGAACCTTATATATGAAGAGAGAACTACTGAGTGTATTTAATAGAGATCTATGAAAATTCCAGCTCTTGGCTACTTAAGGAGTCCATCTATGAGCACAAAGAGGTGTTATTGATTCTACTGTACATATATAAATGAAGGCTCGGTTTTCTTTTAAAAAATTGTGATACAACATGCAAGCCAGCATACATGCCAAGAAAGGCCTCACTAGAACTGCTGAATATTCAAGTCAATGATATGTCTAAAACTGATTTTGTAACAATGGTGGTTTAAAAGCACTCAATCATATACCAGGATTGGACTGAAGGTGGAAGGGGCAAGATGATATGAAAATTGTTTTCTTCCATGAAAAACATTTCCAAAATATTTGCAGTTTAAATATCAATTAATTATGTGTCACAAAAACAAACAAACTAAAACCAAAACCCAAAAACGCAACATTGTTTACAAACAGAGGGCAAGGAAAGAGTGAAAGCTAAGTGGAGTGGCACTGACCAAAGTTAGCAATGAATGCTGTCTAAGTGCTGAAGGCATTTTTAAAATGGATTAAACATTAGCTCTAATAATATAAAATATGAAGAATATATATAAAAATAAAATATTATGAGCAAAATAATAGTCCTTTCTCTGACAAACCTCCCATTTACTTCAATACTTCAATTACTGCCTAGATAAAGGCAGTAGGATTTAGCTCTAGAGTTCTAAGACTGCTAAGAGGTCCAGATAAATAAGATCAGGGAGAGTAAAAGGTCTACATTAAACTTACTGTAAATTGCCTTTTTCTGGTGATTTTAATGTGGACAAAGAGCATTCAAATAAATTAGTTTTCCAAAATGAATTGCACTTGTTGTTACCACCCATGATAAATGTTACCAATTAACAGGACAGCTGCACCAAGCCTTTTCATTAAACATGGATTTTAAAATCAGAGGAAAATCTCCCCTTCCCCCCACCCCACATTTGCAGTGAGTGTCTAACAGGATAACATAAAAGCTGGTGTTATCATAATATGAAATCGGATTAGAATGTCTCTTGGGTGAATTGTTCAATTCATTTTAACAGTGATAATCTAGTTGTAAGAGATTTTTGTTTTTAAATGGCAGGTGTACATCCTGAAAGGCTGACCCTGATTTCATTATTATTTTTTCTTTGTGCATTACCATATTTTTAGGAGAGTTCAACTTAAATGACTGTGCAATGTTTAAGACAGAATTTATTTTGTGATGTCCGGCTATTTAAAAAGTTGGACATTTGTGATGTTTAAAAAAAAGATGGTCAGAAAAGTTCATAAATATCAGACCTATATAAAAATGGGCAAAAATCACACATTGTAAAGGCTGGAAGTTGAGAAATAACACCACATTTAGGCTCTGACCCTTACCTACTCACATGAGTAGTCTCTCTGAAGTGAACATGATTGCCCACATGAGTAAGAGCTGCTTGCAACAATAAAGGTTAGAGGAATTGGCTCTCAGTCATCACAGTGGAAATACAAAATGTCACCCAGCTGCAATCTTGCTTGTGGAAGGGGATGGTGATTGTTTCAAAGGAAGCTGCTGGCCAGTCTTTCCAGCTCAAATAATTTTGGCTTACTTGTGGCATTAGACACAATAACAGACTCTACAGCAGTAGATAAATATCAAGAAGTCTCATGGGATCTGGCCATTGGATACTGATGACATGAGACTCTTTTCTGGTAATACTTGGCTAACATTAGATTGCAGAAAACAACTGGGGATAAAGTAAGAATATGAAGTTATTTATACAGTGAACAGGGGGCATCAAACAGGGGAGTTTGAGAGGGAGTTTGTAGGAGTAAAAAAGACTAACAGCAGCATGGTTTGGAAAGGCTGTGTCACCAGTGCCAACATGGCTCCTGACTCCTCCAACTTCCCCTGTGTCCAGACAGAAAACCTGGCTGTGGATGCCTTACCCAGGTCCTGGTGTGGATATGCAGAGACTGTGGCCTGCATTACCCCATCGTGGAAAGCAACACTGGGGGAAACATCAGTGTGAGAGGTGCCTACTGAAGGATTTCTCAGGAGGTAGGTAGGAGAGCTACAGGAGGGGGTGGCTACGCTGAGGAGCATCCGTGCACAGGAAGAGTTCATTGAAAACATGCATATGGAGACCTCAAAGTCTAAGGACAAAATCCAGCTGGAGAGTAGTGCAGTAACACCACCAGGAGAGGAGGAAACTGCTACTTTGCAGGGAGGAACTTGGATGCTGATTACTTCTGACAGCAGGCAGTGGTCCACCCCTGCTCCCAAACCAGGATCTGAGAACAGGAGCCATATTCGAGGATGGAACTAGAGCAGGGATCTCAAACTCAAATCATGACGAGGGCCACATGAGGACTATTACATTGGACTGAGGGCCGCATCACTGACACCTTTTCATATAAAGATAAAAAAGCCCCCGCCCCGCTGCCCCCGGCCCAGCCCCCACTCCACCCGTTCCATGAGGCCCCGCCCCACCCCACCTCTTCCCAACCTTTCCCCGCCTCTATTCCAACCCTTTCCCCAAAATCTCCACCCCAACTCCGCCCCCTCCCTGCCCCTATTCCAACCCCTTCCCCAAATACCCGCCCCTTCCCCGCCTCTTCTCTGCCTCCTCTCTGAGCGCACAGCTCCCTGCTCCTTCCCCCTCCCTCTTGGAAAGCACTAAGCGCCACCAAACAGCTGTTTGGTGGCAGGAAGCGCCTGGAGGTAGGCAGAGGAGCGGGGCGGCATGCTGGGGGGCGGAGTGGGTGAGAGGAGCTTGGTGGCCACAGGAAATAACTCCACGGGCTGCATGAGGCCCACAGGCTGCGTGTTTGAGACCACTGAACTAGAGGAACTTGAGGAATTATTCTGGCAGGTTCTCTGGCCTGTGTTGTACAGGTGGTAAGCCTAGATGATCACAATGGTCCCTTCTGGCCTTGGAATCTATGTGGTAATGGTTATGGATGGCATGTCATTGAAGCTGGTTGAGGGGTTGGAAAACAGGATAAGAGGCAGGAACTCAGTGACTATAGACAAGAGACCATGGGAAAACATAATTTCAGATGTAGGACTGGGAATTAAACCTCTTTTAATTGTATGTCTCTCCTTTTCCCCAGTTCTTTGTTATCAGATCTGTTCACACTATCACATCATTTTTTCCCCTGGGAAAGCATATTAAAATACTTTTGCATCAGTCCAATGAAAATTAGTTACAACTGATTTTTAGACATAGAGGGCTGCTTTGACTTAACAAGAAAAGAAGTATAGACAAAGAACCAAGATATAAATAACAGATTGAGAAAACCCACAAATAGATGCGGCTGTCATCTTAATTAGCTATTGCAAATACAGATTTTTCCCTAAACACACAGTTCATGTAATATCTACAGAAGAAATAATTGTTCAATGTTTACTGTGCTTTTTTTTTTAAGTTACTGTTTGGACACATTACACTTCTAAGAAGTAAACTACTTCACTGAAAATTGATATATCAGATATATTTTTATTTTTTTAAAATGTGGAATAAAATAAGCCAAACCAATGGGAACGCTGGCAGAAACAACAAGGTATGAAAAATCAGGAAAGAGTTCATGTGGAAAAAAAATCAAATTTCATTTTTGGGACTGGATTAACAGAGAAATTTTCTAGCCAAGACTCTGTAATTTAAATTTAATTTACTGTGTATGCAACTGAACTCTATGACTGGCTGTTGAAACAGTTGTGAAAATATGTCACATTAATCAATCCTATTCTTCAGTTAGCTTCTCCCTGGTGTTTATAACCTTCCACACAATAAGGCAGTCTGCTGAGAAAGACATAGAAGTGATATAGCAGTAATATCAGCCCTAAATGACATCCCATTTGGAAAAGGTTCTCTACATTTGTATTTAACCTGGAATAGGTCAAACAAGTACATCTGTATCAATTTAAACTAGTCTACCCCCATATGAAAAGTCTTTTCTCATGCTCACTTTATTGGGAAGTGATGTTTCAAGACATGGATATACACAAGACAAGTGTATACACAATATTCATGATTTCTTCTATTAATGTTTACAATATTATTGTCCTGTAAGATGAAAATAAAATAACTGAAGAAAATGTGATAAATGAAGGAGGGGGATAGCTTCCTTTTATACAGCCAGACAGTTAGCTATAAAATCCCTCTTGGTAGCTGTTCTCTACTTGCTTTACCTGTAAAGAGTTAAAAAAGCCCATAGGTAAAAAGAAGGGAATGGGCACCTGACCAAAAGAGCCAATGGGAGGGCTAGAACTTAAATTTGGGGGAAAATAACTTTCCCTTTGTCTGTTTGTTGTTGTTCTCCGGAGAGAGGAGAGGCAGAGCAGGATCTGGGCTGAACTATGATGTAGGAAGCTTTAAGCCAGGTATGAAAAACCATCAGATCATACCTAGAGATTGCTTATCTGATACACCAGATATGTAAGTAAGTCAGGGAAAGTCTAGGAAGATGCAATTAGGGTTATTTCTTTTATTTCTTATTGGCTTGTGGACTCCTCTGTGCTAACCTCAGGTGCTTTTGTTTTGCTTGTAATCTTTAAGCTGAACCTCAAGAGAGCTGTCTTGATGCTTAATTTTTGTAATATGTTTTTTTTTTTTTTGATCTAGCAAAAAGCCTAAGTTCCAGATGTATTTCCTTTCTTTCTGTTTTTAATAAAATGTACCTTTTTTAAGAACAGGATTGGATTTTTGTGTCCCTAAGAGCTTTGTACATATGTTGTTTAAATAGCTGGTGGCAACAGCTGATTTCCTTTGTTTTTTCTTTCTCAGTTCTTCCCTGGAGGGGGGTGAAAGGGCTTGAGGGTACCCCACAGGAAGGAATTCCCAAGACTGCCTTTCTGGGTTCTCAAAATGGGTTTTGTTTGCATTTGTTGGTGGCAGCATCTACCCATCAAAGGTCAGAGAGAAGCTGTAACCTTGGGAGTTTAATACAAGCCTGGAGTGGCCAGTATTAATTTTTAGAATCCTTAGTGGTGGCAGATGACAGTGGTAGCAAAAAGTAGACTGGCAAAAAGCAGAAGAGTAATCTGTTCCTATTAATAAAAAGCATCAATGTTCTAAAGTATGATGGGCAAACACTGATTTCACCAAACAAAGCTCTAAGGGCTAGACACAGGATACCATAGGAGACTGGGGGTGTTACAGCACCTTTTGAGTCCTCCTTCCCAAGTCTCGGAGCTGGCAGTTGGCAGGCTTGCTCCTCCAGAGCAATGGGAACAACATCAGGCTGGCTCCCACCTCTGTACTTATAATTGATTAGACTAGGTGGCATTTGCAAATGTCCTCCTTCTCTAACTTGTTCAAAATTCACAAAGTGAATTTTTGCATGAAAGTGGCTGTTTGCATCACTGCAAATAATGTGCAGTGTTGTTCCCCTTTTCCCCTAAATGACAAAAAACATCTAAATTCCCGGGGGTATGAAATCCCATGAATAGATGAAAAATGCTACACACAATGTTTTAGTGTTTTGCTAAATGATTTTTGCAAAATGATTGATATTTTTCTTTTTACAAAATAATGTCTGCAGAATTGCATGACTTTCATTTAAACTTAGAATCTGAAGTGAATTGCTTTGAACAAAGCCTGAGAACCATCCATCTTCCCTGGGAAAAGCAGAAATAAAGAGCTTAGAAACTCCAAATGTTGGGATAGTTGCAGTTTTTTTTATTTGGAGAGAACATCAGGCAGCGCAGTATGCTGAAGTAAGTTAAAATATTGCTGAAAGATGTAGCTAAAAGATTTTTTAAAAATCCAAATGATTTCTTAGTGGATCATGCCCCTAGATCTCAACATTTGAAAGATGTTAATTTCCTGGAGCTATAGAGAAAAATCTATATTTATTATCTCTCTTTCTGTCTCTTTTCTCCTCCTGTCCTGGAACTATGCAGGACCTGATGGCTATAAAATTAATCACTGAACTCTTTCTCTGTGGATCTCCTCATTAGGCAACTGATGAAAATTCTTCCAACTTCTTCAATATATCTTTCATTAGTCATTGTTGCTACATTGTAAGGGATAAGAATGACACATTTAACTTTCTCCCTATCACATATCATTAGTGTAGTTGTAAATTAGCCGTTTTCCCCCTCTAAAATGACTATAGTAATTTACTACAGCTGAAGTTTCTTATCACCACAGTGAGTAGGAATTGTATAGTGATAATGCATGTAAGTGTAGGTATTATTTCATTTTTGTGTGTGTTTGGGGAAGTTTTGCAGCCATGCCTCTTGAGCTGTGATTATCTACTGTCAGTTAAATTGAGTTAGGTCAGATTGTTATTTGGGTAGCAGATTTTAAGTGATACCGGAGCATGTGGTGCTTGCGAATCAGTAGCAGGCACTTTATCTTCTGCATGAGAACTGGACCAATGCAGCAACATGGTTCTGGTTGCACACTGTTGGCATTACTGTCATTTATGGTATTGTTGTTGCTGTCATCTGTTTTCCTCTGCAGTTTCAGTTGGGAAGACTATTCTTAGAATCAATTAGGGTTGGAAGAGACCTCAGGAGGTCATCTAGTCCAATCCCCTGCTCAAAGCAGGACCAACACCAACTAAATCATCCCAGCCAAGGCTCTGTCAAGCCCGGCCTTAAAAACCTCTAAGGATGGAGATTCCACCACCTCCCTAGGTAACTGATTCCAGTGCTTCACCATCCTCCTAGTGAAATAGTTTTTCCTAATATCCAACCTAGACCTCCCCCACTGCAACTTAAGACCATTACTCCTCATTCTGTCATCTGCCACCACTGAGAAAAGCCTAGCTCCATCCTCTTTGGAACCCCCCTTCAGGTAGTTGAAGGCTGCTATCAAATCCCCCCACACTCTTCTCTTCTGCAGACTAAATAAGCTCAGTTCCCTCAGCTTCCTCTCATAAGTCGTACCCCAGCCCCCTAATAATTTTCGTTGCCCTCTGCTGGACTCTCTCCAATTTGTCCACATCCCTTCTGTAGTGGGGGGACCAAAACTGGACACAATACTCCAGGTATGGCCTCACTAGTGCCAAATAGAGGGGAATAATCATTTTCCTCAATCTGCTGGCAATACTCCTACTAATACAGCCCAATATGCTGTTGGCCTTCTTGGCAACAAGGGCACACTGCTGATTCATATCCAGCTTCTCGTCCACTGTAATCCCCAGGTCCTTTTCTGAAGAACTGCTGCTTAGCCAGTCCGTCCCCAGCCTGTAGCAGTGCATGGGATTCTTGCTTCCTAAGTGTAGGACTCTGCACTTGTCCTTGTTGAACCTCATCAGATTTCTTTCAGCCCAATCCTCTAATTTGTCATCACTTCCCCTCCTAAAAATTGTTATGTGTGGTCCTGCAGATACAAGATGCCTGCTGTGCGCCATGCTAGAGGTAAATCCCTATGTGCAATGGGCCAGATTGTCTCTGTCTCTCCTATTTGTGTGGTTGGAGGGAGGGAACATGCATACCTTGCCTAAAAGTCAGGGCCAGCTGTAATCCTTGAGCCAGAGAGAAGAGACTGCCCCTTTCATGTGTCCATAGGGGCTGGAAGGAGGTCGTGTCATGCAGGGCCGGCTCCAGCTTTTTTGCCACCCCAAGCGGCGAAGGGAAAAAAAAAAGAAAAACCCAATTGAGCTGCCACCGAAGAGAAAGGGGGGGAATGAAGGGCCTGCCACCGAATTGACGCCGAAGACCCGGACGTGCCACCCCAATAACGGACGGAGTGCTGCCCAATTTCTGTTGGCTGCCCCAGGCACCTGCTTCCTTCGCTTCACCAGGAGCCGGCCCTGGTGTCATGGTGCTACTCTCCCTCTGTACTCACAAAGCTGGCTAGGGAGAGGAAGGAAGCTTGATGCACAATTCCCCAGGATACAAACTTCTCCTTCACACCAGGGAACTGATGGATGCAACACGCGCCTCCCTGAGATACAATCCCTCCCAGAGTTTCCACTGTGACAGTGCAAAGCTGAACTTGCTCAGGGTGATGTTTACAATGTGCTCAAAGCCTATGAAGTGGTTGGTGAAAATCATGATAGGAGATGTTACTCAAACATGAAATATCTTATATAAAGCAGACATTTATGCCAACCCTGTGCAACTCTGCGTTCATCACTGGCACCTAATAAATAACAGCTACTGGACAGCTATGGGTCTATTCTATCTAAGGTACTTATATGTCCCCCATCACTGCAGTATCTGAGCACCTTGAAATCTTCAGTGCATTTATCTTCACAACACCCGTGAAAGGTAGGGAAGTGTGAAGAATAGCTAATAGAATGCTATATAACTTTCCCTTCCACCTCACTTTTAGATCCATAGATTTCTTGTGATATTTTTGTTTTCACACATCAGGTTTGACACTGATTTCATTCTGTGATCTCAGATTCTGCTATCATGAATCATTCTGGTCAGAAGTTGAACCTTTCCTTGGTTCATCCATTCCCTACTTTGTTTCCCCGGGTATACTCAGATTGGTACAAAACAAGTGACAATTAATGTACAAACCCTTAAAAGTCACTTCTGTTTTCTCTCTGGAAACCTCTTCAGAATACTGGTGTTAATTTATTTCTTCTCTGCACTACTGAATAATAAATAATAATAATAGTTGTAATAAAGTTTGATTATGCAGTTGTTTAAAAACTGCATTAAACTGAAAATATTTGAAATGAACTATGGCTGAGAAAATTTAAATGGTCTCTCTTCAGAGCAAGACACTTTGGCTCTAAGTCTAAGAGCAATGTGCCCTGGCATTAAGTTTCCATGTTCTGGTGTCATTATATTTTTAGACTTTTCTTTCACTGAAACAGATGTGCTGGCCTTCATTAATTCTGAACTCACACAACACAGCAGAGACTTTCACAGCCTTTTTTTTTAACCCATGGAGTATCTGCTTATTAAAGTCCAAAATTACAGCAGTGAAAGTAGAGCAATTAATTTATTTTCCTGCATTGCACATTGCAAGTCACAGGCATTGCTGAATTTTGGAAACATGAAACTCACTCAATTTGTATCCCTCTTCCAAAACCTCTCTCACTGACAGCAGGGGTTTTTTATTTTATTTTAACACTTTTAACCTGATACGTTTAGTTTTTCTTGTTTGGTTTTAATTTTGCCAGTCATCCAAGAAAGAAAGAAAGAAATGAATAATGGCAAATTGGGAGTTACATCCCAAAAATATGACTCAAGGTACTGTTCTATCCAAATTTAGGACACAAGACGTTATAGAAAAGAATGAAGCCATTTGTTTGTTTGGAAATACGCAAAAAGCAGAGTGAGAATGTCCTAACTTTGAACATTGCTTCCATCTATTTTACACAATTACAGTACTTACCTATTCTACACACAATGAGTACGCCTGACTCTGCTATTGTGTCACATCAGACTATCTTCCTCCATTGAAATCAATGGAAGTTTTGTTGTTGGCTTCAATTGGAGCAGAGTGAGAGCTACCACACAAGATGGTGAGCACTGCTGGCAAAGTAATAAGCACCTTCCATTCCCACTGACCTCATAATCTTCAAGAGGAAAAGGTTTACTTAAACAATTTAAAATTTCTCAGTACAAAATAATAAATGTCGACGGGATAAAGAAATCTGTATCTGGGGATGAACAGCCTATGGATTCTACCAGCCTAAACAATCATACTGGCCTTTGGCCACATTAGCAACACACTTAGTTGTAGTTAGAAAGATAAAAAAAAAAAAAACTTTGCATGTTCCTTTTGCAGCTATTTTTATTAATGCCATGATCAGAAAGAGAGACACAATCAGGTAATGAAAGAAACAACGTCAGTGTAGGGGGAAACAAATGATTGGTGATTCACAGATAGTAGACAGTACTCCACCATGGAATCTGTTACAATACTGAACACTAGCTCACCCCCACCATGTAAATGGAGGTTTTGTTTTGTGTATATCCAAGCATAATATATGTCATTGCTTACCTATAGTGTGGTGGAGCAGTACTAATATATTACTCTTCCAGAGGGGAATATGGTAGTAACAAAGATGGCAGATGGACCCCTGTCTCCTGGGTCAGAATAATTAAGCTAGTCACAAGAAGGTGAACATTGTACCACTCTTTGTATCATCCCTGCTGCATAGGGAGGGAAGACAGGCAGTATTACCAGGGAGGAACCATTTTAAATCCTTCTGAAGTAATGTGCTGAATCTTTCTATCTTATTGCTCTCCTGGCCACATCCTGTCCTCCAAGCATCACAACTCAATTTTGGGATTAAATAGGGAGTCTGTACTGCACCAACAGTCAAAAGGAAGTTGAAACTGACATGCCAATAATTCTTAGAAATGTGAACTATCACAATACTGAGCAGTATCAAACTCACCATTAAAAATAAGCACTCAATGTAACAGCCCATTGTTCTAGTGTGCTTTGAATTTCTTGTGTTTATAATGCAAATAATCCAAGTCTCAAAGTCAAGGACTGGTGCAAGTATTTGGAAAAATAATTATCAATATTAATGGGCAAAAGAGTGCTCTATGGAGCTTCTTTCTGAATGTGTAAAACTCCCATTAAAACTAATGAAAGTGAGACACACATGCATTGAAAGGAGAATATGCCTAAATGACTTTCAATAAGAAGTAGAATCTTCATTTAATGGCCTGCCTACTGTAGTGTTTTCACAAATGTGTTTGGATTTGTTAGTTTAAATTCATAATGGCATAAAAACAAACAAACAAAAAACCCAGCTCTACTCTCTTTTTACAAAATAATTGCATTAACTAGTCACAGTTGAAATAAACTATTGGAAAGCCAGCATGGGACCAAATTCTGCTATTGTGTGTCCAGGAGTTGCTCCTATTGACTTTACTAGGAGGTACATGTACACATTAAATGGCATCATTTGACCCCATCATTGATGGGTGTACAGGCTTGAATTTTTCTGAAAAAGAAACATTCAGTCTGAATATGAAACAGGAGGAAATAAAAAACTGCAATCACCATTTGACTAGTAAATGTTTGCTTCAGTCAGCACCTTTGTACAGCGATTTCAATGGACATTATAGGTGGCACAGGTAGCAATGCCTATAGCTAGTGTTGTCAAACACTTTCTAAGACCCAGTTTATAGTTGTTTATAATTTTTCCAGACTGTAGCTATTTGGGCTGAAATTGTCCATGCTGGGTGTCTCCCTGATATTGATTTTTTTTAAAAAAGGTTTTAACTAAAATGGTTCAATCATTTCTCAGAAGGAGATTTGGGAAAAATGAGTTGTTTTGCAATGTTAAGAAAATTCTTATAACTGTTTTATTGAGAAACTCTAGCACCTTTATGGTTTGGAGCAAGAACTGAAGTTTGGTTGACATCTTGGTGTCAGGGATGAGCTTTTTGCCACTTGTATGAAAATCTACCAAAATCTGGCCAAGCTATGAGCCTATAAAAAATTCAGTTTGCACATGCTCAGGAGAATATTGTTAGAGATTCTATGAGCACTTCATCCCAAGGGTGCAAGGGCTAAGCAGGATATGGCCCAAAATGTTAAGGGAATGTGGATGTGGCCCATAATGTTATGGGAAATTACTTTTAAAATCTGAAAAAAGTTCAAGTAATTTTCTGAATTTTAAATCTGTTTAAAGCTGATTAATATTAGGAATGCAACATGGCACATCTGTGAGGCACAATCCCCTGGCATATATGTTGTGATGTCCTCCAAATGAATCTAGGTTAAAATAGTTAATTCAGGCAAACTCTGATGTTTCACCTTCATTATCACATTATGAGGATATGGAATTTATGCAATTACTCAGAATATGATACAGAATTTAAACCAGAACAGGCTGGGAAATTAATGCTTAATACAAAACCAAGTTTAGTAAATTCCTATTTGTATTTTGATAAAGTCTTGTGATTCTTTGGTACGATTTTACAAGATACACCCTTATAAAATCATAATAATTTCATTGTTAAATTACAAAAATACTAAAAGGAGAACTGATCAGAGAGTAAACAACAAGAAACTGTGAAGTTGCTCATTAAAATTCAAAGACATTTAGCAAACTCTTGAGTCAAATTCAGAGGCAAGTCTAAGAAAGTCTACAGGGAGTCTTTGTTGGTGTAATTTACTCTTTCTTCTGGAACCCAGATGAGCATGCTATGTCAAGACAAATTATCACTCAACTCCAATAGCCTTATTTTCTTAGGGCTTGTCTACATGGAAAAATTATATTAATATAAGGTAAGGTGTGCAGTTAAAGCAATATAATTATATCTGTATAACTCCCCATGTGGTCACACTTTCTCTGGATTAAAGACTGGCTTTTTTCAGTTTATTTTATGCTGCTTTGGAAGGGGTTTAAACTAAACCAAAAAAAGGCACTTTTAGCCTGGAATAACTGTATCCACACAGGGAGAAGTGCCAGGATAACTATCACAGTTTAATTATGCTTGTATAGATATGAATGGGTATAAACTGTTCAGGAAGGACAAGCAGGGGAGGAAAGGAGGAGGAGTTACACTGTATTTAAGAGAGCGGTATGATTGCTTAGAGCTCCAGTATGAAACTGGAGAAAAGCCTGTTGAAAGTCTTTGGGTTAAGTTTAGAAGTGAGCGCAACAAAGGTGATGTTGTGGTGGGTGTGTGCTATAGACCAGGAGGATGAGGTAGACGAGGCTTTCTTCAGACAATTAACTGAAGTTTCCAGAACACAGGCCCTGGTTCTAATGGGGGACTCCAATCACCCTAACATCTGCTGGGAGAGCAATACAGCAGTGCACAGACAATCCAAGAAGTTTTTGGAGAGTGTTGGGGCCGTTCTCCTCTTGATCTGCTGCTTACAAACAGGGAAGAATTGGTAGGGTAAGTAGAATGGGGTGGCAACCTGGGCAACAATGACCATGAGATGGTTGAGTTCAGGATCCTCACAAAAGGAAGAAAGGAGAGTGGCAAAATATGGACCCTGAACTTCAGAAAAGCAGACTTTGATTCCCTTAGGGAACTGATGGGCAGGATCCCCTAGGAGACAAATTTGAGGGTGAATGGAGTCCAGGAAAGCTGACTGTATTTTGAAGAAGCCTTATTGAGGGAGCAGGAACAAACCATCCTGATGTGCAGAAAGAATAGCAAATATGGTAGGCAACCAGCTTGGCTTAACAGTGATGAAAGAACAGGTTAAGCACTATTTAGAAAAGCTGGACATGCACAAGTCATAGAATCATACAATCATAGAATATCAGAGTTGGAAGGGACCTCTGCAGGTCATCTAGTCCAACCCCCTACCCAGAGCAGGACCAATCCCCACCTAAATCATATCAGCCAGGGCTTTGAAAGTCCATGGGTCCAGATCTAATGCATCCGAGGGTGCTGAGGGAATTGGCTGATGTGACTGCGGAGCCATTGGCCATTATCTTTGAAAACCTGTGGTGATTGGGAGAGGTCCCAGACAATTGGAAAAAGGCAAATATAGTGCCAATCTTTAAAAACGGGAAGAAGGAGAACCCAGGGAACTACAGACCAGTCAGCCTCACCTCAGTCCCTGGAAAAATCATGGAGAAGGTCCTCAAGAAAACCATTTTGAAGCACTTGGAGGAGAGGAAGGTGATCAGGAACAGTCCTCATGGATTCACCAAGGGCAAGTCATGCCTGACCAACCTGATTGCCTTCTATGATGAGATAACTGGCTCTGTGGATATGGGGAAAGCAGTGGACATGATATATCTTGACTTTAGCAAAACTTTTGATATGGTCTCCCACAGTATTCTTGCCAGCAAGTTAAAAAAGTATGGATTGGATGAATGGACTATAAGGTGGCTAGAAAGCTGGCTAGATTGTCGGGCTCAATGGGTAGTGATTAATGGCTCAATGTCTAGTTGGCAGCCAGTATCAATCGGAGTACCCCAGGGGTCAGTTCTGGGGCTGGTTTTGTTTAACATCTTTATTAATGATATAGATGATGGGATGGATTGCACCCTCAGCAAGTTCGCAGATGACACTAAGCTGGGGTGGGGAGATAGACATGCTGGAGGGTAGGGATAGGATCCAGAGTAACCTAGACAAATTGGAGGACTGGACCAAAACAAATCTGACGAGGTTCAACAAGGACAAGTGCAGAGTCCTGCACTTGGGACGGAAGAATCCCATGTACCGCTATAGGCTGGGAACCAACTGGCTAAGAAGCAGTTTTGCAGAAAAGGATCTGGGGATTACAGTGGATGAGAAGCTGGATATGAGTCAGCAATGTGCCCTGGTTGCCAAGAAGGCTAATGGCAAATTGGGCTGCATTAGTAGGAGCATTTCCAGCAGATTGAGGGAAGTGATTATTCCCCTCTATACGGCACTGGTGAGGCCACATATGGAGTACTGCGTCCAGTTTTGGGCCGCCGCACTACAGAAAGGATGTGGACAAATTGGAGAGAGTCCAGCGGAGGGCAACAAAAATGATCAGGGGCTGGGGCACATGACTTACGAGGAGAAGATGAGGGAACTGGCCTTGTTTAGTCTGTAGAAGAGAAGAATGAGGTGGGATTTGATAACAGCTTTCAACTACCTGAAGGGGGGTTCCAAAAAGTATAGAGCTCGGCTGTTCTCAAAGTTGGCAGATGACAGAACAAGGAGCAACGCTCTCAAGTTGCAGTGGGGGAGGTCTAGGTTGGATATTAGGAAACGCTATTTCACCAGGAAGGTGGTGAAGCACTGGAATGAGTTACCTAAGAAGGTGGTGGAATCTGCATCCTTAGAGGCTTTTTAGGCCTGGCTTGACAAAGCCCTGACTGGGATGATTTACTTGGTGTTGGTCCTGCTTTGAGCTGGGGGTTGGACTAGATGACCTCCTGAGGTCTCTTCCCACCCTAATCTTCTATGATTCTATCACTTCTGTGGCAGAGCTTTCAAGGACTGCTTGACAGTGGAGATAACCATAATAGAGGTGAGGACCCACTGTTTGATAGACACTGGTTCAGACATCACCACTATTTCCAAATCATATTTCCAAAACTACTTAAAAGAGAGAGATCTGACAATGCACAATACCTGATTTGTACAACTAATGGCAGCTAATGGACTAGCCATCCCTGTCGTGGGATGCCTTAAAGCCAATGTAGAGTACATGGGTTGAATGATCTCCAGGAAATGCATCTTTATCCTAAAGGACACAGCTTCAGAAAACACTTTAATGGAGAACAGGGTATCTGGAATTCTCAGGATGAATATTATAAGAGAGCTGAAAGAAGTACTACTGGTAGGACAAGGAACCCAGGAGATGAACCGTCATAGGCAACCTAAGAAGGATAGTACACTGAAGTGGGTACTAGCCCAAGTGAAGAGACAGAGCTGTTTCCTGGATCTCCTGGGACAAATCAGCTATGTTAAGGTGGCATGGAGGCAGAAGGTGGTTATACCCCTCCATTTCTTCTGGAGTGAGAAGATTATTGATGGACACTGCTGGGTACCAGGTGACTTTGACATGTACCAAGTGCTTGTCGAGCAAACACCTGGCCCAGTCTCCCTAATGGGCTCTTGGTTGCAAATGTACTTGCTAATGCCAGCAAAGTGCCAGTCAGGCTGTTAAACTCAAGTGAGAAGGTCATAAAGTTGTGCCCCAGGGCCATAGTGGCAGAGGTACACTGACCAGAAGGAACGATTCCCCCAGGGAGAGTGGCCCTGGAAGAAAACTGATATGAGCTGCATGTGACAAAAGTGGAAAGGGAGCACAGTTTATCTCATTGCAAGTGGCACACAACAAAGAGCTACCCATTCCAGTCCAAGTGGACCTCCAAGGGTTAACGCATACACAGGTTGGCCATTTGCAGGTGCTACTAGAGAATCATGAAGAGGTTTTTTCCAGGGACGAGTGAGACTTTGGTTACACCACCAAAGTGACATACCAAAAACCTGATAAAACAGAGACACCGGAGGATTTCACCACAAGTGTTTCAGGAGGTAAAAAGACACATCCAGGACCTTGTGACTTCAGGTATCCTTAAAGAAAGCAATAGCCCCTGGGCATCACCCTTGGTGATTGTAAAAAAAGGTGATGGTGGGATGTGATTCTGCTATGACTACAGGTAACTGAATGAGGTGATGTGCAAGGATATCTATCTGCTAACCTGGGTGGAAGAGTCACTGGATACATTAGCAAAAAGAAAAGGAGTACTTGTGGCACCTTAGAGACTAACCAGTTTATTTGAGCATGAGCTTTCGTGAGCTACAGCTCACTTCATCGGATGCATACCGTGGAAACTGCAGCAGACTTTATATACACACAGAGAAATATGAAACAATACCTCCTATTGTTTCATATTCTCTGTGTGTATATAAAGTCTGCTGCAGTTTCCATGGTATGCATCCGATGAAGTGAGCTGTTGTTTCATATTCTCTGTGTGTATATAAAGTCTGCTGCAGTTTCCACGGTATGCATCCGATGAAGTGAGCTGTAGCTCACGAAAGCTCATGCTCAAATAAATTGGTTAGTCTCTAAGGTGCCACAAGTACTCCTTTTCTTTTTGCGAATACAGACTAACACGGCTGTTACTCTGAAACCTGGATACATTAGGAAGTGAAAGAGTGTTTTCAACCCACAATCTAACTTCTCGGTACTTCCAGGTTGCAGTGGAAGTACAAGACCAGGAAAAGACGGCAGTGACGACTCCGTTTAGGCTGTTCGAATGGACCCATATGCCACTTGGCTTATGCAATGTGTCCACTAGGTTCCAGAGACTAATGGCGGGGGGTGTTGGGTGACGATATCCTAGACACTTTGTTGATATATTTGGACTAGGTCATTGTATTTTCCAAAGATTTTGAGAATCATATGGAAAAATTGAACACAACAGTTGAAGGAACATGGATTGAAGCTGAAGCTGAGCAAGTGTTGCCTCCTATGTGAAAAAGTCAAATTCTTGTGCCATGGGATTTTGAAGAATGGAATCCAGGTAGATGAGAAGACCAGAGCACTGGAAAACTGGCCAGTCCCCAAGAATGCCAAGCAAGCATGGCAGGCTTTAGATTCCATGAGCTATTATAGACGATTTGTCCCAAAATTTGCGCATATTCCTGCACCCCTATATGAACTAGTGGCCAACTAGCTCAAAGGAAGGAAAAGGACCAATGCTTTGTGTGGGATGATGGCTGACAGTTTTTGACAAATTAAGACACTGGCTAATGTCACCACCTGTGCTTGATAATCCCAACTTTAGCCTGCCATTTATAGTGACAACTGATAGAAGCCTGCATGTGGTGCTCAACAAAAGGCAAGAGGGGACTGAGTGAATGATCACAGATGTGAGCTGAGGGCTCAGGAGGTCAGAAAGAAATGACAAAAACTACAGTGCTTTTAAACTAGAACTGCTGGCCTTGAAGTGGGCTGTCACTGAAAAAATTAAGCATTATTTAGTGTACTCCTAAATTCATGGTGATCTCAGGCCACAATCCACTCTGATACTTGGCAACATCTAACTTAGGGACAATTGAACACTGGTGGGCAGCCCAACATGCTGAATTCACTCATGAAGTACAGTATAAATTTGGTAGGCATAACATCAATGGAGACACTCTGTCTAGATTGCCTCTAGGGGAGGAATCAGAAGATGATGAAAATCTGGAGAAAGACTTCCTGGTCATTCCTGAAGACATTGTGTAGACTTGTTTGTGACTAGACAATCCAAAGACCGAGGATGAAGTGACTGTAAAGCAGTCGTGGGCAACCTGCACACTGCTTCCCGCAGCTTCCATTGGCCAGGAACGGCGAACTATGCAAATATAAACAAATGGTCTGGCGGCCCACTAGCAGATACCCTGATGGGCCGCGTGTACTCAAGGGAGGAGACTCAAACTCTACAACGAGAAGGTGACATCAGACCTCTCTTAGTGGCAGTCAACATTGAATGAGGCCCGACCAGACATTTGCGGCCAGATATCCCCAGTCTAAGAAGCTGACCAGACAGCATGAACGACTTAAGAGTACACCATGGAATGCTGTTCAGTGTGACATTCCATCCCCGAGATGGCGAAGAAGTGCAGCAGTTAATGGTGCCTTTGTTGCTACACTCTTATGTTTCTGAAGCCCATGAGAGATTCAAGTGCTGCCCACTGGATTAGTAGAGCATGCACATCCGGCAGCATGTGTTCAGGTGCCTTCCTCCCACTGTTTTGCAGCCATGTTGCTCTGTCCTGCAGCTGCTCCTGGGACCCTCCTGCTGGCTGTGCAGAGCGGGTGTGTGTGCTGATGTCAGGGTGTCCCCCTCCCCCTGCCCCTGAACCCCATCTCCACAGAGCAGGAGCTCTGAACCCTATCTCCATGGAGCTGCTGCAGTCTGATGTCTGAATGGTGAGTGAGTGAGTGCCTTTCTTAAAGAGACAGAGCATGGTTTCTGAGACTTCCTCAGCAGGCAGCTCACACAGTTTCTTTTTCTCTCTCTCAAACACACAGACACACTCTCTCTCTCTCCTCCTCCCTCCCCCCCTGCATGTACCCCATCTCCACAGAGCAAGGTAGGGGAGACAGTGCTCAGGACAGAGCAGGAGAGCTTTCAGTGAGTGCCTTAAAGAGACAGCACACGGTGTCTCTCAGAAACAGTAGCCAGCACACACACTGTCTCTGGGCCACACACACACACTCTGTCACTTTCACTCTCACCTCCCAACACATTGTCATTGTTACTTCTTGGTACTTCCTGCAATGCACATATATTCTCTGTAATTGTATTCTTTCCAAGTGTGTTATTTTAGTGTTTTGACTGGTCTGTGCATTTCATAATTTTTATTTTGCTTACATTTAACTTTAATTCTTTGAGTAGTGAGTTCTAAAATGCCTAACCTGTCCTGGCTGGAATAATTATCCCTATGGTAACTTCTAAAAAATATATATTATATCTAGGTTTTTTGATTCTACTGGTGATACACATCCGCACATACCTCGGTTCACATAACAAAATTTATTCCGCACATGGATGGAAAAAATTAGAGGGAACATTGCTTCAGACCCAGACATTTGTACTGATGCACCAGTGTTGGATGAAGCATGTCATCTGTAAATGGAAAAACGGACGTGCAGCCAACGCTGATGGCATTCCCCTAGAGCTGCTAAAATGTGCTACTGACCCTGTAGTGGAATCACTTCTGGCCATCTTTCATCTGGTGTGGAGAACTGAAATGTTGCAATTGCCTGGAAGGACAGTATTATGATCTTACTTTATAAGGGCAAGGGACCACACAGTGAATGTAAGAGCTACAGGCCTAACACCTTGTTGTCCATGCCAAGGAAGGTGTTTGTGCATGTTCTGCTGACATGTTTGGAGCCCTTGCTACATTGGAAGAGCCACACCCAACAGTCAGGATTCAGTTTGGCCTCCGCTTGTTGTCAGAGATACACCGTGAGTTCAAGAGACCCCTCCATGTAGTGTATGTCAATCTTAAAGCTGTGTTTGACTCAATTGACTGGGTCACACTATGGAAGTCCAAACCACTCCGCTGCACTTGATTAGAGAGCTGCATAATGGAACTTCTGCCAGTGCACGTCTAGGGAATTTGATGTCGGCACCTGTTAAATCAGTATGTGGAGTCAGGCAGGTCTGTATCTTGGCCACTGCACTCTTTTGTCAGGCAATATATTTCATAATGCAGCATTCCTTCACGTCCATAGGCATTAAGATCTCTTATTCTCAGACCTTGACTATGCTGATGATGATATTGTTCTTCTAGTACAGAGCCTCAACAGGTTTTGCAAGGCACTCCAGCAAATGGTGGAGGAATTGGCTAAAGTTGGGCTCCATGTTTCATGGACAAAGCTGCAAAATCTAGGACCTGGTCCACTGGTGACTCCAATCCCTTTGAATAATGAAACTGTTGAAGCAGTCTCCACCTCTTGCTGTTTGGTTCTATACTCATCAGTTCCTTCAACTCACCATTGGATTGGCATCACAGTGTCTGTCATGGGTCGTTAACAGCAAATATGGAATCAACATCATCTCAGCATGACAACCAAGTTCAGGATATATTCAAGCTGTATCCTCTCTGTACTGTTGTAGGGCTGCGAAACATGGACACTAGACTGGGCAAAGCTGGAGGCTTTCCACCCAAAATGCCAACATCATATATTGGGCATAAAGTGGAATGATTTCATTTGCAATGCAGATGTCTTATGCTTTTTGGATGTGTCATGAGAATGCCACAAGATGTGCTGGCGAATGCTGTTCTCCGGATGGCTTGTAACATTCAGGATAAAATTCTACCAACCTAGGGGTGGAGCCACCCCAGAGGCAGACCCCCTGTTACATGGGTTGGACTGTCAGGCCATCAAGCCCTTGCGGCCACACAGGAATGGACCAAATGGTGAATGATCGCTATAGCCGACTGTTCAGCTAAGCATTGATGAAGAAGAGGAGCCAGAGCCAGCCAGAAGCAGCCCAGGGAGCAGAACTGCACCAGCTAGAGTCAGAAAGAACCAGAGAAGTAGCCCAGATAGCAGAGCTGTGCTGTGAACAGAGCCACACCAACCAGAACCAGAGGAGCAGCCCAGAGAGCTGAGCTGGATGTAGAGCAGCAGCAGTGCTAAGGCAGAGTGGAGCTGGAGCAGTCCAGAGCCGGGTGCAGAGGGCCCAGCACAGGGAGACACCTCCAGCTGAGAGGTCTTGTCGGCCAGACTTGGAGGGGGATCATGATCCCGATTGGAGGTCTGATGATGGCAAGAAATGCCCTCAAGCTCTTGGTGGCAGGACTCCTGGCCACTGCCAGAGCAAGTGTCTGACCCACAGTATTACTTGGGAAGGAGGCCTGGAACATGTGAGGAACAGACTGTGAACTTCCATTAAATTCTAGAGACTGCTGTTTGTGGTTCCCCAGGCCCACAGGATGGAATTACACGTTTTCCTTTTATCTTTCCCATTTTTCCTTATTTTTTTATGGTTGCTGTTTAATAAATTGTATTTGCTTTGAATGATATGTAATAATCAGTGGATCAAGGAAGTGTCCAGTGTGGAGAGAGCACCCTGGAGTAGTGACACCCTAGCCCCTGTCCTAACTGACTATGACAAGATTGGGAGTTGAGCCTCCCACCAGGATTGAGCCTCCTACCAGGAATCCTTTGTCCGGGTTACAAGAACTATGCCACGCAGGAGAATGGAAAGGGAGTCCTCGAAGTAAGGCAGGCCTCTGGGTGAAGGGAGTGGAAGTCAGGACTCAGATCCTTCTGCTAGCCAATTCTACTAGAGTAGTGTATAAGCCAGGAAAGTTCTCTACAATAGCAGGACCATTCCCCCGCTTACACCTGCATGACTTAAGTATCATGGTTTATATAAGATTTTAGGATGCTTTCTAATGTTCATCTTTACAGCACTCTGTATATGCTAGCTCCTAATTACATTAAGTTTCCATAAATAATAGTCCTTGTTTTTAATAATTATACCTCTTTCTTACAGTCACCACAATGCCTGGCTTTTAAAGATGTTGATATGAGAACTGATCTTCCAACCCTTACTCAAACAACTAATCTCACTGATTTTAATGGGATTGCTTTCTTGAGCAAGAATGGCAAGATCCAGTCCAGATATTGTAATATTCGAGGGAGATCCCCTGCAGATCTATCATAAGGACTTTAGAACAACTGAAGAACAGAATGACCCCAAAGTGTCCACCTCAGTATTTCTAGAGACCCCATTGCCTGTTGTGACACAGTCATGAAGTATAGATAACTGCATCCTGAAGGAATCTGCATGGGCTGGGCATCAGAATATTCTGAGTTCTAACTCAGGCTCTGCCTCAATTCACTCTGTGACCTCAAACAATTCACTTAATCTTTCTTTTGTTGTTTCCCCATCTTACAGATGGGGATAAAAATACTATTCACCTACTTCACAAAAGTATGGAGAGGGTTAATGTCTGAACAGTGTTTTGAACACATAGGACCCAAATCTGAGCTGCACCAAATTCACACTTAGTGCAGCCAAGGAGAGTAGGATACAGGGGAAAGTTCCCTTGAAGCCACTTTTCCCCTCTCTAATTGTGGGTCGGCAATGGAGCTGAAACAGCACCCAGCATTAAGCCTGCTTGAAATTACTGTGCTGCAGTGGTCCCACAGGAACCGCTTCACCAGCCAGGGATCCAGAAAAGCGCAGCACACTTTGCCATGCCCCTTTGCTCTGTCTGGAAATCCTCAGCTGCTCCCTTCCACTAGTGCAAAGCAGGACCTGGGGCCCAGAAAGCACTATATAAATGCTAACAAATGTTATTATTAGGCATGCTCAATAAAACTGAAATGTATTCAATATGGAGTCTCAGAACTTTGATTCAAAGAGCTCCTAATAAGGAGGGACTCAACATAGGTCACAATGTGCAGTACATATTTGTTAAAGAAATAATAAATTTGAAATGTTATTGTGATTGATTTTTACAGCATGCTTATGCTGTAACATCTAAGCTCTACTAAGGAGTGAGGGAAAAAACACAAACCCAAGTTATATGATGCTGCCCACAGAGAATTTCTTCTCCTGGTCAGACCAATTTGCAAAGATTAATTATGTGGAAGGAGCTGTGCAATATTGGATTATATGACAAATGAACACTATGACAGCAAATGATTTCAACTAATGTTCCACTATGCCTTTCAACTTTTGAATTTTAATTAGTAAAACACAACAAAACAAAACAAAAACCACACCAACCCCCTAATCATTACATTATATTGCCAACTTGGGAAGGCATTTTGTTTCACACTAAAGAAAACTGGAGGTGTGAACACAAGGGAGACAGACCTTGGAAATTCTTACTTTGTTGCTATAGCAATAGTTTGTGAGAATGTGTTTGAGTTGCAATTTAGCTCTCCCGTATACAGCTGAGTTCATGTATGTTGGATCCAATCACTGGGTGCACAATCTCTGGGTGTTCTAATAGATTTGTAAATTACTTAAGTTATAGTGACAGGCTTCAGATAAGTGGGGATTGAAAAAATATTCAATTTCTTTTGTTGCACTACCTAACGCTGTTCTATAAAACTGCTCAGATCTATGCTTTCAGTTGGATACTTACCAATTTTTGCCTCTGTATGACATTATATAAGTAAATTCTGAAAGTAATCCATTAATTTTTTCTGTATTATTGTGAACACTAACTTACTCAAATCAGACCTGCATTTTTATTATTGAAAAAATATTATATTTATTTCAGATCACATTAAATTTGAAGGCAAAATATAAAAAGTTGAAACATGAAAAAGTTTTTCCACTATTCACTGTAATGGGGTGGTCTGCAAACCCAAAGTTTCAGCATTCTCAAAGGTCTAAGGAGCAGAATCAGTTAAAATGTCTGAATTGATTATGGATGTTGTCACAGGATGGCACTGATCCTTTAAGAGGTAAGAGGCCACTGCACCTGTGACTGGTTGGTTGAATCCCATTTATGCCCTAAAGAAAAGAAGACTGAGTAAATCAGTCAGGAAGAGGGCAGAGAGAGCAGGTGTGGAACTCTCACTGCTTGAGAGAGGACTCTGGAGCAAGAGGAAGGCCCAGGGGACTGCCCGTGTGGCCACTGTCCTGTACATGGTGCAGGGAGCTGCAAAAAGCCCAAGAGGAGCATGAGACTTTTAGTAAGCCCAGGACGCCTGTGTCAGAAATACAATTAAGTTCAGTCTATGGAAAATAAATTACAATTTACAATGCCTATGATATAAAGTGGGGACTAGTGCGCCCAAATCAAAACCCAGAGCTGAACAGTCCTGAACTTTGGGAAGCTCAGGTCCAGATCTGGATCCATTTGTAAAGCAATCTATGAAATATTAAAAAAAAAAACACATAATGGAAGGATTACAATAAAATGGCTCAGAGGTAGGGAAATAAAAGCCACCTTTTAAAATGCATGTGCCAAGTGACCAGCTTGTATACTCACTGGCCAAAAACCAAAGTTTTGCATACTCCACAACAAGATTAAGGGTGACAGAATTTGATTGTGGAGGGGAACACAAGTTACACACAAAAATTGGCCCCAAATATTCTCCTTAATGTACTGTCTCTTTTAATACACAGTTTTATTCATTGGTTTTCAAAACTGCTTCATCAGCAAGCCTGGGTCCTGTGAGTGCACAGTGTTACAGTTACAAAGGTTTTTTTCTGCAAATGATCCATCAATGGTACAGAGTGTCCTAGATAAAATGAGTTCACAGGGGATCCCACTATCCACTGCATTTGCTTACCAAGATGACAAAACTTCTCAGTATAGCTTTATTAGCTACACAGCTTGGCAGTTCTTTAACATTCACTTCCCTTTATTTGTGACCTATCTACCTAACAACATCCACACATTTACAGAATGCCTTAGAAGTGGGCTTGTATGCAATAAAAATGCTGTGACTTCCCTCCGTGTGGCTTTCAAACCTTCTTCTGCAGCAATGTTTGAATTAATGGAATGAGTACAAAATAATTAACCATGCAAATCATCCCCAGGCTTTTTGATACTGTGCCAAGGAGTACCCCAGAAAATGGCTATAAACATATAAACCAGGGCTTTCTTACTATGGCAGCCATTTTGCATTGTTTCAGTATATTGTGAAATCAAATTAATTAGCACCTTTAGAATATGCTGAGTGAAATTTCTATGCTAATCAAAGTAAATCAATGTTTGAACAGACTGGTCAGGGTTGCCAACTTTCTAATACCACAAAACTGAACACCCCTTCCATGCCCCCTGCCCCAGCCTTTCTCTGAGGCCCTGCCCCCCACTTGCTCCATCCTCCCTCCCTCCATCGCTCGCTCTCACCCACCCTCACTCACTTTCACCAGGCTGGGACAGGGGGTTGGAGTGTGTGTGGGGGGGTAAGAGCTCCGGCTGGGGGTGTGGGCTCTGGGGTGGGGCTGGAGATGAGGGGTTCAGAGTGCAGGAGGGGCCTCCAGGCTGGGGCTGAGTTTTGGGATGCTGGGGAGGGGTGAGGGCTACGGTTGGGGGTGTGGGCTCGGGGGGTGGCAGTGATAAGGGGTTTGGGGTGCAGGATCCAGTCTGGGGATTGTGGACCGGGGGGTGAAAGGTATGGGCTCTGGGAAGGAGTTTGGGTGCAGGAGGGGACTCTGGGCTGACACAGGGGGTTAGGGTGCGGGGGGACGGGGGCTCTGGCTGGGGGTCTGGGCTCTAGGGGAGGCTGGTGATGAGGGATTTGAGGTTCAGGAGGAGACTCTGGGCTGGGACAGGGGGTTGGAGTGTGTGTGTGGGGGAGCTCCGGCTGGGGGTGTGGGCTCTGGGGTGGAATGATCTCTGTAAGGCAGAGTTCTGCAGTCCACAGGAGATGCAGAATCCCATTATCCTGATCCACTCCCCAACCTTTCCCACAGTGGAATTGCACCAGTTCTGCTGGGTCAAGGCCTCCACTGCTATGATGGAGGAATAGGATTTGGCCTTAAGAATCTCCTGGTCTGATCCTCTGTGGTGCCACACTGTTGTCACTTAACTCCTGATCTCTCTACCAGCTGCAACACAGCCTGGGTTTTAACACTATTGCTCTCAACACTTTACCGTCATGTCTCCCTACCCTTCTCCTTACCCCCCCTCCACCCCCCAATCCCAAAGTGTTCAAAGTCCTAGCTATTTAAAGCTACAACATGAAAATCATGAAACCCTTGACTCCAGTGAGAGCAATGACATACATACACTGCTATTGCCACATCCAGATGGCCTTTATTTCTCGTAAAACAAAGAATGAACGCCTTTCACACAGTGCCAGGCCTTTTTTGTGGCTATGGAAGTGGGTACATTACAGCAGGAAAATGATAGCTGCAGTGGTTTTAGCTATATATCTAACATCTTACAATTGCTTAGCCTTTCAAATTAAAGCAGCTAAAAGGAAGGCAAAAGGCAGATCTATTCCCCTTAGAGCCCCCTTCACTTGATTAGCTACTGTATGTTGTCTTTATGTATTCCATGAAAATTACCTGAAATAAAAGATGGGCACTAACAAACAATTAATACAGCAGTGGCTGGTGAGTTTTATACATATTTAAATGGAGATGAATTAATACTTTGCTTCTAAGAGGCAGCAATGGGGATTCAGACCTGTTGCTCACATCGGCATATTGAATAGAACCTGCTGCACCACTCTACCACACCTAATGACATTTTTTTTCCATGACACAGGATTTCTTAAGCTTTATGGGGTATAGTGAATGCTTTGTAGATTAGGTGTTTCAACGGCAAAGAGTCCTGTGGCACCTTACAGACTAACAGACATATCGGAGCATAAGCTTTCGTGAGTGAATACTCACTTCGTCGGATTCAAGTCTTTCAAGTGACTCTGTTCTGGAAGTTAAATCTATCATTATAAGATTATGTTAATAGCTAAACCTCAGCTGTATATGTCAATTTGTACTTCAGAAAGCCTGTTATCCTCTGCCTCAATTTAACACTAGCAAAAGACTGAGTGTTTAGCATCTCTTACGTAAATAGAAAATCTAAAGCAAATGCAACCACTGCATCTTTCTATAAATCAAAAGTTCTGAAAATTATGGAGTGACGCTTCAAAGACATGATTATAATTTACAAATGCTAGCTTGGAGAGGGCAGATTTCTCAGGAAAGCACTTTCAATTACACCAAGCACTTGCAAAATATTCTTGATTAAACATGAGGCATAAGTATCAATAGAGATAATTTGTCTCCTTTTCACTTACTACCAATCTGACCTTATTGTTAATAATTGTAAGAAATGGCTTTATACATTGATACAAGAACATATATCTATTAAGTCTCATGATCGCTAAGCAGTCTGCTAAAAGTCAGCTTGCTTTGAAGGATCACAAATTATTCACAACAGAGCAGGATTTTTGTTTGTTCCCCACCCCTCGTGATTACATCCTACAATGTTTATACAACATCCTTGTTTTTGCATCTGATATGAAACCCCATAAATCACGTCATTTTCCAGGGAAACTGAAACTAGTTTCATTTGCAACAGAACACTTCCTCCTTCGAACGTCTGTGGCATTTTATAAAATATGTATTGATAGGAGGCCTAAAAATACACATATGGGAGGCACAGTATTAAACCAGATAATTATTTAGCAGACTGAGCCACAAGGTTTCACACCACGGGGTTTTTATTAGGCATAGTTGCCCAGAAATCAGGCTTCTTTTCTGACATATGGTTATAAATATTTTCATTTAAAATGAATAATTTAGCTCATTGAGCAGATAGATTATAAGGAATATAGTCCTTGCTCTTTCAAGGTCTCTCAGCAAAAGCTTGAGTTCCAAGAACAGAAGGCAGGACACATGTAAACAATTCAGTGTCCTTCCATCTATTTGTTTATTTGTTTGAAACCAGCATTTAATTATTCTCTCTGTGACACACACCATGTATTTTGGTTCCAGTGTCAGTATGATGCTGAAATACAAAGATGCTGTTCCAGCCCTGGCACTTCCTGTTGTGACTTCATATGACACCAAAGATTTTTATCCTCTGAAATCCACTGGGCTTTGATAGCTGAATACTAATGAACCATGGTATTCTTCTTAATGAAAATGGAAAGGCAGCCTTCTTTCCTATCTAATTAAACCAGCAATGACAAATACACTCTAAGCATGGTTTGAGACATATGAATTCTCCACAGAAGTTCTCCAATAGATACGTGGACAAGGAATCTAGATACCTGAAGGTACATTCTGCGTGTATCCCCCTCGAAGTTACTTTCTGACAAAACCCTTAATTCATTTTGCAGCTCAGGATGACATTTTGTGTGTTATACAATGGGCGAACACTGCTCACTTCATTAATGTGTAGAGTCACACTGGGTTCAGCGGGTGAGAATGGCCAGGAAGATGTGGCCCTGTGACATTATTATCATGCTGATGGGATATCGTTATCACACGACAGCTGTGGTCCATCTCATTGAGCAACATCCCTGCCATTTGAAAACCCTACTTGGAAAGGGTCCACCAGAACACGGTTGAACTTAGGGGAAATTCAAGTGGGGATTCAAACTTTACAGCTCGGGCTCATCTCTAAAGACAAATCTGAAATGGAACACCATACTTGAACTTTGGGGCAGTTTGGATGTGACTCTGTTCTGGAAGTTAAACTCTGTAAAATCCGAACTCTGTAGCTTGCACCTAATTACCTTAGCTTTCTGGATTGAGGCAACTAAAATGTAGCGCTGCTTAGAAGCTCAGTTGGCATTCCCATGAAGTGGCATTAAGTATTAGTCCAAAGAAATGTACATGCAAAAGACTAGTGGAGAATAGTGGTTTGTTAGCTAACTAATGCTGCTGCGGCAGATGGCTCTTCCCTCTCTCAGAGCACTCATATTTTGCAGTCACTACAGGGTCAACAAAAAGCAGAACTGGGCAGTTTTCTATTAATTGCATGATCTGCCTTGTTTGGTAGATTGACAACTATGCAATTTCCAAGGCTATGCTAGGTTTTCCAAAGAAGGTGTCTCTGCATTAATCATAAGTGAGGAATAAAGGACTAAAAATGATTGCTGAGCAAATTATCTTAACATTCAGCCTCAGCCAGGATCTGGATCTTTATGCCACTAACTTGCTGGTGTATCTTATCCACAGATACAGGTATGTCATGGTGTATTTCATTATATTCAAAGTCCTATATAAGATGGTGCTTCATGGTATCAACTGTCTTCAGATGTATAATGCTTCACTGCCTCTCATATCAATAGCACTTGCATTATTCCCTTGAAAACAAAAGACAAGGGGAATTGAATGCTATCAAGGATTTCAACTTGATGAGTGAAACAACCCTAATTGAGATTTAATGTACACTTCACCTGGTTAATCACAGAGCAGAGCCAAGAGAAATGCTTTTGGAACAAAGCAGAATTTAAAAAAAGTTCAAAAGCTAATTAAAAATGGTCAAAATTTAGATGGTTCAAATAACAATCTGTCAGAGCCCAAGACGTGTATTCTTCAACATAGCACTGCTTAGCTTCACAGATAAACATTTGAACTCCCTGTGTTGTTCTCTGCTAACCCAGACACTAATTAAAAAAAATAATTTACCAAAAGTGTAAGTTTACCTGCAGAACAGGACGATGGCTAAATATTTAATTCCTCTCTCACACATAGTAGGCTATAAAATAGGGAACTTTTTAAAAATAAATTCCTGCGTTAAGTACTATTATAAATAGATATTCACCATCACATAGCTGCTTTCACATAATTTATTATTGTGGCTTAGAAGTATGCTAAGGGACTGATCCAAGTAACCGGGAATCTTTCTGTTGACTTCACTGGACTTCAGGTTGGGTGCTTAAGGCAGAGCCTTCTCTGGCCTATTATACATGCCGCCCATGCACTCCTCCTCTTCTATATATCTTTCTGTAGTTTGTATTCAGGGGTGAAAGTAACTTAAAAGTCTTACCGGTATGAGGGCCCAGCTCTGGGCCCCCAGAAGGGATGGAGCCTCGGGCAGAAGGGGTGGGGCTGGGGGTCAGCCTCCCCTAGCCAGCCCTTCAGCGCTGCTCCAGTGGAGATTTAAAGGGCTATGGGCTCCAGCCGCTGCTGCACTAGCAGCAGCGGTGGCCAGGAGCCCCAGGGCCTTTTAAATCACCAGGCCCTGGGGCAGCTGCCCCTTTTGCCCCCCTCTCAGAAGCCCGGGGGGGGGGGGGGCGGCAAAAGGGGCAATGATGTTAAAGCGGCTGTGTACGGGCCTGTACCGGGCAGCCACTTCTTACCGGTCTGCTGTACCAGCCCATTTTCACCTCTGTTTATATTACCATGTGCTAAAAACATTACAACATGCTATTTCATTGGGCAGTGGTTTCAAAATCTTTACATAACTTCCCCCTTTCTAGGAATTTCTCAAACTGATCACTGGGTACATCCACAGGTAACGTCAATGGGCTCAATGTCATTTCTGGTGACCTGGGGAGTAGTTGTGAAGTTTATTAGAAACCACTAGTTGTCATATGCTCACATTCATCCAACTTTACATTCAGCATATGAAGAATCAGAAGACCAGCTTAGCAGATCTAGAAGGCTTGAAATGGTACTAATTGCAGGCAGCTGTTGTAAAAGATCTATATAATAAGAGGGCAACACTGTCACTCTTTGTGTCACTGTGAAGCCTAGAATGTCTGTTGAGTCAGTGTGAAGGAATGGCTGCAGCTGCAAGTATGGCTGATCACTCTTATTGTTCAGAATGTCAACAGGTTCAATCATCACTGGGTTTTGTGGTCTGTTAGCATTCCATTTTTAAATTCTCAGCCATTTTGACTTTACAAATTACACTGCTACAGTAAGGCATATATCTATGCCATGCCAAGGTTTCTAGACCCTTGTGATATCAGAGTTAACTCAACCAATCACTCTCCTTCTTCTACAGCCAATTTGCATTGTTAGTATGAGGGCGACTGTAAAGACAGTGGATTACAGGCCCACACCCGTGCTCCCAACTGCCACCCACAAAAATCAACACACATCTCTCAGCACAATTTTCCCCCTCAGACACAAATCAATGCAACCACCCACACAACACAAAGGTATACACAATAACTCCAAACACACAGAGCCAATCATAACAGCACACACCACTCATTTGCAACCTGCACAAATCCAAGCAATTCTCCCAGCACACTCACAACACACAACAGAACAACCAGCACACACAATAACCCCAAGCAACAGTCTGAAGCCTAGAATGTCTGTTGAGTTAATGTGAAGCAACCAAAATCGCTACAAGAATGGCCGAGAGAATTTTTTCTTCAAAATACCACTAGGGTCAATCGTCACTAAGATGGTCTGTTACCGTCCAATTTTTAAGTTCCCAACCATTTTTGGCTTTTTGCACACATGAGTTTATGAATTACGCTGTGTAACAGCATGGGTTTTTACCTACTACTAAGAACAATGATATGTAAAGCCTGTTAATTAAACTGCTTGTGTTCTATGTGATGATTTGGAACCCTCAGAAGCCTTCAAGTTGTACAATAGCTAACCTATGCAACCTGTAAAGTCTTAGTGGAGTTACCCTGGTCCTCTCTTCCCCCTCTCCTCATTTATGTTTGTCACACTCGTGTGTTATTTCAAATTACACTGTAAGCTCCTTTGGACACTTTCTTACTATATAATTGTACAGTGTGTAACACAGTGAGGATCCTACCCTGACTGGGTTTCTAGGAGCAATCACATTACAAATAATACTATTATGTATTATTATTCGTATTGCTGTAGCATCCAGGGGCCCAATCATAGATCAGGACACCACTGTGCTTAGAGAACAATAAGAGAGTCCCTGCTCCCAAGAGCTTACAATCTAAGTAAAATTCAAGAACAACACAGATACAGAAGACAGACAGGTGGAGCACAAGGAAACAATAAGAGAATACATAACAATAATTCATGGCAGAACGTTTTAAAATAAATCAGGCACACTTTCCTTTTGTCCTCCATCCCATCTGTTTCAACTTTCATCTTATCTTACAGAAGTAAAACCAATTGTTGATGCAAATTTTTGGAAAAGAGCTGGGTATAGACAAGATAAAAGCAGTATTTATTTTGCTTCAGCAGCAGCAGCATTAGATTTACAAAAGAAGAACAAGTAGAACACTGGTTGGTGTAGATGAAAAAAGCTAACACCAAGATGGAGTGCAAGAAACACAGACATAAATTAAACAAATATTTGTTGCACAGCAACAGTTAAACAGTGAGCAAAATGTTCTTATTTAGGATAGTATGTAACTTCCTAAAACAACTAAGGTCTCTTTTAAGGCACCATTTCAGCTGTTTCTGATGTGAAGTTGCTGTACTTTTTCTCATTCTTTATGTTTCTAGTTATTGAGACAATAGTAATATAGACTCGTGACTAATTTCAATGTCACATAAAACCAGTAGCATACACATAATGTAGTAATTATCAAAGCAATTGTCTCTAATAACTCTTCAGGGGATCATTATCTATAAATCTCCCACTTTCCCTTTAGAAGTACAACCCTGCCCTGTCAAAAATCAAATTGCATTTTCATTAAAATACTCCAGAAGTTAAGCAAATAAACTATGGAACCGTGCCTTGCAACAAATCATTATTTCATGCAATAATATATACTGTCGAATACCAAAGTAGAAGGACATTTTTGAAAACAAGAGCTTACATTTTTGATTGGGTTTCCCTACATTCTTTCTCTCATACTCTCGAAAGATAGTTACAATGGGATGCCACATTACAAGAAATTAAATTCTCTGTATGAATTGCACACATACTTCTAGGGACCAACTGCCAAGCATATATTTGCAATGCGGTCAGACTATATTCAGGACAGCCAAGAATTAAGCATGTATTCAAGGCAAAAGGAATAATTGCATTGAAGTTACTTTGGTTATGAAGCAAGTATATATTTACATGAAAAAGAAGTATAAGGAGAAGGAATCACCCTGCATTATCACGTAAAGTGCACAAATGTTCACAGAAACAAGCACCACCTCACCGAACTCTGAGAGAAAAAACAAAATGGCATCATTAAACATATCTACCACCTCCCATCAAAGTCTGTTCTTTGCAACCACCATTATTTCCCCTCTTTTAATGGCAACATAATTTTTATTAAAGGGTCAACATTCATAAAAGAAAGACAATTTAAAATATACATTAAAAATAATTTGTAAATCAAACACTCCTAGCTGCATTTTAAATTCATCCCTCCTCTTGACTAGATTTGTACTGAGGTTCAGATTCTCAGAAGCAAGTCAACCAGCTAAATTTATCCCTGATGTAATTCCACTGACTTCCTGCTCCAATCAAAATCAATGCCAAACCTCCAACTGACTTCCATGGTTACAGGATCAGGCCTTTGGTCTTACTTAGGCAACACTCCTACTGATGTCAGTGGGAATTTTGCCTGAGTAAAAACTGATGGATCTGAACCTCCATTGCTAACAGATGAATCTGGTCACAATCTTGGCTATTCTGATGAACGAATCTGGTCACAATCTTGGCTATTCTGATGAACGAGAGCTAAGGCAGTGTATCTCAACCAGTGGGTTGCAGTACCCAGTGGCACAAAAGGCAATCAGGGTAGGTGGTTGTGAAAATTTTATTACAAACTAAAGCAAAGAAAATGTTAATCCCCCTGTCTTTGTACACCCTTGCCCTTCAAGGTCAAATATGCTCTGTTAACCTTCAAAACACCACACAAATAAATTATGCAGGCTTCTCATTGTTATCATGGATACATTTTTACTCTTACTTTTACAGTAAATGTAAAGGGGTTGTGCACATTTTTAACTTTGAATAGGGGATTGGCAACCTGAAATAGTTGAGAACCACTAGTCTAAGGAAATTATTATCTGGAAATTTATTAACAACACTAATATGTGGAGTATTGCGCAATTTTAATTGGATGGGGATGGAGTACTGACTCCCAATGTCTCTTAGTCCCAATGTCTATCTTCGATGCTGTTTGTTAGTCAGGAATAGCGGAAAGCTGCATTATGGTATGCAAGGATGTTTGCATTTATCACTTTTTGCTTGACATTTATTCCTGTTTTGCTGAATTATTCATGTTCATTTGTTGTAGCAAAAATAGAGAAAGATATAATTTTGAAAAACTAAATGAAATGTTCAGGATTTTTAGGCAATTTATTTTCAAGAGCCATTGAACAGCTTTGCTAAAAGCCTCTTACAAACTTTGGGGAAAATACTGCCTCCAATAGCATGTGTGCTACTTCCTTTGACTTCAATGGGAAGCCCATTCATGTATCCATAGCTGGAAAGGGACTATCTAAAACCATCAGAGTGGAAGGGGCATATAGCTAGATACTTGTAAAACACCCACTTTAAACCTTGAATTCCCATGAAACTGGCCTTGGGTAGGTTCCAGTCTCTGTATGTGAGCCTGTGAGATTTTTTTGTTTGGATTTTGCTTCTCTGAGCTAGTTACAAACTCTTTTTTTGCCCAGGCTGGAGGTTGCTATGGACTGAGTCAAAACTATTATCATCAGGAAAGGTGACCTGGGCCAAAAAATTAGAGAGACAAAGGGGATGAGGTTCTCTGGACCAACTACTGTTGGTGAGAAGACAAGCTTTTGAGCTCTTCCTTATGTATGGGAAAGGTAGTCAGAGTGTCACAGCTAAATAAAAGATCAAACAGATAGCTAAGGGTAAGTAGTTAGCACATATTCTATGGGACCATTCAAGGTGAAAACATGTTTTTTCTCCTGGATCCATGATTGACTGAACACATCCCCAATAAAAGCAGGAGTTTCAGCAAAGCCATTTAATTTGATTGCTGTTTTGGGGCATGTCTACATAGCAAATGAAGGTGTGATTGTTGAACAGGTAGGCATGCTCATGCTATCTTTAATCTAGCTAGTGCAGATAACAATGAAAGTCCTTGTCTACACTAGGGCTACAGCTACACTACAGGGTTAAGTTGATGCAAATTATACCGATGATCATAAACTGCTATAATTACATCACTTGTGTATGTTCACACAGTGCTCCTTCTGTTGGCAGAATGCATCCACAGTTGGTTCTCTAGCATCGACAGTAAGAGCAGTGCACTGTGGGTAGCTATTCCACTGTGCATCTCACAGCCTTCTGCACCTAGGAGTTGTGGGAAGGCAGAATGGATTGCAGTGCATCATAGGTGCAGGCTCAACATCCCGTGATGCAATTTTTTCTGTCCCATTATCCTATGGGCTTCTGACTATGTTTCATGACATTTTTCAAAAGTCCCTGTTTACTGTACACCTGCCATCTATGTCTGAAAGGATGGATCCTGCACAGCTCTACACCGTTGTGGTCAGTGTTATGAACACAATGTGACTGATCATGCAGTATATCATGAGCTTCAAATCTGAAGAGGAATCCTTGGTGCCTCACCTACTGTGTACGATGGAAAGAAACAACACAAGATTACTTTTGGCATTCATGGAGCAGCCGTACAGAGTGGATCAAATTGGGCTCCACAGTTGCTGTTGGGATCGGGAAACAAGCACTGATTGGTGGGGTCACATCGTTATGCAGGTCTGGGATGACTAGCAATGGCTACAGAACTTTTGGATGTGCAAAGCCAATTTCCGGGAACTATGTGTGGCGCTAGCCTCAGAACTGCAATGCAGATTGAGGTGTCATTAGAGGAGGTTTTGGAACAAATAGATAAACTAAACAGTAATAGTCACCAGGACCAGATGGTATTCACCCAAGAGTTCTGAAGGAATTCAAATGTGAAACTGCAGGACTACTAACTGTATCTACTAACTACTAACCTATCATTTAAATCAGGATCTGTACCAAATGACTGGAGGACAGCTAATGTGATGCCAATTTTTTAAAAAGGCTCCAGAGGTGACACCAGTACAGGTCGGAAAGCCTGACTTCAGTACCAAGCAAACTGGTTGAAACTATCGTAAATAACAAAATTGTCAGACACATAGATGAACATAATTTGTTGGGGAAGAGACAACATGATTTTTGTAAAGGGAAATCATGCCTCACCAATCTACTAGAATTCTTTGAGGGGATCAATAAGCATGTGGACAAGGAGGATCCAGTGGATATTGTGTATTTAGATTTTCAGAAAATCTTTGACAAGATCCCTCACCAAAGGCCCTTAAGCAAAGTAAGCTGTCATGGAATAAGATGGACGGTCCTCTCATGGGTCTGGAAAAAGAGGTAAACAGTGAGGTGGCAAAATTTGCAGATGATACAAAACTACTCAAGATAGTTAAGTCCCAGGAAGACTCCGAAGAGATACAAAAGGATCTCTCAAAACTTGGTGACTAGGCAACAAAATGGCAGATTAAATTCAATGTTGATAAATGCAAAATAATGCATGTTGGAAAATATAATCCCACCTATATGTATAAAATGATGGGGTCTAAATCAGCTGTTACTACTCAAGAAAGAGATCTTGGAGTCCCTGTGGATTGTTCTCTGAAAACATCCACTCAATGTGCGGCGGCAGTCAAAAAAGTGAACAGAATGTTGGGAATCATTAAGAAAGGGATAGATAATAAGACAGAAAATATCATATTGCTTCTATATAAATCTTGAATACTGCGTCCAGATGTGGTCGCCCCATCTCAAAAATGATATATTGGAATTGGAAAAGGTTCAGAAAAGGGCAACAAAATAATTAGGGGTATGAAATGGCTGCTATATGAGGAGAGATTAATAAGACGGGACTTTTTAGCCTTGAAAAGAGACAACTAAGGGGGGATATGATTGAGGTGTATAAAATCATGACTGGTGTGAAGAAAGGAAATAAGGAAGTGTTATTTACTCCTTCTCATAACACAAGAATTAGCGGTCATCAAATTAAATTAATAGACAGCAGGTTTAAAGCAAACAAAAGGAAGTATTTTTTCACACAATGCACAGTCTATCTGTGGAACTCCTTGCTAGAGGATGTTGTGAAGGCCAAGACTATAACAGGGTTCAAAAAAGAACTAGATAAATTCATCGAGGATAGGTCCATCAATGGCTAGTAGCCAGGATGGGCAGGGATGGTGTCCCTAGCCTCTGTTTGCCAGAAGCTGGGAATCGGCGACAAGGAATGGATCACTTGACGATTACCTGTTTTGTTCATTCCCTCTGGGACACCTGGCATTGGCCACTGTCAGAAGACAGGATACTGGGCTAGATGGAGCTTTGGTCTGACCCAGTACGGCCATTCTTATGTTCTTATGCAAGGACAACAAAATGAGAGCTGCCCTCTTGGTGGAGAAGCGTGTGGCAATCGGCGTGTGGAAGCTGGCAACTCCAGACTGCTACCAGTTGGTCGTGAATCGGTTTGGAGTCCGGAAGTCCATCATGGGGGTTGCTTTCATGCAAGTGTGCAGGGCCATTAATCAAATCCTGCTCCGAAAGACTGTGACTCTTGCAAATGACTGGCTTTGCGGCAATGGGATTCCCTAACTGCAGTGGGGGAACAGATGGAACGCATATTCCAATTTTGGCCCCGGACCATCTTGCGACGGAATACATCAATAGAAAGGGGTACTTCTCTATGATATTGCCAGCACTTGTGGATCACTGGGATCGTTTCACTGATATCAACATGGGGTGGACAGGGAAGGTGCATGAAGCACGCATCTTCAGGGAACACTGACCTGTACAGAAAGCTCCAAGCAGGGACTTTCTTTCTCGACCAGAAGATTCCAATGGGGCATGTTGAAATGCCCATAGTGATCCTGGGAGATCCAGCGTATTGGCTGACATAGCTACTGCCTCTCATGGGAGGTGGAGTAATTAATCATAGAATCATAGAATATCAGGATTGGAAGGGACCTCAGGAGGTCATCTAGTCCAACCCCCTGCTCAAAGCAGGACCAATCCCCAATTTTTGCCCCAAATCCCTAAATGGCCCCCTCAGGGATTGAACTCACAACCCTGGGTTTAGCAGGCCAATGCTCAAACCACTGAGCTATCCCTCCCCTAAGCTGATGGGAGAACTCTCTCCCATCAGCTTAGGGTGTTTTCACCAGAAGCTCTACAGCAGCACAGCTGCGTCAGTGCAGCTGCACCACGGCAGCGCTTCTAGTGTAGCTGTACACACAATGGTGAGCTGATGGCATGGGTTTCAGTGTGGGCTAGCAACCCAAGCATGTTTCCAGCGTCCCCAGTGGGCTTGTACTTGGCAGCTAGCCTATTCTGCAGCCTGTGCTACCATGTCTTCACTACTCTTGTTACCCAAACTAGCTAGATTAAAGCTGGCACAAGTATGCCTCGCCGTTCTACAGGCACATTTTCATTTGTAGTGGAGACATACCTTAGAGGGGGGCTGATGCAGTCTTACATGAGATCTCTGATCCTTATGGAAAACAAAGAAAAATTATTCAATAATTTACCCTGGCTATTGTGATACTGGCATGCAACGGGACAGACTAGCGGGCTGTTATCCCTAACTCCATCAGGTAGTTGAAACCAACTGTGTTCCTTCTCTCCCTCATAGAATTTTGAAATGTATAGTATAAATTCCCAGACATACAGTTAGCTGGTACCTCCGCAGTGTGCGCCACTCACACCCACTCTAATGGCAGACCTGGCTGCTGACATAGCTTTGCAGCAGATGCCTGTGGACACGTACACACACACCTCTTTATGAGAACTGCTTTGTTGTAGCACACTGCCACGACCACCTTATTTTCAGACAGCTCCAGATGTTTCCTCTCCATGTACCGCCACATAGCCATGGTACACATATGCTCCCCCAGCCCACTGATGTTTGCAAGTGATGGCCTGCAACAAAATTAATTCAGACACCACTCTATCCAGCTGGAGAGCAGCCCTCCTTAGCTCCCTACTTACCTCTCTTTAAAAATATGCTTTTTAGTCAGTATAATGCTTTTTAGTTAGTAAAAAACTTGAAGTTCTTTACAAAGGTATGTAAGCATTATCCTCATTTTACAGATGGGAAACTGAGGTACAATGAGGGTAAATTGTTTGCCCATGGTCAAAGATTGTCAGTTTATTAGGTTTGATTCTTATTCTATTACCTTATTCATTGGGCCATGCTGCTGTCTCCCTTTAAAAGTGTGGATGTTGATTTTAATTTTCTTTCTTCTCTTTCAAATAATGATGCTGCTTCTGTTGCCCATCTAAATCTGACATTTTACAATGTGGATAATAGGCCTGCTTCAGCTTTTAGCAAAGCAGCAAACCTAGGCAAATGTGCATGAACCCAAACCTTGTCTATAAGTTCAGCTTCAGACATGGAAAAAATGGGTTGAACCTAAATCTTTTCAATCCTCAGTGCCTTGTGACACTCCTACAAATTGGATTTGACACTAGAATTCTCATATTTATTTTGAACTGGATTTGAAATGGTTCTAAAGGGTCTATAAACCTTTATACATTTCTCACATATTTATGACAGAGAAAAATGTGGGTTTAGAAAATTAAATCTCTGAAACCTCTTATTTTGTGTTGTGCCTTCTGATTTCTGCCAAATAATTTACACAATTAGTAAGCGGTTTCTAACAGTTACATTAAGGGGGCCTAGTTTAATTAAACCTACCAGAAAGGAATTCATTTTAGAGATCCCCACCAAGGAGATATGTTCATCAATAAATCTTGAAAGTAATATATTCAAAATAGTTTCTAATGCATTTTGAAATCCTAGTTGAAACAGGTGGGTAGAATAGTAAAGGCATTCACCCAAATGAACATCCCATGACTTCCCTCTGCTCAACTTCAGCATATTTCTTGAAATTAGTAATTTTGACTCTGAATGACTTTATTTAACCTTAATATCCCTCATGGTTTTCTATTCTCATTCTTGGCAGCAAGTTGCATTGTGCAGCTCAGCTTTGTCAATGTCTTTAGAAGTATGAAACCTCCATTAATATGAAATACACTGTCAAGCAACTTTGCTCCCAGACTGCTTCCACTAACAGCACAGCAGAAGCAGACAGATGCCAGAAGTAATGTGAATATTACCTGTGGCTGATCCCTCAATACACTGACTCATTCTTCTCTAGTGAAGCTAGGCATCAGCTAACAGCACACCCACCACTTACTAGTTTCTGGAGACTGCCTTTCGTTCCTCCTCAAACAGATATAAATGTCCACAAATCCACACCTGTTTGTATTATTTCATATCACTGGTTTGGAAAAAACACAAACAATGTTCAATAATCTTCTTCTGCAACATCATTATGGCCCTTGCTGTGGACAAACCTAACTCTTGAATCTTCCAGATTGCCATGTAACAGCCAATCTGCTTAATCCTGTATCCTGGCAAATCCAAAGACACAATGGAGAGAACACCAGTAATTGTAAAGGAATGGGTACTAAAATCTGTAGAGGCAAAGCCTGCCTGCATCAATCCCCTATTCAGGGTTTGCTCAAACTGAAATTTTGATAAAGGTGTACCAAGAAAAGATAAAATTTATTCAGACACATATTCCACATTGTCTTTTTCAGCCAGAAAACCTCTATACTGTGCTACCAAAGCTCCTTGCTTTATGTATCCTCACAGTGCCTCATGACAACTTAAGGATAGACGGTAAATAAAGTCTCTGGCAATATTTTTCACCTGTGGCCTTATCTTTTTTGGGAGGTTGGGTGTTTTACTCTTCTCTTCTTTGAAGGAGGGTCTACAGGTAGGTTTGCAAACCTTCCTGGATTGTGCTGGAGTCTCCAGGAATTAAAGATTAATCTTTCATTAAAAATTATGTTATGTGATGAAACCTCCAGGAATATGTCCAACCAAAATTGGCAACCCTAGCTACAGGAGTTTCCCAAGACATCCTTCCAGCCACTGTTTTACATGAGAAGTGTTTGCACACTTCCTAAGTTTTATTTACCCCCCCTAATAATCAGAAGATGGAATATTTCACTTTTATGGAATAATCAGAGTTTATTAAAGTTACAGCATAGAGGGTGCATGGTAATGGTAGTACACTGAGAAGCTAGGGGGTCACAAATCAAATTACTCAATTCAGGGCTAAGCACACATTTGCTACCAGTCTGAAAAGAGCTATTAGTAACCATAGTGAAATACAGAAACTGCTTTTCACTACTGAATCATTACAGAGATATGGCTGGTGAAATGCCTGAGATTTCTACATCCAAGTGGAATGGCTGGAAAGCAAATATTTGCAATTTTCTCTTCAAGCATGAAAATTTTCAGTCAGCCATCCTCACCACAGAATAGTTTTCTCTGTGAGAGACAGACAACCAATTAGCTGCCCCAAAAGGTGAATTTAAACAAGATTAGCTCTAGATTTCACAGCTGTTGCCCATGGCTGCTCTAAAGACTCAAATATCTGCTGAGGAATGAATCCTCTTTGAGGCTTCTGACCTTGTTGTGCTGAACAACACTTCATCAGTTTCCTGAATGCAAAAGCAAATTGTTGCACACCCTTGGAAAGAATCCCATTCTTCACAGTCGTGAAGTGTTCAGGCAGGGATCAAATAGGGTGGCTTGATGGGCCTCGGCTTAGAGATGGCTCTTCTGCTCTAGAATCTAAGCTTTTGTTTACAATTGTTTAAAGGGACAGAGATTTTTATTTGCATTAAGTCCACAACCCCTTTGCACTAGTGGCATAAAATAGCCTTTTGTGTAAATGAGAATCAGGCCCTCAGTCTCTAGCCCTTATTCAAAAGGTGAGTTAAGTGTGAATGGATGCAGTGATGTCCACTTGAGCCTGGAGACAGCCTGAAACAATGGCTCTGAGAAATAAGAGCTGCTCCCATTTGTTTCAGTGGGACATTGACCCTGAAGCCTAATTATAGCATTAGCTTTTCACTGCTGATAGAACACAAAGGAAAAAGAAAAGATTACCATATTATGAAGATCAGCACAATATATTAAAAGTGGCATCTTATTTTGATGTCACAAGCAGGATGAGCATGATTAATCGGTGGAGCTTGGGATACCATCACTGTTTTTTCTTCAATTTGACTTCTGTAACGGAATAAAGGAGACTTCCCTTATATGCAATACAAATTAAACTGTTAAATACAGTCAGTGGTAATCAACCAGCCACCTGCTTTTTCTAACCTTCTTTCTTTGTCAGGTAATACAGTTGGAAAGATCCTTGGAAAAAAGCCAGTATAGCAGCGGTGGGCAACCTGTAGCCCGCAAGCAGCCCATCAGGCTAATCTGATTGCGGGCCCCAAGACATTTTGCTGAAGTTGACCCTCCGCAGGCATGACCGCAGGAATGTGCTGGCTGCTGCTTCCTGCAGCTCCCATTGGCCGGGAATGGCGAACCGCGGCCACTGGGAGCTGCGGGGGGCCGTGCCTGTGGACAGTCAACATCAGCAAAATGTCTCGCAGCCCACAATCAGATTACCCTGATGGGCCACACAAACGCAAGACAGTTTTTAGGCTTATGGTGCTCATAATCTGAAACAGACAACTGCAACGAGGACTATCAGTGGTTTGATTACAGATGTCAAGCATATTCCTGTTTCTACAAGAGAACCCACAAAGACTGAACAAAGAATTCCCTAGCACAAGCAGTACCCTCTCCCTAAATCTTTTGACTATTTTTAATTGTGGTTCAAAAAATTACCTAGACTATCTGGTAAAAACACTACTCAACAATTTCTAATCCTAATGATGTTCAGAAAAAGTTCAGACAATGTAATGTTCTTTTAACACCTTTCCTCTTCTGATTTCTTAATCACATTAGGTGGTCAGAGTTGGGAAATAAAACCTTTTCTCCTCAAACGTCTGAAAATAACTACAGTTTCTTTCAGTACTTTTGATATATTAGCAAATTGCCAAGAAAGAGGAATGGATGTCTCAGGAAACTGCTAATTAAATTCAGAGCAGTTACCCTTTCCTTCACAGGGTCACATCTTGCCCAGACAGACAGGAAGTTGTTACTGTCTGATGGTTGCTCTGTGGTTTAGAGTAGCTGAAATAGTTAGTGACTTCAGTGGATGGGTATCTTTATCATTAAAAACACTGTCACAATTGGCACTAACTGGAATCCTTGTTGTCAGCTTCACCAACCATGAATAGGCACAGAGACTGAATTACCCTCTCGGTCCCAATGGTGTCCTGTTCCATTTTAAGTATGAGGCACATTGATTGGGGCTTATGCTGCCACTGCTACTGCTTTAAATGCTGTGCAGTAAAAAACTTCAGTCTCCAGGAATTGCAATCAACACCTCAAATGTTCTGCAAAGTCCACCCAAGTGGAGGGATCTTGCTCCATTAAAAATGAGGCCATAATGAAATAATACTTTTTCTTTTCTGCTTTTTTCATTTGTCTTGTTAATTCTACAACTGAAGATCCTAGGCAAATGTCAGCCCTCCTCCCAAACCCCACCTAAAAACAAAACAAAACAAAACAAAACAAAAAAACAAGAAAAGTACTAGTGTACTAGGGATTACTGAACATGGGCTTTGGATGTTGGACTTTCAAAATCCCTTAATTTAATCTTTTATTTACCTCACCCCTAAAGATAGTGTGTCATAGCAATGTTTGCTGCAGAACGAGTCCCTTTGCAGAGTGATGGTGATCACAGGGGCTGAGCTTCTACAGTATGAAGACCTCTCTAGCCACCCTAGCATCTCAGAAACTGGGCAGCTCAGGAACTGAAATCAGATACAGTATGTTATACTGTCACTAGAAAGTCAGGATGGCTCACCTGTTTTATATTTAATTTTACTGTCTTGGGCTACCACTCCTGTTAATATCTGCAACACTTAGGATCATGTTCAGAGGAAGATAAGAGGAACACATTTATGAAATTGTACAGTAGTTTATTACCTAAAAGGGTAATGATTTTGCAAGGACCAAAGGGTCGTTTCTGCCTTTTCTTCCCTCCAAGGAGCACCTGAAATCCTGGGCTATCCCCAAGCATACATTAAATTTGTTAGTCTCTAGGGTGCCACAAGTACTCCTGTTCTTATTACTGACACAATGTATGTATGCTCATACAAAGAACTGTGTAAGAGAGGACTGATAACACATCTGACTTAGTGACTGCGGGAAAAGCTCAAATCCACTAAAAAAACAAGTAAATGACTGTATTGGTTATCGGCATACAGTTATATAAAAAACCCTTTCAGCTGAAATTTGGCATGAATAGCACCTGGGCAAGTAAAGTAGCAGCATGGCTAGATCTCTCTTAACCTGGATTATGCTGGCTCTCAGTTCTTGCTCTTGGTGTGAAGAATTTAATTATTGAGATGTGAACACTGACGCCCAGAACAATTTTGCCTGATTATGCATTTTGTCACCCATGTTGCCCTTTGATAAAACGCTACTAAGTATTGCACCTCTCTGTGCATGGGTGACGTGATTCTTGATGGGAAGCCTGGTAGTAACAGGATACAGTGGCTATGATTTTTTGGGTAGTCCTTTACAATGAAGCAGCTGATTTCAGACATGAAAATGCATGTGCTGGAGTTTTAATAAAGGACTATATGGAATGCAAGGTAACTGTGAATATTGTCATTAATTCAAGCAAAGCTAAGTATGGGTCAGTTAAACTGTGACACAAAGATCGGGTGAAATTTTATCCTGGCTACCAAAATGCCCTTATAATGTGATAACACAAATGTTCATAAAGCATTGTCACTCCTTACATGGATTCTGTGTGATGAGCAGGAACCTGAAATGATGCAGTTTCAGGTGACTACCAACATGCCAATGACGGAGTGAAGAATTTGAAGTTTCCAGTGGAAGGATGTCGATAATTTGTAGTTCCCAGGTATTGGGTAAAAATGTGAGTAACAGTAGTTGCATCTTTTGGCTAAGTGAACTGGAGTAAAAAAGGACAGGATATGTCCTAGGATCCCAAGCATTAGTTGGCAGGGATATTGTTGAGAAAGAAGGCACAGTAAAAGAGATACAGACACTAGTCAGTCAGAAAAACTGTGACAGAAAAACAGTGTCAACTTCTTGGTAGCCTCCAATACACTTCGTTTGGATACAAAAATGGCTAAGGGAACATCTTTCCATTAGGGCATTCTATATAGTAACAGTGACATCAATATATGACTCCTGCTGTTAATGTCTATTGTAGTCTAACAAACCATTGAATTAGTTTATAAATGTGTCAGGGAAAAATATTTATTTTCACTGGTCTTATTATTAATTGTATGTAGATGGTAGTGCCTAGAAGTCCCATTCAGGATTGAGGCTCCATTGTGCTTGCTACTGTACAAATATATAAGAAAACATGGTACCTACCCCAAAGACCTATTGTATGGAAGTTTTGCCAAAACTGTGTGAAAGGAGAGATATGACCAGGAATTATAAATATCTAGACATTTTCTCATAGTGGAGGCTTTCTTCATATGTAGGAAACCATTGGGTGAATTTTTTTGGTTGGATAATTTTTGAAAGGTTCCTTATGTAATTAACAATCAGTTAACTGGTCCTTAATCAGTTAATTTAAGGTCCTTGCTTAAAAACAAAGTGATTTGAATTTAATTTTTTTGCTTTCTGGTCTATTTTTAGCTCAGTTACCCAGCTTATTTCAGTTACCTTAGTACAGTTGCTTTAGTTCAGTATCTGAAGCTGAAAAGCTGTCTTTAATCTCTGATACCCTTTGGATACTTGGCTATAGGAAGAATAGTGTGAGGTCTGCTACAGAAGTCCGTCAGTTTCAGCACATTTCAAGAAAGGAGCAAGGGTCATGAATCAGCGACTAAAGCTCATCATGCTGCAGCTTATGTGTATGGCAAAAAAGGATCCAGCTATCTCCAAGAACAGTAACCTTTTTATTGGTTCAAATGACTTATCTATATTTCACTTTGAGCAAGTATTGCAAAGAAGTTCACAGAGAATCAGGATTAGTCTATATAGGTAGAATCATAGGACTAGAAGGGCCCTTGAGTGAAGTCCCCTTCACTCATGGCAGAATTATTTAGACCAGGGGTAGGCAACTTATGGCACACGTGTCAAAGGCAGCACACAAGCTGATTTTCGGTGGCACTCACACGGCCTGGGTTCTGACCACCGCTCCGGGGGGCTCTGCGCTTTAATTTAATTTTAAATGAAGCTTCTTAAACATTTTAAAAACCTTATTTACTTTACAGACAACAATAGTTTAGTTATATATTATAGACCTATAGAAAGAGACCTTCTAAAAACGTTTAAATGTATTACTGGCACGGGAAACCTTAAATTAGAGTGAATAAATGAAGACTTGGCACACCACTTCTGAAAGGTTGCCGACCCCCGATTTAGACCATCCTTGACAGGTGTCTGTCTAACCTGCTTTTAAAAATGTCCAGTGATGGGTTCCTTTAGGACTAGGCTGGCCACCTCAATTCCCTGATTCAGGTTTCCAGAGTATCAGGATTAGACAAATTGTCAGATAAATCCTGACCAGCTAAGAAGTTACTATTATTTCCTTCCATTAACGAACTGCTTGCTGTGCAAAAACAATGAGATCTGAAAGTCAGTCTGTATGCTTTCTCGCTCATGCATCATCACCGGTAACCCTGAGATGTATTACATAGTAGTTGCCTTTACTACTTTCTCAGATGTCTTTGCTACCATACTATTCATGTTATTCCCTAGGTATACCTTTCATAGGAAAAATGTGGAAAGCAGTGCTGACATTATCTAGCAACAAAGACAAAGCTGTAAAGATTTTAAGGGTGATAACTGTCAATGTAGTTTAAGGTACAATTGCAATGTATATTTTTGTACATTTCCACATAAATACTCTGCAGCTGCAATTTAGTAATTCTGATGGTGACATGCAAGTCCCAAAATTAAATCCAGCTCATTCGCCCTTAGTTATGTTGGCCCTATAGTGACTACTGAAGTAAAAATTAGCCAGAATGTATGGTTGTCAATAAAGTCAAATGGAATGACTCAAAATTAACACAGGAAACAGGTCTGTAGCATATGAAGGAAATGTTTCTACAGAGTCTCTTTTCTGAGCATAGCTGCATGATAAGGCCATAATCCAACACCCAATAAAATCAATAGGAGGGCTCCCATTGAGATCATGGGTATTGGATTGCCCCCTAAGTGAAATTTTATTTAGCTGAGAGATGATGAGCTGAAGTCTATGTGAGTTGAGGGTGCTCAGTATCTCCTATGATCACTTACTACACTTATTATTGTAAGTAATATGATCACTTATTACACTTATTACGACACAGAGTGATGACAGGATATGACGCTGGATAAGGGGTACATTCTATATATATTTAGATGTGCATCTACAGCGATATCTATTTACAAATCACAGAGAAAAAATGAAGCCAAAATCAGATGATGGCCACAACACAGGAGTGGGCTATTACATCACTGTCTGAAAATGTGTGAAACAGGTCAGAAAAGGAAAACCAAGAAGACGAGAGTAGCAAACAACAGCAGAAACCAGAGAAACAAAAGTACTGATGGAAAATGCAATATAATATGAAGTGTAAAGTCATTTTTTGTGACAGTGTAGGTAGTTGCTATGGGTAGATTAGTCAGTAGCTTGGGAAATTTTATTTTTAAGGCAGTCTTTGGTGACTACAATAGGTGCAAATATGATTATTACGTTGTACTATCAAATACGCATTGAACAGAACTTGTCAACATTTTCCAAGTTATTGAAATTTCAACCAAAATAATAAAAAAAAATGTTGAAAGTGTTTTGAACCAGCTCTAACATTTAAGCTTGTACAGGTTCCCTGGACAAATTTGGTCTGAAGCTTTCTTTATCCATTTATTTTGATAATTTCTCTATGCAGACTACACAAAGAGATGAAATCCTGGCCCTTCTGAACTCAGTGACAAAACTCCCATTGACTTTGATGGGGCCAGGATTTCAACCAATGTATGTAAGGCATAAGAAAATTAATGGAAACTAAATTTCGAAGTATTGCAAATACCAGTGAGGACTGAAAAAAAACAATACTAAGGGACATAGAAAGAAAGCAGAAATACTATATGAGCAGTACATTACTAAATATGATTCAACATGGAAAAATGCAAATTAATAGATAAGGGGAATAGGGGAAAATAATCTGAAACAGAGGAAAAGAAAACCTGAAAAAGCAGTAGTGACAAAAATTCCGAGCAGTGGTCAAGTACAGCAAATTGGATACAAACCGGCAGTGCAATACAATCAAAGAAAAAAAACGCATATACAGTTTGGGGCTGCAAATGTAAACTTTGGGTAACATATTGAAAAGCACCTGGGGGCAGATTTTAAGGGTATTTAGGCACCTAGAGATTTAGATAGGCACCTAGTGAGATTTTTGAAAGTGCCTGGGTACTTAACTCCCACTGGGCATGAAGGGATTTCTGAAAATCTCATTAGCTGTCTACCCTTAGGCAACTAAATATCTTTAAGAATCTGGACATTAAAGCCTAAATCTCCTTGATTTCCAGCCCTTTGACTTGCAATGCAACTTCAGCTCCTAAGTGACTTAGGAGCCTTAGAAAGCTTTTGTCTTTCATTATACCATCCTTACAGAATTCTGCATAAAGTTCTAGGTTGGTGCATACTACCAGAAAGATTTCAAGGAATTCATTTATGGGTAAATAGACAGACCAGAAAGCAATAATGGGTCAGATTTATCTCTGTTGTAACTTCACTGATATCAACAAAGTTAGACTAGAGATGAATTTGGCTCCTTATATATTTCTTGGTTAAATGAAAATTTAAATTTAAATATAAAGACACCAAGAAAGCAGAACAATCACTATAACTAGAAGCAGTGGGATGAAATTGAGGAACAGAAAAGATGAGCTGAGTATCAACAAATGTTCATAACATTGAGCTGTATCAGACTAAGGAGTAGTCTCTTAATGGAAGTGGTAGACGGGCCATAAGCTGTTGTACAGGTAAATGATTTGCACTCAAGAACAGATTGTAGGGAGAAATCCTGCTTGCAGGTGGACAAGATATTTTCCCATTCTAATTCTCTGTAGGCTAAATTACACTGGTGCACTACCATCATGATTTTATTTTATTAAAAACATTTACCAGGTACAACAGCTATCTCAGAAGCATATATTGTATATGTTGCACATCATTATTTTATTCCAGGTTTTTTTGTTCTTTGTCTCTGTAGACAGGTACACTTACTGTTGAAAACAGGAAGCAGCTATGCCCACTCTGGGCTTCCCCACAGCAGAGTAGTGCTGACAACTGTTAATTTTTCAGGTTACCTCAAATACACATGCATGTGTGTGCACAACCTACCCCCCCCACACACACACATGAAAGAATATCTCCCTCACTGTGCCTAGGATTTCTTGCTTAATAAGAATTAGTCAAAGTCCTGAAGCACAGTCAAGTTTTTAACTGTTCTTAGGCTGTCTATCTCTTCTGAATTTCTATAGAATATTGATTCCTGACTTAAAAGTACAATTATCCACATAATTAAGCTGCCCAGGTGAATAGTAACTCTGGCTGATTAAAGGACTATTTTAAATGTACAGATATTTCAATGATTAGAAAGCAGGGGCAATATTAATTTGATTTTTCACTATTTATTGCCACAAGTTTTTAGAGAAAAGCTCTTAATATAGGTAAATTGCTACACTTCAGGATGTAATCCACATCAAGATACCTGTGCTTATTTGCTTTTCAGGAGCATCTAAGGAAAAATGTCCTAGAGTAGTTAATAATCATTGTTTTCTTGAAGGTCAGAAAGCTCATTTCAATACTAAACTCTAGAGTACAGATGTTGGTCTTTGAGATTGCCATAACTCTAGCACTTCTTATATTAAGCAAATGGAAGCATAACCTAAATTCACTTTCTATAAGTTATCTGGATGCATCCCTTCACAGTCTAGCTACAATTTAGGCAGATTTAATACACAGTTCCTCAGGCTGCCCTGCCAATTACTTCTGTGCTGACCTGGAAGGATCATTAATATTAGGGAGTCGAGAGGCAATTCAATTTCCATGCTGGCTCAACCCTAAGCCTCTTCTAAGTAAAGGCTGTCAGCTGTGTCAAATTATGTATGATGCCTAGGTGATGTGGAAGACTGTCTATTAGGGAGTAGAGCTGGGAATGGCAAACTCATTTCACTAAATTTTCCAGCTGAACATGTACTATCATCTAAAATGTCACACGGCCAGAGTTATTGGAAATGAGATAATCTAACATAACCAAATATTTTCAGATAAAACAGTGATGGGGGGAGGGAGAACCAAGATTAGCATTAGAGATGATCAGTATCATGAGAATCACAATATACATTAATATTTTAATAAATGTAAGCATGTATGTTTAAAAAATGAGGTGAAAAAATCTCTGTAAAAAAGCCTCCTGTTAATGTAACCCTGTCACCCAATGCATGGAATTTATACAGTATACCAAGTAAGCCACAATGACCAAATTTTGAGATTTAATCCCATCACTCCTAATGATAGGAGCACTGCCATAGACTCATAGAATATCTATGACACTATCTGTCATCCAAATATAGATACTACTGTCTAAAAGATTAAGATAATTTAGATCCAATTCTATACATAACCTTTTTACAAACATGTCATAAAAAATAGAAAACTGGCTTAACATACCAGTTAATGTTTATAACTTGTAAATCAAAGTACATTCCTACAATGCTCTTCCTAAATATATTCTCCTCTAAAACAAAACAAGTAATCAAGAAAGCTTTTCCTCCTTTAACTTCTGTCTCATAATAAGTGTAAGATGTGAAAATATACTTTTTCTAGTATAGCAGTTGCTACCTTATCCCCCTTCTAGTATAGAGATTCCTACTTCATCCCCTTTAAAGACCCTAATCTCCTTTCATCCACTTTACTCCTCCATACAGAGTATTGTCTGTACTCACTATCAGCATACAGTTGTCCCATCTGGTAACAGTCCTGCTTTTCCTAGCTTTAATTCCCATGGTGCATGTAGACTCTAAAATAACAAGGCATATTCACTATTGTTGTGGAGTCTAATGACTGGGAAGGGATCACATTGCTCCCAAAGGAACTCAGTGTTCACACACACACAAACACACACCTTACTACTTGTTTTCAAGTATTTGTAATCTTTCAAGCTTTGTAATCAATGCTACTTTAAATTGATGCTTTGGAGGTTTGTTAATAAAAACAGCTTGCTTTTGATGTTAGAAATGAGCAAATAAATAATCAGTCTTCTAAAAAAACCACACAAATGCTTTCAATATCACTGGCATGCAGATATTTCCCCCCTATAAATTAAAATGAATTAGTTAAAAGAAATATGATGCTATTTTGCATTACATATTATGAAATATTTGTTCATCAGATTTAGTCATTCATTTGTATGCATTCTATGTTAACAAAACATGCATATAACTCACAGAAATTCCAGTTCTGCAAATGCTCAGTAAGAAACAAAAACAAAAAAAAACAAACAAAAAATCCATGCGTGCACACGCTCACACACAAACACACATTATGTGCCAAAATAAAAAGCATGCATGGTCAGGGTTTAAGCAGCTTTTTAGAATAATTATTATGTTATTAATAACAAAGCAGCCTGGCAACAATTTTAAGCAGTTTTTATTCATGCTTTTATTGGAGTTTTCTGAATTTCCCCTCCACCCCCTTTTTTACTCTTTTGCAGCAACATGCTAAAAAAATCTCTATGTAAAGCAGCAGATAAAAAGGAAGCATCCATGCCCAGGTTTTAAAGCATTATTTTCTTGTAAAAAGATATTAAAATTTAAAAGCCTTTCTATATTTAACAGATATTGTGCAGAAATTCAATCTCAATATTAATGACATGCAATCTCCAAGAAGACATACTCTAATTTTTTTTAAAAAGTCATTTTTAGTAATCGGTGCAAATGCCTTTTTTATTTTGCTGTTAGACTAATGGTATCTTAAACCCTGCATGCTGCAGTGCTTAGCCTGTGCTCTGCATCAGCTGTGATAGAAGAAGCTACCTGAGAGGTTTCACAGTGCCATTTCATATCCATGTCTGCCTGGCTACCCTGCGTGCTTATAGCTTTTTTCTTAATTCTTAATGGAAATCCTAGGAAATTTAGTCCATCCTCTGAAATCAATACTGATGACAGGAGAGCTCCCTGACTCAGTGGGAGATCAAGATGATAAACTGCCTGCGCATCAGCCTGGCCTATCAGTGCCCTGCACACAGATGGGCGAGAAAAGACACAGAGAAGGCTCTATCCGTCACGTGTCACAGGAAAGCCAATGGCTGACACACTGCTGCAGGAAGAGATGCTGCAGTTTGTTCTGCAGATGAGAAGTACTGTGTATCACCATCAAGTGCCAGTATAGTAAAGTTCTGGCAGAATAGCCTGCTTATTCCCTAGCTCTTGATTGTAGATGCCAAACGAAGGTGCAGTTTTGATTTAATGTATGCATCATATGATTCCATTTATAAGGAATACTGCCTGCACAGCTTTACACTCTAACCTAAAGTGATTAAAGCAGAAGGAGAGGAAGAGGGATATAATAAATTCCAATACTCTGATCCTTTTAAAATATTGTGGTGTATTTCTCTTCAGCTGATTACTGTGTTTTAGCTCGCTATTAAATTAGCAACCTTAAACTGTGCAATTAGCTTGCATCTCTTTATAATCGCCTCAAAGCCCCATAACTGTAATTATAGTTTTATTCCTAAGCTAATGAATGACCATTTTTAATATGTCATGTTTATAATGAGTATTTTATGTGATTATTCTGTAAAGACAATTATGTCCCAAAATTAGAAAAACGACAAAATATAGAAGATTTATTTTTATTTTGAAGTCCCCAAAATATACAGTGACTGAAGAATTATTCTGTATCTGCCATAGACTTATTTACCATAACACTGTCCTTACTATGAAAGTTACAATAATTCTTTCATAAGGAGAGAATGAACATCTGGGTTACCATATGGAAACCTTTTCTAAAGTACATCTGCTATCATAGATCAGACTGCAACAAGAGATATATTGCACAGTTTTTCAAGGGAAGTGAAATGGTATGTCAGATTCGACAAAGAAGGTTACCTGTAAAAAATACTGTAGTGTTTTGTAACCAAGACACACACAACTGAACAAATAAACAAACCAAACTACATTTTACTGCAATGGACATTGGAATTATACATTTTAAAGTAATATAGTTCTGTTTTATTAGTCCTCTATTCAATACAACTTTGTGCTATGCAAATTTTCACACAGATACAATACGTCATGACAGCTCCAAGGGTTAATGTTATCAAGTGCCTATCTCCTTCTCCTTTAGGGCTTTTGCAGAATCACTCAAAATTACTTAGAATAATGAATATCTACAGTAAGAAAGAAGACAAGAGCTTTGGAACATGAAAGATGAAATTAAATTAGCAATTACTTTAACAAAAGCCCAGAGAATGTAAGCTATTTTGAACATTTTGAACGTCTCTGTTTTATTCTAGGTTACCATGTTGCACATTTCATTACTTATTTAGCAGTCCTTTTCCTTTGATTTTTGGCGTTGCTGCTAGTTTTCAAATCAGTTTGATTCAATGCAGCCTCTCATATAAACACAACTGTCTCTAAAATAAAAATGGACCTGATCCTTCCAATGACTTCAATGGAAGCTGTAGGTCATCAGAACTATGCTGGAGTCAGGTCCATGGTATCCTCTCAAAGAACACTATTTTAAATATGTTTTTAAATCAATATTCTCTTGTGTTGGATAGAAAATGCAATCCTTTATTAAGATATGCACAGAAATATACATATAGACACATACACATGCACACAAATGGCTGCTAAAGATAAACTCTAGTAAAATAAAAGTCATGGTTTTCTGTATAACCAACCCTCTGTACACCAATAAAATGAGTGAACTGATTAATTAAGATTAATTCTAATACAAGAAACTCCAGGACCTTTTCTATGTCCTATGTTTAGGACCAAGTTCTATGCACATGCATATGCACATATAATTCAGTAGGTGCCATATATGCCCAAATATAGGCAGAATTTAGTCTTTATGTTTTAGACTATTCAATATTTTAATTGCAATCTTGTATAACATAGTATTCGACATCCTGTGAACTGTAAAATCACTGTTAACAGCAGGGCTAGGTAGCAAAGAGGATGACTGCATTACCCTTATTGAACACTACTGCTGTTTGAATGAATTCACATCGCTTCTGATCTAGCCAATATTTCTGCTTGAACAAAGGTCTTTAGTGATAAAGAAAATGTTGTGTGGCTTGCTGGTAAGTGTAGTTATTACTTACTTATAAAGTGCGAGTATGTTTGGTATGGTGCAATGCACAGATTAAGGGACAGTCCCTGCTCTGAGTTTCCCACCCCTGCACTATGGCATAATTAGAATCAGCCGTGAGATGGAGCCTTACAGTAGGCTTTAGGGGAGAGTGATAGAAATGGGGAGCAAGTGGGGTTAGGAAGCATGAGACCACCCACATATATTTTTCTGGTTTTGTTTTCTTCTCACTCCATTGGGCACAGATCTCACCTATATTTTGACAGCTGTTGGGAGAAATGGTCAGAATTGCAAACTTCTCAGCATCTCAGTTGGTGTTGGTCCTGCTTTGAGCAGGGGACTGGACTAGATGACCTCCTGAGGTCTCTTCCAACCCTAATATTCTAGGATTCTATGATCTCCTCTCAGTGCAAATTTGGTACTTCCTACAAAAATTGGGAAGACCCTAGCATTTGTCTGCATGTGGTTCTTCTGCACAAAGGTGGAAGCAGGGTTGGGGTGGGGGGAGAGACAGTGGGTGCACAGCTCTACAGCAAATCCTGTTTGTTAGTCTGCAGGATCATAGCAGGGGTCAAGAATCTCCTGCTGTGGAGCTATTCACCCAGCATCTTTGCTAAGGAGATACAAGGGTTAATGTAGCCTCACAACTTCAGATCTGCTCTGCATCCTTGGGGAAGGAATCCTTCCTTGAAGATTCCCAGCCTATGTCCTACATTTGGGTTGTGCATTGAGTGGGAAGATTTTGGGGAAAATAACAACCATTTGTTTTTTTTAAACAAAAAGCCCCAAAACTGTTCTCATTATGAAAATCATGTGAAGTTAGATTATTAAATGAAAGTACATACATTTTAAATGGGCCAAATTTGGACTTTCTTATATACTCTTTACTCAAGCTTCCATACATCTCATTATTTGGCCTTCTCAAACAATAATGGCAACTTATCTATGGTATTCTGCTTGAAATATGATGTTCTGTAGCATGATTTTATGCTATCTCCATAAATAAAAAATGGTTCCTCATGTTGCCACTCTAACTAATCGGTGGATGAATGAGGTAGTTTGAACAACAGTATGTACGAAGGATGTCAGATCCTGAATTTCAAGCTTGTATAGATTTCTTTATAGAGCAGAGATGTCTAGCTGAAGTCTTCCTGTAATGCCAGTGGAAATCTGCTGCAAGTATAAAGGCATTCTTATTAACTGCCTCATTTGGTCAAAAGGGTGCAACACAGACTCTGACTGTCCTGTGTGAAATCTGTCCTGTTTAACTATAGAAACAGGTTTATAGCATGGAACTTGCTCAGACTATCCTCACATTTGTCAATGTTTGACCTTTAAACCTTCAGTGATGCATGATAATGAACACCAACTCTCTTCTTCTACCCAAACTCAAGAACTCTCCTGTTAATCAGAAACAAGGGGTTCTCTCTCTCATATATATTTATATAGATACATCTACATCTTCACAGATAATTGTGTATTTATTGTAACATACAACATTTATAAAAGTGTCTTTTATCCCAAAGAATCCTGAAGGGTTTAAAAAAAAAACTATGGCCCCAACTTAACAAATCAATTAAACACATGTTAACTGTAAGCATAAGTACTCATGGGCTTACATTTAAGCATGTGCTTAAGTGCTGTGTTGAATCATGGCTATGTGCACAAAGCACTACTGAAAACATACCCACGTAAGGAGGTGGTCAAGGATAGTTAACAATAAATTTCCTGGCAAGGGGACATTTTGCTCAAGGACATGAGGACAAACCTCTGCACTTATAAAAAGGGCTAGCAGTTTTTTTAACACACACAGAAAAGACAACATCAGCATTTTGAATGCACACCTGAGAGACCCACACAGCAAACTTACATAGCTCAAAGAAAGGAAAAATTGAGCCAAACCTGATCAGATTTGATTCACATATGCATACAGAGAGATAAATACAGTGTGCATATATATACACACACACGGACATACACATGCATAGTGACAGGTTTCAGAGTAGCAGTCGTGTTAGTCTGTATCCACAAAAAGAAAAGGAGTACTTGTGGCACCTTAGAGACTAACCAATTTATTTGAGCATGAGCTTTCGTGACCTACAGCTTACTTTATCAGATGCATGCAGTGGAAAATACAGTGGGGAGATTTTATATACACAGAGAACATGAAACAATGGGTGTTACCATACACACTGTAACAAGAGTGATCAGGTAAGGTGAGCTATTACCAGCAGTAGAGCAGGGACGGAACCTTTTGTAGTGATAATCAAGGTGGGTCATTTCCAGCAGTTGACAAGAACGTCTGAGGAACAGTGCGGGGTCGGGAGGAAGGGAATAAACATGGGGAAATAGTTTTACTTTGTGTAATGACCCATCCACTTCCAGTCTTTATTCAAGCCTAAGTTAATCGTATCCAGTTTGCAAATTAATTCCAATTCAGCAGTCTCTCACTGGAGTCTCTTTTTGAAGTTCTTTTGTTGAAGAATTGCCACTTTTAGGTCTGTAATCGAGAGACCAAAGAGATTGAAGTGTTCTCCGACTGGTTTTTTGAATGTTATAATTCTTGACGTCTGATTTGTGTCCATTTATTCTTTTACGTAGAGACTGTCCGGTTTGGCCAATGTAAATGGCAGAGGGGCATTGCTGGCACTTGATAGCATATATCACATTGGTAGATGTGCAGGTGAACTAGCCTCTGATAGTGTGGCTGATAGGCCCTGTGATGGTGTCCCCTGAACAGATATGTGGACACAGTTGGCAACAGGCTTTGTTGCAAGGATAGGTTCCTGAGTTAGTGTTTTTGTTGTGTGGTGTGTGGTTGCTGGTGAGTATTTGCTTCAGGTTGGGGGGCTGTCTGTAAGCAAGGACTGGCTTGTCTCCCAAGATCTGTGAAAGTGATGGGTCGTCCTTCAGGATAGGTTGTAGATCCTTGATGATGGGCTGGAGCGGTTTTAGTTGGGGGCTGAAGGTGACGGCTAGTGGTGTTCTGTTATTTTCTTTGTTAGGTCTGTCCTGTAGTAGGTAACTTCTGGGTACTCTTCTGGCTCTGTCAATCTGTTTCTTCATTTCAGCATCCCACCATCAACCTCAGCCTGGACCAGTCCACACAAGAGATCCACTTCCTGGACACTTCGGTGTTAATAAGTGATGGTCACATAAACACCACCCTATACCAGAAACCTTCTGACCGCTATATTTACCTACATGCCTCCAGCTTTCATCCAGACCACACCACATGATCCATTGTCTACAGCCAAGCTCTATGATACAACCGGATCTCTTGTGTGGACTGGTGCAGGCTGAGGTTGATGGTGGGTTGCTGAAGTGAAGAAACAGATTGATAGAGCCAGAAGAGTACCCAGAAGTTACCTACTACAGGACAGGCCCAAAAAAGAAAATAACAAAACACCACTAACCGTCACTTTCAGCCCCCAACTAAAACCTCTCCAGCACATCATCAAGGATCTACAACCTATCCTTAAGGAGAACCCATCACTCTCACAGATCTAGGGAGACAGGCCAGCCCTTGCTTACAGACAGCCCGCCAACTTGAAGACAGAGACAAACACCTACAAGATCTCTATCAAGCATTCTTACAACTACAGTACCCACCTTTTTTTTTTTTTTTTTTGCTTGGGGCGGCAAAAAAGCTCAAGCCGGCCCTGACAGGAAGTCAGACTAGATGACCTGGTGGCCCCTTCTGGCCTTACACTCTATGACTCTAAAACCAAAATATTATTAAAAGATAAAATTAAAAGTTGTTTTAAACCTAATGCTTAAAGCCAAGCCATCTGCAGAAGAAACAGGAAGAAATCTTGCTAATGGTTAGTTCCAATTTGTAAAGAAGCCAGGGAGCTAGGAAGAGACAATCACAAGGAAGAAAAAAAAAGATAAATAATCTTTCACTGGAAAAATTAAAGATCACTTCTGACATAAATACAGAGCAGCATTCCAAGCCTCTGGAGGTATTATGCCTGTGCCTCATTAATTAAAGATAATCCAGAATTACAATGTTTAATTATTTGCAAAGATTCACTGTATTTTCCATATCTACAAGAAAATGCCAATTGGCACATGCAGAAATTCTTTGACTCCCAAGGTCCATTACATAAAGAACAGGATTTATGGGCTCAGTTCATACTGCGCCAAAGCTGGCTCAGAACTCAGATAAATGTGGCTTTATACCACTGTGCACCTCCCATATCCTGGGCTGGCTGGGGACTGCTTTGGCCCCAGGTACAGGTTACAGAAATCTGAAGGCTACCCTACCTTGCACTTGGCTGGCCCTGGCCCCAAAGGGCTGTTGTGACACCCTCTGTCCCCCACATTTCTATTCCCTACTATTGAGTGCATGTATGGAAAAGAAGAAATTGTACCTTTGCAAGTTGCACTTTCAGGATAAAGAGATTGCACTACAGTACTTGTATGAGGTGAATTGAAAAAATACTATTTCTTTTGTTTATCTTTTTTACAGTGCAAATATTTGTAATGAAAATAATAATATAAAGTGAGCACTGTATACTTTGTATGCTGTGTTGTAATTGAAATCAACATATTTGAAAATGTAGAAAACGTTCAAAATATTTATAATAATTTTAATTGGTATTCTATTATTGGTTCACAGTGCAATTAAAACTGTGATTAATCACAATTAATTTTTTTAATCAGATTAATTTGTTTTGAGTTAATCCCTTGAATTGACGGTGGATAGAAAGTTGGCTAGATCATCGGACTCAATGGGTAGTGATCAATGTCTCGATGTCTAGCTGGCAGACGGTATCAAGCGGAGTGCCCCAGCGGTTGGGCCTGTGGCTGGTTTTGTTCAAGATCTTCATTAATTATTTGGATGATGGGATGGGTTGCATCGTCAGCAAGTTCACGGATGATACTAAGCTGAGGAGAGAGGAAGGTACGCTGGAGGGTAGGGATAGGGTCCAGAGTGACCTAGACAAATTGGAAGACTGGGCCAAAAAAATCTGATAAGGTTCAACAAGGTCAAGTGCAGAGTCCTGTACTTAGGACAGAAGAATCCCATGCACTGCCACAGGCTGGGGACCCACTGTTGAAGTGGCAATTTTGCAGACAAGGACCTGGGGATTACAGTGGACGAGAAGCTGGATATAAGTCAACAGTGTGCCCTTGTTGCCAAGAAAGCTAACGGCATATTGGGCTGCATTAGTAGCAGCACTGTCAGCAGATCGAGGGAAGTGATTATTCACCCCTATTCGGCACTGGTGAGGCCACATCTGGAGTATTGCATTCAGTTTTAGGGCCCCCACTACAGAAAGGATGTGGACAAATTGGAGGGCAACGAAAATGATCAGGGGGCTGGGACACATGACTTATGAAGAGAGGCTGAGGGTGTGACAGGTTGGGTCACAGAGACCCCCTTAGGACTGCCACCTAGTGTGCTGATACTACCTCTGAGCCCATTTTCCCTGGCAGCTTGGGACTTCAGAACTCTGCCTTGTTGAGCCAGACATGCCACAGCTCCAACACAGACCCAGGGTCTGAACCACGTCACCCAAAAACTGCAGACTTAACTGAAAATGGCTTAGAAAGTGCTCCTGTCTCTAGCACCCAGATACCCAGTTCCCAATGGGATCCAAACTGCAAATAAATCCGTTTTACTCTGTATAAAGCTTATACAACGTAAACTTGTAAATTGTCTGCCCTCTATAACACTGATAGAGAGATATGCACAGCTGTTTGCTCCCCCCACCCAGGAATTAATTACTTGCTCTGGGTTAATTTATAAGCAAAAAGTGATTTTATTAAATATAAAAAGTTGGATTTAAGTGGTTCCAAGTAATAACAGACAGAACAAAGTAAATTACAAAGGAAAATATAACGAAACCATGAAAGTCAAAGCCTAATACAGTAGGAAACTAAATGCAGGTAAATCTCACCCTCAGAGATGTTCCAATTAGCTTCTTTCACAGACTAGACTCCTTTCTAGTCTGGGCCCAATCCTTTCCCCTGGTACAGTCCTTGTCCCAGCTCAGCTGGTAGCTAGGGGATTTCTCATGACTGCAGCTTCCTTTGTTCTGTTCCACCCCCTTTTATAGCTTTGGCACAAGGTGGGAATCTTTTGTCTCTCTGGGTCCCCACCCCTCCTTCTAAATGGAAAAGCACCAGGTTTAAGGATCATTTCAGTACCAGGTGACATGGTCACATGTCCTTTGAGACCCCAAGCCTTCATTCTTCCTGGCCTGACTCACAAGAAGGCTTGCAAGTAAACAGAGCCATCTATAGTCAATTGTCCTGGTTAATGGGAGCCATCAAGATTCTAAACCACCATTAATGACCCACACTTTGCATAATTATAATAGGACCTCAGAGTTATATTTATATTCCTAGTTTCAGATACAAGAATGATACATTCATACAAATAGGATGAACAAACTCAATACATTATAAGCTTTGTAATGATACCTTACATGAGACCTTTTCCATGAAGCATATTCCAGTTACATTATATTCACACTCATTAGCATATTTTCATAAAATCATATGGAGTGCAACATCACACAGGGAACTGGGTTTATTTAGTCTGCAGAAAAGAAGAGTTAGGCGGGATCTGACAGCAGCCTTCAACTACCTGAACAGGGGTTCCAAATAGGATGGAGCTTGGCTGTTCTCAGTGGTGGCAGATGACAGAACAAGGATCAATGGTCTCCAGTTGCAATGGGGGAGGTGTAGGTTGGATATTAGAAAAAAAAACTATTTCTCTAGGAAGGTGGTGAATCACTGAAATGGGTTACCTGGGGAGGTGGTGGAATCTCCATCCTTACAGGTTTTTAAGGCCCAGCTTGACAAAACCATGGCTGGGATGATTTAGTTGGTGTTGGTCCTGCTTTGAGCAGGGGTTTGGACTAGATGACCTCCTGAGGTCTCTTCCAACCCTAATTTTCTTTGACTCTATGGTTCTATGATAATTGACATCCCTAATTCAAATGTTCTTCCCATTGACTTCAATGGAAGCAGGATAAGGCTTTTACAGTCTATTACATCTCAAAGAATGTCAGGAGTGACCCTTGATAAGCCTCCTAAGGCTTATAACTTCTGATGGGCACCCAGTGAGCCTAAATTAAGTGATGGAATTTGAGGTGGTTCCTATCAAGCTTCCCAGGGCTCAGGGGGTTCACACACGCATGTGCACACGCATACCCCCATCTATATATGCATTCTTTTGTTCTTTAGGATTATGCTATTGTAAAAATGCTGTTATTTAAAAAAATTAATGTGCCCATGATTTCAATTTGGGTGTCATAAATGGGATAAGAAATCCATTAAGGTCTAACACACATTTATAAATACTGAGAGAGAGAAAGAGATGCCAAATGACTTTTTAAGCGAGGATAGTTCACAAACAATACAGATATTTTGCTACTTCACATATTTTTTAACATTCTTAAATCTTTGAGTTACAATTGAAATTTGGTAATATAATTTTATTTTTCAAAAAATGATTAGAGTATGGACTAAATTCTACCCAGATTTATACCCCCAAGTAACCCCATTGCAACACGGTGCCTTTTGTGGAGTTGTACAGGATAAGAGGAAGGGCAGATTTTATCCTTTTGAGTCAGCCTGCAACATGAACAGAAGGAACAAGTACAGACACCTAAATTTATGAAATCAAACAAAGCTGTTATTCCAGAAAGCAGCTGTGATTGTTAATAAATGCGATATTGTGGATATAAGAAAAGTGAAAGCTAGGATTCCAGAGCATTTCCCCTCACCTTTCCCTGCCCTTCTCCCTTGCTGCATCAGAGACTCTTTCAGCAGCTGAAGAATTTTTGGGGCAATTTCACATTTATAAAACTATTGTGATACAGCATGGCCAGAGGGCAGCAGGAGAGTGGGTTTTTTTGAAGCAAAAAAGGTGTTTTTATTTGCATAACACATGTATAAAACAAAAAACAGCATATGCAATGTGTAACACAGCAGCCAATCACAATTGTTTTCTCATTAGCTTCAGGGGAGGGAAGTGTTCAAGCTTGCCTGGGCCCAGAGCGGGGGGCTTCCTTGACTCTTGTGGTCTTCCACTCTTCCGAGTTACCTGGTGGCCCAGAGCGAGGGGGCTTCATCGACTCTCAAGGTCTGCCACCCCCTCGATTTACCTGGCGCCACGCCCAGTGTCACCAACAATTCCCTCCTTTGAAAGCACCCAACAAGAGGGGCAGGCTGTGGGGGGGGCAATATGGGGGGGGCGCACGTGCATCCACGTGTGAAAGGACCCCTCTAAGGTGGTGGTGTCCGCAGCAGCAATGGCTGGGGTCCTTTACTCTCTCCCCCAATCAAAGGTTCAAACAAAGGGAACCGGACAGGGACACTGAGCAGAGAACCTCGGGCAGCGCCCTCCGCTCCTCAAAAGCATCAAGGGAGTCGGTGGACGCCGCCCAGAGGAACTCCGCCTGGATACGTGAAAGGACCAAGGATCGGAAAACGGCCCCACAGTCACAGGAAACTCCATCGGCCAACCTCCTCTCTCTGGTTTTATAGGTGGCCGTTTTAGCCAGGGCCAGGAGGAGGTTAACTAGGAGATCCCGCGACTTTGTGAGGCCATGGATGGGGAGTGCATAAATAAAAAGGTGAGGGGAAAAATGCAACCAAAAACAACCAAAAACCAATAATAGAAGATTTGTGAGGAGCCAGAACAGGGGCTGCAGCCTGGCGCACTCCAAATATGCGTGTGCCAGGGTTTCCCTCACACTGCAAAAGGGACAAGTATCTGGGATGGGGGTGAACCGTGCCAAGTATGTGCCCGTGCTCACAGTTCCGTGAAAGCAGGAGAGTGTTAGAAGGGAGCCTTATTCCCTGTAGAGAGAAGAAAGTTTTCTATAAATAAATTAAAGCACCTGAAGCCAATTAAAGCACCTGAAGCCAGTCACATGATAAAAATCCACTGCTTCAATCAGACAAGAGGAGGAGTTGAAGCAGAGTGGATTGGTATTGGAGCAGAGAGCAGTTTGGAGGGAAGCAGAGGAGAGTTTGGAGAAGTGCTGTGGTGGGCTAAAAAGACCAAGACCTTAGGTAAAGGGACACCTGGTTTGTGCAGAGGGAGGGCAGGAAGCTCTACAAGCTGAAGGGCAGGAGAGGGAAGGAACTGCTAGTTCTAGTGGTTTACCGCTATCCCGAGGGCCCCTGGGCTGGGACCTGGAGTAGAGGGTGGGCCTGGGTCCCTCCCTCTCCCCTCCCCTCCTCTAGGACACTAGTGGGGCAGTTAATACCCCAGTTCCGGGGCAGGAAATGGTGCCCTGAACCACCACCACCCCCCACACAAGAAGAGAAAGTGAGAGACCCATCATAGTAGTGCTGGCAATTTGCCACACTATTTAAAGCTAAAACTAACAGAGGAGGAAATATAATGTGTGGTTTTGATTGATTTGGCTCTTCAGCTTTATAAAACTTCACTTGTGCAAAGAAGATTGCTGTGAGTGTATTGCTTGTTCTACTTTTAAATCTTACCTTTCCACAGACACCCACATAATAACTTTGAAATAAATGCACAAATACGTTAATTTTTGGCCTTGCTACATTTTGCAGAGGGGGAGGATAAGAAAAAATTATTAAGAGAGTGAAACCTTCCTTCTAAATTAAAGGTTTCATACCCTAATAAATCACTTCTTTAGCTGTTGGTAAACGGTTCTATTATCCCCTAATGTGGAGAAACCCATAGAGGATAGGAGTCTACCATTGCCTGTTTAATCAGAAAACTGTTTTGACTGTTGTGTCAGGTAAACAGCATAGTCTAAAATGTGTTGTTCTCTGTTGAATACTACACCCTGCAGAAAAATAAAATAGCTATTGAAGAAGCACACATGCACAAAGGCCAGGGTTTAAAGCTGACTCTTCCTCTAACATAGTTATTCTTTGATTGAAGATACAGAGGTTGTCCTGTGACTGAAGTAATGCTCAGCATTTCCTTGGTCCCATCAGCTGGGAGCCAAACAAAAAATCTGAGTAGACACAGATTACTGAGTCAAATGGCAGCAGCCAAAGGGAGCTCAGTCTACTGTACTCTGACAAACATGGGACTACTGAGGAAAAAAAATCTGTTAACAAAGAGCTAAGTAATTAGGGTAACTGTTAGCTAATTAACACGGTGCTCTGATTATAGCCTGGGCGGTGGACTGCAAAACTAATGTAGGAATTCACATGCAGCAGTGCACATCCCGCTCTGGATATCAACCTCTAGTTTACTGGACGGCTATGATATTGCTAGGCTGATTCATCAATAAGACTACTGGCATTTGCAATGCATGAAGCTGCTCACCTGCCTCCCTGCCAAAAGTAACGTTTGAAATGAAGGGGGCTATACCACAGAGAGAAAACAGACAAACAGCAAGAGACACATAAACCAAACTATATTCAAATCAACCCTGAGGCAAAAACAACCTATGGGTAAGAAAGTGAATTTTGAAAGAGAGCCTAACATTCTCAGGTGAAACACAGCAAAGAGGGAAATGCGCTTGGTCCTGGATACTTGGGCAGCTCGGATACTATTGGTCAGGTGGCAACAAGATAGCGGTTTTTTTCCTTTTAAGATGCTCTAGCTCCTGAAAATTCAGCAATTTCTCCATAGAAAAATACCTCATATGAGTAAAAATTCTTTCTAAAGCTTATTTTATTTAAAGAGACATTTTAATAGAATGGGATGAATATTATGAGGCTTAAGAGCCTGATCCAAAGCTCATAGAAGCTAAGGAAAGACCTCATTGGGCCTTGAATTGGGTGCTAAGGGTCAGGGGTGAAATCCTGGCCCCAGCAAAGTCAATGGGAATTTTACCATTGATTTAATGGGGCCAGGATTTCAGCACTTATTTTTAAAAACCCTGGTCTCTGCTTTTGTATCCATTTCTTTTCAGACACAGTTATTTGTGGGTGCAAATGAGAATTTGTATTTGTCTAACTACCAAGGTTGCCATTAACAATTCAACATTTGGCAGTAGCTACCACCTCTCGGGGACAGGACTACTTCACTTATGCCAGCACTGCACAACTTTAACTTCTGCCACAGATCTGCCACCAGACTAACTGAATTAACAAAATCTGTAGCTACTATGGTCATAGCTCCTTTCTGGCCATTGTCACCCACTTCCAGGAGTATGTGAGAATTTTACAGTCCCCCTTCTAGCTTTGGTTTGGCTGCTTTGTGTTACTAGGGTCTGATTACCTTAGTAGAGGTTGTGTATATTACCAATGACCTCCATCAGGGTTTACACCAGCACAGAATTTAAGGTAGTTCATTTCACATTATTTGTTCATGACCCCTGTGTTGTTATATAGACTCTAAATAGACCACTGCCTAAGACTATTCAGATCCAATTCCAATCAAAATCAATGGAAAGCCATGGTGGAGGTCCTTAGGATTTCAAAACTCAGCTTCAAATGTTCATATAAAGAAGCAGCAGATCTCAAAGGCTCTGGTTGCATATAGGGTAGACTAAAATGCCCAAATACTGAGGCTGTAGACCTTCAAATTAAGAAAACGAGAATAAATTCACAGGAAATTAACTTGAAGAATTAGATGAATGGTACTTTTTTGTCTTTATTTTTTAAGTATTGCTCTCTGCTGGGAGAGAAATACAGCGGTGCACAGACAATCCAAGAAGTTTTTGGAAAGTGTAGAGGACAATTGCCTGGTGCAAGTGGTGGAGGAACCAACTAGGGGCAGAGCTCTTCTTGACCTGCTGCTCACAAACCGGTAACAATTAGTAGGAGAAGCAAAAGTGGAGGGGAACCTGGGAGGCAGTGACCATGAGATGGTCGAGTCCACAAGGAAGAAAGGAGAGCAGCAGAATACAGCCCTGGACTTCAGAAAGACAGACTTTGACTTCCTCAGGGAACTGATGGGCAGGATCCCCTGGGAGAATAACATGAGGGGGAAAGGAGTCTAGGAGAGCTGGCTGTACTTTAAAGAATCCTTATTGACATTACAGGAACAAACCACCCTGATGTGTAGAAAGAATAGTAAATATGGCAGGCGACCAGCTTGGCTTAACAGTGAAATCCTTGCTGATCTTAAACACAAAAAAGAAGCTTACAAGAAGTGGAAGATTGGACATATGACCAGGGAGGAGTATAAAAATATTGCTCATACAGGAGTGAAAACAGGAAGGCCAAATCACACTTGGAGTTGCAGCTAGCAAGAGATGTTAAGAGTAACAAGAAGGGTTTCTTCAGGTATGTTAGCAACAAGAAGAAAGTCAAGGAATGTGTGGGCCCCTTACTGAAGGACGGAGGCAACCTAGTGACAGAGGATGTGGAAAAAGCTAATGTACTCAATGCTTTTCTTGCCTCTGTCTTCACGAACAAGGTCAGCTCCCAGACTACTGCACTGGACAGCACAGCATGGGGAGGAGGCGACCAGCCCTCTGTGGAGAAAGAAGTGGTTCGGGACTATTCAGAAAGACTGGATGAGCACAAGTCCATGGGGCCGGATGCGCTGCATCTGAGAGTGCTAAAGGAGTTGGCGGATGTGATTGCAGAGCCATTGGCCATCATCTTTGAAAACTCATGTCGATCGGGGGAGGTCCTGGATGACTGGAAAAAGGCTAATGTAGTGCCTATCTTTAAAAAAGGGAAGAAGGAGGATCCAGGGAACTACAGGCCAGTCAGCCTCACCTCAATCCCTGGAAAAATCATGGAGCAGGTCCTCAAGGAATCAATTCTAAAGCACTTAGAGGAGAGGAAAGTGATCAGGAACAGTCAGCATGGATTCACCAAGGGTAAGTCATGCCTGACTAATCTAATTGCCTTCTATGATGAGATCACTGGCTCTGTGGATGAGGGGAAAGCAGTGGACGTGCTATTCCTTGACTTTAGCAAAGCTTTTGATACGGTCTCCCATAGTATTCTTGCCAGCAAGTTAAAGAAGTATGAGCTGGATAATGGACTATAAGGTGGATAGAAAGGTGGCTAGATCATCGGGCTCAATGGGTAGTGATCAATGGCTCCATGTCTAGTTGGCAGCCAGTATCAAGCGGAGTGCCCCAAAGGTTGGTCCTGGGGCCAGTTTTGTTTAACATCTTTATTAATGATCTGGAGGATGGTGTGGATTGCACCCTCAGCAAGTTTGCAGATGACACTAAACTGGGAGGACAGGTAGATACGCTGGAGGATAGGGATAGGATACAGAGGGACCTAGACAAATTGGAGGATTGGGCCAAAAGAAATCTGATGAGGTTCAACAAGGACAAGTGCAAACTCCTGCACTTAGGATGGAAGACTCCCATGCACTGCTACAGACTAAGGACCGAATGGCTAGGCAACAGTTCTGTAGAAAAGGACCTAGGGGTTACAGTGGACGAGAAGCTGGATATGAGTCAACAGTGTGCCCTTGTTGCCAAGAAGGCCAATGATATTTTGGGATGTAGACGTAGGGGCATTGCCAGCAGATCGAGGGATGTGATTGTTCCCTTCTATTCAACATTAGTGAGGCCTCATCTGGAGTACTGTGTCCAGTTTTGGGCCCCACACTACAAGAAGGATGTGGAAAAATTGGAAAGCGTCCAGCGGAGGGCAACAACAATGATTAGGGGACTGGAACACATGAGTTATGAGGAGACGCTGAGGGAACTGGGATTATTTAGTCTGCAGCAGAGAAGAATGAGGGGGGATTTGATAGCTGCTTTCAACTATCTGAAAGGGGGTTCCAAAGAGGACGGATCTAGACTGTTCTCAGTGGTAGCAGATGACAGAACAAGGAGTAATGGTCTCAAGTTGCAGTGGGGGAGGTTTAGGTTGGATATTAGGGGAAACTTTTTCACTAGGAGGGTGGTGAAGCACTGGAATGCATTACCTAGAGAGGGGGTGGAATCTCCTTCTTTTGAGGTTTTTATGGTCAAGGTTGACAAAGCCCTGTCTGGGATGATTTAGTTGAGGATTGGTCCTGCTTTGAGCAGGGGGTTGGACTAGATGACCTCCTGAGGTCCCTTCCAACCCTGATATTCTGTGATTCTATGATTTTATGAAGTATTACTGTTAAATTGGTGTAAATGATAGTAAATGCACAGATGCATTATAAGTTGGTAACAATTTTTTTCTTCTATTGATGCTGAGGTTCATGACAAAGCTTGAAGGCCATATCAGTGCTTTTTCAGTATTACCTTTAGAATTTAATACTTTTTATTTAGAACCCCTCCCTTATGAAATGTACATAATTTTTCAAACTACATCACTTTTTTTTCAAACCATCAGTCTGGAGGGGGACTGCATAATGTGCAATGTATGGTGGAAAGACCAGAGATAATTTGACAGAATGAATTAGCATCAAGGCATGGAATATAAGTGCAGAGGTTCCATATCTTTTGATGTTCACCATTTTTGAAGCTTACATTCTGACAGATTATTCATATTCATTTCTCTCAGTACACATTCACTTAAAGCACAAATTAGCAATAACTTTGATTTCTTTAGCAAGAGACATAGAGAGGCTAAAAGGCATTGCTCATCATTTTGTTATCCTTCCAGAACATCTGCTGGATATTGCAGGGAAAAAAAGGATTTGCATGCTTTTGCTGAATATCTGTCTAACAGCCTAGTTATGCTGGTCACAGTTTTGTAAGCAGTATAAAAAGCTTAAAAACTGTAAACTACAAGTCTCATGCACAATGTCCTACACATGCACATATGCACATTTTAGAAACACCCTATATGTCTTCTGCATTGGTTACTATCAAATATTTTTATTTCTCTTTCATGCTAAGAGACAAGTAATTAGAGTACCACTCGTCAATAGACAATTTTATTGTCCAATGCAGCTCTGAATAATCCCCATAATTTAACTAGCTTCTGGGTGAGCCAGCAGGGAATATCCACAGAAAACAAAGAATTTGACAAACACCAAGGGCTGTTAAGTACAAAGCGGCTTTCAAGAAAATAAAGAGCTACACGAGATTATTTTTATGTAGTGGAATGAAAACAAAGAAATGGTGCAGCTATTTTTTCCTTCTTTTCAGCAAATCATCTCTGCTATTTTGCCCTAACTAAGCCCTAAAGGTCTGGTGCACTCTCATTGCTGCAAACTGCATATCCTTCTGTACCAGTGACAGCTGCCTAGCCGCAGGCAGATTTACCCAAAAAAGAAGAATAGGAGACTTATCCACTTTTAGCTTCTCTCAGGAGTCTTAGAAGCAGAGGGCAGCTTTGGGTTCTGCAGGGCTTAATGCAGCCAATAGGAGGTTGTAGGAGAGATGTTCTGAATCAGCGCATCCCTCAGCAGAGTGGGGTGAAATCTTTGAATTTTTTTTTGCCCCAAAAATGCATATTTGGGTTGCCTGAAACATTTAGTGAATTCATATCAATTTCACCAAACTGTTTAAGTAAAAAATGAACCTAAAAAGTTCTGAAAAATCAAAATGATGTATTTGGAAAATTCAATTCTAAATAACTTTTTATTAGTATATTTACTTTAATTTTATTTACTTGCCTATATACCTCATAATCAAAATGAAACATTTTGTTCAACTAAAATGATTTTATTTTTCTATTTTTTGAAAGTGCCAACAAACTGAAAAATCAGTTAGTCACATAGCTCTATCCCATCCCGACCACATCTTCTTTCTATCCTGTGCTGCCCAGTTTGGGGGCCAGACTTCTCTTCTGCAGGTCGGGATGCTGTGGTTACTTTGCATCATCACAATCTCTCTCTTCTGCTCTTGGGTTTCACCCCAGGGGTCTGTTTTTGTCATTAAACCAGCCTAACTTAGGAGTGAATTTAGCCCTAAATCTCTAACACCAGCAAACAGTGAGAAGGTGGCACACACTTCCTGAAACAATATTTGTTGATTATAAAACTAGAGGAAACCATTAGATCATCTACTCTGACCTCCTCTGTAACACACACCATAAAAATTTCACTCAGTTACCCCTGTATTAAGCCAAGTAACGTGTGTTCAATGTACCAGAAAGTCATCCACCCTTATATGAAACACTAGAAGCAGCTATTCCTTTCAAAACCGAACACATCTCTGTGTCTGTAAACCCAAAAGGAACATAAAGGACCACATCAGGATCTCAATTTCACCAGGATAAATCTGGACCAATTCTATGGACTTTGGTGGAGTTGCATCCGACTTGTACAGGTGTAAATGAGACAATAGGCTTCCCCCCTCTTGCAAGACTTCATTTTTAATAAATTCATTTTGAAATTTTGCAATATTAATGGGTTTTATACAATACTGTATAAATATGACATTTATGTAATTGAAAGCAGCAAGCCAGGATAATTATTCTATGTCTATTTTAAAAAATCGTCTATAACAGAGAACTAAAAACTAAGACAATGCAGAGGAACAGCACAAATTAAGAAAAGGAGGACTTGTGGCGCCTTAGAGACTAACACATTTATTTGAGCATAAGCTTTCGTGAGCTACAGCTCACTTCATCAGATGCATTCAGTGGAAAATACAGTGGGCAGATTTATAAACAGAGAACATGAAACAGTGGGTGTTACCATACACACTGTAATAAGAGTGATCACTTAAGGTGAACTATTACCAGCAGGAGAGCGCGGGGGGGGGGAGGGGAACTTTTGTAGTGATAATCAAGATGGGCCATTTCCAGCAGTTGACAAGAACGTCTGAGGAACAGTGCGGGGTCGGGAGGAAGGGAATAAACATGGGGAAATAGTTTTACTTTGTGTAATGACCCATCCACTCCCAGTCTTTATTCAAGCCTAAGTTAATCGTATCCAGTTTGCAAATTAATTCCAATTCAGCAGTCTCTCACTGGAGTCTCTTTTTGAAGTTTTTTTGTTGAAGAATTGCCACTTTTAGGTCTGTAATCGAGTGACCAAAGAGATTGAAGTGTTCTCCGACTGGTTTTTGAATGTTATAATTCTTGACATCTGATTTGTGTCCATTTATTTTTTTACGTAGAGACTGTCCAGTTTGACCAATGTACGTGGCAGAGGGGCATTGCTGGCACATGATGGCATATATCACATTGGTGGATGTGCAGGTGAACAAGCCTCTGATAGCATGGCTGATGTGATTAGGCCCTATGATGGTGTCTCCTGAATAGATATGTGGACACAGTTGGCAACGGGCTTTGTTGCAAGGATAGGTTCCTGGATTAGTTGTTTTTGTTGTATGGTGTGTGGTTGCTGGTGAGTATTTGCTTCAGGTTGGGGGGCTAACTGTAAGCAAGGACTGGCCTGTCTCCCAAGATCTGTGAGAGTGATGGGTCGTCTTTCAGGATAGGTTGTAGATCCTTGATGATGAGTTGGAGAGGTTTTAGTTGGGGGCTGAAGGTGACGGCTAGTGGCATTCTGTTATTTTCTTTCTTGGTCCTGTCCTGTAGGAGGTAACTTCTGGGTACTCTTCTGGCTCTCTCAATCTGTTTCTTCACTTCAGCAGGTGGGTACTGTAGTTGTAAGAATGCTTGATAGAGATCTTGTAGGTGTTTGTCTCTGTCTGAGGGGTTGGAGCAAATGCGGTTGTATCATAGAGCTTGGCTGTAGACAATGGATCGTGTGGGGTGGTCCGGATGAAAGCTGGAGGCATGTAGGTAAGAATAGTGGTCAGTAGGTTTCCGGTATAGGGTGGTGTTTATGTGATCATCACTTATTAGCAGCCCCCACTGTTCCTCAGACTTCCTCTTGTCAACTGCTGGAAATGGCCCACCTTGATTATCACTACAAAAGGTTTTTTCCCCCCTCCTCGCGTGCTGGTAATAGCTCACCTTAAGTGATCACTCTGGTTACAGTGTGTATGGTAACACCCATTGTTTCATGTTCTCTATGTATATAAATCTCCCCACTGTATTTTCCACTGAATGCATCCAATGAAGTGAGCTGTAGCTCACAAAAGCTTATGCTCCACTAAATTTGTTAGTCTCTAAGGTGCCACAAGTCCTCCTTTTCTTTTTGCGAATACAGACTAACACGGCTGCTACTCTGAAACCTGTCATTATGCAAAGCACAAATTAAATATCTTAGAATGTACTTTAAATGCACTTTCATTTTCTTGACAGCATAGTCATACTATTTTCTCCTTTATTGTTAATGAGCTGAATACATCCTTGCCTGATACTACTGCACTATTAAAACAATACAAAATAAACAAAATTGATCTTATGCTAAATTGAAGCCTGCAAGTCTGCAAGGAATATTTACAACTCAGATTACACGCAGGTCTATATCACCAACTTTTCAATATTGAACTGTATATTGCTGCAGCCACTGCATAAATAATCAAATGAATAGGACATGATATGATGGAGGCCATAGACCACAACTTCATTACAATTTCATATACATATATGTAAAACAAAGATGAAAGTCAGAAATGTGTAATTGAGCTCCAAAGACGCTTTGCATGTTTGAGTTATTTTACATGTATGTTGCAGTCTGCTATTAATTTTCTGATTTATATTATTATGAATATTGTTTCTAAATTACATGTTTAGTGCTCTTTAAAATAAAATATAAAGACAGTACCAGATGTGAGGAGCTTGCAGTCTAAAAGGCAGACATAAATAAGACAAGATGCACTGGAGATCCAGTGGAAGGTTTTAACTTAAAAAGAGCTTTTCAGAGGCACAGAATGCAGTTAAACACACAACTCCTGTTGAAAGATCATTGGAAGCTGGGCTCCTAACTGCCATTCATCTTTGATAAGCTCCCCTTTAATATTTCTTCCTTCATTTTCTGTTAGATAATACTACTTTGAGAAAAAGCACTTGACTGCGGTGAGTTAGTGAGCCTCCCGTAAGAAGTGAATCTTGTACCCAACCCATGCACTACCAAGACAGAGGCTCCAGGCCTTCATGAAGACAAGTCACTGCATTCTGTCTTAGCTTCAGATGGTAGACATCAAAAAAAGCTCTCTGAAATCTCTAGCCCTAATCTGTGTGTGGGAGGGAGCCCTGTGTGCTGCAGTTGAAAGCCAACAATAACTACAGAAAAACAGTTCCTGGTAGAAGGATGTGAGAAAACATTACTGAATATTTGTGGGGCAAGTGACGCCAACAGCCGTATACCATAACACCAAAGAATGAAGGACAACAATCAAAGCCCAATGGGTGGGTGCTTCAGTTACGAATATGTATGTACCTACATATTCCCAACCCTCACTGGTGTCCGTTGCTGAAGGGAATTGTTTCAAACAGCCAACCACATTTAATACAACAAAATCCTTCTTTGTTTTTGAATATGTAATGGAATAAATATAATAAACAATTTCACATTGTTCCATTGGATTTTATACTAGTAACTTGCAATAATGCTATTAAGGGTTATGGGTTGAGTTGATCCTTGTGCAGCCAGCCAGCATATGGACTATCCAGCACTTAAACCCCATTTAAACCTTATTTTGAGGGATTAAGTGGGATTTGCATGGTGCATGGGACTTGTCTGGCTCTTTGCAAATGGTGAATTTCTCCCTTGGAGAATAACCCTAAATTATTTCCTATTGGCACAAAGAAAATTGCTGTTTTGTAGCATTAGCATTTTCACTAAGCTTTGCCATTTTTTCCTGTAATTAAAACAGCACTGAGAGACAGACATATTCAGTTTAAGCAAGTTTACAAATTACAATAAAACAATCCTAATAATGGTCTGGCAATTTATACTGCATTCTTTCTAGAAAAAGTATTCACTAGTGTAGCCCCTGAATAGGATCATTGCTATTTTCTCCTTTTAAATGTGTTCTCTGCACAGAATAGTGTAATTACATTTGCATAATGACTATAAATCCAGTCCCAAAATACAACTTTTTTCTCTGAATAACTGTATTTTTAATACATTGGGGATTGTGCTACGCTGTTCTTTTTTCCAAAGGATAAGAATGATGATATGCTCTCTTCGTAGTATTCAGTGACTTTGAATCTAGTAGGCAATTGAATCTTGGGGTCTCTTTAACTGACCTTCATTGCTTGTGAAAACCAGATATACAATTTATCAAATCCATTTAGTCACTGCTTAACATATACATACTACATATTCTTATCTATTGTGTGGAAAATACATAAAGTTTACAAACCCCAGAGTCTTTTCTAAGAGAATGTTCAGAAGCTAAAGAGTTGCTTGAAAGTCATGGCATGCAGGTGACTTATATATGTGGTCTAGAAGAGCTGCTGCTTGGAGACTGAGGGGGGAAAATGAAGCCCTGAGTACTCAAGTGTTTCTGCAGAGGAGCTTCTGCAGCCTTGCAGGAAGGAGCATGTCACTGAACCACCACTTTCCCTCCCCTTCTTGTGGCTCTAGGGGAATTGGTGAATTCCTTTCCTCTTCTTTGAACTTTGCAGAAAAGGGGAGCAGTTCTTTGACAGAGATACTGGCCCTGAGTCTAACCAGTTACTCAAGTAAGGTACTGTTCAGCAATGTACTGTAGCATGTGCCTAATTTTAAACACATGAGGAGTCCCACATATGAGGATTCCCACTGAAGTTAGGCATCTGTGTAAGTGCCTTGCTGAACTGTATCCCCAATGCATGGAATTCTTTACTCTCTGAGAGGCAGTTTCCCAAATATACAAAAGATAAAAGGTGAAACTCATTGTATGATCAGTCGATTTGTGTTCTGAACAACATGTTAAGGCACTTGAGAATGCTTCTGGAAGGAAAGTGCTATATCAATGCATGATATTTTTATTAATGTATCACAGAAGTATTCAGGGGTGGCTTAAGCCTCCTCCCTGGTGCTTTCTATTTGGGCCAGGTCTATACTACACACTTATATTGGTATAACTACATTGCTCAGGGGTATGAAAATTTCACACCCCTGAGCAACGTAGTTATACTGACCTAACCCCTGGCATAAATAGCGCTATGTCGGTGAGAGAAGCTACTGCCTCTCGCACGGGTGGATTAACCATGCTGATGGGAATATCTTCACTTAAGTGCTACGGTGGCACATTTTAAATATAGACCTGCCCTTGGAATGGCTTCTCCCCTCTACTCACATGGGTTGGGTACTGTTTTTTTTCCCCTGAATCCTGGTGCCTCTACACAAGGTGACTCCTCACAGTACATGAGACACCAGGGATAATGTCCCTTTGAAAAATGAACCAGTGATATTTCTAGTGTTGGCTTTTGACACTTCTATCACATTCTTGTCTCCAAAGAAGAGAACTACATACTGACATGCTACAGCTGCCTGGAATGCACCCTTGGGCTGCACCATAATGCAGGAAGCCCACCCACTGGAGTTCAAATTAGCCTGAATTGCTGAGACACTGCTAATGCTGGACAGTGCATCCCAATGAGGAAACATTCCCCTTTTTTTTTTCCTTTGAGAAAACAGGAACAAATATATAGTCTGTAAAAATACTAAGAGGATCCACCTGTATCTTTATACCAGCAATATACAAATGGCGGGTAATGAGTTTGCTGCTGATGGCTTTGTTTCCCTTGTTATTGCTACAAAGAGTTAACAAACTTCAAGGGCAAAATTTAAAAAATCCCCCTCAAAATCTGGTCTCCTTCTAGTTGCCACTGTACATATGATCAGATCACAAGAAGACTACCACACATCAAACCTAACACTAGAGCAGGTAAAAAATATAGTAATTGGGATTATTCTATGAAAAAAAGTTTTTAAAAATTTTCCATAAGCATATTTTTGTTTTTCGATAAAGAACTGAAACAAACAAAAAAAATCTGTTTAGTTTTCAAAAACCAAGAAGATTTTGAATTTCTGTTTTTTTCCCCTTTCTCTCCCTCTTTTCCCTCCAGAAAGGAGAAAAGGGGGGACAAAGGAAAAAAAGGGATAGGAGAAACCCCCCCCCCCTTTTTTTTTTTTTGAAACACAAGAACATTTACAGGAGAGCCTTCAACATTTACAAGAGAGCCTTCAAGGTGTGGTTCATGGCACCTTGGAGTACTTGCTGTATGGACAAACAGAGAGGACTTCACTCTCCAGAATGCCAGTTCAGAAACTTACATAAGAACTAAACTCACATCAAAATTATGAAAAATATAATATTAAGAAAATAATACAATAATAGAGTACCCTCTAAATTTTCATGTACAGTTTGTACACACCAATGGGATTTTCACATGGAAATTTGTTTAGAAAGATATCTATATGTCTATATAGCAACTCCATTTCCATTATCAATGGCCCGTCCACAGACACAGACTTTTTACGAAAATATAGCCTGGAATATCATTCAGCTTTGCTTTCTTATTGATGAAAGAGAAGGCTAATGTTTTCAAAGGGAAACAGGAGAGCTGGAGGGAAATTCATACATTAGTAGTTAGCTTGGCTTTGCTAAAATTCAATATGAAACCGCAGCCTGAGCCCAACAACTTACTGAGAGATTTTGCTGCTACATCAAATAGCAAAGATAGGTTGGAGGAACAGGGGAAAGAAAGGCTATATAGACCATCTATCCTCACTGAACCAGAAGTGTTCAATAGACTAACAAGGTCAGAAGATTTTTAGAAAATAAAGAAGAAAATAAATTGATTGATGAAGAAAATATAAACATATAAGGAGAGTTAAAGAAGAGACCGTCTGTTGTGTGGTTGTGAGTGGAGATAGAGAGAGATAACAATGCCAGGTATAACATGCAACCAAAGCTTTTTTTCCCCCTCTGGTGCTGCTTTGCTTCTCAGATACTTGCAAAACATTACCTCATCTGTTTTTTGTTTTGTTTTTTTATCCGTAGTGTATAAGCTTACATATCTCATTTTTGCCCTTTCCAGTGCACACAGCAAAATTCTTATCAATCTAAAGGGGCATCATAGAAAGAGAACGTCATGCACAGCTGACCATGTCTTCACGTACATTTGTTTATATTTGTTACATACATTTTGAATGTGCTCACCCATTTTTTCACACCAGAAGCTTGGGGAGTTGAGACATCAGGAAATATCTATTTTGAAATCAGTCATATGCACTTCAATTTTATAGGGGGATTTATGGGTACTAGGGAAAAAATAGTCACTCTACATATTTTATAAGCAAAATATAATGTACCACTGTCCAATATCTTTTAAATATATGTTCTAATATCTTTGCACCCCGACCCACTTCCTGTTGTTAAACTAATAAATAAGAGATCAGCCACACTCTACATTTACAGAAAGGAGAAATTTCACGCTTTCCAAACAACAGTGGGATATTTATGCATAATCAGTTTGACTGTTATGGTGACCTCGGTAATGCACATTGGCTAGAATGACTAGTTTAATTTTTTTTTGCTGTAACTTTAATTTTCCTCTGAATCATGTACTGTTCACAGACTAAAAGGATGCTCTACCTCCAAACTGTAATTATTTAACTCTAATACCTTGAAGTTTAAAGGATGTTTTCATGAAGTAAAGATTTTTTCCCTGGTCTTTTACAATCCCTATCATTAACACCACTCAATGTGGATTTATTCAGACCTCTGCTTCTTTCCTTTCTGGGAAAAATTTGTTATTCAAGCCTGGAAAACAATGCACAGTCAGGACGTGTACGTAGGTTTTGGCAGATCCTGGTGTGTGTGTGAGAGAGAGAGAGAAAGAGAAATGCTCCCACAAGCCATGCTATAGCTGCTGTAGAAGCCCTGAGGCTGCAGTAAAACCACAAAGCCCTAAAACTCTACATGTCCTCCAGAATGAATCCCACTGAAAATCTAGTGAAAATTACACTCCTTTTCTGCATTTTCAATATTAAAATTCCTGGTCTTACACCTGTGAGGGTCTATGGACCTAGTAGAGGAAGATCCACCAATCCTTCCCCTTCTCCTACCTTAGTGTTGAATGACAGCATGCAGACAATACTTCATATAGCTGTCATATATATGAATAAAGGGTCCTTTTTCTTAGATTAACATGTTTTCTCTAAAAAGCTACATGCAAAACTAGGCTACAGCACACAGAGCCAAACTATACTGTTGCCTCTTTTTGACCCAAGCAGCTTGACAAAACTCATAATGGTCCAGTTGGAAGTAGAAACTGACAGAGACTGGTATTTTCTTTGATATAATCTTGTTTATTTACAAGGAATGTACAAAGTTACTTACTCCTGAGGGCATTCCCCTGCAGCTGAGGAGCGATGGGTGCAGGAAGTGTGGGTGGGAGAGTTTTTAGGGCTTCCTAAAGCCTGGGGAGAAATCTGGGGATGGGTCTGACATGGCCCTGGATGCCGTGCAGGGGAAGAGGAAGTTCCATCTTCCCCAGCCCAGCCGGGACTAGCACAGAATTTCCCCAGGAGTAAAAGTCCTGTCTCTTTGAATGCAGACAGAACTAAGAACAAAAGGAGCAGTTTCTTAGCTTACAGCCTTAAAGTCTCTTTTGCCAAAACCAGACCCAAATGCTCTCTCCAGCCTTATCCAGGGTCACACTGTACCTACAGGCTTCTGCCTGGCTTTCTTGCCTCTCCCTCTCTCACTTTGTTCAAGTCTGTCCTCGTTTCTGTGTGATCTCTCTTCCCTTCCCACACACACTTAGACACAACAATATTCAGCCAAAAACTCCTGAGCTGGTTTACATAAAACTTTTTGTTTTGTGCTTACACTCATGTTAACTGGAGGGTGAGTTCACACCTATCAGTCTCAATGGGGTTTTAACTCAACCCATAACAAGGTTTCTCCACCTCATAATTATACAGAGACACCAGAGGCTTCCCAAGTGACATGTTGGGTGTAACATAAAACAGGTGTAAACTGTACTAGTGGTGTCATTGATCACAAACTGACAGAATGCAAATCAGTGCAAACTACTTTGTTTTACCACTTACACCCATTATCTGACCAACTAACATCCAATGTACAATTCATACCACTATTTGCTTCACCATAGACTATTTCCCAGCCATTCCCACCAGAATCCACTCACTTACACCAGTTGAGGATATTGCCCTTTAAGTTCACTTAATACACCTTGTACATTTCATAAATCAAGACTGAACTCCTTGCTTGTGCACATCAGCACTGAAAATCAAACCCCAAATGTCTTTTGAAATAGTATCGATTCATTTGCAAAAAAAAGTAGGAAATTAAACTTAGTTATATTCATAATTACAAAATAAATTATATTAAATGTCACATGTAATTTGGCAATACCATTCCCTACTTGACAATTCCATTGGAAAAAAGTGCAGAGTAAACAGTTTATTCTTTTTTCAAATGTATACTTGTCATAAATATAAAGGGAAGGGTAACCACTTTTCTGTATACAGTGCTATAAAATCCCTCCTGGCCAGAGGCAAAGTCCTTTTACCTGTAAAGGGTTAAGAAGCTCAGATAACCTGGCTGGCACCTGGGCCGGCATTTGGGCACCTGACCCAAAATGACCAATGAGGGGACAAGATACTTTCAAATCTGGAGTGGGGGAAAAGGCTTTTGTCTGTCTGTGTGATACCTTTGCCGGGAACAGATCAAGGATGCAAGCCCTCCAACTCCTGTAAAGTTAGTAAGTAATCTATCTAGAAATTTGTTAGGTTTTCTTTGTTTTTGGCTTGTGAAATTCGCTATGCTGGAGGAAATGTGTATTCCTGTTTTTGTGTCTTTTTGTAAACTTAAGATTTTGCCTAGAGGGATTCTCTATGTTTTGAATCTAACTGCCTGTAAGATTATCTTCCATTCTGATCTTACAGAGTTGTTCTCTTCTCTTTTTTTGTTCTTCTAATAAAGTTCTGTTTTTTAATAATCTGATTGGGTTTTTTGGGTCTTAAAAATCCAAGGCTGGTTTGTGCTCATCTTGTTTATTCTCAAGCCTCCCCAGGAAAGGGGTATACGGGTTTGGGGAGATATTTTGGGAAAATAGGAACTCCAAGTGGTCCTTTCCCTGATTGTTTGTTAAATCACTTGGTGGTGGCAGCGTTTTACCTAATCCAAGGGCAAAGACTTTGTGCCTTGGGGAAGTTTTACCCTAAGCTGGTAGAAATAAGCTTAGGGGGTCTTTCATGCGGGTCCCCACATCTGTACCCTAGAGTTCAGAGTGGGGAGGGAACCCTGACAATACTCATGGGATCTCTTCTGACAGAACACACCACAAGTTCACTGACTTCAGTGAAGTTATCCCTATGTTAAGCCAGGGTCAATGAATTCAGAGTCAGGCCACATGTTTGTGAGGTGTTTTATAGAAAGAGTGAAAATCGCAGCTAAAGAGCATCTACACTACTCTCATATATGCATCTATTTTAAAATGATTCATTAGATTTCCAGTAACAAAGTGTGCAAATCTGGGGCACATTAACCTGCATTCATCTCATCTAGATAGGGTTACGGACTATTAACTACATTGTAGTCAATAGGGCTATTTCATTCTTAACGAACAGCTCCATATGACTTTGTACTCATGCTGCCACTAAGATATAAACTTCATTGATTTCAGTGAGGTCAAGGTTTCACACAAAGTAGTTTTTACAGAACTATATCCCTTGCCATGTACAATGAGCTCAGACACTTTTTAACAAGCTTTAAAGGGAAAAAATAGTCTAAGAAAATATTTCCACTCATATTACAGTGTTTTCACAAAAACAATAAAATGAGTTTAAAACTCTTCCACTAAATTATATAATTTAACAGTTCAAAATTAAGATATTTGTAAAATAAAAATATACAAATGTTACAATATACCAAAATAAATAAATAAATAAATACAGTAGTTTAAATAACATTTACTGTGAATAGGTAAAAAAAAAAACCTCATAAAAAAGTCCCATAGAATTGAATAGTGATGAAATTAACAGGATTCTATAGAAACTAGTCTATCAAATTTAATTTATATACATTTCTACAGGTTTATTTTTTAAAACCACCCTACAAAATTCTCTAGCTAAGACATGATTTCGCTATTAAATTGTAGAGGATGATTCAAAAACCCACTGAAAGGTTATCATTTTCTGGTTTATTCTGCACTGACCTTTTCATGATGCTTAGGGCTATAGTATTCAGGCAATGTACTTTTCAAACAGTACTGTATGTTTCTTGTTCAGGAGAAGGTACGTATAGGTTTCACAGAAAAAATTTAAATTATTCTGCCCATTAGAAGATGTTAGTAGTCACAGCTATTGGGGTAATACATATCATGTACAGTGTTTGTTCCATGTATACAGAGAAATAGTCCCTGAAATGTCAAATAATCCAGAAATAAAATGATTACTTGTTTACCTGTAAGACTGTGTTATATGTTAAGTAAAAAGCAAGGCTGGATAACAATCAAATTCAATTCTTAATTAATTCTGCTACAGAGTCTACACATATACCTAGCTTGGGCTGAAATCATGTAGACTACATCTAGCTGTTGTGTGTCAAGGGACTAAGTTTCGTTCCTTCCTTGGCAACATTTAGGGGAAGCAACAAGGATAAATTCAGTATGGTGAATGTAGCAGGTGCTGAGAGCTCACTTGATATATGTACATATGCGTGTCAGGTTAGATAATAAACTTGGACATTGTAAGCAGAAAAGAGCATAAATCACTGTCAAGAGCTGTTCCTGTCCTCTGAAAGAGAATCATGCTACTTTACTGGCTTGGTGAATCCAGGTGCTGTTTTATTCTAAATGAGATTTTGATTAAGAATTATTATGTCTGAAAGTCTTTTAACCTTAAGCCCTTATCTTTTTGACTGCCACTTCAAAACATGTGTTCTAAGTAATAAAATAACCTTGCAGAGATTATGATTGCACAGTAGCTAAGTCCAACTTGAAATGAACTCAAGAATCAAAATGGTATTTGGTATCAAGCTGCCTTTTTTCTGAAGTTACATAGCATTTTCTACGTAAATGTAATTTTTATCCTGCTGACCACTTATATATTTACTATAGAAACTCAAGCATACTTTTCTTTTCAACAGGTTAAAGGTTAAAGCTCATATTGAAATGTAAACAGCACCACTGGGAAAAATTGTAAAGGCTACTGCAGCACCAGCAGAGAGAGACCAGGTGATATTTTTAAAAGGGAGAAAAACAAATTTCTCTAAAATGACTGGTACTGGTAACTTAGCATTTAACATCAGCGATGAAGATGAAATGACAGATACTGTTTTGTAAACTGTGGTCTCTTTTTCTCTCAGCAACCATGTTTTGCTGATTTTTGTCACCATCACATGTCAGAATACATAGATTTCAAATGGTTCAGAATTTCACATCAAAATGAACTGCAATGTTCTAACATTAGGAAATTCAGTGCTTCCTGATGACTTTCCAATGGCTATAAAGATATACTGAAACAAAATGTGCAAATCACTAAATGACCCTAAAATCCCACCATCAGGAGGTTTATATAGTAGTAATGCTATATGACAATTCAAGAGTGACAACTGCATTTTGAACTGTGCTTTATTTTCCAAGACTAAATGAAGCATACCTTCTTTTCATATCACTCAAATTGACCATTTCCTTCACACCTTTATGTTCTATTATTCATGTCACTGCAACTAGAAGTGCGAGATTTATTTAGAGGAAACATTTCATCAATCCTGAGGCACAAAGCATAGCCCAATCTATCACATCACATGGGTGCATTTTAAATAATTCTTGACATACTGTGGGATTTTGAGAAATGCAATTCTTGCCTGTAAAACCATCCAAATTAAACCAAATTAAATTAAATTACATTTAAAATGTAAAACCATCCGATGAAGTGAGCTGTAGCTCACGAAAGCTCATGCTCAAATAAATTGGTTAGTCTCTAAGGTGCCACAAGTACTCCTTTTCTTTTTGCAAATTATTATGCTATAATCAGAGCTTTAACGATGACAATTAAACAGGAGGAACTGGTCTTCCCATGTCTTTGTATTTTCTCCCTATACTGTTATATATCTCTATATAACTATCTATATCTATATAGATATGAGAAGGCAGTCCAAGCTGTCTCTTTGGATTTGAGCTTCAGATATAATACTGTGCCAGCAGACACACATAGAACAAATAGAACAAATCATAGAACAAATCATAGAATCTCAGGGTTGGAAGGGACCTCAGGAGGTCATCTAGTCCAACCCCCAGCTCAAAGCAGGGCCAATCCCCAATTTTTGCCCCAGATCCCTAAATGACCCCCTCAAGGATTGAACTCACAACCCTGGGTTTAGCAGGCCAATGTTCAAACCACTGAGCTATCCCTCCCCCCGATGATTGAATGAGATGATTGAAGCAGATTAGACCCAATACAATTTTTTTCCCATCTTTTACCTACTTCTTCCCTTAGCTAAAATATAATAGCAGAATATTCTTCCACTTTGAATCAATTTGGAAAAAAAAAATTCCTCATCTAACTTCACACTTGCCAACCACACCAAATTGAATCCAGGACAAAAGGGTAACCAACAGAATCAATATTTGTGGTCCACAGAGAATACTCATAACCAGATATATAAGAACTGACTCTAATTTACATACACCTGAGGTTTTTTAACTGATGCCAGTGTTAAGAAAAGACAGGACTAGATCTTCTCTTTCCTGTGTAGAAAATGGAACCTTGGTAAAGATCTTTCTCTTGAAAGGTGGCAGTGGTATGTTTGCCCCACTACAAAATTAATAAGGAGTTCGGTCCTCCAAACCTACTGTTCACCTGAGATGTGCATGGACATGGGGAAGCTGCCTGAAGGCAAGGGCATGCATCGAGCTGTGCCTCCACTCAGGATGGTGTGCGTCCCCTCAGCTTCCTGACCCTAGTCAGCATCCATGGCAGCAATGTGATAATGGAACTTTGCTATTCCCAGGGGCTCTCCCTCTGGCCAGTGTCTCCAGAGCCCCACCTTAGAGGGGAAAAGCATCAGAATCAATACTCAGCATGGATTCACCAAGGGCAAGTCATGCCTGACTAATCTAATTGCCTTCTATAATGAGATAACTGGTTCTGTGGATGAAGGGAAAGCAGTGGACATGTTGTTCCTTGACTTTAGAAAAGCTTTTGACACTGTCTCCCACAGTATTCTTGCCAGCAAGTTAAAGAAGTATGGGCTGGATGAATGGACTATAAGGTGGATAGAAAGCTGGCTAGATTGTCGGGCTCAACGGGTAGTGATCAATGGCTCCATGTCTAGTTGGCAGCCGGAGTGGAGTGCCCCAAGGGTCGGTCCTGGGGCCGGTTTTATTCAATATCTTCATAAATGATCTGGAGGATGGTGTGGATTGAACTCTCAGCAAGTCTGCAGATGACACTAAACTGGGAGGACAGGTAGATATGCTGGAGGGTAGGGATAGGATACAGAGGGACCTAGACAAATTGGAGGATTGGGCCAAAAGAAATCTGATGAGGTTCAACAAGGACAAGTGCAGAGTCCTGCACTTAGGACGGAAGAATCCCATGCACCGCTACAGACGAGGGACCAAATGGCTCGGCAGCAGTTCTGCAGAAAAGGACCTAGGGGTTACAGTGGACGAGAAGCTGGATATGAATCAACAGTGTGCCATTGTTGCCAAGAAGGCCAATGGCGTTTTGGGATGTATACGTAGGGGCATTGCCAGCAGATCGAGGGATGAGATCGTTCCCCTCTATTCGACACTGGTGAGGCCTCATCTGGAGTACTGTGTCCAGTTTTGGGCCCCACACTAGAAGAAGAATGTGGAAAAATTGGAAAGAGTCCAGCGAAGGGCAACAAAAATGATTAGGGGACTGGAACACATGACTTATGAGGAGAGGCTGAGGGAACTGGGGATGTTTAGTCTATGGAAGAGAAGAATGAGGGGGATTTGATAGCTGCTTTCAACTACCTGAAAGGGGGTTCCAAAGAGGATGGCTCTAGACTGTTCTTAGTGGTAGCAGATGACAGAACAAGGAGTAATGGTCTCAAGTTGCAGTGGGGGAGGTTTAGGTTGGATATTAGGAAAAACTTTTTCACTAGGAGGGTGGTGAAACACTGGAATGCGTTACCTAGGGAGGTGGTGGAATCTCCTTCCTTAGAAGTTTTTAAGGTCAGGCTTGACAAAGCCCTGGCTGGGATGATTTAATTGGGGATTTAATTGAGCAGGGGGTTGGACTAGATGACCTCCCGAGGTCCCTTTCAACCCTGATATTCTATGATTCTATGATTGAGTCAGAATTAACAAAAGCTAGATTTCTCCATAGGGTGGAGGAGGGTGAAATGTCATGGAGACCATCTGTCCTCAATTCATATCCCCTCCCTATTCTAGCCTAATGGTCTCCACCTGTGGATTCTGACCCTTCATGAGGTACCTACTGGGGAATGTCCCAAGGGTTTCAGGAAGGTGTGAGGAAAGTCATGGATGCAGCAATCCAACTGCCTGTGCCTGCTGACATGGATTCATTGGGTTTTCATCTCCCCCAAAAGCAGAGAACAATTTGGGGTTTAGTGTCTTATAGAGAAAGTGTGACTCTCACTGGTGCTTGGCTCTTTTATGTTATTTCATTTGCTGATATGAATATTACTACAAATATTTTCTATCCCAGTGGAGGTTTAGGAGATTGGGATTTGAACCATAGGGTCAGAATATTCAAATAAGTGCTCTGATTTTTGGATGCGTATCTGAAATAATCCTCCCCAAATGTCTAAGTTTCTCTCATCCCCTGTATATTGGAATCTATTTCTACAGACCCTTTATCATCCAGAATAGTATGACTTTTGGGACACTAATTAGTTTCCAGGGATATGACACCTGGAAAATGGCTGCTTTAAAAGGTTCAAGAGGCAGGTTGGATAGAGGTTGCTAGTTTGGGATTGGGAATGATGCAGGGCAGGACTCTTGTCTGGATGCAGTTCCCACTGCTGGAAAACTCCCAATCCTATACCCTATGGTGACATGCCCCCTTTCTGCTGGTATCTCACCCAACCAAAAGAGGATCTGATAACAGAGTGTGAACTAGCTGGAAGTCCAGGCACATGGTAAAAGAGAGCTGATTCATTGGTTTGGGTCACATGTTAAGGAATAAGGTAGAAGCCAGCAACAAGGAGTAGGCTTGGGGACTTTCAAGGAGACAATGAAGAACAGCTCTGAAGAATGTGGGACAGGTGGGAGTGGAAAGTACCAGAACTGGGGGCAGGAGGTCAATGGACAGTTGAGATAAGGATAGCTCTCAATACTATCAGTATTGAGATAGCTCTCAATACAATGTACTCATCTCACAGTGCGCTAAGGGTTAACATTCTTTTAAAGATTTCTATTTTTACCTGGGTTAGCAACAATACCAGAAAAAAATTAAAGAACATTTTATCCTGAATCTTTGACACCGTGCTTGGATCTCATGGGTTCAACCAGCAAAGGATTGAATGATTGTCAATCCTCTATATCACAGGACAGGTATTTCTAAAAAGCACTCTGAAGCCTGACACAGCTGGTTAGAAGAAAAGAGCTGATAAAGAAAGGCTACTGAGTCAGAAGAAATACCAGGGTCTGAAAACAAAAATCTATAGCAAAGTCAAAGAAGGGAAAGCAAAAAAGCTCAACAAATCTCCTGTGAAGTGGCTAAGATATATAAAAGGAGATGCCATAGCAGGATTACAGTATTTATCCATATTGTTAACAAAACTGAACAAAAATCCTACTTACAAGTACACTTGTGAAAATTTGGAGTTACTCCCCTGATTTCAATAGTTACTCCAGATTTACATTAGTAAAATTAAGAGCAGAACCTGGCCCCTAATTCAGAGAATACAAGTTTTCTATAAGTCATCAGAAGTAGCTATTCAGTCATTGTTGACTGACACGAACCTCTGCCTCCTAAAAAAAGAAGTAAAAAGTTAGTATGGCCATCAAAGCCCAAGTTTGACTCACCAGCCACTACAAAATGGGATTTTTCTTCACAGCTCACATATTTTCAGAGCACTTTCAATTTCTGATAAACACAATAATGATAAGATATATGCTGAATTGACCTAACTGTGCCAGGAGAAAAAAGAAAAGGAATACCTGTGGCACCTTAGAGACTAACCAATTTATTTCAGCATAAGCTTTCGTGAACTACAGCTCACTTCATCGGATGCATGCATTGTATGCATCTGATGAAGTGAGCTGTAGCTCACGAAAGCTTATGCTCAAATAAATTGGTTAGTCTCTAAGGTGCCACAAGTACTCTTTTTCTTTTTACGAATACAGACTAACATGGCTGTTACTCTGAAACCTGTCATTGTGCGAGGAGAGAAGCTGCTTCCTCTCCTCCCCCACTGCTTTCCACTTTGGATCCTCAGATCAAAAATATGACAATCCAAAAATAGTTCACAGTCAGCAAAAAATGGCTAGTAAAATTACCGTAGATAAAATTATTGCAAAGACTCCATGCAAGTGGTCCTCAAGTTCACTTCTATTTCAAAATCTGTGAATTGTTGTTCATGTGGCATGGATGACCAGAGACGTGCTTGTCTGACTGGAGATGGCTCAGATTAAGGACTCCTCAATTCTTTGTTCTTGCTACTCTTCAAGTGTTATGCTTTTTAGTTATCAAAAACAAGGAGACATTTTCCTTTATTGTATAAAATTGGTAATATGTAAGATAAAAGAAGGTCCAATATCACATCCTGGGCAAAGTTATTGTACCTAATCTATAGCTAATTTCACCTACTCCATGTGCATAAATATTTTTTTAAATGTCAACTGACTTACGAGCTATATGGAGGACTGGTCTATTATATTTTTCAGAATAAAATATCTGAACAATAAAAGGAGCAATACTATTTAAAGGTGATTACATAGTCTATACAGAAAATGATCTAAATGCTTTGCACAAAGTTATTCAACTCTGATAAATGCTGTAAGTGTAACTCCATAAAAGTAATACCAGAGCCTATGCTGTGGGACTGTTCAGAAGTTCATCCCATTCAGTAAGAGGTATTAGATAGAATAAATCTAGTCCTCAACTCCAATTTACAACTTGCTGTAGAAACTTTCCTGCTGGGGAATACATCTCTGCTATCAATAGTAGATCATAATGAACAAGCCTAGTTCACTGGAACACCTATGACAGAAAAAAGATTAATTCTAATAACCACCAGAGCTCCCCAACCCTCAACAATGGAGTAATAATCTATTAGACTGGGCAAATGATTTAGAAAGATCTTTATATAGACAAGAAAAAGGGAGCTAACATCTACAGTCTGAGCAAATGTGGAAACCCTTTCTAGATTAGTATGGAGATGACTGATATATTATTTACAGGTGACTAGCTTAGATACTATTACTATGCTGAAGCTTACGTTTATAGCCAATGACAAGCTTTAAAACATAGTACAATCATGCTATTCAGATTCAGCATTTATTAATAACGGATGACTTTCTCATAGATTTTAAAAGATATTGAATATGCAAACCCCATTATATCAGATTGCTTTAGGTCCACAGGAGAATAATAAAAATGACCGGGGATGTCCTCCATTTTAACAATTATTCTGGATGAAAGTACTTGCCATTTCCAAAGTTAAGGTTTCCTTATTATGATATCAGTAAAATGTTATAGTGACACTGCTGCTATTGCTAAGAAGCCTTTATTTTAATCTTTTCTAGTATTTACAACAGCTGTTGTCAACTCACATGTTGTTGTTTTTTTATGGTGGATCTCATGATATCTGGTGTCCTTCTTAAAGCCTCCACTTCTGGAGTCGTATGATTATGTCAGAATCACAGTGAGTTTCTAACAGTCTTAGTTGCAGAGTAAAGCTTAAAAATATGAATGCTAAAGGCTCCAACACCAGAAGGCAAATAAAGAGACCACAACATTTATTATTTTAAATATCTCATGATTCTGTGTGGCCTGACTCGTGAATTTTGAATGCTTGTGGTTGGCAACATTGCAAAATCTTATGCTAAGTTACCTTTAGGACCTTTCCCTCTCCATTTCTTTTTGTGACAGGCAATACCATGGGAATATCATGGTTAAAGAGCTGTAGAGCTTCGCTACAGAAGCAGAACCAGTACTAATTGATGTCTGGACTGCTGCTATCAGAGAAAGGGTCTCTATTAAACAGTTATGCCCCAACAGTTTCGTTGATGTAAGCCACAGGAAGTGCCTTAATTGCTGCTTCTATAGTATTCATCAATTAGGTGAAATATTACATCACATCTACTCCATTGCCTCTTCATTAGAGAACAGGGGGAAAGAGTTGTTTTCAGATCTCAAACAGAGCTTTACTCTCAGGACTCATCCTGCTCTGGTTTTCCTCTTCAGACCTCTCCTGGCACAACCTGATGAGCTCTCCTACCTTACAGATGGCATCTGAAGGAGCCCAGGGGGATCAACAACCTTTGTACAGCCTTACCCCTCACTCCTTAGCCCCTATCTCAACAACCTCAGTTTCCAAATTTCAAGGGCTCTGGAGCTGTGCAGCACAGAACACATATCATTTAAAAATTCAGGTGCCATGACTCCCCCAAAAGACACCTGCTAGGCCATTTCTGATGCATCTTAAAGGCAGATATCTAGTGGACCATAAGGATTAGTATAGTTGCCATTCACTGTATAAGTAAAGACATACATTTGAATTGTGACTGAGCCTTAGATTTACACAAACCATAATTATCCTCCAAAATGATACTAAGGATAAAAAACACCTTCTGAAGCAGGCTGTGACCTTTCAGCAAGATATGAAGTAAATTAAATAGATGGTATAAATGTAAGGGGACTGTTGCCCCCTTACTAACATTCAGTGGGGGTGTTTTGGTTGGCTAGCTCCCAGTACTAAAAGGGGAAGGGTCTATGGGAAATCAGGACCCTAAGACTGCCAGTCCCCAGGAACAATGGGGAGAGGCCAATGCTCCAGGTCAGCCTGAATGACAGGGCGGGCAGACTAATCAGGGAGTCAGGAGGCCAGGGAGGTCGGCCAGGGAGCTGGAATTGCCTGCATCAGACAGAGTAGAGCCAAGATAAGGAGAAAGCAGGGGCCCAAGCTAAGCTGGGGAGCAGAGCTGTGCCAGATCCAGAGGAATCAGAAAAGCAGCTCAGAGAGAGCAGACCCTGTCCTGTCAGCAGAGCTGCAGCCCCAAAGCCAGAGGCACAGCCCAGAGAGAGCAGACTTCCCCTGGGAAGAAAGCTGCAGCAACCAGAGCCAGAGGGGCCAGAAAAGCAGCCCAGGAAGCAGGTCAGTGCTGGGAGCAGAGTCACAGAAGTAGCATGCAGAGCAGACCTGTCCTGGGAGCAGAGCTGTAGTAACCAGAGCCAGAGGGGCCAAAGAACCAGCCCAGGGAGCTGGAGGCAGAGCAACAGCAGCAGTGCTGAGACAGAGTGGTGGAGCTGGGGCTGGAGCAGTCCGGAGCCGGGTGCGGTAAGCAGCTGGGGAGAGAGAGGGGGACCCTGGGCAGCGGGCCCAGCAGAGGGAGACGCTTCAGCCAAGAGGCTCTGCAGGCCAGGCTTGGATCGTAAACCCGACAGGGCGAGGGCGACACTGGGAAGAAGGGTCCTACCACTTAGAGCCTGAGAGCATGTGGCCACCACCAGAGCAAGTGTGTCCAACCCACAGCATCCCTACAGCGCAGCCAGGGCCTGAGAAGAAGGCCTGGGACTTACAAGGAAGAGACTGTGAACTGCCCTGACATTCCAGAGACACTGTTTGTGATGTTCCCTGCCACTGAGCGGGCTGATGTGTTTCCTTTAACCTTTCCCACTTTTCCTTATTCTTTTTAAAATTAATTGTTGATTAAATAACTTGCATTTGCTTTAACTTGTATGTAATGGTCAGTGGGTCAGAGAAGTGCCCAGTGCAGAGAGAGTACCCCAGAGTGGGGACACCTTAGCCCCTGTCCTAGGTGACCAAAGCAGTGTTGGGGATCGAGCCCCCCAGGAATCCTGGGCCCAGCCTTGTTGAGGTTATGAGGACTCTGCCAGACAGGAGAGTGGAAGGGGAGTCCTCAAAGGCCGAGAGGCCTCTGGGTAAAGAAAGTGGGAGCGAGGACTCAGTTCCTTTTGCTAGCCCACTTCACCGGGGTAGTGCAGAAGCCAGGAAAGTTCCCCACAATAGCGGGACTATTCCCCCTCTTACATAAAGCTCAGACACTCAAGTTTGGATGATGATACATGACCTTAACAGCAAGTGGCCAGCTGACGTCAAGAAGGAAAGCAAGAGGAGATGTTTCAAACTCAGTGTGGAGAAATCAAAGATATCAAAGAACTTCACAGTGAATGCGAGTGAAGAAAAGATCAAATTCAAGGACAAATCACTTTGTGTATGGAGAACGGTAACTGGCATAAGTGGAAGAATAATTTGGAGGGGGGAAAAGAATATGTTGCATTAGTTTAAAAAAAGAGGACTCTGGATCAGATTCTGATTTCAAGCCAGTGCAAAAACAGAGCCATGCAATTGAAATCAACGGAAGTACTCAATAATAACATCAGAGTAGCTGAGTTCAGAATATGACCCTGTGTGTCTTAATGAAGAAATAAGACTGGACCTTTTTTATAGCTGTTCTGTGGGTTTCCCTCTTCATCACATTATTACAAATTTGTTTGATTGAGAAGCTACTCAGAAATTAAAAACTGTGCCAGCAAAATGAAGCATCCATAGTGAGCTCAACATGGAAAAGCAGTAACTAGACAGTTTCAGAAGGTCATATATGACAGCTGCTGTACTAGCTGTGCAAAATCACTAATTCTCTCGCACACAATGTCTGACACAGTTTTCCCTGGTGTGGTGTGTATAAGGGGGTGGGTTAAAGTTACTTACTCCTGGGAGAATTCTGTGCAACTGCGCAGGTGCAGAATTCATGTCCCCCCATAGATTTATTTGCTTTCTCACAGAAAAATGACTTTCTGACAGGGAAGCAAAGGGAAACTGCAAGAGCAGTCACACACCACACCCAAGCAGCCATTTCAGGAACCTGGAGCATCTGGCAGAGAGTTAAATCAGTGCAGGGCTGGGGACACCACAGCCAGTGGCTCCTACTCTGAGCAGGGATCAGCTGCTAGTCCTAGCTGGGCCGGAGGCAGGAGAGGACGGGGGTTCCTCTTCCTCTGCAAGGAGTTGCTGGAGCTATTTCAGACGTAAACCCAGAAACCTCCCCCAGCTGCAGGAAGCTCAGCATCTTCCCCTGCTTCCTGCCCCCATCACTCCTCAGCTGCGAGGGGGAGAGGAGGGGTCACTGTATGGGGAGCTGCTCCCCCATCCTCCCAACCCCCGTTCATCTGGACCTTCCATATTCAGACACCCCTGCCAAGCCTTACCCTGTACGCCCAGAACGCCCCTAGCATTCCATACCCGAACCCCACCACACTGAACCTCAACCCCTACATCTGGAACCTCCCTGCATCCAGATCCCCTGCCTCCAGATCCCCACCTCTGCACCACAGACCACCCCCCCACTGATCTCCCTGCACTCTAACCCCAACCCTGATGAACCCTACCCCCTTCATCACCCTGAGCCCCCACATCCAGACACCCACGCCACTGACCCCCAACTAGCTGCACCCAGACCCCCACCCCAACAAGCCCCACTCCCCCAGCACCCAAACTCCCCTGCTGAGACCCCCACACCCAGACCCCTCTGCCCAGCCCCAACCACCTTCACTTAGAAGCCCCTGCAAAGTGCCATTGCCCCTGCACATGGAATTCCCCCCACAATAAGCTTCTGTGTATCCAGATCCCCACCCCCTAGACCGTCCCCCCTCACTGAGCTGCCTGCACCCAGACTGTCCCACACAGAGCCCTCTCACCCCACACCTGGATCCCACCCCCACACGGAGCACCTTCAAACTTGGATCCTGCCTGGGTGAGCCTGCCTGCTCCACACCTAGTGCACCTGGCACAGAGGAGCAGGACCCAGGGTGTTTCTGGGGCAGGCCCAGGCCTTGTGCTATGTCAGAGTTGGGTGCAGCCTCACCGCTGAGTCCATGTCCCAGGGGTGGAGGTGCAAGGTGATCTTCCACCTTCATTCAGCCAGTGGCCTGTGCTTCCCACTGTCATGCTGGAGCCTCTATGCATTTATTTATTGACAAATAAAACTTGCAGAATTTTAAAACACTGTGCACAGAATTTTTAATTTTTTGGTGCAGAATGCCTTCAGGAGTAAGGCTTAAGGAATACACATATGCTTGAAAAATTAACCTGATTTTGGTGCATTCTTATCTTTTCAGTAAAATCACTGAAAACACGGCCATGCCAGTTAGATATAATGTGTACTCAGTGAATTGGGTCTTAAATTTTGATGTGCCAGATGTTCACAAGTTAACCACTGTTAAAGTTTTAATAAATGTAGCAACAAATTGAGTAAAACTGCTTAAAGTAAAACTTTCTGCACTAGCAAGTCTTTTAATAAATAGCTCGTTTTGGGGTTTGTTTGTTTTTTTTTGTAAAATTAGAGGCTGATCAGAACAAACACTTTTTTTTGTTTGTTTTTTTTTAAGAAAAACTCTTTTAGACTCCCATGTGATATGGATCAGGCCCTAAACTAAGAATTGTAAACAATTAATAATGTCTGCAGGGGGGAAATAATACCACGGATAGATTTACTGTTCATAGCCTGATACAATGAAAACAGGTGCAATGACATAGCTTCATAATTACTGACTCTTTCCATCTCAGAGAGATGGAGATTGGGACTATGATGGGGATTGAGACTATGGTGCAGAATACTGAACTGAGATAATCTAATTTATTTTAGTGGCGCCATCTGTATACAAACTCAGCTCTTCAGGAAGGAGAACAAGAAAATATATTTATCTTTTTTAATTGCTTCCTGGCCTTTACAATAGTTTAACTGAAGAAGCCCAGTAAAAACAGGTGCAAAAAGAGCTTTGGGAAAATCCAACTCCACCCTCACCAGACCATGCAGACAGCACAAAAATGTGAAAAAGACCAGAAAGACAGAAATCTTATTTCATTTCAAAGCATGGAATGGCTGCATATGTATTAATCATACAACACAAAGGGATGGGGTGAGGAAGGAATCTCCTTCATATTTAGCTGTGTCGTGTATCACAAAATGCATTCAGGGCATAATGTTGTGGAGCTGAGTTTAAATGACAGCAAAGGTGCAGCACTGTGGCAAAATGAATTTGTGATCTTAAAACATCAAGATTTACTGATAAATTACCTCCAAGGAGGGAGAGAAGAATAGCTGAAGGATTTACACAGCACCTGCTGTCAACCAATCTACTAAGCAGCATTGACAGTGTATGTCCTTCCTGGCGCAGCAGGGAATGACACACTACTTCCAGCGAAGAAAAGGAGGAATGATATAATAAACGGCTGCAATTATGAGGGGTCAATACAACCAGAGGGGAATGATGGTCTCCATATTGGAAGAGAAGGTTAAAGGACTAAAGACCCAAGTATCAACCCTGCATTACATCAGAGAAAATGAAGACTTTCTGGACAGAAGTCAGCGTTTGGTTCTGGAGGCACAACATGCTGAAGAATCAGAGAGGGCAGTGCAGAATGGGGAAGAAAACTGGCAGCATGTGACCTCCAGAAGAAGAATGAGGAGAACCCATGTACCCTCTATGCAGATAGAGGTAAGAAACCATTTTCAGGCTCTCTGCACAGGTACTACTGCAGAGAAGGATTTGGAAGAGCCCTCTGAGGGATCAGAAGGAGACCCCATCGACCAGAAGGCATGGGATGCACTGTCCTAGGGATGGATGTTCCACGACCACCATTTCCAAGAGGAGGAGACGGATGGTGGTGGTCAGGGACTCCCTCCTAAGGGGGACAGATCATCCATCTGCCTACCAGACCAGAAGTGTGCTGCTTGCCTGGAGCTAGAATTCAGGATGTGACGGAGTGTTTGCCAAGACTGATCAAGCCCTCGAACCATTACCCCTTCCTACTTCTCCATGTGGGCACCAATGATACTGCCAACAGTGACCTTGAGCTGGTAACTGAAGACTACATGGCTCTGGGAAGAAGGATAAAGGAGTTTGAGGTGCAAGCCGTGTTTTCATCCATCCCCCATGTTGAAGGAAAAGGCCCAGGTAGGGACTGTTGAATTGTGGAGGTAAATGTGTGTTATGCAGGTGGTGTTGGAGAGAAGGCTTTGGATTCCTCGACCATGGGATGTTATTCCAGGAAGAAGGATTGCTAGGAAAAGATGGGATCCACCTAACGAAGAGAGGGAAGAGTATCTTCGCAGGCAGGCTTTCAAACCTAGTGAGGAGGGATTTTAACTAGGTTTGCCCGGGGACGGTGACCTAAGCCCTGAGGTAAGTGGGAAGTGGGATATCGGGAGGAAACACAAGGAGGAGGGTGCAATGGGGGGAGGGCCTCCTGATTCACACTGAGAAAGCAGGGCAATCAGCTAGTTATCTTAGGTGTATGTACACAAATGCAAGAAGCTTGGAAAACAAGCAGGAAGAATTGGAAGTCTTGGCACAGTCAAAAAACTATGATGTTATTGGAATAACAGAGACTTGGTGGGGTAGCTCACATGACTGGAGCGCTGTCATGGATGGGCATAAACTGTTGAGGAAGGACAGGCGGGGGAGGAAAGGTGGAAGAGTTGCACTGTATGTAAGAGAGTGGTATGACTGCTCAGAGCTCCAGTATGAAACTGGAGAAAAGCCTGGTGAGAGTCTTTGGGTTAAGTTTAGAGGCGAGAGCAACAAGGATGGTGTTGTGGTGGGCATGTGCTACAGACCACCAGACCAGGAGGATGAGGTAGACAAGGCTTTCTTCGGACAATTAACTGAAGTTTCCAGAACATAGGACCTGATTCTCAGGGGGGACTTCAATCACCATGACACCTGCTGGGAGAGCAATATAGCAGTGCACAGACAATCCAGGAAGTTTTTGGAGAGTGCTGGGGACAGCTTTCTGGTGCAACTACTGGAGGAACCAACTAGGGGCCATTCTCCTCTTGATCTGCTGCTTACAAATAGGGAAGAATTGGTAGGGGAAGTTGAAGTGGATGGCAACCTGGGCAGCAGTGACCATGAGGTGGTCGAGTTCAGGACCTTGACAAAAGGAAGAAAGGAGAGTGGCAAAATATGGACCCTGGACTTCAGAAAAGCAAACTTTGACTCCCTTAGGAAACTGATGGGCAGGACCCCTGGGAGGCTAATATGAGGGCGAAATGAGTCCAGGAAAGCTGACTGTATTTTAAAGAAGCCTTATCGAGAGCGCAGGAACAAACCATCCCAGTGAGCTTAAACATAAAAAGGAAGGTTATAAGAAGGGGACACTTAGTCTGATGACTAGGGAGGAGTATAAAAATATTGTTCAAGTATGCAGGGGTGTAATCAGGAAGGGCAAAACACAACTAGAGTTGCAGCTAGCAAGGGATGTAAAGGGTAACAAGAAGGATTTCTACAGGCATGTTAGCAACAAGAAAAAGGTCAGGGAAAGTGTGGGACCCTTAATGAATGGGGGAGGCAACCTAGTAACAGATGATGTGGAAAAAGCCTAAGTATTCAATGCTTTTTTTGCCTCGGTCTTCACAGACAAGGTCAGCTCCCACACTGCTGCCCTGGGCAATACAGGATGGGGAGGAGGTGAGCAGCCCTCAGTCGTGAAAGAACATGTTAAGGACTATTTAGAAAAGCTGGACATGCAGAAGAGCTGAGGGAATTGGCTGATGCGATTGCAGAACAATTGGCCATTATCTCTGAAAACTCGTGGCAATCGGGGGAGGCCCCAGATGATTGGAAAAAGGCAAATATATGCCCATCTTTAAAAAAAAGGAAGAAGGAGAACCCGGGGAACTACAGACTGGTCAGCCTCACCTCCATCCCTCTGTAAGGGGACTGGTGCCCCCTTACTAACATTCAGTGGGGGTGTTTCAGTTGCTAGCTCCAGTACTAAAAAGGGGGAAGGGTCGATGGGGAATCAGGACCCTGAGACTGACAGCCCCCAGGAACAATGGGGAGAGGCCAATTCTCCAGGTCAGCCTGAATAACAGGGCGAGCAGGCTAATCAGGGAGTCAGGAGGCCAGGGAGGTCGGCCAGGGAGGTCCCGTCCTCCCTGTGAGCTGGAATTGCCTGCGTCAGACAGAGTGGGGCCGAGCTAAGGAGAAAGCAGGGGCCCAAGCTAAGCTGGGGAGCAGAGCTGTGCCAGATCCAGAGGGACCAGAAAAGCAGCCCAGAGAGAGCAGACCCTGTCCTAGGAGCAGAGCTGCAGCCCCAAAGCCAGAGGAACAGCCCAGAGAGAGCAGACTTGCCCTGGGAGGAGAGCTGCAGCAACCAGAGCCATAGGGGCAAGAAAAGAAGCCCAGGAAGCAGGTCAGTGCTGGGAGCAGAGTCACAAAAGCAGCCTGCAGAGCAGACCTGTCCTGGGAGCAGAGCTACAGCAACCAGAGCCAGAGGGACCAAAGAAGCAGCCCAGGGAGCTGGAGGCAAATCAGTAGCAGCAGTGCAGACAGAGTGGTGCAGCTGGGGTTGGAGCAGTCTGGAGCTGGGTACGGTGAGCAGCTGAGGAGACCGAGGGGGACCCCAGGCAGCAGGCCCAGGACAGGGAGACGCCTCAGCCAAGAGGCTCTGCAAGCCAGGCTTGGATCATAACCCCGACAGGGCGGGAGAGACATTGGGAAGAAGGGTCCTACCAATTAGAACCTGAGAGCGTTTGTCCGCCACCAGAGCGAGTGTCCAACCCACAGCATCCCTGAAGCACAGACAGAGCATGAGACTTATAAGGAAGAGACTGTGAACTGCCCTGACATTCCAGAGACATTGTTTGTAATGTTCCCTGCCACAGAGCGGGTTGATGTGTTTCTTTTAAGCTTTCCCATTTTCCCTTATTCTTTTTAAAATTAATCGTTCATTAAATAACTTGCATTTGCTTTAACGTGTATGTAATGGTCAGTGGGTCAGAAAAGTGCCCAGTGCAGAGAGAGTACCCCGGAGTGGGGACACCCTAGCCCCTGTCTTAGGTCACCACAGCAGGGTTGGGAGTCGAGCCCCCCAGGAATCCTGGGCCCAGCCTTGTTGAGGTTACGAGGACTCTGACAGACAGGAGAGTGGAAGGGGAGGGAGGCCCCTGGGTAAAGGAAGTGGGAGCGAGGACTCAGATCCTTTGGCTAGCCCACTTCACTAGGGTAGTGCAGAAGCCAGGAAAGTTCCCCACAACAGTGGGACTATTCCCCCTCTTACACCTGGAAAAATCATGGAGCAGGTCCCCAAGGAAACCATTCTGAAGCTTTTGGAGGAGAGGAAGGTGATCAGGAACAGTCAGCATGGATTCACCAAGGGCAAGTCATGCCTGACCAACCTGATTGCCTTCTATGATGAGATAACTGGCTCTGTGGACATGATAAATCTTGACTTTAGCAAAGCTTTTGATATGGTCTCCCACAGTATGTTGGTAGCAAGTTAAAAAAGTATGGATTGGGATGAATGGACTATAAGGTAGATAGAAAGCTGGCTAGATTGTCGGGCTCAATGGGTAGTGATCAACGGCTCGATGTCTAGTTGGCAGCCAGTATCAAGCGGAGTGCCCCAGGGGGTCAGTCCTGGGGCCGGTTTTGTTCAACATCTTTATTAATGATCGAGATGATGGGATAAATTGCACCCTCAGCAAGTTCGCGGATGACACTAAGCAGAGGTGGGGAGGTAGATAAGCTGGAGGGTAGGGATAGGGTCCAGAGTGACCTAGACAAATTGGAGGATTGGGCCAAAAGAAATCTGATGAGGTTCAGCAAGGACAAGTGCAGAGTCCTGCACTTAGGATGGAAGAACCCCATGCACTGGTACAGGCTGGGGACCCACTGGCTAAGCTGCAGTTTTGCAGAAAAGGACCTGGGGGTTACAGTGGACAAGAAGTGGATATGAGTCAACAGTGTGCCCTTGTTGCCAAGAAGGTTAATGGCATATTAGGCTGCATTAGTAGGAGCATTGCCAGCAGATCGAGGAAAGTGATTATTCCCTTCTGTTCGGCACTGGTGAGGCCAAATCTGGAGTACTGCATCCAGTTTTGGGCCCTCCACTATAGAAAGGACGTGGACAAATTGGAGAGAGTCCAGTGGAGGGCAACAAAAAAGATCAGGGGGTGGGTCGCTTGACTTACGAGGAGAAGCTGAGGGAACTGGGCTTGTTTAGTCTGCAGAAGAGAAGCGTGAGGGGGAATTTGATAGCAGCCTTCAACTACCTGAAGGGGAATTCCAAAGAGGATGGAGCTCGGCTGTTCTCAGTGGTGGCAGAGGACAGAACAAGAAGCAACAGTCTCAAGTTGCAGTGGGGGAGGTCTAGGTTGGATATTAGGAAACCCAGTTTCACTAGGAGGGTGGTGAAACACTGAATGGGTTACCTAGGGAGGTGGTGGAATTTCCATCCTTAGAGGTTTTTAAGGCCTGGCTTGACAAAGCCGTGGCTGGGATGATTAAGTTCGTGTTGGTCCTGCTTTGAGCAGGGTGTTGAACTAGATGACCTCCTGAGGTCTCTTCCAACCCCAATCTTCTATAATTCTCTGATGCAGTTAGAGGTGATGACTAAGAACAATGACCATGATTTAAAGAAAACAAAACTACTACAATAACTTTGCTTTTTCTGTAATGCCAGCATGCTTTGATATTATATAGGAGACTTTGTTACTGTTAACTAGCTGGTCAAATTATTTATTGTGAATAATAGTGATTATTTGTTGTGAATAATAGTGATTATTTATTATTGTGAATTATAATATTATTATTATTTATTATTATTGTGAATAATAGTGATTTGTTGTGAATAATAGTGATTTACAAATTCTTTTTTTTGGTCTGCAGATTGTTCATTTCTGATTTCTTCACTTGTATCTTTTATTTACAAATATTTACTGACGAATTTTCAGCATTTGGTTGGTGTGCAAACAGTTCTCAGCAACAGTTCACTGTTCTACACCATTAAAGTCATTGGCAGTTTTGCTACTGACTTCAGTGGGTGCAGAATCATGCCCTATTTTGTTTTGTGTGGCTGATTACCTAATTCCCATGGTATTGTTTTTGCTCAGGATGATTGAAACTTTTGAAACAGAATACTAATGAACAGTGAGCAACAACTAATAAACTTCTGGAATGATGTGACAAACTGGGAGATTTTCTTAATGTTTTGTATGAATATTGTGTGGGTCTCAGTTTCCCCTATGTGTTGCTCAATTAAGTAGGTGGTGGGACAAGGGTGTTTGATCTTTGCAGAGACCCCTACAGATTCAGGTGTGACTGCCATTGAGCTGCCTGGGCTCAGACAAGTGCTGGATATTTTGTAACATGAGCAACTGATGGCCAGAGGGGCCCACCATCTGCAAAAAGCCAGCTGGCTATGGCAAGCTGGAGAACAAATTGTTGAGGTGGAGACCAGGTGACCGGTTTTGCCTGGTAAAGACAACAAAGGACAGAGGAGGGGCAAATGGGCGTGACTTTGGATTGACTTTTGAAAGCAGGTCAGTTTCCTGGGCTGGGTTCTCTGTGGGGAAGCAAGGGCTCTGCGCCTGACCAAGATAGATTTTGCTGTAACTTCCTGCTTTCTGCGCTAACAAAGAACTTTTCTACACTGTATTCCAGACAACTAATAAACTCTTTTGTTTTACAATGCTGGCTCAGAGTCATTGCTGATTGCGGAAGTTGGGGGTGCATGCCCTTTGGGAGCATGTAAGGCTTCCCCAGGTATCCTATTCAGGTGGACTCACTGTGGGGAGCTCATGGCATGAAACAGGGGTGCTGAAGGCTCCGACGTAAGTCCCAGGAGGCAGTACAGCAAAGGAGGATTACCCTAGTGGGAGTGTGCCCTGAGGGGTTGCTACACTGAAGAGAGTCCTACCTGAGATTAATTCAGAGCTGTTCCAGAGCACTGCGCCTGTGCATCCAACAGGACGGATTTTCAGACAAATAATCAGGCATGCTGGCATTCACTGGGCATTGAGAACATTTTCAAAAACTCACAGCTACTCTCTGAATACTCTCAAAGAACAAGACCCCACAAATTGTGCCTGGCTCCTGCACCAGGCAATGTGGAGAAGGGAGCAGGCTAATTTGCCCTCTTCCACTTTAACAAACCTATGTAGGAACTAGACACAATCTGCTGCACAATCATAAAATTATTTCCCCTCCCCCGCACAGAACCCTCCAAGTAAATGGATTACCAGAGCAGCTATCTATTCATCAAGGCTTATTGCATGGGATGTAGTAATTTGCAATCTGACACTTACACCTTGATCCTGCAAGTCCTTATATGGCATGCAAGGTTGTGGCTAATCCAGCGCAAGTGTAAATGGAGGCTACCAAGGATGTAAGCAAAACTGTACATTAGATGTAGTCCCCGCACTGTTCACTTGTCTGTTCAAAGCAAACCAATTTAAGGGAGGAGGGTTTTCTGGATAGGAAATTATAATAACTACCACCTGTTCCTTGAATATTCTTCAGTTTCAGGTTGGAGGAAAAGTAGGGTGACCAGACAGAAAGTATGAAAAATGGGAATGGAGGAGTGGTGGGTAACAGGCACCTATATAATAAAAAGTCCCAAATATTGGGACTGTCCCTATAAAAGCAGGACATCTGGTCACACTAAGGAAAAGTTATGGCTACTCATTATCCATTTATTTCTCATCAGCAGATTTACTGACAGGCCACTGCAGTTGTCCCTGGCTGAGAGTTTTGGTTAGAGGAAGGTTTTCAATCTAAAATTCAACATCTTCAACGGTTCTGTTTGGATTGGTTTATGGAAACAACTCCAGATTCACAGCAGTGTAACAGAATCTGGACCTGAGTTTGGAATTTTCAGAGAGCTCAATAGATATGATGATTGAATACTAAGCAAAATTTTTGATATGAGAGAAAAAAACTAAGAAGAGGATGAGCTAAACACAAATGGATACTGTTGTTCTCTTATGTGATGGTTCTATAGCATTGGCACTCTAGCCAGTCTGTATCTTTCACTTGCATTTCCTCAGGCTCAAATCTCAGAGCTACTTTTCAGCACAGCGGGCAGTAAGCTTGCCCTAATTACTGCCAGGGAAACCCAGATGCTTTTGTCAGCTTTTCAAGCAAAGAGAAAGATTACAGGCAGACAAACCAATCATAGGATCAAGGATGGTTCATAAGATTTTAAAAAATTCCACTGGAACAAATCTAAACACTGTATAAATCTGAGACCCAACCCGATTGTTCATATATGGGCTTAATCCTCCAGAAGAGAAGAGAAAAATACAAATGCAGTCAATTTAAGAGTTGATTACTATAACAAGCCCTTTTCATGTGATTTGAGTGGATACAAGGTATTGACCCTAAACTAATATAAAACTATTACACTGGCTTTTCATTTGAATGTAATCTGTGTCTACCTGCTAGAAAGAAATGGCTAAGACAATAATGAAGCAGGGCCCACTCCTGCTGTTGCTGATGTGAAGGATAAGTCTCATTGTCTTCAATAGGAGGGAAGATTCAAGCCCCAAAAATTCAGCCCTTCAGCTACAGAAGAATTTTGAGTAGACTAATAGTAATGACTATTTCCCACCTTTTGAAATTAAGTGGTGAGGGTGCTGCATTTTTTTTTCAAATTCAATTTCAGAAGCATTTAACCAGTTCAGTTTAAGATGGAGGAACATACACCATTCCAGCTTTTTATCTAATGTTAGTGGCAGAAACTAGTGACTGTCATAACTGATTTCAACAGCATATTGCAGACAGCACAACAGGGGTGAAAGTAACTTAAAGGACTTACCGGTACACCGGAGTCCTGAGCAGGGGCATGGCCTCAACCGGAAGAGGTGGGGCCTTTAAGGCCCTGGGGCTCTGGCTGTGGCTGGGAGCTCCGGGGCCTTTAAATCACCCCGGAATGCCCAGCTGCAGGGGCGATTTAAAGGGTCCGGGGCTCCAGCTACCGCAGTGGATCTCCAGGCCCTTTAAATTGCTTCCTGAGCCGCAGCAGCAGGAACCCTAGGTCCTTTAAATCACTGCCCAAGCCCAGCTGCCGTAGCCCTGGGGTAGCGGCGGCAGGGCTCCGGCGTGATTTAAAGGGCCTGGGGCTCCCTACAGAGCCAGAGCCCTGCCACTGCTACCCCAGGGCTCCAGCAGCGGGGCTCAGGAGGCGATTTAAAGGGCCTGGGGTTCCGGCTGCTGCAGGGTGCCCAGGGCCCTTTAAATCGCCAGTCTGGGGAAGCCGGTCTGGTCTGGCATGGCATACCGGCTCTTGCCGATACACCAGACCAGACCACACCGGCTTACTTTCACCTTTGCAGCACAATCAACCATCACCATACAAACACAACTACATTTTCTCATAAGATGGAAAAAACCCTGTTTTTTTAGAGAATTAACACTTTGGCTTTACCTGGTCCAGTTTCTTTTGTTCAGCTAATGCATAACATTAACAGTGATAATGTTTAATCATGTATGTACGGATTCCTGCAAGTTTTTGTTTTGAAAAATCCGTAACTATTTTCTGAAATACATTTCATATCATGATGTAGGCCAGGTCTACACAGAGTAGTGTTGTACCCTTGTGACAGGAAGTGGGAACAAATCAATAGAGCACTTGCATGTGCTACCAGAGGCCTGAGTTCTGTTCCTTGCTCTGCCACTGGGAGACCTTAGGCAAGTCACTTTGCCTCTTTGTGCCTCAGTTTCTTCTTCTGTAAAATTAGGATAATGATACCAGCCTCCTTTGTAAATCTCCACTATGACATCTACTGATGAAAACTACTATATAAGAGCTAGCTAGACCCATTGTTATTGTTTCAGTTAGGGGTGTGATTATTAAAGAAATAGTTCATAGAATCATAGAATATCAGGGTTGGAAGGGACCTCAGGAGGTCATCTAGTCCAACCCCCTACTCAAAAGCAGGACCCATCCCCAATTAAATCATCCCAGCCAGGGCTTTGTCAAGCCTGACCTTAAAAACTTCTAAGGAAGGAGATTCCACCACCTCCCTAGGCAACGCATTCCAGTGTTTCACCACCCTCCTAGTGAAAAAGTTTTTCCTAATATCCAACCTAAACCTCCCCCACTGCAACTTGAGACCATTACTCCTTGTCCTGTCCTCTTCCACCACTGAGAATAGTCTAGAACCATCCTCTTTGGAACCACCTCTCAGGTAGTTGAAAGCAGCTATCAAATCCCCCCTCATTCTTCTCTTCCGCAGACTAAACAATCCCAGTTCCCTCAGCCTCGCCTCATAAGTCATGTGTTCCAGACTCCTAATCATTTTTGTTGCCCTTTGCTGGACTCTCTCCAATTTATCCACATCCTTCTTGTAGTGTGGGGCCCAAAACTGGACACAGTACTCCAGATGAGGCCTCACCAATGTCGAATAGAGGGGGACGATCATGTCCCTCGATCTGCTGGCTATGCCCCTACTTATACATCCCAAAATGCCATTGGCCTTCTTGGCAACAAGGGCACACTGCTGACTCATATCCAGCTTCTCGTCCACTGTCACCCCTAGGTCCTTTTCCGCAGAACTGCTGCCTAGCCATTCGGTTCCTAGTCTGTAGCTGTGCATTGGGTTCTTCCGTCCTAAGTGCAGGACCCTGCACTTATCCTTATTGAACCTCATCACATTTCTTTTGGCCCAATCCTCCAATTTGTCTAGGTCCCTCTGTATCCTATCCCTGCCCTCCAGCGTATCTACCACTCCTCCCAGTTTAGTATCATCCGCAAATTTGCTGAGAGTGCAATCCACACCATCCTCCAGATCATTTATGAAGATATTGAACAATCAGTTAAATCAGTACAATTACTAGTATGGATGTAGTTATCCTGATATAAATATACCCTCTTCCCCAATATACCTTATCCCCTTTCCCTTACAGGAATAGGCTATTGTAGTATAAGTATATTTATAGTGTATAACCTGGGCGGAAGGCAGGGACAGGATGATGGTTATTAATTATACTTGTGTGCAGATTAGCCCATATATTTATTAATAACAACAAATGGCTTCAATTTAATGTTCAAGTAGCAACAGGATGGAATTCACTTGGAAAACTATGCTGCAGATTGAATATGGCTAGCACATGACAGAAACATATTGGAGGGAGGACTCTGCTTTCCAACTGCTTTTATTGCTGCAAATAAATTAATTGATTTCATTAAAGTCATTCCCAAGTTATGCTGGAGTAACCAACTGCACCACATGCCTGATTATTGATATCAGTCAAAAGACAACTATATTAACACATTATTTATTTTGCTCAGAACATGTTTAACTGTGATAACTGCAATCAAAGAGGTTTACTGTCATTGTGAATATCACTACCAACTCAGCAACACCAAACATTTTAATTTTCCTTACACAGATTTATCTGTCTCCTTGGTGTTGGTGGTTAAAATCTACACTGCATCTTAATTTAAGCTCTTGTTTCCACTAACAGTCATAACAGCACGTTCCTCTAATCTTCTATGCTGTCACCATTTTAATTTACTACCTGTCTTATCAGAGTTTAGTACAGTACATGTTTGGTGAAAGCCTTTTCAAAACACACAAAGTCCCTTCATTTCCTTAGTAGAGCCAGTCCAACATGTAAACAGAATTTTATGGTCCACATTCTCTTCTCAGTGACACCGGTGCACAATACTGAAGTCAATAGAGGTGTATCGGTGTAAATGAGAATAATTTAGTCTGATGCATAAGGCATTCAGTAAAGCCATACTGTTTGTTTGATTAAAGTAAAGGATCTGCTATGCTTTCCATTTTTTTTTTCATTTGTTCACAACTAGGATAATATGTGTTTCTGATCCAACCCTCAGAATATGTGATAGATCAGGGATGGGCAAACTACGGCCCGCAAGCCAGATCCGGCCCCTCAGGGCTTTGGATCCAGCCCGCAGGATTGTCTCCCCATGGTGCCGCACGCCCCGCGCCGCTCTCAGAAGTCCCTGGAGCCTGGGGGCGGGACGGCAGAGGTCTCCGTGCATTATCTTTGCCTCCAGGCACCGCCCCCGCAGCTCCCATTGCCCAGGAATGGGGAACCGTGGCTAATGGGAGCTTCGGGGGAGGTACCTGGAGGGGTGGCAAGGGCAGCGCGCGGAGCCCTGTGCCTCCCCCTCACCTAGGGGGCCATGCAGGGACGTGGTGCTGGCTGCTTCCTGGAGCGGCGTGGTGTGGGGCCAGGGCAGGCATGCAGGGAGCCTACCCTGGCTCCGGTACGCGCCGCTGCCACCCCAGAGCCGCTTTAGGTAAGCAGCGCTGGGCTGGAGCCCGAACTCCTACTGCACCGTGCCCCCCAACTCCCTGCCCTAAGCCCCTGCCTGCACCTCGCACCCCTCCTGCACCCCAACTCCCTGCCCTGAGCCCCCTGCTGCACCCTGCATCCCCGTGCACCCTATCCCCCTGCCCTGAGCTCCCTGCCACATCCTGCACCCCTCCTGTACCCCAACTCCCTGCCCTGAGCTCCCTTCTGCAGTGCACACCCCTCCTGCACCCCAACCCCTTTCCTTGAGCCCCCTCATATGCCCCGCACCCCTCCTCTGCCCCAATACCTTGCCCTGAGCCTGTTCCTGCACACAGCAGCCCCTCCCGCACCCCATACTCCCTCCCACACCCCAACCCCCTGCCCCAGCCCTGCATACAATTTCCCCATCCAGATGTGGCCCTCGGCCCAAAAAGTTTGCCCACCCCTGTGATAGATAGATAGATTAGATAAAATTAGCAGTTTGGCTGCTTTTGAGTTGTAACGATACAATGCTGTTTTGCACTCCTACGACAGTTTTTCTTTTGTTTATTTGTTTTTTCTAGGGGAAAGGGTATCACAATATTAGGACACTGCATGGTTCATCTCAGGGCAAAGGACTATAACATTTTTTACCTCTAGCTTGGTGATTAAAATCCAGCCCCAGGTGAAAGGTGACTGAAAATTATTACTATCTGATGTCCGTTTGGTCATCTGTGTGCAATCAGTTTGGTGATCTCACTCCAAATCCCAGAGGATAAGTATCCACATCACAAAACCCACCACCATTAGCACTACATGGCACCCTTGCTGCTGGCAGTCTCAACAGCAAAAGCAAGGATTGAATTACTAAAGCTGAAAAAACTATTATTCTCCCAGTTTTCCCTCAAGGTTGGAGTACATGGGTATGGTCATGAGAGCTTCACACAGAAATGAATGATGCTAAAATTTACTTAACTGACCATAGTAGGGTGTTGTGCTGTCAGATCTCAACTAAACACCTGAAATAATCATTCCTTTACACTACTTAAAGTAGATGTGTTTTATTTGCTAATATCTGACAACTTCATCACTTCCATTAGTGTCAGCTGGGCCACAAAATACTCTGAGATGGTTAACTTATCTTATTTGTCTCATAAACCAGGTGGTCTCAAAGCTTCTTCATTGTGTGGACCTTGTCTTGCCTTAGGGATCACTGTCCCTCTCATTCATGATTACACAGACTGCTGCCCCTCCCAAATGTGACAGTATAATGCCTCTGTGGCAACTGAAGCAATAGCTTGCATGGAAAAGTGATATCTGGAAAGTATTTATATATTCTTAACTGTATTTAATGTGATGTAGCAACTGGAAACAAGGAGAGCCAGCCTAACATAACCAGCCAACTCTCTGTGGATCACCAGCAAATTTTTCATGGACCACAGACCACAAATAGGGAAACATTGTAATTATTAATTATCCATTTTAGACCACTGGGTTAACATACATCACATGCAGTAAATCTACACAAATATGTTTTAAAATTTTGATTGTGAATTGGTTGGGAAATTAAACAAAGCACTCATTTAAAATTCTGTTTCAAAATGAATGATTCACATAGTGGAATCATGGCTCATATCATGACTTAATTGCAAAAAAAAAAAAAAAAGAAAAAAATCTTTCTGTGTAAGAGACTGAGTGAGAGAGAAGGAGAGTTTCGTGTCCATAAAAGGTTTCAGACTCCCCCTCTATTTGACCATGATTCAGGTACTCATGGGAACTGGCAGTGCTAAATCCCCCACTTGGTTCCTGATTCAGGAATGGACTGAAGCACTTAGATACATCCCCATTCTAGCATGTGCTTAAAATCACACATGTGGTTAAGTGCTGCCCTCAGTGAGAATGTTTTCCTGAACTGGGCCCATATTATACTAATGGAAGATGGCATATGGTTTAACCATCAACAATGTGGATTTTAATTCCTTTTTACATGACTGTAAGTAAGCAAAAGGATTTCAGCTACTTCAACCTGCATCTAGGTAATACAGTATTAAAACTCTGTCTTAATATACACCTCTGTAAGCAAATCCATGCTGACACAGTGACCTTAACCTAAGCTACTGGGCCTTTTCTCCTCTTAAACCACTGCAAGTTAAGGTCAGAATGTCAACCTAGATTTCCACTCTCTCTATTTCCCTGCTTTTGTAGGTGTATGACCTGATCAGCATTACCTGATTTAAGTACCTGGATAGAGTTTCTATAGGTCACTGACCTTTTAATCTAATATCCTTAAAGGCTTGCTGAATGTCTTTTGCTTTGTCTGTCTAGTTTACATTGATATTGGTTCCAGCCTATTTCTATGGACAGGCTTTGCCAGGGTTTCTGAATGAAAACCTGCCACCTACCGCTTCCCTATCTGGCTAATCATTGTGGCTGGGATATTCAAAGGAGTCGGGGGGTGGGGGGAATTAGGCAGCTAAATCTCTTTGAAATTCCATGGAATTCCAGGAAGTTCCATTTGTCAGATCCCCATGGATGGCACAATCCCTTGCATAATTCAACTAGGCAGTGCCATGATGTCAGGAAATTGAATCGACAATGGGTGGAAGCATTGGGATAGTTGGGATCCTGACATACCCAAGGGTGAGCCATATACTTCCTGTGTGTTATTCCTGCTCTACAGCACAGTGATGTAAAATTTATTCCCAGATATGAGGAGCCGAGTCTGAGCATGGCCAAATCCTTGATCCAGCATGCCACCACAAACAAATACAGAGTGATGCATTGTGTCCTGCTTTGTATTGTCCTAAACTCCAACTGGGATACGTCCCACCATGGGCGAGGTTTTAATAAAATCTCTCTAACTGAATCATCACCTTAACCATCATTAAGTCACCTAGCCCATTTTTGTCAGTCCAGGATTTAAGAGTGGAAAACATGACATGACTCTTACGGAGTTTAACTTTAAGTTAAAATGGAGCACTACCATTTGACAGTACTTATGCTTTTGAAATGTCTGGCAATACTTCCCTAATAAGATTAACAATTTTACTGAGCGTTCAGAATTACCATTTTAATATTGTTATAAAAAGGAAATAAAATTGCCATATGGGGAAATTATCATGTCAGACATCTGCTAATTCCCTTTTATGGAAAAAACACAGTACTAGAATATATTACATTCACAGAGTAAGCAAATCTGACAGCCACTTTTAATATATCAAGATATAAAATTAAATACTTTCCCTCACATAGTAGGACTTTCTTTCGAAGTTTATAGTTTCCACATTATATTGACTAAATAGACAAAACCCTCTTTATCTCTGTATGGTATTCTCATTTTTTTTTGCAAAGGGTTAGATATGAGAGGTCATCTGTGATTAAGAAGCAGATATCCCCCTGTCCTCAGTTCTGTAGGGGAAATGTTACAATACTTGCTGCCTTTACCTCTTATGCTGTGCGACAGTGTCATATTTTTATAAAATCCCTGGATGAATAATTACAGAAAACATTATTTCCAGTAGCATCACTATCACTTGGATGTCCAAGACACTGGTAGGTACCTACGTGAGGTACATTGTTACACCAGGTCAATAGCATATGCAGGGGCAGTACTTTAATACTCATCCTACTGTAGTTACATTAATTTATACCAAAGACAAGTGGCATTTTGCTCCAGCACCTGAAAACATAATATTTTCATATATAAACACACATGCATGTGTGTGTGTATATTTGCTGGAAGCCAGTATCCTACTCCTGTGAACTTATTGTTAATAAATTCAATGCATTTGTGGTATGGTCTACACAGGCATTGGTCATGCTTATGTATGGATTCAACCAATTAATCAGAAACTCCATTGGATCTAGGTAAGTATGTTCAAATGGCAGTGTCCCAGACCTCTGGGAGCCTGGAATTAAACAACTAAGACTTAGTATTAATGTAAGAAATTATCAGCTTTATTGAACACATTCTGTCTAGCTGGAACTCTACAAAACATTAAGTAATGCTCCTGAAGGCATGTCCTAGCGTACTCGAAGACTAGTGTAAAGGTTTGGAGGTTGTCTCTATGATGGTTGTTCCAAGGATCTGGGCAGAAGTACAGGGAATAATGTGGGGGCAGTCTTTCCAGAACACGACACTCGTTAACACCTATAATCTGTGAAAGCGATACAATGAATATAACAGACCAGGAAACAAAAGTTCTGCTTCAGAAAAAAATTGAGGTTAGGACATTTGTTCTCATTCTGATGTGAATGAAAAGAAGACCTTTGGAATTTTTTTCCAAAACCCCCACAATGACCTGTAGAGAGAGAAAGACACCTCGTAATAGCTACTAACCTAGCAGTTAGGGCACTCACTTGCCCGATTAAGAACATGGGCTTGAACCTGGGCCTCCCACATTCATAACCACCAGGCAATACTGCCAGTTTTTCTTTCTCTCAATCTCTCATCCTGGAGCAGTTCCATTTGTATAAATAATTAAATATTTACTGGGCCACAGAAGAAGAGATTGACACGATGGCCTGGTGGTTGTGGTTAGGGGAATCCACTGGAATGTGGGAAAGGTGGGTTCAATTCCCAGCCTCAGAACAGGCAGAGCAGGAGCTTGAGCCCAAGTGTCCTGTACCCCCAGTGAGTTCCCTTACCAACAAGCTATTCTACAGTCTCTCCAGCTCATGATACTCAATCCCGGACCTTACAAATCTTCCTCACTGAAGTTTCCTTGAAATAGAGATATTTCCACAAAAAGTTTCAATTTCATCAGAATGCTATTTTCTGACAAAAAATTGTCAGTTGAAAAATTCCTGACCAGATCTCATTATGAATAGAGAGTTTGCTTTTCATTTAGTAATGAGAGAGGGTAAAACCCTGGTTGCACTGAAGTCATTGGGGATTTTGCCACTGACTACAATTGCACCAGGATTTCACCCAGGATGTTTATAACCTTATCACAGAGTGTAATTCTCAAGGCAGGCACGAATGCCCTGGAAGAACTCTGTGAATAAGATACGGATGTAATTTGAAATAGGGCTGGGTTCTACGCCAGCTCCCCTGCAACTTGACTTTATTTATTTCTTTAAAAGGTGTGTAGGGGTGGATGTGTCAGAATAAAGCAATTTCTCTATTTTGAAATATGTGTATATATTTATAATGTCATGCTGGAGGTTGGGTGAAACCTCATTGAAGCTGGTGGGTGTAATAGCCACCCTTCATTCAGGATAAATGTAAGAAGCAAAGTTCCATTTGACATTAGTTAGCTATAGTTTATAGGAGCCACTGCCCAAACGCAGGCCCCAGTCAAGGCTGGGGAGGAGCTGAGCTATATGGGTGGAGGAGTTTGACTGAGGGCTGAATACAAAGCAGAGGTCTTGGGACTATTTTGGTGGAGATATGCCTGTTTGTTCGTGTGTGTTTGTGTGTGTGTGTGAGTGTAAGAGAGAGAGTGAAAGAGAGCAAACATAGCCAAAAGCCTCACAGAAGCAGACAGAGAGGGCAGCCAAAAATCCAAGGACAGCCAAAGAAGCAACATGACCCTGAGAGAAAGCTGAGAGAGAGCTTTTTGAGTAGAGTGCTAGCTGGAAAACGAGGCTTGGAATACCAAGCAAGGAAATCGTCTCCTATTGTTTGAGTCCTACTCTGTTCAGGGAAAAATGACTTTATATACATTATTTACATACTGTATAGAATTGTATCAAAGAAATACCCAACTCCATGATCAATCTCTCTTTCTAATGAAAACAATCAGCAAGACCCCAAATACTGGTGAACCACTAAGGTTAAAAACAGTAACAATAATATAATAAAATATAATAACTTAGAACATTTTGTTTCTTCCTGATTCTAATCCTTCAAGTCTGCCCCCTCCTCTGATGCCATTTTTGTTTATGACATCTGAAAACCAATCCCTGCAGCTAAAAAAAAAAGAAATACCTTACAGTAACCAGAAAAGCAATGGGACTAGTAGGAGAGGACAAGCATTCATGACTACAGCTGGATGGGAATTTTTCGATGACATATTTTTTCACCAGAAAATGTCAATTTGTTGAAACCAAAACGTTTCTATCTTTATCTCTGGGAACTCATATGGCTTTCATCACCATAGTATCTGAACATCTCATAATCCTTAATGGATTTCATCCTCAAGTCACAGCACTACTGTGGGGGTAGATATTATCTCCATTTTACAGGTGGGGAATTGATTCAGAGAGAAATTAAGTGAGTTGTCCAAGACCTGAACCCAGGTCTTTGAGTTCTCTATCTACTAGACTGTCCTTCCTAGCCTGGACATGAGATAAGTACCTCCTGATGTCCAATGAGAGAGAGAGAGAGAGAGAGCGAGCAGGAGGAGAAAAGGTGGCTAAAGAGAGTGGCCGTGATAGATCTGTGAGACAATTTCAATATGGGCCTATGTGATGGGGTGTGCATACACTGCACTGAACATGAGGGGGTTAACCCTACACTATGGGCGCGGAAGTCCCGCCCCTCAGACCATGCTGGGCATGCTCCAACTATTGCTTCAGTATAAAAGGGTGCAGCCTAGCTCATTCTAGGTTTACTGCTGTAAAGGAAGGACCTTGGGCGGAGGTTCCACCAAAGAGCCATCACAGCCTTTGCCTGCGGGAACCGGAGACGCTGAGATCCAGACCAGAGGGTTGTGGCCGATGGAGCCGAATGAATCACTCATGCTGAGAAGCCCGGGAATCCCAATGCTCAATGGACTACAACGCCTGGAAACGTGGTATGAAGTGACCAAGGAAGGGTGCGCAAGTGATACCTCCCAGCGGAATGAGGTCAGCATGTTTCGATGGGAGTCCCTGCGGACTCAGTGGCAGACCACTCTGCCACTGTCAGGACCCTGGGTGGAGTCAGGTTGGCCCGGGCCTCCCTACCTGGGCTGCCACCCCCCTAATGGTGGCCCCTTCCTCCTCCCTGGATACTGGCCATTGGGCCTCACTGCCCCATGCCTAGGGGCTGCTATATTGACATTGGCCATTGGGCCTCACTGCCCCACGCCTAGGGGCTATGACACTGACTCTGGCCATTGGGCCGCATTACCTCGTACCAGAGGACTATTATATGGACGCAGGCTGCTACGCCATATTGCCCTGCACCTGAGGTGGTTATATTGATTCTATCTGCTAGACCATGCTGCCCTGTACGCAAGGGCTGCTGGAATTGACTCTGGCCGCTAGCCCATGCTGCCTTAATGCAAGGACTGCCATAACTGACTCTTGCCGCTAGGCTATGCTGTCTTGAATGCAAGGACTTCTGGAATTGACTCTGGCCGGTAGGCAGTGCTGTCCTGAATGCAAGGGTTTCTGGAATTGACTCTGGCTGCTAGGCCACACTGACCTGAATGCAAGGACCGCTGGAATTGACTCTGGCCTCTAAGCTGCGCTGCCCTGAACACAAGGACCACTAGAATTGACTCTGGCCGCTAGGCTGTGCTGCCTTAATTCAAGGGCTGCCGGAATTGACTCTGGCTACTAGGCCACGCTGCCCTGCATGCAAGGGCTGCTGGAAATGACTCGGGTCACTTGACCCTGCTGCCCTGAACACAAGGGCCGCCGGAATTGACTCTGGCCACTAGGCCCCGCTGCCCTGAATGTAAGTACTCTGGGCACTTCCTTCTGGAAGTACTCTGGACACTTTCGGCCTAGAGGCTGTCAGGAAGCCTGTAACAGCGGTGGAATCAACCAACACTGCCCCCCCACCCCCACGAAAGGGGGACAGGGTGTGCATACCCCGCAACAGCCTACCTGGAAGTGCTGCTCTCCCTATTTTTCTATGGATACACACTGTCCAGCCTTTCTCTTAGCTACTGGAGGGAACGGATGAGTCTCATTCACCCCATCCTTAATCTCTCCCTGAGAATTCAATTTGCACTATTTCATTGAAAAAAACAACAACCCTGTAACTTCAGCTGACTCATTTATACATAGCGAGAGCAGTGATATTCAAAATATAGTTCAAAATATTGTAAAAATAATATATCAATAAAGAACCATTTGGGTATAAAGAGAGAAAGGGAATTCAAAGAAATATTGGATGCAGGTTGTATGCTATTTTTAATATCAGAATAACAATCCACAATTTTCCAATTATTAGAACTCATGAAAGAATTTGGAGGTGTTTCAAATTAAAGAACCAACTGGGAGAAATCTGAGGCAATGACAATATCTAAATAAGCTAGAGCACCAACTTTTAGGATCAGAATTTTAAGTGAGCACCAAATAAGATCATGTACTTCAGGATCACACTAGCTAATAGACTGAAAGAAATAAAATAAAATAAAAAAAAACAAGTGTTGAGTCATTAAAGAGAAACATAGGGAGCTTATACCATGGGAAAAGTAAACTTGGCTAAAATGAATGTACTTGGTATAACTAACTTATTATCTACATACCTCCCAAGAGTTATTTCATTAAAGTGAACTAGCAGTGCTCTGTGAAACAATCATGCCTGAGAATTAGGTCTTGCTCCTAATACTACTAAATAAAAAAAAGGTATGTTTGAAAGGTTACTTACTGGTAGGCTGTAGTCTTCACAGGATATATGTGTATAGGCTAAATGTTGGTAAGTGTTGATTTAACTGTACACACACAAACCAACAAAAAATATTTTCATCAATGATAATTGAAATTTACAGATGGCAAAGTAAGAAAAATGCTGCTTGAGAACTTAAAAGAGTTTGACTTGTGGATATTTACTTCGTATATTTTGACACATGGTGTTGACAATAAAGCTATAACTTTATAAAACTTTTAACTTTTTGAATCTCAGTATCTACTGTTATTAAATAATTGTTGTCTGACCCCCTTTTGTGTGACCCCTATAATTTCCTGCAACTGTGAACACTGAAATTGATAAAAATAAAAAAATAAAGTCATAGTTTTGTGCAACTGTGAAAATTTAAATTGATGAAAATTGAAAAAAAGGCTTAAAATAAACATGAATATTATCTATTGAAATTATAAAAATATAAAATTCAAATTCTTCCAGGCCTATATATGTACATCATGTGTATATACTCACATATTTACATAATATGTATACATCCTCTGAAGTCTGCAGTAACCTGTGAACCATTCACTTACATAACTTTAAGGCTGCTGAAATAAGCATCTGCGCTGTACTTGCTGCAGCAGTGGGGATTGAAAACTAGATTTCAGTGCATGTGCTGCGCTCCAAGCATTGCAGCACACACATCTTCATCTAAGTAGCCACACTGGTGGTAGTAATTGGGTTACTATCCTCTATAAGTAGAGAACAAGAGAATCACTCTTGAGACAGTCTGGCATTCCAACCAGCAGAGGGAAGTGGTTCACATATCTATTATGAGAGGGCAAAAAGACATATTTTATTAGCTTCTTGCCTACAATATAAATACTATGTGGGATAAGGACCAAAAAAATATGACTTGCCTAATGCCCCACCAAAGGAAATGGTGAATTGAAATGATCAAACTTTAGAATGTAACATAGCTTCTCGGTTAATGCCAAAGAGACTGACTGCTAATCCATTTACTTTGACTGGCTAACAACGGCTCTCAGCCACAGTACAAGGGTTTGCATACTGTGCAGATACTGAAAAGTAGTGCAGATCAGACCTTCTCAGCCAGTCAAAATGAGAAAATGCATAATGGAGAAGTAAACATACAGTTATGGATCACTAACTGTACCATCACCATGCTTCAGTTGGTTGAGACAATCCAATTTCAGTATAATCCTGAAATAATTATATTTGTTTAGTCTGAGGGACACTGAGAGAGAACAGATGAAGGATATGGAATATTTAGCAGGAAACAAACATTGGTTGATAATAGGGCTGTCGATTAATCACAGTTAACTCACGCGACTAACTCAAAAAAATTAATCACGATTAAAAAAATTAATTGTACTGTTAAACAATAGAATACCAATTGAAATGTATGAAATATTTTTGGATGTTTTTCTACATTTTCAAATATATTGATTTCAATTACAACACAGACTATAAAGTGTACAGTGCTCACTTTATATTATCTTAGATTACAAATATTTGCACTGTAAAAATGATAAAGAAAATAAATAGTATTTTTCAATTCACCTCATACAAGTACCATAGTGCAATCTCTTTATCATGAAAGTGCAACTTACAAATGTCGGGGTTTTTTTTAAATAACTGCACACAAAAACAAAACAAAGTATCACTTTAGAGCCTACAAGTCCACTCAGTCCTACTTCTTGTTCAGCCAATCGCTAAGAGAAACAAGTTTATTTACATTTATTGAAGATATTGCTGCACACTTCTTAATTACAATGTCACCTGACAGTGAGAACAGGTGTTTGCATTGCACTGTTGGAGCTGGCATCGTAAGATATTTACGTGCCAGTAGCACTAAAGATTCATATGCCTCTTCATGCTTCGGCCATCTTTCCAGGGGACATGCGTCCATGCTGATGATGGTCGTTTAAAATATGCATTAATTAAATTTGTGACTGAACTCTTTGGGGGAGAATTGTATGTCTCCTGCTCTGTTTTACCCACATTCTGCCATATATTTCATGTTATAGCAGTCTTGGGTGATGACCCAGCACATGTTCATTTTAAGGACACTTTCACTGCAAATTTGACAAAATGCAAAGAAGATACCAATGTGAAATTTCTAAAGATAGCTACAGCACTCAAACAAAGATTTAAGAATCTGAAGTGCCTTCCAAAATCTGAGTGGGACGAGGTGTGGAGAATGCTTTCAGATGTCTAACAAGACCAACACTCCGATGTGGAAACTACAGAACTGGAACTACCAAAAAAGAAAATCAATCTTCTGCTGGTGGCATCTGACTCAGATGATAAAAATGAACATGCATCGGTCCACACTGCTTTGGATCGTTATCAAGAAGAACCTGTCATCAGCAAGGATGCATGTCCTCTGGAATGGTGGTTGAAGCATCAAGGGACATACGAATCTTTAGTGCATCTGTCATGTAAATATCTTGCGACGCTGGCTACAATAGTGCTATGCGAACGCCTGTTCTCACTTTCAGGTGACATTGTAAACAAGAAGCAGGCATCATTATCTTCTGCAAATGTAAACAAACTTGTTTGTCTGAGTGATTGGCTGAACAAGAAGGATTGATTGGACTTAAGGCTCTAAAGTTTTACATTGTTTTATTTTTGAATGCAGGGTTTTTTGTAAATAATTCTACACTTTTAAGTTCAAATTTCATGATAAAGAGATTAAACTAAAGTATTTGTATTAGTATGTGTAAGTATTAGGTGAATTGAAAAAATACTATTTCTTTTGTTTCTTACAGTGAAAATATTTGTAATAAAAATAAATATAAAGTGAGCACAGTACACTTTGTATCTTGTGTTATAATTGAAATCAATATATTAGAAAATGTAGAAAACATCCAAAAATATTTAAATAAATGGTATTCTATTGTTGTTTAACAGCTCGATTAATCATGCGATTAATCGAGATTAATTTACAGCCTTAGTTGATACTAGATGGCTCCTCCAATCGAAGCCATCCCAGACAGATTGTTGTAAATGTCGTAATTTGAGTGAAATATTGTCTGTACAAAATGTAACTCTGAGTCTGGATGCTGCTAGTCTTGGAAATGACAAGATAGGAGAAAACTGATGCTTTGAGATACTGTTGTGATTAAATGACAGATACAAAATGTTGCAAGAACAAAAAGTACGCTATGAAAAATGCTGACGTTGCCATCACTGCTTAGTTCTTCTGGGATCTATAATTCAGCCATTAAAAATGTTGTCATGGGCTGAAATTTGAGATTATAAGATATCAATTTGGGACTTTTTTTAAAAAAGCAAACTTTGAGTTTGAAAGAGTTTGGTCATTTTGAAATGAAAGTATTATGGAATAGACACTGATAATGGTTTCAGATCCCTTTTTTTTGTCTTAATGATCTTAAAAAGCAGCTTTGATTTTGCAACAAATTAATCTATATTGAAGATAAAATGGCTATAGGTACTTTGAGATAACAACGGTGTTGTAATTTCATTTACAAACATATTTTGCCATGCACACACACTAGAGGGTACATTTTCAAACCCTGCTTATGAGTCTTGGTACAAGACAATTCCCATTGGCTTTAATGGGAAATACCTGGGTTAAAACCCCATTCAGAGCTTTGAAAATCCACCCCCTCAGTTTGCTTACTATGTGCAGGGGCGCATGGGAGGGTGCTTCCTCTAACCCATTAAAACTCCATTGCCTGAGTCAGCCCAATCTGAGATAGGATGGATGGGATTTTCTTTAGGACCCTTCCATTTTGCTCCTTCCTTATATTATAGTTGTAACAGGCAATTTTAACATTCAGAATTAGGAGCATGCCCAATGTGGTAATATACACTCCCAGGTTGGCCCAAAGGACATAAAAGAAAAAACATTCTATTCACAGTGGCAGAGGCCTGTGTTCTCTTGTCCATACACCAGGTGTGAGGTATAACTGAAGACCATGGGGGTGGTATGCTAGCAGCTATAGTATTCATTACACACTAGTATATTTGAATTCCTGACATTTCCCCAGCAATTGGAGAAGTTTTGCCATCTGAGGCCAAAATGTTATGAAGTGGCTATCATCAAATGTTTGGCTGCCTGTGTGTTCTTTCTGTGTGCAGTCCCAGCTTTGCACAGATCGCTGACAAAGCATACCTGGTCTCTGATACAGGGCCTTATGTCTCAGGTTCTCCTTCTACTACAATGGCTATGTGTACCATAACTCTGTAATGTCTCTTAATGACAGCTAGAAGGTTCTCACTCAACCTCTAGCTCAAGGGCGAGGCCTGTGCTTTTGGAGCTGAAATTCTGCATATAGGCAGTATAGCTAATTACAATGCTATCTATTATGCATGTATGCATCAGCAGGATTGCTACATATGCAGCCAGTGAATAATGTACAAGCTAAGAAAATTTTACAGTACTGTGTATATATATAACAAATGACCAAGGCTGGGATATTCAAAGGCACCTAAAGGTATGCAGTCTGAGGTCTACACTACAATTAAACAGACCCCTAGCCTGAGACCTGTGAGCTGGAGTCAGTTGGCACAGGCCAGCTGTGGGATGTCTAACTGCAGTGTAGACATATCCTAAGTGACACATGAGCACAAGTCCCATGGAATTTTGAAGGAACTTCTGAAAATTTTATTCAAAATACATATTTACTTTTTTTTCTGACCACTACTAAAAAAAAATCAATGAAGAAAGCCAATGGGTCAAAATGTTTGTCCACAACATGTGGAAAGCGGATACAGCTTTAAAAAATGCAAGTACTGAACATTATTTTTTAAAGCCATGCTATCTGTGTGATTTCAAAATACAGAATTCCAGATGCAAATATTTTATAAGATAGTAAAAACATAAAACATGAAAAAGATATAGCTGAATAGTATATATAAATCCACTGACAATTTACTTATGCTTATTTAGCTACAAGACAAAAAGCTACACTGATATGGAGTGCATTACCTAAAAACATTACTGGGATGAAATGTCATCGTCAAAGAAATCCAAATATGTTGTGGTATGAAAATGCAGTTATTGTACCTAAACAACCTTAACTCTGCTTTGTAGTGACTATGATTAAGGCCTTTTTTAATGTTTGTAGTCTTTGATTAGATAAAACTCATTTTTAAAGATACATTTTTTTCATAATTTCCCCCTCATGGTGTAACTTCAGGGCTGAGTTAAGGTTGCTTGATACCTTAAGTGTGCATCTCCATACCTCGACATATTTGAATTTCTTTTAGGTGTAATCTTGAATCTGAAATTCTTGGGTTTGTAATATGTGATTTTTTTATAATTCCAGCATCCCTGTAATTTTTTTACCCTTAAGTTATTCATATATGCTCTCAACCTTAACTCCATGATCAAACAGATTTTTGTCTGGAAATTTCAGAGCACACAAGTTGGATTTCTAGATGCTTTTCATCAACAGAGCAGCACAAAGCAGCCAAAATGGCCCACAATTTGCAATTGATTTATTGGTTGGTTTAGAGGGTTTTTTCACAGCAGCTGGAGCTAAGGAAAGGTAGGTGTGCTGAGACTTACTGTCTCTGCACTTTCAGGGTTCCCACTGTCCTTATGCCTTAATTTCCTTAGTGGTCCTGCCTTGGTATTTGGTTTAGTCAAGGTAGCAGTACAATAGGGAGCCTTTCAAGCACTGATTCCCAAGCTAGAATTTGCCACTGAACCTTTTAAAGAGCAATGACAAGCAATCTATCAATGAGAACACTTGGCATGTGTCCAGTCTCCTTTGTACTACTGATTCATCACAACCAACAGAATTGTTGCATACAATTAGCTGTAGAGGGAGGTGATTGGGGGTTCAATCCTAAAAAGTGATGCGCACCTTCAACTCCCATTGAAGTCAACAGAAGTTGAGGGTGTTTAGTATTTTGCAGGATCAAGGCTTGGCCGAATTACTGCTGTTGTCATGAAGACCCCACTTAAGAGTTACCTGAGCTGATTACCTAAAAATTAGATAAAACAATCATTAATTACTTAGCTTAATGACCGCCTAATTTCTTCATATATAGCCTATGCACAAGATTTCAATTAATTTAAACTATATGGAAAGCTGTGTAATTCCATTATTAAGATTATTCAAGAACAAAGAAAAGACTGGACACAGACACTACATTTCTTAAAGGACCCAGTTTTCAATTATTTTTAACACATAAAGTAATTAATGGATTTATTTGTAAATTCAAGAAAAAATATTCTTTATTCAGATAGTAAATGCTGTAAGTTTGTGGAGCATACACTGTATTTTACATATATAACAAGGAGATTGAATCTCTGCTTTAAATGCAAAACAGAACTGAAGCTTAACTATAGAG